>NC_060124.1:254865204-255496245 GCF_021461395.2 Schistocerca americana
TTGTACTGAAACCAGATGGCAGTTATAAGAGTTGAGGGGCATGAAAGGGAAGGAGTGGTTGGGAAGGGAGTGAGACAGGGTTGTGGCCTCTCCCCAATGTTATTCAATCTGTATATTGAGCAAGCAGTAAAGGAAACAAAAGAAAAATTCGGAGTTGGTATTATAATCCATGGAGAAGAAATAAAAACTTTGAGGTTCGCCGATGACACTGTAAGTCTGTCAGAGACAGCAAAGGACTTGGAAGAGCAGTTGAATGGAATGGACAGTGTCTTGAGAGGAGGATATAAGATGAACATCAACAAAAGCAAATCGAGGATAATGGAATGTAGTCAAATTAAGTCGGGTGATGCTGAGGGAATTAGATTAGGAAATGAGACACTTAAAGTAGTAAAGGAGTTTTGCTGTTTGGGGAGCAAAATAACGGATGATGGTCGAAGTAGAGAGGATATAAAATGTAGACTGGCAATGGCAAGGAAAGCGTTTCTGAAGAAGAGAAATTTGTTGACATCGAGTATACATTCAATTGTCAGGAAGTCATTTCTGAAAGTATTTGTATGGAGTGTAGCCATGTATGGAAGTGAAACATGGATGATAAATAGTTTAGACAAGAAGAGAATAGAAGCTTTCGAAATGTGGTGCTTCAGAACAATGCTGAAGATTAGATGGGTAGATCACATAACTAATAAGGAGGTATTGAATAGAATTGAGGAGGAGAGGAGTTTGTGACACAACTTGACAAGAAGAAGGAACCATTTGGTAGGACATGTTTTGAGGCATCAAGGGAGCACAAATTTAGCATTGGAGGGCAGCGTGGAGGGTAAAAATCGTAGAGGGAGACCGAGAGATGAATCCACTAAGCAGATTCAGAAGGATGTAGGTTGCAGTAAGTACTGGTAGATGAAGAAGCTTACACAGGATAGAGTAGCATGGAGATCTGCATCAAACCAGTCTCAGGACTGAAGACAACAACAACAACAACAACAACATATTATCAAAACAGGTTTGGTATGAATTACCAAGTAAGTAGTTATTTGACTTAAGTCATCAGTTGCAGCCAATGTCAAGTCATTAGTTTGTTTGCAAAAGAACAAAAGTGAGGTATCATCTGCATAACTTACTAATTGGGAGTACAGAGGTGCCTCTAAATTATTAATGTAGACAAGGAAAAGGGAAGGGCCCAATACAGAGGCTTGAGGTACACCTTGTTTTACTGTTTCATAGCTGGATTGGAAATGTTTGATCTGATCATTAATTTCATAACTCATCTTTGTACACTGCTTATGATTGGTTAGATAAGTGATCAGTATTTGTATGGATGTGGCATTTATATTGTAAGTTTCCAATTTGTTTAGTAGTAACTCATGGTTCACTGAGTCAAATGCTTTAGTAAGGTTTAGTGAATATCTTCAGCTGTGAATCCAGTTAATAACAAAGGTCTGATGGTAAAGCCTCACCCTAGGCTGGAAACTGCTTTAGAATTTAAGGAAGTGAGTGTGGAGGAAATAGGAAAAATAATAAATAACTTAAAGAATAAGACTTCATCTGGCTGGGATGGACTGAGTAGTATTATAATTAAAAATTACAATAAGGAATTAGTTGGAATAATTACCCATATGATCAACAGTAGTATCAGAGAGCACACATTTCCAAATATATTGAAGAAAAGTACAGTAAAATCTGTGCATAAAAAAGGATCGAAAGAAGAGCTATCAAACTTCAGGCCCAAATCACTAATACCAATATTTGGTCAAATATTTGAAATTGTTTTGTTGACACAACTTATTGATTATTCCACAAAGAATAATTTACTAGCAGAAACACAGCATGGCTTCAGAAAGCATCACAGTACCATTACAGCAATTACCAAATTTCTCCACAAGGTGTATGATGCCGTGGATGAGGGAATGCAGACAGTAGATTTTATCTGGATCATTAAGAAGGTTTCCTTTATGTTGGATTTTGTCAATTTGATCATCTAACTTAGGGGTGGCTTTGCGATATCTATTTATTATATTCCTTGAAGTCTTCCCTATATTTTTTGACTGAGCTATTTCCTTATCTAGGATCTGTTTTCTTACATTTGAGATCTGTTCCTGAAATTGTTTTTTAGCTTGAGTGTACTTATCCTTAAATATTTGCAATTTAGTTGACTTATGTAGCACACTTAGATCCTTGATATTTTGCCCGAGTTTAATCACGTAAGCTGGAAGAGTCAGTCTGTTGTTTCTTACATTTTGGTTGTGAGTTACTACTTTCTTAATTTCTTTCACTGGGCAGCAAAAATTAAGATATTGGAAAATAATATCATAAAATTTTGCCCATTTGAACTCGGAGCCTTTTTGCATAAGAACTAGTTGCCATTCCTCAGATGCTAGTTTACTTTTAAAACCATTAATGTTTTTCTCTTTAAGCATTCTTTTATGTTCTATGACCTGAGTCCTTTCTTGGGTGCTTGTGTGTTCATAGTCTACAAATTGACATTTGTGATCTGAGTAGTGGAAGTCCACAGTTCTTGGAACTGTTAATCTTTGCTGAAGTGACTGTTTAGTAATTTGACTGTCCATATGTACATCCTGAGTTACAAATGTAAAATGTACTCCAAAGATGTTTTCCTCTGCCCAGTTGAAAATCTGCCACGATGTAAGAATTTTAATTTCTTGTGAATGTTGCAAGCTTTCTTGTGCTGCCAACCTCTTGACTGTGCCTTTAATTCCATCACAAGGCCCTTTTCCATGAGCTGTTGCTAAAAAATGCCATTCAGCCCCTATGCCAAAATCAGCTTGATGAAAACATAGATGTAAAAAGTTTTTCTTGTTTTTGTACTGAGCAGCAGCACCATCAGGAAAGTAATATATTTTTTTAGGTTCAAAGTGCTTTCTTAATAAATTGATGACCTTTTTTCTGGGAGGGGTAGACAGCCACAGTGTTATATTCAAGAAGTCTGAAATAACAACATAACCGAGATGCTCTGTTTCTGTTTCTCCTTTGCAGTACACAACAAATGGGTGAAGAGCGGCATGCTGACTCATCCAGTGATAGCTTTGGATGTCATCCTGCACCAAAAATGACTAGTTCTCTGAAAAATCACAGTGTACAGCAAACTGTGAATCTTTTCTCTAACATGTTTCATAAATGAACTTCATTGCTTTGCAGTAAGGTCATGATGGGCCAACACAGATGACTTATTGCAAAACAAATTCGTGAACTCTCTTGCCAATTTTTGTAATGTTTCCAATTTACACCTGTCCTCAGAAATCCACTGTCAGAAGGTGACACTGTCTATCAATGCCTTCTGAAGTATGGTGTCCATTTCCTTATTTCCTTGGAATGAATTACAGTCTCCCAACTGACAATCTATTGACAGTGGATTGCACAGAACCTTTGCAAGACAAGGTTTATATGTCTGTATTTCTCCACTTGTTACAGATTTCAACCTCACTTTTTCAATCATAAATTTAAAATTTGGTGTTTTGCACATACACGCACCGTTTGTGTATAACAGGGACCTGATTGAATAAAGTTTTTACGCCTACCTTAATATGTGTTGAAAGTTACTAAAATCAAGTAGGAAGAATATAAAATTCATACAGAGATTTTAAAAATATGTGTGTCCAAAAGGTAAATATAGGTAGGTACACATAAACAACTCATGATGTTCTCCAGCAACACTGTGAGCTACTGTTGACACAGGATGGCACAAATTTTATGATGTACACACATCAAAAAAAGTTTTGCATCACCCCAGTTCCCAGAACTTCTGAAGACAGACATTGACTGTGGTTATTTTATCACAGACACAGTCCCTTTGACTGTTAAGAGATGTCACTAAAGTTGCCCAAAGATGTAAACAACCATGCATGAGCAGCGCCTATTAGACGGAGGGGGTCTGACAGCCGATCAGTCCCAATCATTCCACCAGGAAGGAGGTACACGGCTTGTTTTGTCTGTAGTTCAACCATGCCTAGATGGTCAATACCACAGATCGATCTTGTCCCCATTGTTACTTTGTGCCAGGAAGGGCTCTCAACAAGGGAGGTGTCCAGGTGTCTCTTAATGAACCGAAGCAATGTTGTTCAGACATGGAGGAGATACAGAGAGACAGGAACTGTCGATGACATGACTCGCTCAGGCCACCCAAGGGCTACTACTACTGCAGTGGATGATTGCTGCCTACAGATTATGGCTTGGAGGAACCCTGACAGTAAATCCACCATGTTGAATAATGGTTTTCATGCAGCCACAGGACATTGTGTTACGACTCAAATTGTGTGCAATAGGCTGCATGATGCACAACTTCACTCTCAATGTCCATGGCGAGGTCCATCTTTGCAACCACGACACCATGCAATGCGGTACAGATGGGCCCAACAACATGCCTAATGGACCGCTCAGGATTGGGATCATGTTCTCTTCACCAATTAATGATGCATATGCCTTCAACCAGACAATCACTGGAGACGTGTTTGGAGGCAACCTGGTCAGGATGAACACCTTAGACACACTGTCCAGCGAGTGCAGTAAGGTGAAGTTTCCTGCAGTTTTGGGGTGGCATTATGTGGGGCCGACATATGCCGCTGGTGGTCATGGAAGGCGCCAAAACAGCTGTGCGATATGTGAATACCATCCTCCGACCAACAATGCAACCATATTAGCAGAATATTGGCGAGGCATTTGCCTTCATGGACAACAATTCACACCCCATCATGCACATCTTGTGAATGACTTCCTTCAGGATAATGACATCACTCAACTAGAGTAGCCAGCACGTTCTCCAGACATGAACCCATCCAACATGCCTGGGATAGATTGAAAAGGGATGTTTATGGACGACCTGACCCTCCAGCCACTCTGAGGGATCTACGTTGAATTTCCATTGAGGAGTGGGACAATCTGGACCAACAGTGCATTGATGAACTTGTGGATAGTACGCTGCAATGAATACAGGCATGCATCAATGCAAGAGGACGTGATGCTGGGTATTAGAGGTACCGGAGTGTACAGCAATCAGGACCACCACCTATGAAGATCTCTCTGTATGGTGGTACAACATGCAATGTCTGGTTTTCATGAGCAATAAATAGGGCGGAAATGATGTTTATGTTGATCTCTATTTCAAGTTTCTGTACAAGTTCTCGAACTCTCGGAACCGAGGTGATGCAAAAAAATTTTTGATGTGTGTAGTTGCGGAATTTGAAATATGGTGTCATCTGTCTCACCTGACATAATTTGGGAATGTGTTAATGTAGTAGATTAATTCCTTGTATGACATGATCCCATGTTGATCCCAAAATGAAACTTTCAGAGGTGTAAGAGTATAGTGCAAGGAAATTTTGTGATTTTTTCCAAAATTTTAAAAATATAGATTTTTTAGAAAATTAAAATTAAATTTTTTTTTAAATTTTTCAAAAAAAATTTTTTTTGATGCTGCCATGTTGCAAATGAAATGAAAGCCCATCTAAAGAGCTTTAAAAAGACACATTTTGCAAGTCTGTATCTCATCTGGTTCTGAAGAATATGACAATTTACTACTCCAGGGTGTATCAATTTTTAACAAAAATTTGAAAATTAATTTTTAATTAAACCACAAAAAATTTGTACGGTTTTCATGCATAACTACGTAGGGACAGTAGGTACACCAAATTTCATCAAAATCTAAGACATCAAAGTAAATTTTTGTTCAAAATTGTGTTGATTTCAGATGGAATGATCCTGGTAGTAGTTACTTACAGACACTTGTTGATCACAGTATTTTTAGGTTTTTAAAAATGCATTAGACATTCTCTTGAAATACATGTTATACTGCCATGCCGGTGTGATAAAATCAATGAATGTAGCTTCATGTCAATCAACTGAGTTACAAATAGATATTTTCATTATGTGTACCATCTTTTGCTTATGCCATGTATGTTATATGATATTTGGTAATAATTTGAGAGCTGTAGAATAGATGAAAGGTCAGACTACGTAAATGTTTTGAAAATTTGTGAGAAAAGAACTTCGTAAAGCAAAATTTTCCTCTAGTCCTCATTTGAATGAAGTAATGATGCTAAGGTAGTCAAAATGTTGTATATAATGTAATGAAGAAACTATGAATATTTATTTGTTATGCTCCAAATCTTGTTGGCATAACCAGTTTTATTAACTTGTATCAAAATTTTTCATGCATTTTATGCTTTCAATCTTCTTGGGGGGTAATTGTAATAAAACTGGTTATGGTGAGATAAATGTACTAACCGATCCTGAACCATATGAAATGACTGATTGATGAGTCAAAGGCTCAAAAAACAGAAATCCACTGCCAATAGCTATACAAAAATATGTAAACATCAACATACAAAAACACTTAATGTAATTATGAGGATGATTATGGACTTCTTAAAAAGATAAGCAACGATAAACAACTGTTTGTATTTTATTTTTGAAATGTGTGTTACAAAGATGATTTTGCATAAATAAATCAATATATGATAGTATTTTCTTTGCTTCATGTTGTCTTTGGGGAGTTAGTAGTATGAATTTGAAGTGTGAAGATGGAGTTCAGGTTATGTGTGTTGTGTTAGTGCTGTGGTTGATGTTGATTTGTACTGTGAATTGAAATGACTGAGAATATATGTGTTCAACACCAAAAAGTCCTCCAGTGTTTATATTATTTAACAAAATGAACTCAAGCATCATCTAGACCAGTATAAAAAGTTAGATTTTAGAATGGACTACAAGACTGCAATCTACAAGAAAGAAGAAGAATAAAAAATGAGTGCTATGAAAAGTGTTTATTCAGATGCTAACATTGCTACCTCCCTCTGCAGTGTGTCTCTATCTCAGTGTGTCAAGTGTTGTGAAAACATGACCAGCCACCCAAATTATTAACTTACTTCAAAATGAATATGTAGACTTTGAGCTATGAGAGAGTGGTAACAGTCAGAAACTCCATCTGACAAACTGAAATCCAGCACCTGTACAACACAATAGATGCATGTTTACATCCCTGCATTCAACATTTTGGTGGTTATCCACTGGTTAATGATGTACCAGCATTTCACATTTGAAACGGCTTTCACTTGCTTACATTAACCTGCAACCTTGAAATTTTAATTACATAGATATGACACCTAGCCAAATGTATTCCCGAAATTTCATTACTCTGCGTTAACTATTTTTTGGAGTTGTGATTTTTTTTCCATCAGTATATATGCCACTACTTGAAGACAGTCTCAGGCAAAAAAATGCATTACATATAAATAATGAGAATGTGAGTGATTATGGTGTATTTGTCATTGCATTAATGTAAACTATTCTGATTTGTTCATTTAATACTGGTTCAGAAAAGTGACACTGAAGTTACAATGCAGATTTCATAGTTAAAGTAAATAAGAATTTCTGCATTCTGTCTAAAGGGCATTGGCTCTGCCAATTCATATTTTGATATTTATATCATGCTTGGATAACTGATAAGCAAAAGCTGACAGACTACTTACCTCTTGCCAGTGCATCTGAACAATGCCATTAAGTCTTGTAGGTTGGTACACATAAGAACCAGGACCACAAATAGAAAAATGTATATCTGTAATAATATATTGCTGAGTTCTTGATTTTATGCTAAATATGCATAGATTTTCAGTCTTGATTTTGAAGATTTTAGCTAGTTTTTCTTGAAGTATATCTCCTTTACTCTTGTTGCCAAAATCTGTCTGCAGAACAACAATATGTTATTGTAAGATAAATTTTAAAAAATATTAAATAAATGTTCATCCAAAAGGCTCACACTGAAAGTTAAGGTAAGATTGATACTTGTTTATGTACTAACATTAAAGAGAAAAATCTACGATTTTCAGTAATGTGCGATTATTAGAAGTAGTGGAAGGGACTCGACTGATATGCTGTTGCCAACAATGAAGGTGAAATAAGAGCAGTTCTGTACTACGACTTTTTGTGATTCTATAGTGAGTTGAAGCACAAATTCCTTTGAGTGATTGTATTAAGTATTGGGAACACCAAAGAAAATGTATTATATGAGGGTGGTTTGAAAAGTTCTCGGAACGGAATAAAAAAAAGTACTTACATCACTGAAACTTTTTTTGTTTATCAATGTAGTCTCCTTGTAGATTAATGCACTTGGTCCAACAATATTCCAGTGCCTTGATCTCATCTTGAAAATGATTTTCCTCCAGGCCTGCAAAATAGATGCCAACTCCGGCTATCAATTCTTCATTTGAAGTGAACCTTTGGCCACCAAGAAAAATTGTCTGTTTTGGGAAGAGATGGAAGTCTGATGGAGCCATACCAGGTGAATACGGCACATGTGGCAACAATTAATAACTTAGTCCATGTAATTTTGCCATGGCAATGGCACAGGTGTGCAGGTGCACTTTGTCTTGAAGGAAGATAACTTTCTTCCTTGCTTAAGCTGGCCCTTTTTTGCATATCTTTTGTTGCAATTTGTCCAGTAGGTTAGCATAGAATTCTCCAGTAATTGTTAGCCCGGTGCGGGGAAAGACTACAAACAGAATCCCCTTCGCATCCCTTAACACTGATGCCATGACCTTTCCTGCCAAAGGAATTGTCTTTGCTTTCTTTGGTGGCAGAGAATCAGCATGTTTCCACTGCTTTTCCCCAATATTCTTCAGCCTGTAGTGCACACAAGTCTCATCTGTGATCACAAACCAGCACAAAAAAATCTCGTTAGTTTCTCCTAAAATGGGCCAAACTTTGTTCCGATATGTCCATTCTCATGCATTTTTGATCCAGCGTCAAGAGTCATGGCACCTATCTTGCAAATATTTTTTTCATTTCTAATTCTTCAGTTAAAATGTGATATACCCTTTCAGATGACATCTGGCAAGTGTGAGCAATTTCACACACTTTCAATCGGTGATCCTCCATGACCATATTGTGCACTTTTGCAATGATTTCTGGAGTAGTGACACTTCTTGGCCAACCACTGCATGGATCACCATCCAAGCTCTCCCGAGCAAATTTAAATTCATTTGTCCACTTGGCAACAGTTGAATATGAAGGAGCACAGTCCCTCAGTGTATTCTGGAAATCGGCATGTATGTCCTTTGCTTTCATACATTTCTTTACAAAGTACTTAATCAATGCTCGAATCTCAAATTTTTCCATCTTCATAAATCACTACGTGGGAACACAAACAGAGCCACATCAACACCACAGCTCTCTTCCAAGAGCACTGATGTGGCACATGTTTACAGGGAACAGTTGAATGAATATCACAAGAACAACTCATTGCGCTAGCACTGACCTCTCATGGTGATACCGAGAACTTTCCAGAACATCCTTGTATGTTGGAAGAAAAGAATGTCTCCCACATTTTATATTTTTCTCTTAGCCATTCTGATTTTACTACCTTGCACATCAACAGCTATTTCTATTTTATCTTTATGGCATATATGTCCTGCTCTACAAAAATTTACAGGACAAACTTCTTACCAGGAAGATCCACTGTCAATGCTACTTCACTCTCTAACCAATATGGAGTTCAGAATCAAACAATGGGAAATCCTGAATGGAATAACAACACTTTGATAGGTCAGGTGCTAATTGCAACAAAGAGAGGCAATGAAGTGGGTGGCAGAAAAGCCCATCAGCCATCAACAACAGAGCCTACACACATTCACACAAGCAAAGCTCACACACACATACCACAGTAATCTACAGGAACTAAGAACTGAGTTGGAATTCTGTCAACAGAAACTTAGAGGTTTAATTATAGCTGTGATGGCTCACAGTTAATGTCATAAATAGCAAAGAAATGACTATGTATCAGTTTCACGCCAAGAAAAAGGATATGATATGCATCCAGAGTTTCCCTAAAAAACACTTATCCCATAAGTGTGAAGAGGCAAAGTAGGATATCCACAAGAATAGTATACATTTCCTTAACATGGCACAGCAGTAACCACAGACTTATGTACTTGTTCATGCATTCCTCAGCTTTTGAACACAGTCCAGAAGTATGACAAAGGAACTCTGCATGGAGGACTAAAAGACCTAAGTGAAAACAAGGCCCCTGGAGTAGATGACACTCTCTCAGAACTGCTGATATTCTTGGGTTAGCCAGCCACAACAAAAATATTCCACCTGGTGTGCCAGATATATGTGATTGGCAAAATATCCTCAGATTTCAAGAAGAATTCCAGTTCCAAAGAAAGCAGATGCTGACATGTGTGAATATTACTGAACTATCAGATTAATAAGTCATGTTTGCAAAATAATGACACAAATTATTTAGAGAAGAATGAAAAACTAACAGAAGCTGACTCTGGGGAATTTCAGTTTGAGTTCCAGAGAAATATTGGAATATGCCAAGCAATAATGACGAAGACAGATTAAGGAGAGGCCACTTTACATTTACAGCATTTGTAGATTTGAAGAAAGTTTTTGCTGATGTTGTTGGAGTACAATCTTTGAAATTTTTAAGGTAGCAGGGATAAAATACTAAGAACCAGTGGTAATTCACAGCATGTACAGAAACCACAGCTATTACAAAAGGCAGAGAGCATGAAAAGGAAGCATTGGTTGAGAAGGGAGTGAGGGATGGTTGTAGCTTTTCACCAATATTATTCAGCCTGTACACTGAGCAAGCAATAAAGGAAGCCACAGTAAAATTTGGAGAGTGAATTAAAATTCAAGGAGAATAAATAAAACTTGGAGGTTTTCTGATGACATTGTAATTCTGTCAGCAGCAGTTGAATAGAATGGACAGTGTCTTGAGAGGAGGATATAAGCTGAACATCAACAAAAGCAAAACAATGATAATGGTATATGGTCAAATAAAATCAGACAATGCTGAGGGAATCAGATTATAAAATGAGACACTGAAAGTTAGCAGATGAGTTTTGCTACTTTGGCAATAAAATAAATTATTTACGCCAAAGTAAAGAGGATACGAAACGCAGGCTGGTAATAGCAAGAAAAGTGTTTCTGAAGAAGAGAAATTTGCTAACATCAAATATAAATTTAAGTGTCAGGAAGCCTTTTCTGAAGGCATTTGCTGGGAGTGTAGCCATGTACAGAAGTGAAATGTGGATGATAATCAGTTCAGATGAGATGAGACTAGATGCTTTTGAAATGTGGTGCTACAGAAAAATGCTGAAGATCAGAAGCGCAGATCAAGTAACTAATGAGGTGATAATCAATAAAATTGGGGAAAGAAGAAATTTGTGGTATATATTTTATGAAAGAAGGTATCAGTTGATAAGACTCATTTTGATACATCAAGGAATTGTCAGTTTAGTACTGGAGGGAAGAGTGTGTGTGTGTGTTGTGTGTGTGTGTGTGTGTGTGTGTGTGTGTGTGTGTGTGTGTGTGTGTGTGTGTGTTGAGGAGGGAGAAACTGCAGAGAGCCCAAGAGATGAGTACAGTAAGCAGGTCCAAATGGATGTGGATTGCAATAGTTATTCCCAGCTGTAAAGGCTTTCACAGGATAGATTAGTGTGGACAGCTGCATAAAACCATATATATATATATTTATAGAGGGAAACATTCCACATGGGAAAAATATATCTAAAAACAAAGACGATGTGACTTACCAAACGAAAGCGCTGGCAGGTCGATAGACACACAAACAAACACAAACATACACACAAAATTCAAGCTTTCACAACAAACTGTTGCCTCATCAGGAAAGAGGGAAGGAGAGGGAAAAACGAAAGGAAGTGGGTTTTAAGGGAGAGGGTAAGGGGTCATTCCAATCCCGGGAGCGGAAAGACTTACCTTAGGGGGAAAAAAGGACGGGTATACACTCGCACACACACACACACACACACACACACACATATCCATCCACACATATACAGACACATATATGTGTGGATGGATATGTGTGTGTGTGCGAGTGTATATCATTAATTGCGTTTATTATTGTCACTGTTGCATTTCGAAATCTTTTCTGTCGTCTTATTTTCTCTTTCTGTTTTTTCCAGTAGTTTCACTTTGTATTCACCTTCTCCTTTTTACTGTAATCTACTATACAATTTTATCCTGCCGATATACACTCAATAATACCTAATAATACATAACCCACTTCCAAACCATAACCGAAAAAAAAAATTTTCCGCTTTCAACACTACCACTGCTATAAAACCCACTGTTTCTAGTTCACAAACAGTTCCTTTCACTGATTAAACAACCATTTCGGCTAGTTCTAATAACTTTTTCTTTATTTCCATTTCTGTTTTTCTCACATCACTGATCATTTTTAGCCGCTTCTCACAGGTTTTAACGTCATTATTTCTTCGTCAGACAGTTGTTAGCCTCATTTTCATAATCTGCCACCACAAAACCACTCCTTTTAATACATTTACACGTAGTTTTTTCAAAATTTTCCCGAATTTCTCCACCCTTTAACGTGTTTTGGCGGCAACACAACCGCCTAACCTTTATGCACATCATTGTCTACCAACCCAAGTTCACCACAGGATCAACATAGCCCAGCTCTAACCAACACTTTTTTGCCTTTTTTCACACCAGATCTCCAGTTGCTTTCTAGTTCACCTTTATCTCTCCCCATATATTTTTTTTTTATTTTCATTTTCAATACAGCCTCATGTTACACTTTCCACCTTCTAATACCATGTCACCCTCACAACACCCCCACAATGACACTATTAAGTTTTATTTACATTTCCTCCGCAAACATGCCTTCGCCCTAGCCAGATTACACTCCCATATTTTATTTACTCAGGCTTGTCTGACATTTGGCATTACCCCCAAAGGCGTCACACTTAAAGTTCCCATCTCTAGCTGTAATCCTTCTTTCCATCAGTCCCTATACCAGTTCCAAACTGCACAATCCATAGCCCTCACCCGCCTAATCCTTCACCTACACATCAACTCAGCCAACGAACACACTCGTCAACTCCTATTCCTAATCAAAGTCCTCAATCTTTCCTCTCCCACATCCAAACCGGCTGTTCAGAGCCTCCACCTACAGGCCAACCACAAATTGGAACAGCATGCCACCCTCCACCTTAAAAAACTATCCAATCTCCTGGTTTCCCACCTCCAGAAAGGCAACTCACTCACCCTTCACAACCATTCCAGCAAACCTCAACCTCCTCTCATTGCACACAAACCCAGTCTCTCCCATCTACTCAATCTCCCACTTCCAGCTCCACTCCCTCCAAAACCTCAAAATTCCAATCAACACAATCTGGAACCATAACACCCTAATCCAGTAGTTAACCTTTCCTCCAAACCTCTCTCCCAATCCGAAACCTCTGTCCTATCCAAAGGACTCACCTTCAGCCCCACTCCCAGATTCAACCAAAGAGCCCTCGTCAAAGATTTATTGTCTTACACTCGTACTCTCTGCTGGAAATATCACTCTGCCACGAAGAAAAATTATCCTAATCGTACTCCTAATGATCCAACTGCCCAAGACACTATCCAAACTGAACCCTGCCTGGAACAGTTCCGTCCTCCGTCACAGCAGGACCCACCTCCTCTTCCTCAAAATCACCCCCTCCAAACCTTCCAGGAATTTCTGACTTCCAGCCTTGCCTCTCAATCCTTCTTAAAAAACCTTAATCCTACTCCCAACATCACCACTGATGAAGCCCAAGCTATCCGTGATCTGAAGGCTGACCATTCCATTGTCATTCTTCCGGCGGACAAGGGTTCCACGACCGTGGTACTTGATTGTCGGGAGTATGTGGCTGAGGGACTGCGTCAGCTTTCAGACAACACCACATACAAAGTTTGCCAAGGTAATCCCATTCCTGATGTCCAGGCGGAGCTTCAAGGAATCCTCAGAACCTTAGGCCCCCTACAAAACCTTTCACCTGACTCCATCAACCTCCTGACCCCACCGACACCCTGCATCCCTACCTTCTATCTTCTTCCTAAAATTCACAAACCCAATCATCCCGGCCGCCCCATTGTAGCTGGTTACCAAGCCCCCACAGAACGTATCTCTGCCTACGTAGATCAACACCTAAAACCCATTACATGCAATCTCCCATCCTTCATCAAAGACACCAACCACTTTTTCAAACGCCTGTAATCCTTACCCAGTCTGATACCCCTGGAAACCATCCTTGTAACCATTGATGCCACTTCCTTATACACAAATATTCCACACGTCCAGGGCCTCGCTGCGATGGAGCACTTCCTTTCACGCCGATCACCTGCCACCCTACCTAAAACCTCTTTCCTCATTACCTTAGCCAGCTTCATCCTGACCCGCAACTTCTTCACTTTTGAAGGCCAGACATACCAACAATTAAAGGGAACAGCCATGGGTACCAGGATGGCCCCCTCGTACGCCAACCTATTCATGGGTCGCTTAGAGGAAGCCTTCTTGGTTACCCAGGCCTGCCAACCCAAAGTTTGGTACAGATTTATTGATGACATCTTCATGATCTGGACTCACAGTGAAGAAGAACTCCAGAATTTCCTCTCCAACCTCAACTCCTTTGGTTCCATCAGATTCACCTGGTCCTACTCTAAATCCCATGCCACTTTCCTTGACATTGACCTCCATCTGTCCAATGGCCAGCTTCACACGTCCGTCCACATCAAACCCACCAACAAGCAACATTACCTCCATTATGACAGCTGGCACCCATTCCCTATCAAACGGTCCCTTCCCTACAGCTTAGGTCCTTGTGGCAAACGAATCTGTTCCAGTCTGGAATCCCTGAACCATTACACCAACAACCTGAAAACAGCTTTCGCATCCCGCAACTACCCTCCCGACCTGGTACAGAAACAAATAACCAGAGCCACTTCCTCATCCCTTCAAACCCAGAACCTCCCACAGAAGAACCCCAAAAGTGCCCCACTTGTGACAGGATACTTTCTGGGACTGGATCAGACTCTGAATGTGGCTCTCCAGCAGGGATACGACTTCCTCAAATCCTGTCCTGAAATGAGATCCATCCTTCATGAAATCCTCCCCACTCCACCAAGAGTGTCTTTCCGCCGTCCACCTAACCTTCGTAACCTCTTAGTTCATCCCTATGAAATCCCCAAACCACCTTCCCTACCCTCTGGCTCCTACCCTTGTAACCGCCCCCGGTGTAAAACCTGTCCCAAGCACCCTCCCACCACCACCTACTCCAGTCCTGTAACCCGGAAGGTGTACACGATCAAAGGCAGAGCCACGTGTGAAAGCACCCACGTGATTTACCAACTGACCTGCCTACACTGTGAAGCTTTCTATGTGGGAATGACCAGCAATAAACTGTCCATTCGCATGAATGGACACAGGGAGACAGTGTTTGTTGGTAATGAGGATCACCCTGTGGCTAAACATGCCTTGGTGCACGGCCACCACATCTTGGCACAGTGTTACACCGTCCGGGTTATCTGGATACTTCCCACTAACACCAACCTGTCAGAACTCCGGAGATGGGAACTTACCCTTCAGTATATCCTCTCTTCTCGTTATCCACCAGGCCTCAAGTTGCCGCCGCTCATACCTCACCTGTCTTTCAACAACATCTTTGCCTCTTTACTTCTGCCTCGACTGACATCTCTGTCCAAACTCTTTGCCTTTACAAATGTCTGCTTGTGTCTGTGTATGTGAGGATGGATATGTGTGTGTGTATGCCAGTGTATACCTGTCTTTTTTTCCCCCTAAGGCAAGTCTTTCCACTCCCGGGATTGGAATGACCCCTTACCCTCTCCCTTAAAACCCACATCCTTTCGTCTTTCCCTCTCCTTCCCTCTTTCCTGATGAAGCAACCGTTTGTTGTGAAAGCTTGAATTTTGTGTGTATGTTTGTGTTCGTTTGTGTGTCTATCGACCTGCTCATCATCTTTGTTTTTAGGTATATTTTTCCCACGTGGAATGTTTCCCTCTATTATATATATATATATTTTTAAAAAGTAATGTTTGGTTGTATTATGATTTTTTTTACTTTGCTATAAGATCATAAATGCTGTTTCTCAAATATGATGTACTGTGTTTCCTTATATTTGCACATGGTTGCTATTTGATGGAGTTACATTGAATGTAAGATATTTTGTAATACTAATGTTTTAATCAGCTTCTGAACACGGAATAAACTATGGTTGAAGATAATACACAGCACAGATGAAGCAGAAAATTATGAACAATCACAAATATATTAAATGAAATGTAGCGGTTGTAACATGTCCTACACCAGACAATCAGGACAAAAATTTACTACAAGATTTAAAGTACATATAAACAAAAGTGAAAGCAGCCTCTCCATATTTAATATGTATCACAAGAAAATTGACACTGTACAGTAGACATAAATACTAATTTACATGTGCATCATGAAGGAAATACAAATCTACAAACATTTGGCAAAAAATCTGGCATACACTATGTGATCAAAAGTATCCGGACACCACCAAAAACATATGTTTTTCATATCAGGTGCATTGTGCTGCCACCTAATGCCAGGTACTCCATGTCAGCAACCTCAGTAGACATAATGAGAGAGCAGAATGGGGCGCTCTGTGGAACTCATGGATTTCAAAAGCGGTCAGGTGATTGGGTGTCACTTGTGTCATACATCTATACACGAGATTTTCACACTCCTAAACACCCTTAGGTGCACTGTTTCCAATGTGATGGCAAAGTGGAAATGTGAAGGGACATATACAACACAAAGGTGTACAGGCCAACCTCATCTGTTGACTGACAGAGACTGCTAACATTTGAAGAGGGTAGTAATGTGTAATAGGCAGACATCTATCCCAACCATCACACAGGAATTCCAAACTGCATCACGATCCATTGCAAGTACTATGACAGTTAGGTGGGAGGTGAGAAAACTTGGATTTCATGCTCGGGTGGTTGCTCATAAGCCACACATCACGCTGATAAATGCCAAATGACATCACACTTGGTGTTAGAAGCATAATCATTGGACAATTAAACAGTGGAAAAATGTTGTATGGTGTGATGAATCACAATGCACAATCTGCTGATCCAATGGCAGGGTGTAGGTATGTATGGTGAATGCCCGGTGAACGTCATCTGCCAGTGTGTGTAGTGCCAACAGTAAAATTTGTAGACGGTGGTGTTATAGTAAGGTTGTGTTTTTCAGGGAGTGGGCTTGCACCTCTTGTTGTTTTGCATGGCCCTCTCAGAGCACAGCCCTACATTGATGCTTTAAGCACCTTCTTGCTTCCCACTGTTGAAGAGCTATTTGGGGATGGCGATTGCATCTTTCAACTCAATCTAGCACCTGTTCATAATGCACGGCCTATGGCAGAGTGGATACTCAATGATAACATCCCTATAATGGACTGGCCTGCACAGAGTCCTGACCTGAATCCTATAGAACACCTTTGGGATGTTTCGGAATGCCGACTTCATGCCAGGCCTAAGCGACCTACATTGATACCTCTCCTCAGTGTAGCACTCCCTGAAGAATGCACTGCCATTTCCCAAGAAACCTTCCAGCATCTGATTGAACATATGCCTTTGAGAGTGGAAGCTGTCATCAAGGCTAAGGGTGGGCCAACATCATATTGAATTCTAGTATTACTGACGGAGGGTGCCATGAACTTGTAAGTCATTTTCAGACAGGTGACTGGATACTTTTGATCACATAATGTATAAAAGGAACAAACAGAATTCAGAAAAAAAATTATACTGAGAGCTTTGACAAAGGCCTTATTAGTAACAGATAATTTGGAACAAAATAAAAGCTTAAATTTTACAAATGAAATAAATCAATTTCCACTAAAGATATAAATTACATCATATCTGAGAAGAAAAAAGTAGTGTACTGTAGAGAGGTCACGGGGTATTAGCTGATATGTAAGGACATTTTCCATTCGATGTGGAGGCATGAAATCTTTGAGAATGAAACCACTGCTATGATAAAACATGTTTAACATTGTCTTTATCTTTGAGTTACTGCACAGCTTTAATGGTCTTGGGATTTTTCACTGCCAATTTGAAACTCATCATTTCATTTTGAAGATTTCAGGCTAACCACCAAGTCTTGTAACAGTAACAGTCTTGTCTAAAAAGTACTTTTGCAAGCAATCATGGACAACATGTCTTAAAAGACTCAACTCTATCATTCGTGTGCTCTGATATCAGAGAGTGCGGGACAAATCCTTGCACACAGCTTCCCCTTGCTGAAATCTTCACCCCTGACTGACAAAACCAATATTTTGGAGTGTTTAGTGTTTCTTCTTTCATTGTCTCCTTTTTCTCACAAAACGGTTTGCTGCATGATAAACAAACTGCCAAGCTCAGTGCTGGGATGCTATATGTATTCCAAATCAAACCAAATGTCTTTGTCACTGAAAAATCAGCTCTACAGCCAAATTTAACTGTTATCTATTGTTCCTCCTCATCTGTCTCTCTCTCTCTCTCTCTCTCTCTCTCTCTCTCACACACACACACACACACACACACACACACACACACGCACACACACACACACACCATTTTATGTCAAGTATTCCCACACTTCAAATACTAAACTGATGTCATTACTTTGTGTGTAAAATGAAAGACTACTAACAAAGAGATAGAGGGGCTGGCCAGTACTTACCTCAGCTCAGTACAGCCGATAGATACACATGTGTATGTGTATGTGTATCTATCGGCTGTACTGAGCTGAGGTAAGTACTGGCCAGCCCCTCTATCTCTTTGTTAGTATTTGTTTCACATCTTATATGAGATTTTCCATTAATCATTTAAATGAAAGACTACCTCAGCCATCAGCAATGTTTGGTGATACAGCTAAGCTGTTTGGAGTTCTCACCTGAACCTGTTTGTTATGAGTTTTGGAATCCTGACATAATATTAGATACAACTATTTACATTCCCTGAAGTTCCCTTGATGACATAATTGACATTTTGTAGGAAAACTTCTATCACTAAACCACAAGATTGCCTGAGATAATACACAATTCTATGAGGCTTGAATTATAAGAAATCTGAATTCTTGGCTTGTTACATACAATTAATTTATTTCAACTATTAGTAAGCACATTCTATTTTTACAAGAAATAAATGAAATATTTAGCAAATATCTCCTAAACACTTATTTTCTATGAATTTTAAAAAAAAGATTTGCTGGTCAACTCAACACTGTTTTATTTAAAATAGCCAATAATTGCTGTAATTTGTGCCATTCACATGTCAGTAAATACTACCAGGCAAGACACGTGACTTTTGTGCTGCCATACAGATACGTGATTTAGAGTGTAATAAAACTCTGATTGGTTCAGGAAACTAGTTTAATACATGTATTAGTGTGTTTTGCAAGCTTACTATCAAAGGTTTCACTTCTCTTTGTGAATTATTCTAAGAAAACGCAAAAGGGACATAAAGTAGGGTTACGATTATATTCTTGCATACATTTTAGTGCAGTAAAACTTATAGAATCTCATTTAATTGTTCTGTTCCGTTCCAGCAAGTTAAGAAAAGCGTATCCCCTTGTTGTTTAACTATTATTTTGTGAAACACAGCATAAATTTTAAATTCTGGACTCTGGAAACTTTGTACATACGGCAGTAGCTTTGTTTACATGCAGTTGCGACAAGGCCTAAGTTTTGTAAACGTGTTTTTCTTCTTCTTTTTGGTAATCTAACTTATTGTCACTAAAGTAAGTTTGTTTGCATACAATTGAAACTAGACCTAATCTTTTGTAAACATGTTTTCTTGTTTTTCTGTAATTTAATTTGACTTATTCTCGCTAAAGTAAGATTTTTACCATGAGTGAAAAGCGTCTGATGTGCCATAGAATTGTTAGCTCCGGGGTTTGGTGTGATGGGTGCAGTAGTTTTTTTCCATTGGGGTGACTGTAGTGGCGTGGGAAATGGGGAAGTGGATCAGACTCATCAGTGGTTCTGTAGGATATGCAGTAGAGATAGGAAAATAGTGGAACAGGAGGGGAAAATTGCTGACCTTCAGGCACAGATACAGCAGGCTAGGGAAGATCTGAACAGGTTAAGGAGGGAGAAGGGTAAAGAGAGGTGGGAAGCGGCAACAGGTAACAGGAGTAACAGACCTAGAACTTTGTCAGACAGCTTTGTGGTGAATGTGAAGAATAAGTTTGACCTGTTGCTTCAGTTAAAGCTGATAAGCCTCAGACAGAGGTAGGTGTAGAGAGGGCACAACAACCTTTCAGTAGAAAATTGAATAAGAATGTAGGGAAGTCAGCAAAGAGAAAGAAATTTTTGTTGTTAGGTAGTTCACATGCCAGAGGTGTAGGCCAACTTTTGCAGGACCAGTTAGGATCAGAATACCAGGTCACAAATTTTTTTAAACCAAGAGCTGGTCTGGGTCAGGTGACAGAGGATTTACATTCACTCTGTAAAGATTTTACCAAGGAAGACACTGTGGTTATTCTGGGTGGGCCAGGCAATAGTATTGACAGAGACCCTGGGTACAATATAGTGTGACCTGGCAAACATTGCATCAGCAACGAGACATACCAGTGTTGAGTTTGTGTCAGTTCTGAGATGCCATGACCGACCTCATTTTAACTCTTCTGTCGGGAGAGTTAATTTGGAGTTGGAATGGCTGCTTGGGACCGGGTGCAGGGTCACATATTGGTTTGGTTCCCATTGATCCTCTCAGTAGGTGGGATTTTACTAGACATGGCCCTCACCTCAACAGGAAAGGGAAGGGTAAACTGGCTGGGCTAATAGCAGGAAATGTAATGGGAGGAGGCACTACCGTGAGTGGTAATATAACAGTGGTCATAGGTGTTGGAACAGCACCATTTTAGGGTAGGTATGACAGAACGAAGTCAAGTTCTGAGAGAAGTAAAGATTGAAACAAACCTTCAATTTGATAAAGAACTCAAACAGCATAACCCTGGCACATTGGATCGGCAAACACAGCTGTTGGTTAAAAATTTACAGAAATCAGCAGAAATTTTATTTCCACCCGATTTCATTTCGGTAAATGTGAAATGCCAACTATCTTTACAGCATCAAAATATTCGAGGGCTTAGAAGTAAAATTAATTAACTACTTATGTGCATTAATGAATTAGAGTCATCGAACCCAGTTGATGTAATCTGCCTTTCTGAACACCATGTGACCACTGGTATAGATATGTTAAACCTTACAGAATTTAAGCAAGCCTCCTACTTCTGTAGACAAAAGATGGAGAAAGGAGGAGTTGCACATTTGTTAAAAACAGTTTTAAATTTAAGAATATTGACATTAATAAATTTTGCTTAGAGCAGCACTGAAGCATGTGCAACAGAGATAGAATTTCATAACAGGTACTTTATAATAGTAGCCATATACAGAGCACCTTCAGGAAATTTCAACCTGTTTACAAACAGTCTTGAAGATTTATTATCTCATCTTAAATTAAAAAAAAACAAAGAACTAGTGGTTGCTGGTGATTTTAATGTAGATGTCCTGAAAAACACTGTCAGTGAACAGTTACTGAAATCAGTTAAATTGTCATTCAATTTAATTTCTACTGTAAATTTCCCAACTAGGGTATGCAAATGTTCTAAGACTGCCATTGATAATATATTTATAGACAATTCGAGGCAACTAAGCCACATTACAAAACCAGTAGTAAATAGGCTATCTGACCATGACATTCAACACCTAACATTAAATTTTGAAAATTGTCAGGATAAAACATCTATCAGACTGAGTACAGAAGGCCAATAAAACAGTCAGAAACTGAGAAATTTAGGAGATTGCTCAAAGAAATTAATTGGACGGATGTTTACAGCATCCAAGACACAAATGGAAAATACAAAACATTCATTAATAAAGTTAGCACCTTACTTGAAAATTTTTTTCCCATGAAGGTAACTCAAATTCAGCATAAGTCTAATAAGAAACCATGGATTACACAAGGGATAAAGATATCATGTGAGACAAAAAGGAAACTCCATCTTTTATGTAGGGACACCTTTGATACTAGCATTATAGCCCATTACAAAAATAACTGCAAAATATTGAAGAAGGTTATCCAGAAATCTAAACACCTGCATTATGAGAATAAGATAAATACATTCAGCAATAAAATAAAAACAATATGGGATATAGTTAAGTCAGAGACAAGTAGGACCAGAAACGAGGAGGAACAAATAGTCTAAAAATAAATGAGACCCTGGTAACAAACGCATGTTGTGTTGCAAACTGTATTAACACGATTCACGTTGTCCGTCGCACTTCACATAGTATAGACTGGGAACTGTCAGCTAGGCATGCCCGATGTAGAACTGACTGGGCACGGCCCATACTGCCTGAGTTGTTGTTGTTCCGCTGGCAGAGGGCGCGGACGAATTCTCGCGTGCCCTCTGGTGGACGGGAATTTACTTGCAGCAACTACTGTCCATGACGCGCCATGCCGATGTGCCCCTCCTGCGATCTTTCTGGTGGCTATTTCAGAAACCATTTAAACAAGAATTTTGTCTCTGTTACTGATAGCATGGGGATGCCAGGTTCAGTAAATAATGCCATGGAATATCTGAGACCAATGCACACAAGCAATCTCAGTAAAATGGAATTGACACTTACTTTACCCAAAGAAATAGAATCCATCATAAAGACCTTGAAATCAAAGCATTCTAGTGGTTATGATAACATATCAACAAAGTTAATAAGAGTGTTCATGTGAGCTTAGTCATATCTTAAGTTATTTGTGTAATCAATCACTTGTCACAGGAACATTCTTGTACTGGCTTAAATATGCTGAAGTTATACCTCTCCACAAGAAAGGGGACAAAGAAATGCCGTCAAATTACTGACTGATCTCACTTTTGCCAGCTTTTTCAAAAATCTTTGAAAAGGTTATGTTCAAGCATCTACTTAAGCACCTTAGTGAAAATAACATACTGTCAAAGTCACAGTTTGGGTTTCTTAAGGGTTCTGATACTGAGAAAGCTATTTACACTTACAGCGAAAATGTCCTTAATTCATTGGACAACAAATTAGAGGCAACTGGCATATTCTGTGACCTGTCAAAGGCGTTTGACTGTGTGAATCACAGCATTCTTTTAAGTAAATTAAAATATTATGGTGTCACTGGTAGTACTGCAAAGTGATTTCAGTCATATCTTACTAATAGAAAACAAAAAGTGTCATTATGTAACACTTAAGCAGTAAGCAATCAGACATCGTCTGACTGGGAAGAAATTACATGTGGTGTTCCCCAAGGTTCCATACTAGGTCCACTGCTGTTTCTTGTGTATATTAATGACCTGTCATCTGTTACACTATCAGATGCCAAGTTTGTTTTATTTGCAGGTGATACAAACATTGCAATAAATAGTAAATCAAATATAAATTTAGAAAGGGCAGCTAATCAAATTTTTCCTGGCATTAATAAGTGGTTCATCACCAATTCAATGTTATTAAACTTTGAAAAGACCCACTACATGCAGTTCAGAACTTCCAAGAGATTTCCTTCTGATGTGTGTATAAAATATGATGACATGGAAATAGGAGAAGTTGAGAGTGTAAAATTCTTGGGATTACAACTTGATAATAAATTCAGTTGGGAGCAACATACTAACGAACTGCTAAAGCGCCTTAAAAAGTCTGTGTTTGCAATGCGAATGATGTCAGACATATGAGATATAAATATAAAAAAAACTGGCATATTTTGCTTATTTTCTCTCCATTATGTCATATAGAATCATATTTTGGGGTAACTCCACAAACAGAGAAAAAATTTTTAGAGTACAGAAGCATATAATAAGGGTAATGAGTAGTGTAATTCCAAGAATATCATGTCGAAACCTATTCAAAGAATTGGGCATATTAACCACAGCTTCTCAGTATATTTATTCCTTAATGAAGTTTGTTGTAAATAATACATCTCTTTTTCCAAATAACTGCTTAGTACACAGTATCAATACTAGGAATAAGAACAATATACATGAAGATTTAAAATCACTTACTCTTGACAGAAAGGAGTCCAGTATTCAGCAATGCATATTTTCAGTAAGTTACCAGCAACCATTAAGAGTTTAGTTTCAGACAAAGCACAATTCAAACATAATTTAAAACAATTTTTGGTAGCCAACTCCTTCTATTCCACCCATGAGTTTCTCAACAAGTGCAGTAGACCATTTTAATGAAAATTTATTATACTTTACTTTTTGACAATACTTGGTTGTAACAGCCATGTAACTACCCCTACTGTGTGAATGATGGATGTGCGGAAAGCAGACGTAAGTCTTAAGTCTGTAAATAGTGGAAGTTTAATTTTAAATCTTGTACATAATTTGACTGTTCTTAACTGAGGATCACTGAAACGAATAATTTACTTTAATTTTTGACAATACTTGGTTGTAATAGCCAAGAAACTAGCAAATGTCTGAATGATGGATTTAATGAAAGCAGATGTAAGTATTAAACCTGTAAATATTAGCAGTTTAAATTTAATTCATGTACATAATTTTACTGTTTATTGACTGAAGATCATTAAAATTAATGAAACTCAAGTTTTTCTAATTACATTTTTGTAATGTGTTTATCTGACATGTTCCACGCCCAGGAGGATTCCCTCTTTTATGGGTCTATGGAATGAATAATTAATCTAATGTAATCTAATTATAGTGCTCTGTGATTCCTTCTACTATGGCCAGGCCAGTCTCCTGCCCACTGCTGCTGCTGTTGGTACATATACCTGTGGCCAGCAGGTTGCCCTACTCTTGCCATCACCTGTCGAACATACCATGTGATTACTAAGATCGGTAGGCGCCAATAGCAACATGCCAATTTTTACACATGTCAGATGACAACAGCAGCATGTGCAGTGGGCTCCACGAGAGGCATCAGCAGCAGTTGCCAGCAGTGCATGCATCTGGCCATGGCACTGTGAGTATGACACTACATTGCATCATCACATCACGTGACACCTCATGGAAATCCTTCTACTGGATTATTTAAGACACTGTGTGATTTCTGCTTGACAGCATTCACACTTGCTTCGGGCTCTACTCTGACTGCCCCCTGCAACTCATCTATCAGTACCATTTACTAGTAGCAGTTCCAGCACAGCTCAGAATTCTGAGTGGACATAAACCCTGAGTAACCTATTGGACTTCAACCTAGGCACTGGCCAGAGCTGTCTAGGACATCATCACGTGGCGAAGGCACCCTTGTGTTCTGTGGACTGCTGTTGTTGTGGGCACAAGTCTCCCACCGACTACTAATGCAGTGCCGACATTACACCTGCCAGTCTGCACCCACCATATCTGGATGCCATCTACGACCTCGATCGGTTTCCGACCCTGTACGCTGAGCTGGATGTAGATTGGATGCCGACCCCATATCTAGAGCTGGATTCCAGTTGAGAGACTTTAGCATTCAACCAGAAGTGCCTATTATTTTCTATTTCAGTTCAGAACTGTGAACTGCTGATTTATGTGTTCAGATTTGGCTGCAGCCACATCCTCCTCAAAAGTTGCTGTCTTGGGTGAGACCATCAGCATCATTGCACCTCTAGTGGCTGCTGTTGGTTTGAGCCCTCATCTCCCATTGTCTGCCAGCACTGTGCTGACATTCCAATGACCAGCTGGTGTCTGCCCCTGCTGAAAGAATTAGATCCCACACTGCACTTCCTGGTTGCCATATTCCCATGTCTTCACACATGACCCTGTTACTGCCTTTGCCCCAGGGCTTTGGCCTCATATTCTCAGCATTTTCTGTGCAATTTTCCAGTGTGATTCTTCCTTCTGTGACGCCTCTAACAGCTTGTTTTCCTGGTGCATTCACATCCTGGGCCCATTCTTCTGGTGCCTAAGGCATGCCCATTGCCCAATGGCCACATCTGTGCTCGACTGGACATCTCCTTCTTCCCTTTGGCCATACTTGTTGGTGTCATGGCATTCCTGGCAGCTGCCATCAGTTGACCTTTCCGCCCACCTGCTGCCAGTGTATTACTGGACCTTCTGCTCTGACTGAACCAGTCAGTACCTCAGCACCTGTGCCATCTTTTTTAAAGGGAAGGGAGTATTGGGGCTGGACCAGTCAGCTGACAACTGCCACAGTCACTACCAATGCGTACAGCAGTGATCAGCTGGAACTTGCCAAAGCCAGCCATAGGTGGTCAAACACACTGAGTGATTACTAAGATTGGCAAACCCCAAAAACAGCATGCCGATCTGTGAATGTGCCAGATAACAACAGCAACACATTGCTCTGTGTATATACAAGATTCCAGTGGGCTCCACTAGAGGCATCAGCAATGCACTCATTCAACCCGAGCACTATGAGCATGGCACTACAGTGCATCCGTGCATCACATGACACCTCACAGAAATCTTTCCACTGGATTATTTAAGATGCTATGCAACCGCTACTCAACAGCAATCGCTCATGTTCTGGGCCCTACACTGTCTATGCACTGTAGCTCATTTATCAACAGCATTCACCAGTAGCATTTCCACTGCAGCCCAGGATTCTGACTGGATGTTGACCCAGTGCAGCCTTGGCCTCCAACTGGACTTCCAACCTAGACACTGGCTGGACACCACATCATCATCTGACTGAACTGTCAGCGTTCTTGCATCCCATCAGCCACTGTTGGTTCAAATATGAGTCTCCCATCAACTGCTGGCACTCTGCTGGTGCCCCACAGCTAACCTATGCTGACTGCTTATCACCCAGTATGTCATTGTGTGGTGAAGCCCACCTGCACCTTCATGTCTCAGCAGCCACTAATATTTGACCATGAGTCTTCTATCAGCTGCCAACAAATTGATGATGTCACACTGACCGATCCAGATACCATCTAGGACCTTGACCAGACACCGATGTAGAATCTCAAACTGGACGACAGATGAGAGACTTTAACATTCTGTCAGAAGTGGCTATTATTTTTTTTTTCACATCAGAGCTGAGGACTGTTCAGTTGTTTGTTTACCAATAACTGTATTTCTTTCATTGTATCCTGGAAACTGACTTTATTTTATGAGCTATCCTTGGCACCATATAAGGACACTTCACCTTCAAATGGCTATTGTTTTGTTATTGTCCATTTTCATCAAATATATTTACTAAAGAAAGAAGTTTTGAAGTCTTATGACAATCTTGATATTTGCTTTCCTGATTATCAGTTGTTGCCTATAACTTCAAGTATTTAACACCTTTACTTTCTCTTGAAAAACAACATGCAAGTTTCATCCATTCACTCTGAAGATAAATTTTAAATTTATTTTTTCCTTTTTGGCCATGGAGAAAGGTGCACAAGCCTAACTAAAATTGTGATTGAGCTGAACAGAATTCTAAGAAGTAAAACTAACAGTAGGTATAGGAAGTTGTATACATGGAAGAGACTTGGAGACACTGGAAGATTTCAGACTGATGGTATAATCTTAAGAGAGAGATTTTGAAATCATATTGTAAACTGCAAAACATTTCAAGGCGTAGTTGTGGATTCTGACCATAATTTATTGGTTATGAAATCATCATCATCATCTTGGACAGTTTCCAGCCACTGGCTGGGTCTGTCGGGAACACAAGCCTCTCCATCGTGTTCTGTCTTTCCACCATTCCCCCTCTTCCACCTTCGTCCAGTTCTCTCCTCTTCTCGCTACACATTCCTTCACTCCCTTCACCCATCTATCTCTTGGTCTTCCCCTGGGCCTCTTCCCCTCCAGTTGCAGATCAAACATCCTCTTTGGAATTCTTCCCTCATCCATTCTCTTCATGTGTCCATACCACTGCAGTCTTGATTTTTCTATCCTGTCCTGTACTGGTTCCTCCTTTAGTCTTTCCCTCACATACACATTTCGCAATCTGTCTCGTCTTGTTACACTCAACCTGCTCCTCTGGAACTTCATTTCACTAGCTTGTATTCTACTTTTGTCGCTTTTATGCATTACCCATGTCTCACTTCCGTATGCCAATATGGGGACAAAGTAGGTTCGGTATATAATTCCCTTGGATTTCTGTGGCACCTCCTTGCTCCAAATAAGCCCCCTAATGCATTTGAAGAACTGCCCTGCTTTTCTGCACCTTTCATTTATTTCCATTGCGTTTCCCCCCTTACTTTCAATCATGCTTCCCAGGTACTTGAAGTTCTCTACCACTTGTAGTTTTACCCCTCCACAAGTTATATCCACATTTGGCCTATTCTTCTTCCTTGTTGTGACAATTACTTCACTTTTCTTTGCAGAGAAATGCATTCCATATTGTGCTGCCGTTGCCTCCCATACATCTAACTGCTCTTGCACCTCCTTCTTGCAATTTCCCCATAACATCAGGTCATCGGCAAAAAGCACTGCTTTCATTTTATGATCTCCAATCGCATCTGATACTTGCTGTAGGATTTCATCCATAACAATAATAAACAATAAAGGTGAAAGTGCACTTCCCTGTCGCAGCCCATTTTCCAGCTTGAACCATGCAGTACGTTCCCTCCCCACTTTCACACAACTCTCACTTCCCTCATACATTTTTCTGACTTTTTGTGTTATCTCGTCATCTATCCCTTTTGCTTTCAGCACATCCCAGAGCTTGTCCCTATAGATACTGTCATACACCTTCTCAATATCTAAAAAGGCCATGATTAAGTCCTTCCCGTACTCATAGTGCCTTTCCTGCAGTTGCCTTACCGCAAATATGAGGTCCGTTGTTGATCTTCCCGGTCTGAAACCATACTGCTCCTCTTGCAGTCTACTTTCAATACTGCTTCTTATTCTCTTCTCCAGGATCTTTTCATAGATTTTTCCACAGTGGCATAGCAGGGTAATTCCTCTGTAGTTCTCACATCTCCTTTTATCCCCTTTCTTGAAGATCGGGACTATAATTCCTTTCTTCCAATCCTCAGGAATTCTGTTCTCCTTCCACACCACCCTCAGCACTCTGTATAGCCACTGGGTTCCTACTTCTCCTGCTGCTCGTATCATATCCACTGTTACTTCGTCCCAACCTGGTGCCTTGCCCCCTTTCATCCTCTTTATGGCTTCTTCCACTTCATTCCAAGTTAGATCATCAATTTTCCCACTATTATAATCGTTTGCTGCCTTAGGCTCTCCATCGCTGTTAGTTACCCGCTTGGCGGCATTCAACAGATCTTCAAAGTACTCCTTCCAAATCTTTTTGAGCTCATGCATTTCCTCCACAACTCTTCCATTATTATCTATGATCCTCAGGCACTCACTTCTGTCGTTCCTCTTATTTCTTACCATGGTGTAAAGTACTTTTTTGTTCCCTTCACTGTCCTCTTCTAACATTCTTGTCCATTTTTCCATCCACTTCTTCTTCTCCGCCCTTACTATGGTCTGTGCCGCTTTCTTGCTTTCCTTATATTTTACCCTAGCTTCCTCTGTTCGGGTCTGGAACCATTCTCTGAAGGCTTTGTTCTTTCGAAGTACTGCCTCTTTACATATGTGGTTCCACCATGGGGTTTCCATGGTTATGAAATGCAAGTTAAAAATGAAAACAATTCCAACAAAATAGAAAATTGAGGAGTTGGGACCTGAATACGGCATAGGATGTTGGAAGTTTTAAAGGTCGCATCAGGCAATAGCTGACTGAAACAGGGCAAAGAAATACAATACAAGAGGAATGGATACATTTAAGAGATGAAATAGTGGAGGCAACAGTGGATCAAATGGACAAACAGGGGAGGCTCACCAAAAATTCTTGGAAAGCACATGAGATATTGAAATTAACTGATAAAGCAGAAAATGTAAAAATGAAGCAGGCAAATGAGAACAGAGGTGTCTAAAACATGGAACTGAAAGAAACTGCAAATTTGGCTAAGCAGCAATGGCTAGAGGACAAGTGAAAAGCTTTAGAAACATACATGAGTTACAGAAAAATAGAAATTAAAGATATCTCTGGAAAAAAGAGAAGCAGCTGTATTAATATCAAGAACTCAAAGGGAAAATCCACCTATCAGAAAATTAGAGAAACCTTTGGAAAGAGAGAGAGAGGGGGGGGTGGGGGGGGGGGGTAGAGAGAGAGAGAGAGAGAGAGAGAGAGAGAGAGAGAGAGAGAGAGAGAAGCAGCTGTATGAGTATCGAGAGCACAGACAGAAAGCCAGTACTACACAAAGAATGGAAAACTTAGAGGTGGAAGGAATACACAGAAGCACTGTACAATCAAAATGAATTTCAAGACAGTGCTATAGAAAATGAAGAGAAAGTTAATCAGAGGAACTGGGAAACATTATGCTGAAAGAAGACTTTGACAGAACATTAAAAGCCCCAAGATGAAAATTATATTCTAAGATGAATATTATATTACCTCAGAAATACTGAGATCCTTGGGAGAGTCAGTCTTGAACAAATTATTGTAACTGGTGTGCAAGGTATAAGGGAGAGGCAAAATAGCCTCATACTTCAGGAAGAATGTTATAATTGAAATTCAAAAGAAAGCAAGTGCCGACAGATGTGAATGTTAGCAAATAATCATTTTAATAAGTAATGGTTGTAAAATTCTAGCACAAATTATCTACAAAATACTGAAAAACTTGTTGAAACAGAAAACAGGGAAGATCATTTGGGTTCTGGAGAAATGCAGGAATAAGCGAGACAATACTGAGAGTAAAACTTGATGTAGAAAGGCAAACCTACATTTATAGCATTTGTTGGTTGAAAAATAAATAAATTATTTCACAATGTTGTGTAGAGTGCAATTTTTGTAACAATATTGTGAAAAGGAAAGTTGCTACTCCCCATAAAGCAAAAAAAAAAAAAAAAAAAAAAAAAAAAAAAAAAAAAAAGGTAGCTTTTGGCCAGTAAGGCTTTTGTCAAAATTAGACAACTAACACAAAAAAAGTCACAAATATAGCTATTGGCCAGTAAGGCTTTTGTCAAAATTAGACAACTAACACACACATACACTACACACTCATGAAAATGCAACTCACACACATATGACTGCAGTCTCAGGCAACTGAGGCCACACACAAATTTAAATGTCAGGAAGTCTTTCCTGAAGTATTTGTCTGGATTGTAGAGGAGTGAGATGTGGGCAGTAAATAGTTCAGACAAGAAGAGAATAGAAGCTTCTGAACTGTGATGCTACAGAAAAATGCCGAACGCTAGATGGGTAGATCAAACCTCATCAGGAGTTACCAAGCTGAATTCGGGAGAAAAGAGGTGTATGGTACAATCTGACTACATGAAGGAACTGATTTATGTAAACACCATCAACAATATACCATAGGAATCAGCTTAATTTTTCAAGGAACTCTCAAAAGAATGGATGGAGTGACCCATGAGGAAACTCTTCAGTTTGGTTTGAAAGTCCATGGATTACCGCTAAGCTTTTTGAATGCTTGTGGTAGCTTATTGAAAATGGAAGCAGCAGTATGATGCACACCTTTCTGTACAAGAGTCAAGGAAGTGCAAACCAAATGTAGATTAGATTTCTTCCTGGTATTAACTGAGTGAAAGATGCTATTTCTTGGGAATAAGCTGACATTGTTAACAAGATATGACAGTAAGGAATATACTGTATACATTGAGAGGCCAATGTCAGAATACCCATACTAATGAACAGGGGTCGAGAAGAGCTTCGTGAACTTACACTTATTGCCTGAACTACCAGTTGCTGAGCCAAAAATATCCTTTGAGAGTAGGAAGAGTTACCCAAAATATAATAACTTATCACATATGCAAATGAAAATAAGCAAAGTAGACTACTTTTTGTGTCAAACTACACTTACTTCAGATACAATTCAAATAGTAAAAATGGCACCATTAAGTCTTTGAACAAGGTGCTGAATGTGGGCTTCCCACGATAGTTTGTATCTATCCAACACCTAAAAATTTCAACTGTTCAGTTTCACTAATCATATGCCCATTCTGTGAAATTAAAACATCAGGTATTGTTGAATTGTGTGCTATAAACCGTAAAAACTGTCTCTTACTGTGATTTAGTGTTAGTTTATTTTCTACATGAAATGTCATGAACTGTACTATTTGAAATAGTGCCAATGTTTTTCTTGCACAGTCACATACAACATTAATATTGAACTCACCACAAATAGCTAATTTTGTACTTCCTACAAAAAAGATGGAAATGAGCATATGGCATCACTGGCCAGGGAGCCCCTATTCGCGGAAGTTCGGCTGCCAAGTGCAATTCTTATTTAATTCAACGTCACATTCGGCAAACTGAGCATCGGTGATGAGAATGAAATGGCAATGAGGATAACACAACACCCAGTCCCTGAATGGAGACAAGATTCAACACAGCTAGGAATCGAACCCAGGCCCGCTTGCATGGGAAGCGAGCATGTTACCACCCAGCTAAGCATGTGGATGATACTATCTATAAAGTGAACCAGCTTGAGCAGAAATGCTCTGAAGTCAGAGTTAGGGGACCTATAAACAACAACAATTAGAAAAATGAGATTTTCACTCTGCAGCGGAGTGTGCGCTGATATGAAACTTCCTGGCAGATTAAAACTGTGTGCCCGACCGAGACTCGAACTAGGGACCTTTGCCTTTCGCGGGCAAATGCTCTACCATTTGAGCTACCGAAGCACGACTCACGCCCGGTCCTCAGAGCTTTACTTCTGCCAGTATCTCGTCTCCTACCTTCCAAACTTTCCAGAAGCTCTCCTGCGAACCTTGCAGAACTAGCACTCCTGAAAGAAAGGATATAGCAGAGACATGGCTTAGCCACAGCCTGTGGGATGTTTCCAGAATGAAATTTTCACTCTGCAGCGGAGTGTGCGTTGATATGAAACTTCCTGGCAGATTAAAACTGTGTGCCCAACTGAGACTCGAACTCGGAACCTTTGGCTTTTGCGGGCAAGTGCTCTACCATCTGAGCTACCGAAGCACGACTCACACCCGGTCCTCACAGCTTTACTTCTGCCAGTATCTCGGTCGGGCACACAGTTTTAATCTGCCAGGAAGTTTCATATCAGCGCACACTCTGCTGCAGAGTGAAAATCTCATTCTGGAAACATCCCACAGGCTGTGGCTAAGCCATGTCTCCGCTATATCCTTTCATTCAGGAGTGCTAGTTCTGCAAGGTTCGCAGGAGAGCTTCTGTAAAGTTTGGAAAGTAGGAGATGAGATACTGGCAGAAGTAAAGCTGTGAGGACCGGGCGTGAGTCGTGCTTCGGTAGCTCAGATGGTAGAGCACTTGCCCACGAAAGGCAAAGGTCCAGAGTTCGAGTCTCGGTTGGGCACACAGTTTTAATCTGTCAGGAAGTTTCATATCAGCGCACATTCTGCTGCAGAGTGAAAATCTCATTCTGGAAACATCCCACAGGCTGTGGCTAAGCCATGTCTCCACTATATCCTTTTTTTCAGGAGTGCTAGTTCTGCAAGGTTCTCAGGAGAGCTTCTGTAAAGTTTGAGGTAGGAGACGAGATACTGGCAGAAGTAAAGCTGTGAGGACCGGGCTTGAGTTGTGCTTCGGTAGCTCAGATGGTAGAGCACTTGCCCGTGAAAGGCAAAGGTCCCGAGTTCGAGTCTCGGTCTGGCACACAGTTTTAATCTGCCAGGAAGTTTCACAACAATTAGAAGTTTAGTTTCTCTAAATTCAACTGCCCCTGCACGTCATTTAAATACCTGTTCGGTGCATTGCCATGATATGTCTATGGACTTAAATGGAATACCATTTTTTATGCACATGGCTACTCCTCCACTCGGAAAGAACTCCTTGAAAAACAGCCAGCTAATCTGTATCTTGGTAAAGGAAGCCTCTGAATTGACAAATTATTCAAGTGGTGCTCCGATATACGAATGATGTCACAGTCAACATCTATAAGCAGTTCACTAACTTTATCTCTAACACCTCTTATATTTTTATGAAACATGCTAATGCCTTCTCTACTTGGATATCTGACCTTCTCTGAGGGTGAATCATTCATTAGAGGGACTTCCTTTAAGCCGCAATACCCATCATCTGACTTCGTCCAATAAAGGAGCAGCTCTAACACCAACTACTAAAGGAGTTTTTCCATGAGTGATCCCACCACCACTCACTACACTGTCATCCATAAGCTTTGCAGGCCTCCTCTTCCCATATCTATTGAGGTGCATGCCATGCCTAGTGAAATCCAATCTATTGACAGAGTGATCCCACCACCACTCACTACACTGTCACCCATAAGCTTTGCAGGCCTCCTCTTCCCATACCTATTGAGGTGCATGCCATGCCTAGTGAAATCCAATCTATTGACAGACTCAACTGGCACCATTGCAATGTCAGCCATGCCTTCCGCAGTCAGTGCCTTCTCCAGCCCCAAGTTAACATGCCTAACAGCAGCATTGTGCCGATTTTCAGCTCGATTGTGTTCCGTGAGTGTTAAGGTCGATATTGGCCTCGCCAGAGATATTGGGGCACAGAGTTGACGGCGAGTGGCCTCTGGCGATGAGGAGTGGAGAGTTAGAGAGTACAGAGCAAGAAGGACAAAACGGCAGAGTGTTGGGGTCCGGATAGTCCAAATGTACATTAATAATTTTGGCACTCTGTGGTAATGAACTGATGGTGAAACTGAGACTTTGGGAATTCAATGCTGCTGTGGAACAATAAGCCGTGCGCTCTGCAATTGTATGGACGCAATTTACGGCGAGCTGTGGCCGATGTCGTTTGTGGGTGTTCTGCCATGGCAGATAAGCAAGACAATGTGTGCCCAACCTGAGCACACTGTGCTGTAGCATGTTCACCCACAATAAGGATGTCATGATATTGGAGAAGAAAGCAGTGGAATATAGTACGTGAATTAACCTTGAGTGATTTCTGCAGTTAGTTTACTTAACTGTGTGGAGATTGAGCAATAACTGTTACTTTTCAACGGAATTTACAATTGTGTAAAGGTGTAGCCATGCTGGATGGACGTTGTCATAAAGTTATTATATTTCTTATTTGAGAACATAATTTTCTGTTATCAGGATTACTCATTGGACAGATTTTCAGTTCTGCACTGTAGTTCAGCGGGCTATAAATACTGGAATTTGACAAATATGCTAACTGTGAGTTTTGGATATGTTTTTATATCTGCATGTTAAATGAAAGTGAGTTCTGAAGTTTGTTAGGTACTTTCTGACGATTACGATTCTTTAGGTTTTTATTTGGAAGTGATGTTGTTTGCTACTGTTATTGGTTGGCAGTTTATTACCCAATTAATCAAAAGAACAGTTATTTAACCAGCCTTTCTATGAAGTGTTTTTCAGTGAACTATTATTAATAAATGACATAAATCAGTAATGTTGTGTAAGCAGTTATTGAAGGTACCCAGCTCCATCAGCCAGTCAATGACGGCCAGTTGGAAATAGACATTCATGTAACATTAGGGGACTAGAGGCTATTTGTTAAGTTGTGGCAACACTAATCCTGTTGTGGAATAATCAGGTCTACTGCCGGATGTTTGTGTCGGTCTGGCACAATATTTTGGCCACGTAACTCGTTGCCTTCTTCACGTGCTACCTGAGACTGCCGTATTGGAGGATCTTGTCCAGTATTTATACCCAGAGGGCGCTGGGTGCTCTCTCTGCCATCTGTGCCTGCCTAGTGCTGTCTGTAATGTGTTGTCTCTTCCCCGGTGCTCCCTCGGTTGTCCGCCCCTGACTTCGTCGCCATCTGTGGCAGCTGACTGAGGCCCGTCCTGTGTCAGGCATTCCGTTCGCGGTCCGCGCCAGCCTGGTGCTGCTCCTGAGGTTTTGGCCCTTCCCTGGTGCTCCCACGGATGTCCATGCCCGGCTCATCCACAATCTGCAGTTGTGGCAGCTGTCTGAGGCCCATCTCGTGTCGGGCGCTCCGTCCGTGGCCAGCACCCGCCTGGCACTGCTTGTAAGGTGTTGTCTCTTCCCTGGTGCTCCCTCAGACATCTGCACCTGACTCGGTCTCCATCTGTGGCAGCTCTCTGAAGCCCGTCGTTTGTCGGGCACTCTGTTCATGGTCCGTGCCCGCCTGACACTGCTCCTGATGTGTTGGCACTTCCCTGGTGCTCTGACGGTCATCTGTGCTCAGCTCGTCCATCATCTGCGGTCGCGGCGTCTGTCAGAGGCCCGTCCTGCGTCGGGAGTTGCGTTCGCGGTTCACGCCCAACTGGCGCTGCTCCTGCTGCGGTGTTACTACTTCTTGAGGAATTTCTTGGTTCCTTTTGTTGGGCCCTGATAAGCTCCAAAGCCGGACTCCACGCCGAGCTCAGCTGGTAACCGCTGTCTCGGTTTATTAGGTTGTCTGTGACCTTGATCTCGATGGCCTCCTTTATGACACTGTCCCAAAATCTTGGAGTCTGTGTCACAATTTTGGTGTTGTTGTAGTCCATTGAATGACCGAGCTCCAGACAGTGCTCTGTTATGGCAGATTTGGTTGCCTGTCCGAGTCTGGTGTGCCTCTGGTGTTCTTTGCACCTGACGTCCACCATCCTGGTTGTCCGGCCAATGTATGATTTTCCACACTGGCACGGGATGTTGCAAATGCCTGGTTTACGTAGCCCCAGGTTGTCCTTCACACTCCCTAGCATTGCCCCAATTTTGGAGGGTGAACAGAAGATACTCTTTATGAAGTGTTGGCAGAAGAGCCAACACCGTGTTGCTAGAGGAGGCCAAAATGCACGCTTTTAAGCTCACGCAGTCTGGCGTGAGGTCTGGAACAGGTCAGAGAAATAAGACTAGCAAAACAGGAGGTAACTGATAGAATACTTAACTTTAATCCATAAGTGGTGTACATCGGTCTGACGGTACAGGCATCACAAGTTAAATATCTATTGATAATGGGACCTTGCTAGGTCGTAGCAAATGACGTAGCTGAAGGCTATGCTAGCAAATGAGAGCGTATTTGTCAGTGAACCTTTCCTAGCAAAGTTGGCTGTACAACTGGGGTGAGTGCTAGGACGTCTCTCTAGACCTGCCGTGTGGCGGCGCTCGGTCTGCAATCACTGACAGTGGCGACACACGGGTCCGACGTATACTAACGGACCGCGGCCGATTTAAAGGCTACCACCTAGCAAGTGTGGTGTCTGGCAGTGACACCATATTCCTCCCCCGCAAATCGGCATACAGTTGTGTTATAAGGCTTCCGCCCGCCGTGGGGAGGACCCCATGTTGACGTATGCGACGAGGTGGGGAGCCTAACAACAGGTGAGGCTGTGCCACCCGCACCCAGCCATTCGGTCCGAGAGGAGCTAGGAAACGCCCGAAAACCTAGTCCAGGGTGGCACAGCCTCGCCTGTTGTTAGGCTCCCCACCTCGTCGCATACGTCAACATGGGGTCCTCCCCACGGCGGGCTGAAGCCTTATCACACAACCACACGCCGATTTGCGGTGGAGGAATGTGGTGTCACCGCCAGACACCACACTTGCTAGGTGGTAGCCTTTAAATCGGCCGCGGTCCGGTAGTATACATCAGACCTGGGTGTCACCACTGTCAGTGACTGCAGACCGAGCGCCACCACACGGCAGGTCTAGAGAGACTTCCTAGCACTCGCCCCAGTTGTACAGCCGACTTTGCTAGGAAAGGTTCACTGACAAATACGCTCTCATTTGCCGAGACGATAGTTAGCATAGCCTTCAGCTACGTCATTTGCTACGACCTAGCAAGGCGCCATTACCAGTTAATATTGAGATAGTAAAACATGTACTGTCAAGAGCGATGTACACCAATTATGGATTAAAGTTAAGTATTACATCAACTACGTACTTTATTTGCTACTATTAATTCCCTTGACTGTTCCAGACCTCGCGCCAGCCTGCGTGAGCTTAAAAGCGTGCATTTCGGCCTCCTCTAGCAACACGGTGTTGGCCCTTCTGCCAACACTTCACTTTATATCGTATTTTGAGAGAATTCTGCTGATCTTTGCAGAAATAGGTCCAGAATATGGCAGGTATGCCACCTTCTTCGCCCCCTCTGGCTCCTCTTCTGTACCCTGTGGTTGGCTGGTAGCACAAAGTGCCCTTTGGATGTCTGTGGAGGAGTATCCATTTCTGCTGAACACCAGCTGTAGATGTTCTATATCTGTGGCCAGACTTTCCGTATCCGACAGAGTTCGAGCCTTGTGAACTAATGTTTTCAAGACTCCATTCTTCTGTGCCGGGTGGTGGCAGCTACTGGCTTGAAGGTATAAGTCAGTGTGGGTGGGCTTACGATACACACTGTGCCTTCTTCTTGACCAGGACATCCAAGAATGGGAGCTGTCCATCCTTCTCTAGCTCCATAGTAAATTTTATACTTGGGTGGCGTGAATTTAGATGTTCCAAAAAGTCATCTAGCTTCTCCCTGCCATGGGGTCAAATGACAGAAGTGTCATAGACATACCTGAGAAAGCACTTGGGTTGGTAAGTGGCTGATGCAAGTGCCTCCTCTTCGTACCTTTCCATGAAAAGGTTGGCTACCACTGGTGATAAAAGGCTGCCCATTGCCACTCCTTCCGTTTGCTCATAAATGGGATGCCCGACACAGGACGGGCCTCAGACAGCTGCCACAGATGGCGACCAAGTCGGGCACCGACGTCCAAGGGAGCATCGGGGAAGAGAACACATTACAGGCAGCGCCAGGCAGGCGCGGACGGCAGAGAGAGCACCCAGCGCCCTCTGGGCATAAATACTGGACAAGATTCTCCAATAGGGCAGTCTCAGGTAGCACCTGAAGAAGGCAACGAGTTACGTGGCTGAAATATTGTGCCAGAGCGACACAAACATCCGGCAGCAGACCTGATTACTCCACATGTCAAGATCTTGCCGGGAAAGCTAATCCTGTTGTTTGTTGTTCTTGTTGAAGTGTCTAGTCACACCTATATTAAATATTAATTCTGCACATTGGTAGCAGAGTGTGGTTGATTGTCTGGAGGGAAGTGTCTTCAAACTGTCGAAAATTAGGTTGTAGTATAAGATTGTTCGCTACAATTTTGGACCTGTTACTGCTGTAATTATTCCCGGATGCCATCGAATCTAGTGAAGGGTGCGGCTTTATTGAGGAGAAGTGAGTTGATGTATGAACTTCAAAGGAGGGGTTTGGAACCACAAGGCAATGTAAATGAATTGCTGGAATTATTAAGGAAGAATAGGTACCTCACGGTAATGATAAAAATTAATAGATTTGGCGCTGCTGCCATAGTTGTGCCGCTTGAGGTATTGTTGGAAAGTGTTGATGGTTTGGATATGGGTTCACTAAGGTTCACTAACTGAAAATCAGGTTAGGAGGTTACAAGCGAGACATGCCCATTGCCTATATCGGGTGGATGATTTAGTAGGTATGGAGAGGGAGGAAGAGAATGTAATAAGGGATTATTTAAAGTGAATCAATGATGGCCTGGCTTGTGTCAGAGGAGTGGAAGGTGATGCGTAAAGTGTAGCGGGGCAGGTCATGCGACGCCGTGTGGGGGGGATTCGTTTTCAGATTGGCTGTATTCAAATTTACATCAACCCATGCAAGATTATTTGACAGGATGTAAGGAATGGTGTCTAGATTCAGTGTAGAATATTGTGGAGTTTTTGTATTTCATCTTCGGTTTTAAGTGGAAAGCGCAAGCTATTAATATGACAGACTTGGAAATTTTAAAACTCTTAGTGGGAAAGGTAGAGGGAGAGTTGGTAGAACACCTGTTGAATGCAATTCAGGACAGACTAACATTGGAACAATTCAGAGGAAAAATTTGCACCTTGATTCCACTCTGTGCATTGAAAGAATTAGTTTGTAGGGAGTATGGTCGAGAGCAGGGGCATAATGAGAAGATTGTCGACTTTGTTGAGAGAGTGCGCTACTCTTGTGCTTGCCATACTGCAGAAGAGAACGTGTATTACATATTGTTCAAGGATTACAACCAGACGATAGAAAGTGGGCAGTATTTGGTGGGACACCGCAAACATTTGCCCAGCTGAATGAATTAGTAAGGCAGATCCAGGCTATTATGTATGTAGACTCATGGAGGGTGAGGCAGGCCATTAATTATGAAGGTTACGCGGACAGGAGAACCGGTTGGATGAGATGGAATGGAATAGGAATGTTCAAGCGAACAATAGGAATAGTAAGGAAATTACTTCTACAAATCTGGGAAAAGGAAAGTAAGATAAGGTGTTGGATTTGTGGGAAGTTGGGTCACATTAATAGGAATTGTTGCAAGAGTAAGCCAGAGATGTCCTGACAATTACAACAAGAGATAGGAATGGAACAGAAAGAGATTTATGTGACAAGTAGAGGGGAGGAACAGGGTTTATCTTTTGTATGCTGTGTTGTGAACGAGGAACCTGGGTGTGCGTTGTTGGACTCTGTAGTGCTATTACGGCGATTGAAGAAAATTGGTTTAACCATAACAGTGCTATCTGTAAGTGGAGTAAAATAGAAAAGGTTACAGTTAAATACAAGGTGGCAAATCAGTCCAGTGTAAGAGTGAAGGGTGTCATATGGGTTAAACTGAGAATTAGGGATTTCACATGGAGGGTGAGCATGTGAGTGGTAAGCAGGCTTGCCACGACATGCATTCTAGGAGCTGATGTTATTAAAAAGATTGGGTTGGTGACCAATTGGGGTGCAAGCCAATTTGGCTTCAGATTAAAAACAGAGAAGAGTTTTGAATTCTGTAAGCATCAAGGGGAGTTTCTGTGGCAGTTGTGACTAGTGAAAAGGCATTACAAACCGAAAAGAGACAAGAGAAAGGATTGCGGTTGGAACATTTGGAATTAGCAGAGAAAGAGGAAATACAGAGATTATGTAGTGAATTCCCCGATGTTTTGACGGAGAGGTTGGGGGTGATGTCACTCGTGGAGTATCACATTGAATTATCTGATAACATGCCTATTAAGAAAGCACTATATAGGCTAGCTCCACCTCAAATGAAATTGTTGAAGGAAAAGATTGGAAAGATGTTAGATCAGGAAGTAATTTGGCCCTCTAATTTGCCATATGCTGCGCCTATTTTTCTGGTCCAGAAACCCAATGGGAATTATTCCCCGGTGGTCGATTACAGGGATTTGAATAAAAAAGTGGTATTGCGATCAGTACCTCTTCTCAACCTGCATTCTTGTTTTGGATGGTTCCGCGGTACAAGGATATTTACCACCTTAGATTTAAACCAGGCTTATAATCAAATTCTGCTTGCTGAAACTTCCAAACCAATTACGGCCTTTGCGACCGATTGGAATGTTTACGAATTCAATCAGGTTCTGTTTGGATTACTTACGGGTGCTGCAGTTCTATCTCAGCTCCTAGACAAAATATTCTCTGACATAAAGTTTAAGTTTATATACCACTACTTGGACGACTTGGTAGTTTATAGTAATTCCATGCAGGAACATTATCAACATTTAAGAGAGGTTTTAGTGAGGTTAAGGAAGGTGGGTCTTACAGTGAATCCAGCCAAGGTAAAGTGTGCTTGTGAATCTATGCACTTCCTTGGTCATGTGGTCACTCTGGAGGGGATAACCATTGCTGAGGAATGGGTGCGAGCTAAAAAGCAGTTGCCCACTCCTAGAAATGTGAAGGTGGTTGAGAAGTGTGTCGGGGTAGCAAATTTCTTCCGTAAGTTCATTCCAGGGTTTGCAGAGAAGGCAGCCCTGTTGAATGCCTTACATAAGAAGGGGCATAATTTGAGTGGGGTCCTTTGCAGGAAGCCACTTGGGAATCCCTGAAACAGTCCTTGGTGTCAGCACCAGTACTCGTGCTTTCTGATTTCAATGCTCCACTTATACTTCAGACTGATGCCTCAAATGCGAGGGTGGGAGTGGTCCTTCTTCAAGAAGGGGATGAAGGAAGGAGGCCTATTGCCTGTGCTTCGCATGCTTTGAACCATTTAGAAAAGAACTAGTCTATTTACGAGCTGGAGGCACTTGCGGTATTATTTAGCATGGAGAAATTTCGGTATTACCTGGAACATACACAGTTTTTCTTAGAGACTGATAAACAGGCACTCAGCTGGGTCCTTGCATGTCCTCGTAAGACTGGAAGGATAGCCAGGTGGGCAACAAGGATCTTGGCATTTAAGTTCCAGGTCAAGAATATTAAAGGATTGGAAAACCAGGTAACCGATTGTTTCAGCCACCTTTTTCAGGAACCTGACATACAACTTGATAGTCATGAACTGGATGAAGGTAGTGCTTCAATAGGGAGAATTAGTTTGATTCTCACTGTTTTCTACAGCTGTTTACAGACATTTGGGAATATCAGGAGAAGGATGATGGGGTGCACGAGATAAAACAAAAAATTGAAGAAAGAGAGGTGGTGAAACCATACCTGCTTAGAGATGGTGTATTGTGTTGCAAGGATTGGTATGGTAAAGGTTACAAAATTGTGGTGCCTGGGGATTTGGTGCCTTTCATTTTTAAATATTTTCATGAATTGCTGGTGGGCAGCCATTTGGGAGTATTTAAAACTCATGCAAAAATTTGTCAGCATTTCATATGGAAGGGAATGGATACAGGTATTAAGCACAATGTTAGTACATGTCAGGTGTGTGCTGCTGCCAAACCACCACAGAATGGTAGGGTTGGGTGGCTGGAATCTGTACCTGCAAACTATCCCCTTCAGAAAATGTACTTCGACTTTGTAGGGCCTTTACCTCGATCTAAGAAAGATAATAAGTACATCCTAGTATGTATTGATGCCTTCACAAGGTTTACTCGGATGCATACCACTAGGGCAGTGATGGCTGAAATTGTGATACAGAATTTGAAAAATATATTTGGCATGTTTGGGCCGCTGTAGTATTTGATTAGCGACAATGTTTCATGTTTTACTTCAGGAGGTTTTAAGAACTTTTGTATAAGAATGAGAGTTACCCATGGGACCATGACCCCCTATTACCCGACTCATCATATGCCAAAAGGGTAAATCGCAATCTCAGGGTGGCATTAATTGCCTTCACAGTAAAGACTAGGAGAACTGGGATTGCATGCTCCCTTGACTTATGATGGCATTTAACACAGCCAAACATGAAGCGCATTTGTCGACTCCTGCAGAGCTCATATTGAACTTTTAAGATTTCCACTGACATTAATAATTGGTTCATAGCCAATTAAATCTCAATAAACTTTGAAAAGACCCACTATATGCAGTCCAGAACTTCCAAGAGATTTCCTTCTGGTGTGTGTATAAAATATGATGACATGGAAATAGAAGTTGAGAGTGTAAAATCCTTGGGATTACAACTTGATAATAAATTCAGTTGGGAGCAACATACTAATGAACTGCTAAAGCACCTAAACAAGTCTATGTTTGCAATGTGAATGATGTCAGACATGCTATTGTTGTGGTCTTCAGTCCTGAGACTGGTTTGATGCAGCTCTCCATGCTACTCTATCTTGTGCAAGCTTCTTCATCTCCCAGAACCTACTGCAACCTACATCCTTCTGAATCTGCTTAGTGTATTCATCTCTTGGTCTCCCTCTACATTTTTACCCTCCACGCTGCCCTCCAATACTAAGTTGGCGATCCCTCGATGTCTCAGAACATGTCCTACCAAACGATCCCTTCTTCTAGTCAAGTTGTGCCACAAGCTCCTCTTCTCCCCAATTCTATTCAATACTTCCTCATTAGTTATGTGATCTACCCATCTAATCTTCAGCATTCTTCTGTAGCACCACATTTCCAAAGCTTCTATTCTCTTCAAGTCTAAACTATTTATCGTCCACGTTTCACTTCCATACATGGCTACACTCCATACAAATACTTTCAGAAACGACTTCCTGACATTTAAATCTATACTCGATGTTAACAAATTTTTCTTCTTCAGAAGTGCTTTCTTTCCCACTGCCAGTCTACATTTTATATCCTCTCTACTTCGACCATCATGAGTTATTTTGCTCCCCAAATAGCAAAACTCCTTTACTGCTTTAAGTGTCTCATTTCCTAATCTAATTCCCTCAGCATCACCCGACTTAATTCGACTACATTCCATTATCCTCGTTTTGCTTTTGTTAATGTTCATCTTATATCCTCCTCTCAAGACACTGTCCATTCCATTCAGCTGCTCTTCCAAGTCCTTTGCTGTCTCTGACAGAATTACAATGTCATCGGCGAACCTCAAAGTTTTTATTTCTTCTCCATGGATTTTAATACCTACTCCGAACTTTTCTTTTGTTTCCTTTATTGCTTGCTCAATATACAGATTGAATAACATTGGGGATAGGCTACAACCCTGTCTCACTCCCTTCCCAACCACTGCTTCCCTTTCATGCCCCTCGACTCTTAAAACTGCCATCTGCTTTCTGTACAAATCGTAAATAGCCTTTCGTTCCCTGTATTTTACCCCTGCCACCTTCAGAATTTGAAAGAGAGTATTCCAATCAACATTGTCAAAACTTTTTCTAAGTCTACAAGTGCTATAAACGTAGGTTTGTCTTTCCTTAATCTTTCTTCTAAGATAAGTCGTAGGGTCAGTATTGCCTCACGTGTTCCAACATTTCTACGGAATCCAAATTGATCTTCCCCAAGGTTGGCTTCTATCAGTTTTTCCATTCGTCTGTAAAGAATTCACGTTAGTATTTTACAGCAGTGACTTATTAAACTGATAGTTTGGTAATTTTCACATCTGTCAACACCTGCTTTCTTTGGGATTGGAATTATTATATTCTTCTTGAAGTCTGAGGGTATTTCGCCTGTCTCATACATCTTGCTCACCAGATGGTAGAGTTTTGTCAGAACTGGCTCTCCCAAGGTTGTCAGTAGTTCTAATGGAATGTTGTCTACTCCGGGGGCCTTGTTTCGACTCAGGTCTTTCAGTGCTCTGTCAAACTCTTCACGCAGTATCATATCTCCTATTTCATCTTCATCTACATCCTCTTCAATTTCCATAATATTGTCCTCAAGTACATCGCCCTTGTATAGACCCTCTATATACTCCTTCCACCTTTCTGCTTTCCCTTCTTTGCTTAGAACTAGGTTTCCATCAAAGCTCCTGATATTCATGCAAATGGTTCTCCTTTCTCCAAAGGTATCTTTAACTTTCCTGTAGGCTGTATCTATCTTACCCCTAGTCAGATAAGCCTCTACATCCTTACATTTGTTCTCTAGCCATGCCTGCTTAGCCATTTTGCACTTCCTGTCGATATCATTTTTGAGACGTTTGTATTCCTTTTTGCCTGCTTCATTTACTGCATTTTTATATTTTCTCCTTTCGTCAATTAAATGCAATATTTCTTCTGTTATCCAAGGGTTCCTACCAGCCCTCGTCTTTTTACCTATTTGATCCTCCGCTGCCTTCACTATTTCATCCCTCAAAGCTACCCATTCCTCTTCTACTGTATTTCTTTCCCCCATTCCTGTCAATTGTTCCCTTATGCTCTCCCTGAAACTCTGTACAACCTCTGGTTTAGTCAGTTTATCCAGGTCCCATCTCCTTAAATTCCCACCTTTTTGTAGTTTCTTCAGTTTTAATCTACAGTTCATAACCAATAGATTGTGGTCAGAGTCCACATCTGCCCCTGGAAATGTCTTACAATTTAAAACCTGGTTCCTAAATCTCTGTCTTACCATTATATAATCTATCTGATACCTTTTAGTATCTCCAGGGTTCTTCCATGTATAGAACCTTCTTTCATGATTGTTGAACCAAGTGTTAGCTATGATTAAGTTATGCTCTGCACAAAATTCTACCAGGCGGCTTCCTCTTTCATTTCTTCCCCCCAATCCATATTCACCTACTATGTTTCCTTCTCTCCCTTTTCCTACTCTCGAATTCCAGTCACCCATGACTATTAAATTTTCATCTCCCTTCACTACCTGAATAATTTCTTTTATCTCATCGTACATTTCATCAATCTCTTCATCATCTGCAGAGCTAGTTGGCATATAAACTTGTACTACTGTAGTAGGCATGGGCTTCATGTCTATCTTGGCCACAATAATGCATTCACTATGCTGTTTGTAGTAGCTTACCCGTACTCCTATTTTTTTATTCATTATTCAACTTACTCCTGCATTACCCCTATTTGATTTTGTATTTATAACCCTGTATTCACCTGACCAAAAGTCTTGTTCCTTCTGCCACCGAACTTCACTAATTTCCACTATATCTAACTTTAACCTATCCATTTCCCTTTTTAGATTTTCTAACCTACCTGCCCGATTAAGGGATCTGACATTCCAAGCTCCAATCCGTAGAACACCAGACATAGGAGATATAAATATAAAAAAACTGGCATATTTTGCTTATTTTCATTCCATTATGTCATATGGTATCATATTTTGGGGTAACTTCACAAACAGAGAAAAAATTCTTAGAGTACAGAAGTGTATAATAAGAGTAATGTGTAGTGTAAATCCAAGAGCATCATGTCGAAACCTGTTCAAAGAATTTGGCATACTAACCACAGCTTCTCAGTATATTTATTCCTTAATGAAGTTTCTTGTAAATAATACACCTCTTTTTCCAACTAACTGCTTAGTACACAGTATCAATAGTAGGAATAAGAACAATATACATGGAGATTTAAAATCACTTACTCTTTCCCAGAAAGGAGTCCAGTATTCAGCAATGCGTATTTTCAATAAAAGTTACCAGTAACCATTAAGAGTTTAGTTTCAGACAAGGCACAATTTAAGCATAACTTAAAATAATTTTTGGTGGACAACTCCTTCTATTCCATCCATGAATTTCTCAACAAGTGCAGTAGACCATTTTAATGAAAATTTATTATACTTTAATTTTTGACAATACTTGGTTGTAATAGCCAAGTAACTAGCTACTGTGTGAGTGATGGATTTAATGAAAGCAGATGTAAGTATTAAACCCGTAAATATTAGAAGTTTAATTTTAATTCATGTACAAAATTTTACTGTCCATTGACTGAGGATCATCAAAATTAATGAAACTCAAGTTTTTCTAATTACATTTTTGTAATGTGTTTATCTGACATGTTCCACACCCAGGAGGATCCCCTCTTTTGTGGGTCTATGGAATGAATAATTAATCTAATCTAATCTAATTCCTCTGAGTAACAAACGGTCCATTAGGGATTTGCTACCTGAGCACATTGAGCTTCAGCAGCTGGTGGATCAGTGGAAAAGGGTGTAGCAGAGGATTCTTAAGGCTCATCAGATTTGCGCAAAGTGTTACAACGAGGGGCGGAGCCAGACCTGTATAAGTTGGGAGATTCAGTGTGTATAAAAAATTTCCAGGCCGTGAGCAGTAAGGTGGATAAGGTTACTAAAAAAACCCCTCCCACGTTTCGTCGGGGCATACGTTATTAGACATTTCACAACACCGGTCACCATTATACTGATGGACCCGCAACAAGGAAAGACACTAACAGCTCATCTCTCTCAGATAAAATTGGGTCTACCTCTTATTCATTCTGGGAACTTAAGGGAGCCATGATTGGCAGTTAAGGGGAGGGGGAGGGGGGGGGGCGAGTATATGCCAATTTTCGGCATGATTGTGTTTCGCGAGTGTTAAGGTCGATATCAGCCTCACCAGAGATGCTGGGGCACTGAGTTGACAGCGAGTGGCCTCTGGCAACGAGGAGTGGAGGGTTAGAGAGTACTGAGCGAGAAGGACAGAATGGCAGAGTGTTGGGGTCTGGATGGTCCGAATTGTGCATGAATGATTTTGGCACTCTGTGGTAATGAATTTGTGATGAATCCAAGACATCTGGGAATTCAGTGCTGCTGTGGAACAATAAGCCGTAGGCTCTGCAATTGTATGGACGCAATTTATGGCGAGCTGTGGCTGATGTCATTTGTGGGTGTTTTGCCATGGCAGATGAACAAGACAGTGTGGGCCCAACCTGAACACGCTACGCTATAGCATGTTCACCCACAATAAGGATGTCATGATATTGGACAAGAAAGCAGTGGAATACAGTATGTGTATTAACCGTGAGAGACTTCTGTGGTTAGTTTACTTAACTGTGTGAGGAATGAGCAGTAGCTGTTGCTTTTCAATGGAATTTACAACTGTGTAAAGGTGTGGCCATGCCAGATGGGTGTTGTCATAAAATTATTATATTTCTTATTTGTGAACATAATTTTCTGTTATCAGGATTACTCATTGGACAGATTTGAAATTGGAAGTTCTGCTCTGTAGTTCAGTGGGTTATAAATACTGGAATTTGAAAAATTTGCTAACTGTGAGTTTTGGATATGTTTTTATATCTGCGTGTTAAATGACAATGAATTTTGATGTTTGTAAGGTACCTTTTTACCATTACAATTCTTTAAGTTTTTATTTGTGAGTGATGTTGTTTGCTACTCTTATTGGTCTTATTTAACCAGCCTTTCTATGAAGTGTTTTAAGACTTGTTTTTTAGTGAACTATTATTAATAAATTACATAAACCAGTAATGTTTTGTAAGCTGTTATTGAAAGCACCCACCTCCATTAGCAATCAACCATGGCCAGCTGGGAACAGGCACTGATGTAACATTAGGGGGCTAGAGGCTATTTGTTAAATTGTGCCAACGCTAATCCTGTTGTTTGTTGTTCTTACTGAAGTGTCTAGTCACCCCTAAATTAAATATTAATTCCACACAGTATTAAGATGAGGCTGATAATGACGCTGAAACAGTTACACGTAGTGTATGTTAGTGCCACTAGTCTGAGCAGCTATTTTTACCAGGTTACCAACTACATCATATCCCCTTCCCTATCAAGACTATTCCCTGCCCAACCCACAATCACTACCTGATCCCCTTTTGTAAAATTCCTACATAATTCCCTTATGTTACCAGGCACCTGAACCAACACTGCACTAGGCTTCATAATGCTGGTGTCCTGTTGCTCACTTACTAAACCTTCTTGCAACTGCTTGCCCACACCTCTGCCATGCGAACTACCTAGCAGCAGAACCTTCTTCTTTCTGTTACAGTTTGCAGCTGACTTACACTCCCTAACTGCTGAGGGCTGCTGCATGTTTTATTTTTTAAGTTTTATTTGTTTATGCATCTGTCTTCCCTAAACAGGAAGCCCTTATATTCACCACAATAATTCAGTAAATATTTTATACACGCAACAGCTGTCCATCAGATATACAAAATTAACAGAAACTTTAGGGGATGAAAGACAGTGTTTCCACTATTGCCTTAATATAAACATTATCAGAATTCCAGAATGAGATTTCCACTCTGCAGCGGAGTGTGCACTGATATGAAACTTCCTGGCAGATTAAAACTGTGTGCCGGGCCGAGACTCGAACTCGGGACCTTTGCATTTTGCGGGCAAGTGCTCTACCAACTGAGCTACCCAAGCACGACTCACACCCCATCTCGGTCGGGCACACAGTTTTAATCTGCCAGGAAGTTTCATATCAGCGCACACTCCAATGCAGAGTGAAAATCTCATTCTGGAAACATCCCCCAGGCTGTGGCTAAGCCATGTCTCCGCAAAATTCTTTCTTTCAGGAGTGCTAGTTCTGAAGGTTAGCAGGAGAGCTTCTGTAAAGTTTGGAATGTAGGAGACGAGGTACTGGCAGAAGTAAAGCTGTGAGGATGGGGCGTGAGTTGTGCTTGGGTAGCTCAGTTGGTAGAGCACTTGCCCACGAAAGGCAAAGGTCCCGAGTTCGAGTCTTGGTCTGGCACACAGTTTTAATCTGCCAGGAAGTTTCATATCAGCGCACACTCCGCTGCAGAGTGAAAATCTCATTCTGGAAACATCCCCCAGGCTGTGGCTAAGCCATGTCTCCACAATATCCCTTCTTTCAGGAGTGCTAGTTCTGCAAGGTTAGCAGGAGAGCTTCTGTAAAGTTTGGTAGGTAGGAGACAAGGTACTGGCAGAAGTAAAGCTGTGACGACGGGGAGTGAGTCGTGCTTGGGTAGCACAGTTGGTAGAGCACTTGCCCACGAAAGGCAAAGGTCCCGAGTTCGAGTCTTGGTCCGGCACACAGTTTTAATCTGCCAGGAAGTTTCATATCAGCGCACACTCTGCTGCAGAGTGAAAATCTCATTCTGGAAACATCCCCCAGGCTGTAGCTAAGCCATGTCTCTACAATATCCTTTCTTTCAGGAATGCTAGTTCTGCAAGGTTAGCAGTAGAGCTTCTGTAAACTTTGGAAGGTAGGAGACGAGGTACTGGTAAAGTAAAGCTGTAATGACGGGGCGTGTGTCATGGTTGGGTAGCTCAGTTGGTAGAGCACTTGCCTGTGAAAGGCAATGGTCCCGAGTTCGGGTCTCGGTCCGGCACACAGTTTTAATCCGCCAGGAAGTTTGATATCAGCGCACATTCCGCTGCAGAGTGAAAATCTCATTCTGGAAACATCCCCCAGGGTGTGGCTAAGCCATGTCTCCACAGTATCGTTTCTTTCAGGAGTGCTAGTTCTGCAAGGTTAGCAGGAGAGCTTCTGTAAAGTTTGGAAGTTAGGAGACGAGGTACTGGCAGAAGTAAAGCTGTGAGGACGGGGCGTGAGTCGTGCTTGGGTAGCTCAGTTGGTAGAGCACTTGCCTGTGAAAAGCAAAGGTCCCGAGTTCGAGTCTCGGTCTGGTACACAGTTTTAATTTGCCAGTAAGTTTCATTATCAGAATTATTTATTTGCCTAAATAGTCATTTACTGAGTAAAAACATAATTTAAGTAGAAATTCTTTAAATCCTACTTTAAATCTAGTTTCATCTTATAACTTTCTGATGTTGGCTGGCAGTATGTTGTTGGTCAACAAGATGAGTGTGGCAACAATTCATAACTTGGTTCATGTAATTTTGCCACGGCGATGGCACATGTGTGGGGGCGCTCGTCAAGGGTTATGGCACCCATCTTGCAGATAATTTTTTCATTTCTAATTCTTCAGTTAAAATGTGATATATTCTTTCAGATGACATCTGGCAAGTGTGAGCAATTTCACACACTTTCAATTGGCAGTACACCATGACCATTTTGTGCACTTTTGCAATGATTTCTGGAATTGTGAAACATTTTGGTGGACCACTGCGCAGATCATCATCTAAGCTCTCCTGACCAAATTTAAATTCATTTGTGCACTTGTCAATAGTTCATTATGAAGGAGCAAAGTTCCCCAAAGTATTCTGGAAATCAGGATGAATGTCCTTTGCTTTCATACATTTATTTACAATATACTTAATCACTGCTCGAATCTCGATTTTTTCCATCTTCGCAAATCACTACACGGGAACAACAACAGAGCCACATCACTGCCACAGCTCTCTTCCAAGAGCACTGACGTGGCACATGTTTACAGGCAACAGTCCAATAAATATTACGTGAAGAACTTGTTGCACTACTGCTGACCTCTTGTGGTGATTCCGAGAACTTTTGAAACGATCCTCGTATCACACTAGTATCATCGGGGAATATTGTGGCCTTCACTGCTCCATCTGTGGTGTGAATGTCATTTATGTAGAGAAGGAACAATAAGGCACCTAGAATACTGCCTTATGACACTCCAGCTTACACTTTTTTTTGCTTCTGATATTAAATTTAATTTTTGGTTGGAGTACTCTGACATCAGTCCAACAATCTGTGTTCTGTTTTGTAGGTATGATTCAAACCACTTTCCCCCTGTCCCATGAATACATAATGCTTCCAGTTTTTCTAAAAGAATGCCATGATTGACAGTGTTAAATGCTTTGGAGAGATCTAAATTTATTTCTACTACACAATTGTCTTTTTCTGGATTTTTGATTATTTGTTCAGTGTAGAACATTAGTGCTGCTTCTGTGTTTTTACCTGCCTAGAAGCCATGCTGATTTCTATTTAGTAACTTATGGTCATTTAGATACTTGTTGATTCTGTGTTTCATTAATTTTTCTATTATTTGGAAAATGCCAGAAGGAGAGATATTGGCCAATAGTTTCCTACCTTATGCTTGTCACTGTTTTTGAGTAATGGCTTCACTTTTGACATTTTCATCCTTTCTGAAAACACTCCTTCACTAAATGATAAGTTGGCTATGTATGCCAAGGGCCTTGTGATTCGTACAGCTGTGATTTTTATGATATAAACAGGCACCTCATCTACTCCTGCTGGCATTTTAGGTAGTCCTGTAGTCATCCTGGCTTCAATCTCTGCCAGTACCTGTCCCACAAGTCTCCATCCCAATCCTCATGCCTCCTACTTCACTTTATTAATATACATCTGCAGTGTTTGCCTTGTAGTCTCCCACTCCTCTGTTCTATCCCTCTCTTCCCCTCCCTCACACCTAACCAAATCTTCCATTTCATCATGTGCCACACCCAACTCTCCATGCCTCTGTTGTCAGAGCAAGCTCCCTGCTACCACACTCCTGTCCCATTCCCCTGTTGACTCTGCCTCCTTATCTCCCTGCCACCACCCTTCTTTCCCTCCACCCTTCCTTGCTCCTCTCACCCATTACAGTTGATGTAATCCCTCATCTCCAGCCAGCTGCAATGTTGTGGGTTACCTTTCCCTCTTTCCATTATTTTTACCACAGCCTGACTTGTCAGTTGTAGCAAGCAGATGGCCTAACATTTATTAGGTAATGTAACAGACAATAATAAACACTTTTTAGATTTTTTTGTTTTTGCCATTCCTCTCCATGCCTCTTAATGCCAAAGATCTAGAAAAATTTGGAGGCATAAGAGAAAATACACGCTGCCATGCTTTTCTGTACTTTTAGTAAAAAGAAGTTTAGTTTTCTAGAAAGAAGTTTTTAAATTTCACAAGGTTTGATTATACAAAAATTCACCTGTTCCTGTTAGACTGTACATACCTTGTTGAAGATTTTCCTGATGAAGTTTTCATCTGACAAATCTAATATTCTGATTGAACCAGAATTGGCAATTACATTATAGGAAATATCTTTCACAATAACTGAGACATTCGCCAATATGTCAACTTGACCATGTTGATGATCATACACATTGAATTGCAAGGTGTATCTGTGGAAAAGATAAAAGATTATATCTAGGGAATAATTATTTTTAATACAATATTACACTTTCAGCTTTCAATTGTCTAGAAAAATTTAATACAAGTGCAAGTGAATCTTGAAAACTTAGTACAGAAAATTTACAGGTTGATGGAGCTCTGAAGTTCATGTTCACAGAAAATGTGACTGAGAGGGAGTGGTTGAAAAGAAAGTGAGCACATTTTTCATATTACACATTAAAAAGGCAGTGAAAATATTTGAGCTGGATGATGTCCCACATTTTCAGATAAATGTAGCATGTAAAAAATACATATAATCAAACATCATAACATTAAATAATACATTTTTGCTCTCAATTTAAGACAGCCTGTAGAGCACAATATAGGAAAATTTAGCAAATAATACTTGTTTGAAAGAAAGGATTATTATTATTATCACTTTATTATTATATAATTATTATTATTAGTATTACTATTGAAAAAATATAGAAATCAACTGAAATCACTTAACAGGGGACAGGCAATGGGCCTGATAGTATACCAATATGACTCTACATAGAGCAAGTGAAAGAAATTTGGATCTGTTCAAACAGCCATCTAACAGCCATCTAATGCAGATCACTGCAGCAGCAAAGAGTTCCAAGTAGTTAAGAAAAATGTACAGACCATTCCCATTTTCAAGAAGGGCCATAGAACAGACATACAAAGCTATAGGCCTATATTGCTGATGTTAGTTTGTTATAAGACTTTGACACACCGTCTATGTCTGTGTATTATGACCTTTTTGAAGACTGAAAATCTCCTCTGTAAGAGTCAGTATGAATCTCATGAACAATGACTGAATGAAAGTCATGTCACTTAGTTTGTTCATGAGATCTTGAACATGGTAATTACCAGTGCCCGAGTTGCTGCCTGGTTTTTTTATTTCTGAACGATGTTGTCTAATGAACAATATATGTGCTTACAGAACATCAGACTAGTTTTGTGGTAGGGTTGAAGAGTGCCTAACAAATAGGATGCAGTATGTCACTTTAAACACAGAGAAATCTTCAGATGTAAAAGTAACTTTGGGCATATCCCAGGAAATAATTATAGTGCCATAACAGTTCACAATATACATAAATGAGATAGCAGATAATATTGACATCAGAAGTTCCGTGAGGCTGTTTGCAAGTTGATGCCATTGTATATAAAGAAGCTACAACATTAGAAAAGTGAGGCAAAATGTAGGAAGACCTGCAGAGAATTGACCCTTGGTGCGGGGGTTGGCAGTTGATACTTAACATAAAAATGTATCATGTTCTGTGCAAATAGGTGGAAAGGCCTGTTGTTATATGATAACACAATTGACGAATAGTCACTGGAAGTAGTCGAATCCAAGTACTTGGGAGTATGTGTATAGAGTGATTTAAAATGGCACATTCACATAAAACTAATTGTAGTTAAGGTAGACACCAGACAGATTAACTGAGAGAATCCCCAGAAAGATCCAGGCATTCTTATAGGGCAGGATTACTAGTAGTTGGGAGCTCCAACGTTAGGTGCATAATGCCACCCCTTAGGGATATGGCTGCCAAAGAGGGGAAGGAGGATGTGTGTATTTTTTGTTCATACCATGGAAAATCATTCCAGATGTGGAGTGGCTCTTTCTGGATGCCATGAAGAGCACAGAGGATAGCCAATTGCAGGTAGTGGCTCATGTTGGTGCTAATGATGTGTATTGTATTGTACTGTAAGAGAATGTCTCTGGTTTCTGGTCGCTATCTGAAATGATAAAGACTGTCGGTTTTGGTTGCAAGATGAAGGCAGAGCTCACCATCTGTAGCACTGTCAACAGGACTGATTGTGGATCTTTGGTACAGAGCCAAGTTGAGGGTCTGAATTAGAGACTCAGATGGTTCTGCGACTGTGCAGGCTCCAGATTCCTTGACTTGGGCCATAGGGTAGTGGGGTATCAGATTCCGCTTAATATTTCAGCAGTCCATTACCCACAGGAGACAGATCACAGATAGTGCGGGCTGTGTGGAGTGGACTGGGCAGTTAGAGAATCTTGAGAAATAACAAGAAGGGCTTCGATGTCAAAGGATGAAAAACAAACACAGGATGAGGGTATACCCAACTTAGTTATTCTAGCTGCAAACTGCCAAAGCAGTATTGGGAAAGAACTAGCGCTGCAAGTGCTAATAGAGAGCACTGAAGCTTGTAATGGGACACCTTTTCTAGCATTATCTTTTTTTATATAGAAGTAGCTCATACCAGGATTAATTTCAAATCTGGTGCAGGTGAACATTCTTGGCAGTTTCACTGAAAGAATTTCATACAATTTTGGATATGATGTATTATATTTCAGACTGCAATGTGTAAAAAGAAATAATTTGTTAGTACTTTGCATATGCAGTTAAAACTACTGTTCTTCTAGAAACATTTGAAATTACAAAATTTCAGGCATATTTAAAATTTGTATTATTAACTGCTCAATCTAATGCCAATTATTAAATTTATTTCTGGATTCATTTATAAAATAATGATATATTTTAGCAAAGATTCCTCTTTTGTCAAGAAAGTTTGTAAACTCTTTTGCTTTGTAAACTCTTGGGAATATTGTGAGTACCACAGAATGTAGGCAGTAGCGGGAATGCGTGCTTCTGATGGAGACAGATGTTTTTATATGATCGACACTAACAATGTAATTTGGAATATTAAGTGGAAATTGTAAAAAACAGCATGGTATTTAATAATGTGACAAAGAATAAAATTCAAGAAACATAGAGGCAAATCTTCATCAGTTATTTGGTCATTAGGAACCCACAACATTAAATCAAAATTTCAGCTGCAAGACTGTACCCCTAGATGCAAGACTTGGAGCCAACAACAAAAGAAAATGAAGATAAGTAAAAAGTTTTTCTTTTGTATATCTTATACCTCTCAAAGCTTTTGCAAATAATGTAGAGACTAAGAGAAATTTAATGGCGATGTGTGGGAGGGTAAGATTACAAGCTTAAATCATTACAGGTCCTGAAAGCTGGTTAAAGCCAGAGATAAGTTCTGCTGGAACTTTTACAAAAGATCTGCAGGAGTTCTGAAAGGACAGGTTAAATACAGTTGGTGGTGGTGTGTTTCTTGCTGTTAGAAGTAGTTTATCTTGTAGCAGCATTGAAGAAGATAGTTCCTGTGAGGTAGTAACGGTAGGGGTTATACTTGACAATCACAATAAATTAATAATTTATTCCTTTTACAGACTCCTCAGTTCAGATAATACAGTTGCCAAAAAGTTCAAAGAAATTTGAGTATCATACCAAATAGGTACCCCATTCATATAGTTGTAGTTGGTGTGACTTCAATCTACCCTTGATATATTGGCAAAATTACATGTTCAAAACCAGTGCCAGGTACAAACCATCATCTGAAATTGTACTAAATCCTTCCTCTGAAATTCTGTTTGAGTAATTAGTTCAGGAGCTCACTCAAAGCATAAGTAGTTGTGAAAGTATACTTGACCTCTTAGCAAAAAATAATTCTGAGAAAACAGGGAGCATCATGATGGATAAAAGGATTAGTGGACATAAGACTGTTGCAGTGAGACTGAATACCCCAACATCCAAATCCACAAAATATAAGCACAAAATACATCTATTTAGAAAAGCAGAAAAAAATTTGCTTGACACTTCCCTGAGAGATGGTCTCCAATCCTTACAAACTATGTAAGCATTGACCAGACGTAGCTTGAATTCAGGGAAATAGCATTGACAGCAATTGAAAGATTTATACCACATAAATTAATAGCAGATGGAACTGAAACTCCATGATATGCATAACAGGTCAAAACACTGTTGTAGAAGCAACAAAAAAGTGTGCCAAATGTAGAAGAATGCAAAATCCCCAATATTGGCAAAGTTTTACCGGAGCTTGAAATTTAGCAGTCGTTTCCAAAATGAAACTCTGTCTCGAAATCAAAAGAGATTCCGGCCATATATAAAGTACACCAGTCACAAGACTCAGTCAACAACTTCATTGCACAGTAGGACAGCACCACTAAAGCAGAGCTACAAAATATGGTTTTCCAAAATACCTTCATCAAAGAAGAGAAAATAAATATTTCTGAATTTGAATCTAGGGCAGTTGACCACATATGTTACATAGAAGGAAATATCCTTGGTGCAGCAAAGCAACTCCTATCACTTAATTAAGGCAAATATTCTGGTTCAGCTTATATATTAATTAGACTCCTTTCAATGTATGCTAATCTTATAGCTCCATACTCAGAAATAACACACAACTGCTTGCTCAACAAAAGATCTGTACCTAAAGACAGGGAAGTTGCATGGGTCACATCAACACTCAAGAAAGGAAATGGGAATAATCCACTGAACTACAGACCCATATCACTGGCATCAATTTGCAGGAGGATTTTGGAATGTATACTGTGTTCAAACATGATCAGTTACCTAAAAGAAAATGATCTGCTATCACACAGTCAGCATGGATTCAGAAAATACTGTTCTTGTACAACACATCTAGTTCTTTATTCTCATTACATAATTAATTTATTGACAAGGGATCTCAAATTGATTCTACACTCCTGGAAATTGAAATAAGAACACCGTGAATTCATTGTCCCAGGAAGGGGAAACTTTATTGACACATTCCTGGGGTCAGATACATCACATGATCACACTGACAGAACCACAGGCACATAGACACAGGCAACAGAGCATGCACAATGTCGGCACTAGTACAGTGTATATCCACCTTTCGCAGCAATGCAGGCTGCTATTCTCCCATGGAGACGATCATAGAGATGCTGGATGTAGTCCTGTGGAACGGCTTGCCATGCCATTTCCACCTGGCGCCTCAGTTGGACCAGCGTTCGTGCTGGACGTGCAGACCGCGTGAGACGACGCTTCATCCAGTCCCAAACATGCTCAATGGGGGACAGATCCGGAGATCTTGCTGGCCAGGGTAGTTGACTTACACCTTCTAGAGCACGTTGGGTGGCACGGGATACATGCGGACGTGCATTGTCCTGTTGGAACAGCAAGTTCCCTTGCCGGTCTAGGAATGGTAGAACGATGGGTTCGATGACGGTTTGGATGTACCGTGCACTATTCAGTGTCCCCTCGACGATCACCAGTGGTGTACGGCCAGTGTAGGAGATCGCTCCCCACACCATGATGCCGGGTGTTGGCCCTGTGTGCCTCGGTTGTATGCAGTCCTGATTGTGGCGCTCACCTGCACGGCGCCAAACACGCATACGACCATCATTGACACCAAGGCAGAAGCGACTCTCATCGCTGAAGACGACACGTCTCCATTCGTCCCTCCATTCACGCCTGTCGCGATACCACTGGAGGCGCGCTGCACGATGTTGGGGCGTGAGCGGAAGACGGCCTAACGGTGTGCGGGACCGTCGCCCAGCTTCATGGAGATGGTTGCGAATGGTCCTTGCCGATACCCCAGGAGCAACAGTGTCCCTAATTTGCTGGGAAGTGGCGGTGTGGTCCCCTACGGCACTGCGTAGGATCCTATGGTCTTGGCGTGCATCCGTGCGTCGCTGCGGTCCGGTCCCAGGTCGACGGGCACGTGCACCTTCCGCCAACCACTGGCGACAACATCGATGTACTGTGGAGACCTCACGCCCCACGTGTTGAGCAATTCGGCGGTACGTCCACCCGGCCTCCCGCATGCCCACTATACGCCCTCGCTCAAAGTCCGTCAACTGCACATACGGTTCACGTCCACGCTGTCGCGGCATGCTACCAGTGTTAAAGACTGCGATGGAGCTCCGTATACCACGGGAAACTGGCTGACACCGACGGCGGCGGTGCACAAATGCTGCGCAGCTAGCGCCATTCGACGGCCAACACCGCGGTTCCTGGTGTGTCCGCTGTGCCGTGCGTGTGATCATTGCTTGTACAGCCCTCTCGCAGTGTCCGGAGCAAGTATGGTGGGTCTGACACACCGGTGTCAATGTGTTCTTTTTTCCATTTCCAGGAGTGTATATTTCTAGATTTCAATAGCATTCCTCACAAGTGGCTTCTAGTCAGACTGCTTGCCTATGGAGTGCTGTCTCAGTTCCACAACTGGATTCATGATTTTCATCAGAAAGTAACTGATGGAGAGTCATACAATAAAAGAGAAGTGATATCTGGAATTCCCCAGGTACCAGATGTAGAAGTATGAAATCGGGATTTGATTGCAATAATGACACATATGTTGTTTGGAACTGATACACAACATTTTATTCACAATAATTTCCATTGCTATTTACACATTTCTCCCACCTCTCCGGCAGGCTATGAATACCACGCCAGAAAAACAGTCCTTCTTTTGAGGCAGCCATTTTCATACATTTTCATATGAATTGAAGCATTGTTCAGTGACACTGTGTCCCAGTGATGCAAATATGTGATAATCAGATGGATCCAAGACTGGAGAAAAACCACATGCCCTAGTATTTCCCAACTGAACACCTCGATTGTTTGCCTGACCCATTTTGCTGGGCTGATGAGGTGTTATCATGGACAATATGGCTTTGTGTTGCCTTTTTCCACATTATGGTCATTTTTTGCATAATTTTTGATTTAAATCAATCATTTGCTGTTGGTAGCGATCAGTGTCAATGTTTCACCAAGTTTTAGCAGCTCATAATAGATGACTCCCTTCTGATGCCACCAAACATGGAGCATTATCTTCTTTCCAAAGCGATTTGGTCTTACAGTGGACGTTGATGGTTTGCCTTGATTCACCTGTGATTTACAATGCTTAGGATTCTCAAAATACATCAATTTTTCATCACCTGTCACTATTTTATGGAGAAACAACTTTCTTCTGTATCTGATGAGCAGCGTTTCACAAGTGGTCTTTCAATTTGCTTGCTTCTTTCATCAAGTTCATGCGGAACCCATTTTCTAATTTCTGCACCTTTCCCATAGCTTTCAACCAAAGAGAAACAGCTTTATATGTCACATTCAACTGTTCCACAAGTTTCTGTTGAGTTTGAGTATAATATTCATCCAACAAGACCTGCAATTCATTGTCTTTGAGCTTATTTGATGGTTTACTGCACTCGTCGTTCCTCACATCAAAATTACCACTTTTGAATTTTTTGAGCCACTCGAAACAGTGTGTTTTCCCAAGAGCATGTTCACTGAAAGCTTCGACAAGCATTTGATGTGATTCTGGAGCATTTTTCTTTGAATGATAACAGAAAACCAATGCTGTCCACAAATCGTAGTTCATAGCCACAAAAGTTGACATGTTTATGGGTTTGGAACAGATACCAATGAATGGAACTTGGGTTACTGTGTGTTGACATTCGTCGTCAGCCATTAAAGGAAGCCGGTGGCACTGCAGATGCAGTCTCATGGGACCTACACTGACAGCTAGCACCATCTATACGGAAATACTGCTTTCATACTTCTACACCTGGTAAGTGTTATAGGCCTTGTGTTGTTCCTAATCTATATAAATGATTTAGGAGGTAATCTGAGCAGTCCTTTTAGATTGTCTGAGGATGATGCTGTCGGTTACCATCTAGTAAAGTCATAGGGAGATCAAAACAAATTGCAAGATGATCTACACAAGATAATGGTATGCAAAAAGTGACAATTGACCCTACATAATGAATAGTGTGAGGCCATCCACATGAGCACTAAAAGGAATCCTTTAAATTTTTGTTACATGATAAACCACACAAATTTAAAGGCTATCAAGGGATCGCAAATACAAACAACTTAAACCGAAATGATCAGTTGAAAATGGGTGTGGGGAAGGCAAACCAAAGGCTGTGTTTTATTGGCAGAACACATAGAAGACAAATCGACTAACGGTACTGCATACACTATGCTTGTCCATCCTCTGCTACGGTACTGTTGTATTGTATGACATCTTCACCAGAGAGGACTGATGCAGGACACTGAAAAAGTTCAGAGAAGGGGAGGTCAATTTGTATTACTATGAAACAGGGGGAAAGAGCACCTTGGATGTGATACATGAGTTGCAGTGGCAGTCACTAAAACAAAGGTGTTTTTCATTGTACTTCTTATGAAGTGACTTTTTCATGAAGTTTCAGTCACCATCTTTCTCCTCTGAAAGTGAAACTACACTACTGGTCATTAAAATTGCCACACCAAGAAGAAATGCAGATGATAAACGGGTATTCATTGGACAAATATATTATACTAGAACTGACATGTGATTACATTTTCACGAAATTTGGGTGCATAGATCCTGAGAAATAAGTACCCAGAACAACCACCTCTGGCCATAATAACGGCCTTGATACGCCTGGGCATTGAGTCAAACAGAGCTTGGATGGCGTGTACAGGTACAGCTGCCCATGCGGCTTCAACACGATACCACAGTTCATCAAGAGTACTGACTGGTGTATTGTGACGAGCCAGTTGCTAGGCCACCATTGCCCAGACGTTTTCAATTGATGAGAGATCTGGAGAATGTGCTGGCCAGGGTAGCAGTCGAACATTTTCTGTATCCAGAAAGGCCCGTACAGGACCTGCAACATGCGGTCGCGCATTATCCTGCTGAAATGTAGGGTTTTACAGGGATCGAATGAAGGGTAGAACCATGGGTCATAACACATCTGAAATGTAACGTCCACTGTTCAAAGTGCCGTCAATGCGAACAAGAGGTGAACGGGACGTGTAACCAATGGCACCCCATATCATCACGCCGGGTGATACGCCAGTACGGTGCTGACGAATACACGTTTCCAATGTGCGTTTACTGTGATGTCACCAAACATGGATGCGACCATCATGATGCTGTAAACAGATCCTGGATTCATCTGAAAAAATGACGTTTTGCCATTCGTGCACCCAAGTTCGTCGTTGAGTACACCATTGCAGGCGCTCCTGTCTGTGATGCAGTGTCAAGGGTAACCGCAGCCATGGTCTCCGAGCTGATAGTCCATGCTGCTGCAAACATCATCAAACTGATCGTGCAGATGGTTGTTGTCTTGCAAATGTCCCCATCTGTTGACTCAGGGATCGAGACGTGGCTGCACGATCCATTACAGCCATGCGGATAAGATGCCTGTCATCTCGACTGCTAGTGATACGAGGCCGTTGGAATCCAGCACAGTGTTCCGATTACCCTTCTGAACCCACCGGTTCCATATTCTGCTAACAGTCATTGGATCTTGACCAACGCGAGCAGCAATGTCACGATACGATAAACAGCAATCATGATGGGCTACAATCCGACCTTTATCAAAGTTGGAAACATATTGGTACGCATTTCTTCTCCTTGCACGAGGCATCATAACAACATTTCACCAGGAAACATCGGTCAAGTGCTGTTTGTGTATGAGAAATCGGCTGGAAACTTTCCTCATGTTAGCACATTGCAGGTGTCGCCACCGACGCCAACCTTATGTGAATGCTCTGAAAAGCTAATCATTTGCATATCACAGCATCTTCTTCCTGTTGGTTAAATTTTGCGTCTGTAGCATGTCATCTTCGTGGTGCAGCCATTTTAGTGGCCAGTAGTGTATTTTGTTGACACACACACTGACATAAGCAGCAATAATCATCACAATAAAATAATTGAAATCAGAACTTCCATGGAGAGATTCAAGTGTTCATTTTTCCTTCACTATTCAGAAGTGAAATGTTAGAAAATAGGCATTTAAGTGTGAATTGGAGAGTAGCCATGAAGATGTACATGTGAAGTGTAATTCATCCACAAAAGAAGTAGCATACAAAATCCTTGTTTGACCAATAATTTGATACTGCTCACCAGTCTGCGACTTTTAACAGATAAGGCTGACAGATGATATCGAGAAAACTCAAAGAGTAACAGTGCATTTCATCGTAGGTTCATTCAGTAAGTGCAAAAATGTCATGGAATGCTTGTCCAACTCTGGTAGGAGAGACTACAAGAGAAGTGTTATGCACCACAGAGTGGCTTACAGTTAAAATTCTGGAATCATATGTTCCTAGATGAGCCAACCAATATATTACTTCACTGTATATACATAAATCTTATGAAAAGACCATGAAGGCAAATCAGAGAGATTTGAGCTTGTGTGAAGTCTTACCTACAATTGCCCTTCCCACACACCCTTTGTGACTTGAGCAGGGTACGCATTTTGAGTAAAAACATTTTCTTTGCGGAAATATTCAAAATTAGGCCTTGTGGAAACCATGTGCACACAGAAATCTGACCACACTTATAATAGTTTGTTTCACGATTGATTCACCTCATTTATAAACTCTATTTCTATACTATGTAAAGAACGTCTATACATTTTAAGAATTTTGCACTGCAGGAAGTATTACTATTCAAAATTTTGTGGTATAACTAAAACTCCATTGTTGATTTCTTAAAGTTCTTGCTTCAAAAAATTGATACTTATTCTAGGAATATATTTTAGTTACTACAATATTCCAAATATAAAATTCGAGTTTCTAGCAATATTTTGGTAGGCTGTGCTAGAACAAGGGAAGGGCAGTGCACACATAAAAGTCCACTCAGAAAAACAGTACCTTGCATAAAAGTCAATTAAATAACACAGTGTTATTGGTTAATCAAAATAACTTCCTAACCCAATCTGTAACATATTACTTACAATTCTTCACTTGTATGTTTTATTTAAAATGTAATAGCTCTGTATTTTAACATTTTGCAAAAAAACTTCCTATGTGTGTCCTGATATTGATACAATAATGGAACATATTATTTGCAAGCTCATCACCATTAAAGTGTTTTGAGGCAGTACATGGATATACTGGGTATTTACTAAAATAAACCTGTGGTCTAGGAGTTGTGTCTTTGGCTAGTAATCAAAATGTCACTGGTCCCAGGTTCAAAACCTGCCACCACTTAAACTTGGCACTGGCGGCCAAAGACTTCCTGCATAAGAAGTCACCCTTATTCTGCCAATGCTGATGTCAAAGAGGATGGAGTAGTGGACAGAGGTTCAGGGCACTCTCTTGTCCTTGGGGTGGGAAATTGCCCCTAAAGGCAGAAGAATTAGCAATGATCAATGGCATAAGGATGCAGAAGGCAACGGAAACCACTTCATTAAAGACACATAACTTGTATCCACGTGACATATGGCCTGTAATTGAAAATGATGATCACTCCTTTGGCAAAAGATTCCAGAATAGTCCCTCATTCAGATCTCTGGAAGGGACTGCCAAGGGGTAGGTGATCATGAGAAAAAGATTGAATGGCCAATGAAAGGGTAACATTCTATGACCTGGGGTGTGGAATTTGGTAGGGAAGCTAGAAATTCTGAAAAGGGAAATGCAAAGGCCCAATCTAGATATTGTGGGGATGAGTGAAGTGAAATGGAAAGAAGACAGGGATTTCTGGTCAGATGGGTACATGGTAATATCAACTGCAGCAGAAAATGGTATAACAAGAGCAGGATTCATAATGAATAGGAAGGTAGGCCAGAGAGTGTGTTACTGTGAACAGCTCAGTGATAGGTTTGTTCGTATCAGAATCGGCAGCAAACGAACACTGACAATGACAGTTCGAGTATACATGCCGATGTCGCAAGCTGAGCAGAAGAGATAGGGAAAGTATATGAAGATATTGAAAGGGTTATGCAGTATGTAAAGGGAGAGGAAAATGTAATAGTCATGGAAGACTGGAACGCAGTTGTAGGGGAAGGAGTAGAAGTAAAGGTTACAGGAGAATATGGGCTAGGGACAAGGAATGAGAGAGGAGAAAGACTAATTGAGTTCTGTAATAAATTTCAGTTAGTAAGAGTGAATACTCTCTTCAAGAATCACAAGAGGAGGGGGTAGACTTGGAAAAGGCTGGGTGATATGAGAAGATTTCAGTTAGATTACATCATGATCAGACAGAGATTCCGTAAGCAGATACTGGGTTGTAAGGCAAACCCAGGAGCAGATATAGACTCAGATCACAATGTAGTAGTGATGAAGAGCAGGCTGAAGTTTAAGAGATTAGTCAGGAGGAATCAATACGCAAAGAAGTGGGATACAGAAGTACTCAGGAATGACAAGATATGCTTGAAATTCTCTAAGGCTATGGATACAGGAATAAGGAATACCCCAGTAAGCAGTACAGTTGAAGAGGAATGGACATCTATAAAAAGGGCAACCCTAGAAGTTGGAAAGGAAATCATAGGTACAAAGAAGATAACTGCAAAGAAACCATGGGCAACAGAAGAAATACTCCAGTTGATCAATGAAAGAAAGAAGTACAAAAATGTGTAGGGAAATTCAGGAATACAGAAATATAAGTTGCTGAGAAGTGAAAGAAATAGGAAGGTCAGGGAAGGTTGGTTTGTGGGATTAAAGGGACCAGACTGCGATGGTCATCGGTCCCTTTTTCCAAAAAATTAAAACCGCCCAAAGAGAATAAAAACGAACAGCAGGAAAGACGTCAGACGACTCGGGACAAGAAAGACTCTGACAGAGATCAGACAAAACAAATTAAAACACACAGAAAGTGACGGTGGTTGGCTGACCATAGAGAAAAAAAAGAGGAAAAGCCAACCACCAAGAACACATTAAAAACTCAGTTTAAAATCAGAGGCTAAAAGCCAGAATCTACACTAAAAAACATAAACACTCAGATTAAACGATAAAAACCCCCTGCCCGAATAAAACGCAAAACTAAGTCCACCATGGCAGAGTCATCTAGTAAAAGTGCAGAGAGCGTGTCAGGCAGCGCAAACGTCTGCCTGAGCACAGATAAAAATGGACAGTCCAACAAAATGTGGACCACTGTCAATGCCGAGCCACAGCGACAGAGAGGAGGGACCTCACGGCGCAATAAGTGGCCGTGGGTCATCCGCGTGTGCCCAATACGCAGTCGGCAGAGGACGACAGACTCCTTGCGAGAGACTCGCAAGGAGGAGTGCCACACAGTCGTCGTCTCCTTGATGGCACGGAGTTTGTTAGGGGTGGTCAGACCGCGCCATTCAACGTCCCAAAGCGAGATAACTTTGCGGCGGAAGACTGCCCTCAAATCACTCTCCGGGAGGCCAATGTCCAGGGTGGGTTCACTGGTGGCCTGTTTGACCAGGCAATCAACATGTTCATTGCCCAGGATACCGATATGACCGCGGGTCCACACAAAGACCACAGAGCGGCCGCGACGTGCAAGAGTATGTAGGGACTCATGGATAGCCATCACCAGATGAGAACGAGGAAAACACTGGTTGAGAGCTCGTAAACCGCTCAGGGAATCGCTACAGATAACGAAGGACTCACCTGAGCAGGAGCGGACACACTCTAGGGCTCGAAAGATGGCGACCAGCTCAGCAGTGTAAATGCTGCAGCCAGCCGGCAAGGAGCGTTGTTCGGAATGGTCCCCTAGAGTTAGCGCATAACCGACTCGACCAGCAACCATCGAGCCGTCAGTGTAAACAATGCCAGAGCCCTGATACGTGGCCAGGATGGAATAAAAGTGGCGGTGGAAGGCCTCTGGAGGGACTGAGTCCTTCGGGCCCTGTGCCAAGTCGAGCCGAAGGCAAGGGCAAGGCACACACCACGGGGGTGTACACAGAGGTGCCCGGAAAGGAGGTGGAACAGGGAAAAACCCAAGCACGGAGAGAAGCTCCTTGACGCATACGGCGATCGGACAACCCGACTGGGGCCGACGGTCTGGCAGATGGACGACTGACTGCGGGAACAGGACACGGTAATTTGGATGCCCGGGCAAGCTAAAAACATGGGCAGCATAAGCAGCCAGTAATTGTCGGCGTCGTAACCGCAGTGGAGGGACACCTGCCTCCACTAGTATGCTGTCCACAGGGCTGGTGCAGAAAGCACCTGTGGCAAGGCGTATCCTGCTATGGAGGATTGGGTCCAGCACCCGCAACGCAGATGGGGATGCTGAGCCATAAGCCAGGCTCCCATAATCCAGATGAGACTGGATTAACGCCTGGTAGAGCCATAACAGGGTAGATCGGTCGGCGCCCCAGCGGGTGTGGCTCAAGCATCGCAGAGCATTGACCTGTGTGATTCCACCACTGAAAGAAGTTCGCCGTCAAGAGAAAGCTGCTGCTCCGGGTGGACAGTACGTCGCTGGCAGAAATGCATAACACGGGTCTTCGCTGCTGAAAACTAGAACCCATGAGCTACAGCCCAAGACTGTGCCTTGCGGATAGCGCCCTGTAGCTGATGTTCAACAGCTGTAATGCCAGTAGAACTGTAGTAAAGGCAGAAGTCGTCAGCATACAGGGAAGCGGAGACAGAATTTCCCACGGCTGCAGCGAGCCTGTTAATGGCTATTAAAAACAGGCAGACACTTAAAACAGAACCCTGTTGCACGCCGTTCTCCTGGATGTGGGAGGAACTATATGAGGCTGCGACTGGCACGCAGAAGGTACGAGACGACAGGAAATTGTGGATAAAGATCGGCAGAGGGCCCCGAAGACCCCATCCATGAAGCGTAGAAAGGATGTGATGACGCCATGTCGTATCGTACGCCTTCCGCATGTCGAAAAAGACAGCAACTAGGTGCTGACGGCGGGCAAAGGCAGTACGGATGGCCGACTCCAGGCTCACCAGATTGTCGGCGGCGGAGCGGCCTTTACGGAACCCACCCTGAGACGGAACCAGAAGGCCCCGAGACTCCAGTACCCAATTCAAGTGCCGGCTCACCATCCGTTCGAGAAGCTTGCAAAGAACGTTGGTGAGGATAATGGGGCAGTAGCTGTCCACCTCCAAAGGGCTCTTGCCCGGTTTCAAAATGGGGATGACAATGCTTTCCTGCCATTGCGACGGAAACTCACCCTCGACCCAGAGACGGTTGTAAAGGTCGAGGAGGCGTCGCTTGCAGTCCACTGAAAGGTGTTTCAGCATCTGACAGTGGATGTGATCTGGCCCGAGAGAGGTATCAGGGCAAGCGGCAAGGGCACTGTGAAATTCCCACTCACTGAATGGAGCATTGCAGGATTCAGAAGTGTGGGTGCGAAAAGAAAGGCTCCGACGTTCCATCCATTCTTTGATGGAGCGGAAGGCCTGGTGGTAATTCGCAGAAGCGCAACTCAGAGCAAAATGCTCTGCCAAGCGGATTGCAATGACGTCGGAGTCAGTACAAACTGCTCCATTCAGTGAGAGCGCAGGGACGCTGACAGGGGTCCGATAGCTGTAGATGCGTCGAATCTTGGCCCAGACCTGCAATGGAGTGACATGGAGGCCAATGGTGGACACATACCGCTCCCAGCACTCCTGCTTGCCTTGGCGGATAAGGAGGCGGGCCCGCGCACACAGCCGTTTGAAGGCGATAAGGTGGTCTATGGAGGGATGTCACTTGTGACGCTGGAGTGCCCGCCGACGATCTTTAATCGCTTCAGCGATCTCAGGCGACCATCGAGGCACAGCCCTCCGCCGAGGGGACCCAGAAGAACGGGGAATGGCAGATTCTGCGGCAGTAACGATGCCGGTGGTGACCGATTGAACCACCGCATCAATGTCATCACTAGAGAGAGGCTCAATAGTGGCAGTGGAGGAAAACAAGTCCCAGTCAGCCTTATTCATAGCCCATCTGCTGGGGCACTCAGAAGAGTGACGTGGTGGCAGTGACAGAAAGATCGGAAAGTGGTCATTGCCACACAAGTCGTCATGCACACTCCATTGGACAGACGGTAAGAGGCGAGGGCTACAGATCGAAAGGTCGATGGCGGAGTATGTGCCATGCACCACGCTGAAGTGTGTGAAGGAACCATCATTTAGAAGTGAAAGATCGAGCTGTGCCAATAAATGCTCAATGGTGGCTCCTCAACCTGTTGCCACTAACCCACCCCACAGAGGGTTACGGGTGTTGAAGTCGCCCAGTAACAAGAAAGGTGACAGCAATTGGGCTAGCAGCGCAGCCAGCTCATGCTGCGCGACATCACCATCTGGTGGAAGGTAAAGACTGCAGACGGTAATAGCCTGTGGCGTCCACACCCTAACAGCGACAGCCTCTAAAGCTGTTTGTAGAGGGACAGACTCGCTATGAAGAGAGTTAAGGACATAGATGCAGACGCCACCAGACACCCTTTCATATGCTGCTCGGTTCTTATAATAACCCTGATAGCCATGGAGGGCGGGGGTTCAGATTGCTGGAAACCAAGTTTCCTGAAGAGCAATGCAGAAGAAAGGATGAAGGCTGATAAGTTGGCGGAGCTCAGCTAGATGGTGGAAGAAACCGCTGCAGTTCCACTGGAGGATGGTATTGTCCATGGCTGAGAAAGGCGTGACGGGACTGGGAAGGCAGATTACGCCGCTGGGTCACCTGCTGCCTCCGATTGAGCACCTGTGCTAGTGGTATCCATGGCGTCTGAAGGACCGGCGAGATCGAGATCCTCAGCGGACGCCAGAATCTCCACCTCGTCCTCAGACGCAGAGCTGGAAGGTTGCGGTGGGGCGGCTGCCACCACAAGTTCCTTGGGCTTAGAGCTCTTCTTCTTGGATTTCTCACGCTGCTCCTTGGGTTTAACTGGCTAGGAGGGCTTCACCGATTCAGTCTCCGGGACTGAGGAGGATTGTGAAGCCCTTCGACCAGCTGATTGTGCGCACTTACGCCACTGTCGGTCGTCAGCCTTCCCACTGGTGGAAACCTGGGAAGGGAGGGACCCAAGGGACCCCTTGCGAGCGTGAGAAGCCTAAGAAGTGGGGCACTTCTCCGGCTTAGAAGCAGGGACGGACGTCCCTGATGGGGGGTGGTGTTGCTCCTGAGGTAGGTGGTGCAGGAGCAACCCGGTGGGTAGAGCCCCCCACTGGCAAGGGGGCAGGAGGAGTTGTACCACTCAGCGATCCGGCCGGAAGTCGTGAAACTGATGGGGCGAGCACAGGTGTTGTAGCAGCGGTGTAGGAAGATGTCATTCTCACAGGATGTAATCGGTCATATTTCCTTTTGGCCTCAGTATAAGTCAGTCGGTCCAGGGTCTTATATTCCATGATTTTGCGTTCTTTCTGGAAGATTCTGCAGTCTGGCGAGCAAGGTGAATGGTGCTCCCCACAGTTAAGACAGATGGGAGGCGGGGCACATGGAGTATTGGGATAAGATGGGCGTCCGCAATCTCAACATGTGAGGCTGGAAGTGCAACGGGAAGACATATGGCCGAACTTCCAGCACTTGAAGCACCGCATTGGGGGAGGAATATAGGGCCTGACGGCACATCGGTAGACCATCACCTTGACCTTTTCCAGTAACGTATCACCCTCGAAGGCCAAGATGAAGGCACCGGTAGCTATCTGATTTTCCTTCGGATCCCGATGAACGCGCCGGACGAAATGTACACCTCTTCGCTCTAAGTTGGCGCGCAGCTCGTCATCAGACTGCAAAAGAAGGTCCTTATGGTAAATAACTCCCTGGACCATATTTAAACTCTTATGCGGTGTGATCGTAACAGCAACATCCCCCAACTTGTCACAAGCAAGTAACCGTCGTGACTGGGCAGAGGATGCCATTTGTATCAGGACCGATTCAGAGTGCATTTTGGACAAGCCCTCCACCTCCCCAAACTTGTCCTCTAAATGCTCAACGAAGAACTGAGGCTTTGTGGAGAGAAAAGACTCCCCATCAGCTCTCGTACAAACTAAGAATCGGGGCGAATAACTGCTACTGCCATCCTGAGATTTACGTTCCTCCCACGGTGAGGCCAGGGAGGGGAACGTTTTCGGATCGTACTTCTGAGCGTTAAATTGAGCCCGAGACTGCTGGCGGCTGGCCACCAGTGAGAGACGATGTACCACGCTTCATTGCGGGTCATCCGCCCTGATGCCACCTACTCCAACCAAGAGCCCTCCCCACGGGCGCCACCCAGCCACAGCAAAGGCCACCTGGCAGGATGGCCATTGCCGGGAGTCCTGATACCCCAGGAGGATAGGCATCTACTCCTTGGCATACGTGGGGAGTTAACAGTGCAGGCATCAGTAGAGCGATCCCTGTGTTGTCAGGGGGCTACAACCAACAGGGTACATGGCGGCCCCACCACAACGGACTGGCTACCGTGCTGGATGTTAGGTAACATGTGGTCCATGGTCGCCGTCAGTGCAGAAAGAGGCACTGCACTGTGCAAGGTGTAATCTGCATGCAGGAATGTAGTTATGCCCAAGAGATGGAGAGCAGGCAGGACTGCAATTCAACAGCGAATAAGCTGGCGAAAGGTCTGATCGCAAGATGGACACAATGCACCAAGTAAGGCGCCCTTCCCCAATCGGCTCGCTCTTCGGAAAATTTTGAGAGATGGAGGTCAAACCCAACAGGGGACCATCACAGAAGCCCGAAAAGTTTGAGACTCCTTTTAGTTGCCTCTTACGACAGGCAGGAATACCGCGGGCCCATTCTTACCCCCGAACCCACAGGGGGGTAAGGTCAGGGAAGCTAAGATGAAATGGCTGCATTAAAAACGTGAAAACATCAAAAAATAAATGACTGTTGGAAGAACTGATTCAGCATATAGGAAAATCGAAATGACCTTCAGCAAAATTAAAAGCATGGGTGGTAATGTTAAGAGTGCAATGGTAATTCCAGTGTTAAATGCAGAAGAGAGAGTGGGTAGGTGGAAAGGCCTCTATGACGAGGAAGATTTGTCTGATGTGATAGAAGAAGAAATAGGAATTGATTTAGAAGAGACAGGGGATCCAGTATTAGACTCAGAATTTGACAGCTTTGGAGGACTGAAGATCAAATAAAGCAGAAGGGATAGATAACATTCAATCAGAATTTCTAAAATCATTGGGAGAAGTGGCAACAAAATGACTATTCACATTGGTATGCAGCATGTATGAGTCTAGTGACATACCATCTGACTTTCGAAAAAAATATCATCTACACAACTCTGAAGACTGCAAGAGCTAAGAAGTATGAGAATTATCGCAAAATCAGCTTAACAGCTCATGCATCCAAGTTGCGGACAAGAATAATGTACAGTAGAATGGAAAAGAAAATCGGGGATGTGGTAGACGATGATCAATTTGGCTTTATGAAAAGTAAAGGCACCAGAGAGGCTATTATAACATTGCAGCTGATAATGGAAGCAAGACTAAAGAAAAATCAAGACACATTCATGGGATTTGTTGACCTGCAAAAAAGCATTTGACAATGTCAAATGGTGCAAGATGTTTGAAATTCTTACAAAAATAGGGGTAAGCTATAGGGAGAGATGGATAATATACAATATGTACAAGAACAAATAGGGAATAATATGCATGGATGACCAAGAATGAAGTGATCTGATTAAAAAGGGTGTAAGACAGGGATGTGGTCTTACATCCATATTGTTCAATCTGTACATTGAAGAAGCAATGATAGAAATAAAAGAAAGGCTAAAGAGTGCAATTAAAATTCAAGATGGAAGAATATCAATGATACAATTCACTGATGACACTGCTATGCTGACTGAAAGTGAAGAAGAATTACATGATCTGCTGAATGGAATGAACAGTCTAATAAGCACAGAATATGAATTGAGAGTAAATCGAAGGAAGATAAAAGTAATGAGAAGTACCAGAAATGAGAACAGCAGAAACTTAACACTGAGCAGAAACCAAACAGAAGAAAATTGACGCATTTGAGATGTGGTGCTATAGATGAATGTTGAAAATTAGGTGGACCGATAAGGTAAGGAATGAGGAGGTTCTGTACAGAATTGGAGAGGAAAGTAATATCTGGAAAACACTGACAAGAAGAATGGACAGGATGATAGGACATCTGTTAAGACAACAGGTGATGACGAAGGAATTCATGGCAGGCTGCCAACTGATGAAAAAGAAACTACTACTTCTCTCCATACGGTGGAGATACTGAGTCACAGGTATGCACAACAAAAAGACTGTCAGAAAGTAGCAAGGCCTTCATTGGAAATAGACAACACACACACACACACACACACACACACACACACACACACACACACACAGCCAGAGACTGTGGTCAAGTGTATGTGAGTTCCATTTGTGTGTGTGTGTGTGTGTGTGTGTGTGTGTGTGTGTGTGTCTGTGTGCGTGTGTGTGTTGCCTATTTCCAATGAAGGCCTTGCTACTTTCTGACAGTCTTTTTGTTGTGCATACCTGTGACTCAGTATCTCCACTGTATGGAGAGTAGTAGTAGTTTCTTTTTCATCAGTTGGCAGCCTGCCATGAATTCCTTTGTCATCACCTGTTGTCTTAAAAGATGTCCTATCATCCTGTCCCTTCTTCTTGTCAGTGTTTTCCAGCTATTCCTTTCCTCTCCAATTCTGTACAGAACCTCCTCATTCCTTACCTTATCAGTCCACCTAATTTTCAACATTCATCTATAGCACCACATCTCAAATGTGTCAATTTTCTTCTGATAGCACACACACACACACACACACACACACACACACACACACACACACAGCCAGAGACTGTGGTCATGTGCATGTGAGTTCCATTTGTGTGTGTGTGTGTGTGTGTGTGTGTGTGTGTGTGTGTGCTATCTATTTCTGATGAAGGCCTTTTTGGCCAAAAGCTTACTTTCTAACAATCTTTTATGTTGTGCCTATCTTAGTTTCAGTATCTCCACTATATGGTGAGTCACAACTACCCTTTTCATAATATTGCCATATTCTATTCTGGCTTTTCCATAGTTTCAAAATATCATATTCATTATTTAAAATAGTTTAAGCACCTCTCAGTTCATAAACTGGACATGAAATGAAATAGTGTTTCAACATGCCTGGAAGAAATGCTTTGGAAGAACAGACAACAATGCTATATATTTGGTACAATATTCCAAAGTGTGATTTAGGCATGGAAAGTGGGTAAAGTAATAGGGTGGCTAATAACCAGATGACAATATAATCAAAACCTTGTTTTGATGATACAAGTACAGATGTGAAACTAATATAACACTGCTGTAACAAATTTTGACAGTCTGTCACCACTGTAAGGTAAAAAGGTAAATTTGTGCATTTAAAATAAATTAATGTCATCATTTTCCCCAAAGGCTGCCTGATTCTTCAAAATTCCAGTTGAAAATATAAAAGCTGCCTCTGTCAAAACATGCAGAGTAATAACATTAATAGTAATAATAATAATGAAAATAATTTATTCAACTTCTAATGATTCATTGCATATGTACAAAAACAGGTTACATAACACAATACTATATATTTCTGAATGTGTCATTGATTAACAAAATGTTTGGACTACAAATAAAATGGTTTGCTTAACACTATTTACACATTTTTTTCCAAAACACTTCTTATTCTGCATGTAAGTATGATATTCTTCTAATTTGTAAAAGGAATTTTGTAGCAGGAATTTCTTTAGTTGAATTTTAAACTTCATTGTGGGAGGGGTCATAACTGCACTGGGTAGTGCACTGAATCAAACAGTATTTATTAGATAATTCCTTCTATTCGGTAGAAGAATATTTCAATAGAGTTAACTGTAACTGATTTTTTCATTTACTAATTTGATGTGCTATTGTGGATTACGATACTCACAATCACTGTTAACATTACTGTGTCTTTCATTTAGCTATTAAGATCTACCATATTCTTTAATGTAATTTTTTCTAAACCTATTAATGTGTATTTTGTCTTATACCAGATATCCTCTTGCAAGAGGTACTTTTATGTATTCCTTTTGTATTATTTGTAATAATTCTGACATGTCCTACATCCATGCGAATGCCTCGCAGTATTGGATTTATGGGATATAAATAAATAAATAAAACATGCATATTGTTTACTATGATTAGCACACTAGTTTTTGTAAACAAACCATGACATTATCCCTTATATTTTTCTCTTCAGATGATTCTTATAGCAATTTTATGAAGTAGCAATAGCTTATTTTGATTTGCTTTGGTTGTTGCACCCCAAATTTCTATTTCGTTATTCAGCTGACAGTAAAATAAAGCACTGTATGTAGACTTTAGGAAAATGGTGTCTTTGAAGAACTTGCTAATCACATTAACTGCAAATATATTCTTAGACAATGTGCATGCTAGAGTGTCAACCTGTGTGTCCCATTTCAGATTGTTTTGAATTGTTAAACAGAGAAATTTTATGCTAAACTCTTTTTTTACAATTCCAATGCCTAGGTATAGTTTAATTTCATCATTAAAAACACTCCAATGTCTATGTATAGTTGAATATCACCATTAAAACTACTCTGGTGCTAACATTTAAGTGGCTTTCATTAAAGTCTTGAACAATTTCATTTGTCACATTATCACAATGGGTCTTTAGTTGATTAAATGTTTCCTTTTCACACAAGACAGGCATATCATCCTCATTCAGAACTATTTTGTAACTCTGAGTGCAATATTCTATGTCATTTACATAAATAACAAACAGAAGAGAACCCAGTGCACAGCTCTGGGGCACTCCATATTTTGGATTACTGATTTTGGATTTGTGAACACCACTTTCAGTTTTAAGCAGTGAAAACTATTTTTGGTTACTAATGTAGGACTTGATTATGTCATGAGCAGTGCCTCTGATACCAATGTTCCATAGCTTATCCAAGAAGATAGTTGCGTTCACACAGACAAAGATTTGATGCCACTTACTGCCTTGTTAATTATCTGAGCATATATCATGTCAGTTAATTTACATTCTAAGAAGTCATTTTGATTTTCAAACCTTAGGTTGTGCTTACTGAGAAAATTTATAATTTTTTTATATATGACTTTTTCAACTCTTTTGGAGAAGACAGGTAGTGTCAAGATTGGTCTGTAATTTTCAATTTTGCATTCTCAATCCTTTTTGTTACCTTTTTACTTTAGTGTTAATTAACTTTTAAATTTTTTTGTAATAAAACCGTCCCAAAATGATAAAGAGGTTTATTTATTTACAGTTGACTGGTTTTGGCCACTGTTTTGGTCATCACCAGACTGTTTACTCCATGGAAGTCTGCTGAAGCTGATGAAGAGCAGACACCACTCTAAAAGGCTTATAACCACTGGTTGTTTGTGTTCTAGAGTGGTGCCTACTCTTCACCAGCTTCAGCAGACTCCCATGTAGTAAGCAGTCTGATGACCAGAACAGTGATGGAAACTACTCACCAGTAAATAAATAAACATCTTTATCAGGTTGAGACTGTTTTATTATAAAAAAAATTAACATTTGTTATAAACACTGACTTTCCAGTAGAAACAAGGTAAAATGTTACAAAAAATCCTATTTAACTTACCGAGTGTCACTTTCATGTGTCTGATTGCGTCATTTGCTTGATTTTTTTTGCTACATCATTTGTACCTTCCAGGATTGTGACACAATCATTTGATGAGAAAGATTCACTATCGTGCATATGACTCCACCACAGAAGAAAGAGGCACTGCGGGTTGAACGTGAGCAACAGCTGTAAAGCTGTCTCAGATACTTGAAATGTTTTGTGCTATTCTGCAACTATAACTGTCTCCATACATCAGAATCCATCCTGTCTTGTGTTTTTGATTCACCTCACTTGTTCCTATTGTTTTCTTATCGGAATCATTCTGCACAGATCAGTTTATAAAAGCTTAATGTCCTTTTACATGTTGTCACGTGCAGGAGTGTGGCTGCTTTATGTTGCTGCTTACGTGGGCAGATTAACAACTCATGGAACAGTTTAAGATTAAACAGAACAACAAAACATTTCCTAAAATATTTGCCTCAGTAGCCAAGCAGTCAACATGACAGACACTCATGCAGGGAACCTGGGGTCGATTTCCAGCACTGCCAGGGATTTTTCCTTGGTGGGAGGACTGGACTAGGGTGCACTCAACCTTGTAATGCCAGTTGAGGAGCTAACAGATTGAGAGGTAGTGACTCGGAGATCAGAACGTTGACAATGGCTGAGAGTGTGGTGTGCTGATCCCAAACTCCTCCATACACATGCAATGATGAATGACTGAGAATGACACAGTGATCAGTCAACTAGTGCATAGTCCTCAGGGCCTGATCATGGGGTTTCCTTTCTTTTCCTTCCTTTATGGAGTATTATGTCTGATACTAGACAGTGACAAAATTGCTTGTTTGGTATTAATTTTATCTGACACTGTCTTTTTTCTGGGCATAAGCATTAACTAGTATTATTACTGAGATATGAGGCTGAAGGCTGTTGCCTTTTGAGCTAGGAAGTAAAAAAAATTCAGTCAAGGCAATGGCTACAAAAGATCTCTCTGACAAACACTTTTGCTTGTGGTTAATTTCTATAGTTAAAATATTCAAGAATAGTGAAAAGTACATCCTCACCTTCCTGCTTCTATACCTTTCTTGATTTTTATCATTCCTGATTTCTCATCAAGTATAAATTTATCAGGCTGATGTCCATGCCAAAAGAACCTTTTATCAGGAAAGTCCCAGTCATCCGCATCATCAACAAAAACTCTGCCAATTTCAGCTTCTGAGGTATGTACCTATTAACATAAAAGAAAAAAAAAGCAAGCAACCACTAACTTTTAGTATTCTTTGTTGTCTGATGCATCAATGTTCCATTATGCTCTAACTAAAATGGTTTACAGTTTCAATCTGTGAAATTATATAAACAAGAATAGAATGCAAGGTTAATACTTAAATGCACTGAAGCTATTTTTATGCGTCACAGTAGTCTCTACTCACACATGCTCAATGTGCACTTTTTAATGACTTTGTGACAACAACAACAAATGACGCTATTTTGACCGGACTGTAACACACCCGACTGACATAAAACAGAGAAAGTTACCAAAAACAGTTCATTTCTATCATGTTATTTCCTTCTGGGTTTTTGTATTTTATTTTTATGTAATAATCTTGGCTTCGTTCCAAGAGAGATCAATTATGAACAGTATGAATGTTAAATGCTCAGGAGAAACACGCACCAACCAGGACTTATAAGGGGCGATCAAAAACTTTCTGTTTGAGGGCACTGCTGCATCATATATGCAACACAGCATAACTCTGATGTCAGTATACATGCACTAACATGTAGGCAAGGGATTAGTGTGCTATTTGTGTCTTTCCGACATGTGTGCGGTAAATGCGAAAATGTGAACTATGGTGACGTTATTACCAAATTCATCCAAACAGGACCAATGTGCTATTGTTATTTTCTTGGCTGCTGGAGGATAAACACCAGGAGACATCCACTGGAGAATGAAGAATGTGTAAGGGGCAGAATGTCTGTTGAAAATGACCACTGTGGAATGGTGCACCAAGTTCCTGCAGTATTGGCTGCTATCTGGTCACCCACATTTTCAAACACACAAGCTACCAATTACGCTGCTGCATTTGCTACAGCTGCCACTGCAGCATGAGGGTGCTGCCATGAACGATTACACCACTGCCAATAAGATGCAAACATCCCCTCTCCAGAGTTCCAGTAGGGATGTACTTAAGTTCAAACATTCATGCACTGACCCCATTTTTGAGTGTTTGCCAGTTGAATAACATTTACAGACTCTCAGAGTGGCCAGGGCTCAACATCTTCTGAACAGACATTATATTGAAGAGTGACAGATTTATAAATCTTTTGTATCGGTATACACTCCCACATTCACATCTACTGTTAGCAACTGCCAGTGCAAATACAGCAACAAAGTTATGAATTATTTTTACTGTTTGATATTACATCTAGAATAAATTAATATCTGAATCCTCTGTTCATGAACAGCATCTGCTCCTCGGTTCTGAATCCACTAAAGAATGACTTGGCATGCAAGGAAGTCATGACAGTTCCTTGCTGGTTTGACCTGATAAAAGATGGCGATCAATTTGGGAGGCTTGCCTCACCATTATGGACAAAAACAAGTAGACAGTTGGTGATGCAATTAGGGTGGACTGGTGCAAAACCATTCTTGTCATAGTAAATGATCTCAACATCAGCTTCAGTAGCATGCAATACATTATCCAGCTGGAATCAGGGTACAATATGGTCTGCGGCCAGTAAATACCTGAGTACTGAACTCCAATCAAACTGAAAACCGGATGGCTATTTGTCTGAAGCACCTGATGCATTTCAATGTTGAAGGCAACATATTCCTTGAACACATTGCTGCAGGTAATGAAAGCTACTACCACTGCTGGGAACTGGAGTCAACAGCATAGCTGTCATCCATCATCCCCTACACCCAACAAATTTCAAGAGTGAGCACTCTGCTGGAAAGGTAATACTCAATCTGTTTCTTGATTACTGGGCCCCTTGATTATTGATTACAAGGAACCTGGTGTCTCCATCACTGGTGAATGGTACCGTGCAATGGTGTAGATATTATGGTATTGCAATTAAGGCAAAACATTCAGAAGAACTGCAACAAAGGATGCTGCTGCTTCATGATAACACACATTCCCATACTGCAAATGTTGTAACACAGAAGTTATGCCATCTAAAGTATGAGACACTTGAGCATCTACAGTTCTGATCTCTCCCCAAGCAATTGTTTCACCTTTGATCCTATCAACAATTCCTATCAGATGAGACTTGTCTTGGGATAGTAGTGTGTTGCACTGAATCATTCAAGGCATGGATGTTACTGAGTGATGAGTGGATGCTTCTGAACAGTAGTTTGTTTGGAGCCAGTGGAGGAGACTGTCAATGATATTGTTTGTGGACAAGGTCAATGATGTAGAAAACAGAGAGAAATGCCTTGGAATTGTTATTGGTCTTGGGGCAGATATGTTTACCATGAGCTGAGCTTAATTTTGCACGCAAGTCTTGGAGTTTTGGAAATCAGCATGCTTGAAGATGAGTTGGGATTATGTGAATTTCAGTCTGGAAAAAGAGTTAAGCTGTAGAAGAAAGTAGAAGAGTCATTCTTCATCATAAGTCCAGATGACAAAGATATCAATAGATCTGTATCAAGGTATTGGGCACAGCTTTCGGAAAATGCCTCTTCCATGTGGCCCATGCAAAAGCTGACAGTGTCATCCTGTTTCCCAAAACTGTCACTCTGATGTGTTTATGGTTACATGTAAATATGGGAATGAAAAGTTGTTGGCATAATATAAGTAGAGGAAGCTGTATGTTTAACTCACCATATAATTGAGGTGCTGAGTGATTGATAGGCACGTAAACAAGACAAAAATGTTGCTAAGCTTTTGAATGAGCCTTCACACTAATGATGTACAAGCATGTAACGAGAAGAATGGCTATGTTTTACCATCCAGCTATATTGTGCTGGTACTGCAGCTTGATTGGAGTGAGAGGAAGAAAAGTGGGGAATGGGAAGGGAGGGTTGGAGGGAAAAGCGTTGCTGATGGCTGGGAAGGAAAAACAGCAAGTGCACAGTATTGGAATGTGGCATCGGTGCGATCACTTTGGTGCAAGCAGGGGGAGCTGTCTTTGGTGCACAATGACATGGAAGAGTGGACTAGGAGGGGCAGACAGAACAGACAAAGAGACTGTAAGTATAATATAAGTGAGGTAGGCAACATACAGACGGGAGTGAAGTGGGAAAACAGTAACACTGTAAAATGTGTTCTATGACTACATAATCCAGCCTCTTTTACTCATCCATAACAATACATACTCCAGGCTCATTACAGGCAAAAACTCAACATTAAAGGCAGGGCCACATTGGAAAGTTCTCATCATTCTCCAGCACAGCATTTCAGCACAGATCACAGCATTTCAATAGGCGTAACTGTGACAACGCTGACATGAATGGACAAAGGTAAATTATCCACTTTGGGGATGTCCATTACAAAGTTGTTGAACATGGTCTACTGCATGACTCAAGAGATCTGAGTGTCTGCTAAATTACATGGGCCATTTTATCATAAGTAGTCAATCTATTAAAAAAAAAAAAAAAAATATTCTTAGCCTCCCCTCCCACATATCCAACAGATTGTCTCTGTTTATTGTAAACTTTTGGTATTTTTCTTATAATTCTCTGCCATTTTCTCTTCATCTTATATATTTACATTCACCACTCACATTATTGCTCTATAATCTGTAAACTGATTTTGACACATTTGTGCTGTTATTCAGCTTGCTCATTATGAGTCATAGTCCTTGATGTTAAATTGCCTGCTGTGCTGCTCCTCCAGTTACACAGCATTTGTGAGTTGAGCAGAGAGTGTTGCCTGTTCTTTGAGGAGTGGAAAGTGGTGCTGTGCTTGAAAAGGAGCACTCCCTTTCTGACAGAAGCAACAAAAACTTGGCAGCAGATGTCTCCCTTGGTCTTACTGACAAGCTGCTATTCCAAGATAGTTAAAGTCTAATTTATTAGTTTTTATGAAATAAATTTGAAATTGTTTGCAGTTTTTATTTCCTATTTGTCTAATGGTTCACCAAATCTGCTTCATGACAACTGGACCCAGCTTTCCATACCCCATCCTAACTAGTTAGCCCGTTAAATTCTGATAAGTATTTAATCACTCTATAGGCCAGTTGCATGTTGGCAGTAGAGTGCAGTTGTATCAGTTTTGGCCAAATGTTTGGTAATATTCAACTGCAGCTTAGACTTAATTCAAGAGTCAAGAGTTTGTCATTAATTGTTTGTCATTTGATGTACTACTGTAAGATGTGCTCTTTTCTAGAATGGCTGCATGGATGGTCCCTGACAGAAGCAGTAGGTCTATGAACTTACAGTACACATGCAGCAGCTCACTGGCAGTGCCACAGATTACACCAATCCACTGCGGGAGGTGCTGAATCAGCTGGTAGTTTCTTCTGATCTTTCAGTGAAACAGGTGAGAACAATCATATCCCATACTGAAGCCATGTTATAAGAAACAGTCCTTGTAGTTTCTTTCCTTGAAATAGATCACCCTTCGCATTTGCAACTTAAGCACACTGCATCTAAATTGCTCCATAATAGCAACCATTTGAAGGATTTTCATGGCATCACAGGGATTAGTTTTAAAAATAAAAGCCCACTGAAGATGCTACAACTGCAGTGAAACATGTTTGGGTTAAAAAACAAAATTGTGTTTTGCTAAAGGTGGACCCTATCCAAAAATATATGTATTATTAAAGCAAACATGGAAAAAAGAGCTTGAACCCCAAGATGATTATTTTGACGCCCTGCCAGGCATTTCCGAGCAAGCTCTACAAGAAACCACACCAAGTGGTAAAAAGATGAAAAATAAAAGCCCACTGAAGATTCTGCAACTGCAGTGAAATATGTTTGGGTTAAAAAACAAAACTGTGTTTTGCTAAAGGCAGACCCTAACCAAAAACATATGTATAATAAAAGTACAGCTGTTGGTATTTACTGTCTTCAAGCCTTTCACTAGCTGCAGTCCCATTGCATTTACATAAGATGGAACTACAGAAACTTGATTGTTGGAAGGACTGACTTGGCATACAGAAAAGCAAGGACAATAACACTAAGAGTGCAATGGGAATTCCACTGTTACATGTAGAGGAGAGAGCAGATAGGTGGAAAGAGTACATTGAAGGTGTCTATGAGGGGGAGGACTTGTTAGATGATACGATAAAACAAGATTCAGGAGTTGCCAGGGAAGAAATAGGTGACCCAGTATTAGAATCAAAGTTTAAAAAAAACTTTGGATGACTTAATATCAAATAAGGCAGGAGGGATTGATAATATTCCACCAGAATTTCTAAAATATTTGGCAGAAGTGGCAACAAAATGAATATTCATGTTGGTGTGCAGAGTGTACACATCTGGCGATAGACCATAAGACTCTCTGAAAACATCGTTCACACAATCCCAAAGACAGCATGAGCCAACAACATTGAACATTATTGCACAGTCAGTTTAACAACTCATCCAAGTTGTTGAAAAAATGCAAAACAAAACTGTCCTTTGGTTAGGTGACTATCAGTTTGACTTTATTGAAAGGTATACATACAAGAGAGGCAGTTTTGACATTGTGGTTGATAATGGAAGCAAAACTGAAGGAAATCAAGGCACATTCATAGGATCTGTTGACCTGGAAAAAGCACTCAAAAATGTAAAATGGTGCAAGATGTTCAAAATTCTGATAAAAGTAGGTATAAGATATATGGAAAGATGTTAATATACAATAAGTACAAGAATCAATAGGAAACAATAAAACTGGAAGACCAAGAATGAAGTACTTGGATGAAAAAGGGTGTAAGACAAAGCTGTAGTCTTTCACACCTACTGTTCAATCTGTACATCAAAGAAGCAATGATGAAAATAAAAGAAATGAATTAAAATTCAGGTTGAAAGGATATCAATGGTAAGATTTGCTGATGACACTGCTATTCTCAGTCACACTGAAGAAGAATTACAGGATCTGTTGCATGGAATGAATAGTCTAATGAGTACAAAATATGAATTGAGAGTGAATCAAAGAAAGATAAAAGTAATGAGAAGTTGCAGAATTGAGAACAGCATATTTGAATGCACCCCCCCCCCCCCCCTTAAAAAAAATCTTTTTTTCTTAACACATACTATTCAGCTTCTTCTACAAGCCTAAGCACTCAGCTTCATCAAAATCTGCTTTATTCCACACTTATACAACAGAGCACACAGCCTGCTTTTGCAAAATCCATGTCACGTGAATGTAGGGGTCTTTTAAAAACTCACTTTACGCTACTTAATTTGCCAAAGGTGTTAGAGGTATTGTTGGTTTTTCTCATAATTTGTTTAATGTGTGATGTGATAGATGTCAGAGCAAGGATTTTTCTGTGTTATGGTATTCCTGGTATAAATGTTTTTCTTGGTGCCATCTAAGCTGACATTTGGTGTGGCAACTGATGGGAGCTACCATTAGCCACTGCGAAGGATGTCTATTTAGTTTGATGGACAGTATTAAACTATGTTTGTTGATGATAGCTGTTACGTGAGTTGGTTACCAGTTTCCACCATTTTGTGGAAATTAAGTGTAGAAGACTAGACTTGTGTTAAATAGTGACTATGGAAGGTGATGGTTAATATAATATTCCTGTGAGTGAAACAAGTGGTGACTGTAAAAGATGAGAAAAGCAGTAGTCAAATATCTCCAAAACAAAATCATCTCAATATTCAAAGCAAAATGCTGTGTCTGGTATCAACTGCCAGCATTCCGAAAGGAGGGTGTCAAGCAGTCATGGAGGGAAAGACTGCTGTACAGTCAAATTCTCTTATGCTGATTTACCATATTTCAGTAATTTATTATATTAGTCAGGAGATAAGAGCGAGTAAGATGCTCCTGCTGTTGTACATGGATACCTTAGCACCAGCCAGATACGTTGGAGATCCCATTGAAGTTAAGGCTTCTAAACCAGTGTGTATCAAGCATAAGATAAAACTTTGAGACGGATTCAAAGTACCAGTTTGTGATGCTACATTTTACAAAATAGCAAGTGTATTGTGGGGTCACTTAGCCTGGATTGTTTGGCACTATTGAGAACATGGGACTGCACTACTGGAACGAAGAGGTGGCTGAAGAGGAACTCACGATGACATAGCTATGACTCAATGTCATTACAACAGAGAGAAAATGAGTAGGTTACATTTTCCCCCCAACATTAAAAGTAAATAAAATGTGGGAAAAGTTTTGCAAAGAACAAAGGCAAGCAGGCAATAAAAGCTGCTGCGTGTCAAAATTTAAGACAGTGTTTTACAAGAATTCTAATCTCGGGTGTGATAAACTTCACAGTGAGACCTGTTCAATATGTAAGAAGCTCCAACTTAAAATAAAGGTTTCAGAAACTGAAGAATGCCAGGAAGTGTGTAAAACTAACCTGTGCTTGTGTAAAGCCTGCACAAAGAAGTTCCACAGCATCATGAACAAATATTCTGAAGATACTATATGAACTGTCTTTGACATACAACATAATGAACCCCTGGGGGACACATGACAGGTATGGTTCTATAACCTGATTGTGGTGATACATGAACCAAAGCAAGGTGTTGGTGAAGTTTTTTGACGTACTTGGTGTGAAAGAGAAGCTAGGAGAGTGCAAATGAAATTTCATCTGCACTACAATATTTTTTCCTACATTATTTGGAAGACAGGAGGACAGATATCGGTAAGAAAGGTTTGAAACTTGAGCTTTCATCAGATTCGAGCAACAGTCAGAACTAGAGTTCTATAATGCTCTGTATGCCGGTACATTTTATGGAACGGACTGCAGTGTTCTCAGAACTAACCCAATATTTTCCTACTCATGGATACAGTTTCATTCCACTGGATCATACAGTTTCATGCCACTGGATCATATGTGCAGTAGAGTTGAGAAGGAACATCAGAAGAAAGAAATCATATCACCTTGTGAATATAGGAATATTCTAGTAAAGTTTTGAAAGGTGCTGCTGTGAGGAGGAGATTGTGATCAGATTTGATGTGCTATGAAAACAACGTATTTCCCTGGATCGGAGGTGTGTGGTGATGTTTTGAAGAAGGATGTTCCTTTGTTCAAAACCATGAAACGTGCTGCAATTATTCCCAAGATAAACCATATGAGTGCAGAAAAGAAGAAGGCTGTAATGAAGCTAATGCATTTCCATATCATTACTAAGGATGCAACAAGCTTCTACATCGGCATACTCTCTGCAAGTGGTGAGGAATATGAAAATCACAGCAGCTCACAGAGAATTTATGAGGATGAAGAGTCCTCTGAAGCTGTGTAGAAGAGAAAAAAAAAGTTATTTCAAAACTTTAATGTAGAAAATAGACATTTAATATTCAAGTGTCATACTATCTAGTTTGAGCACAAAGTGAGTTTTGAAAAAGAAAATGGTTTTTTTCTACTCCCAGCAGTTGATAAATTATCAAAAATTTTATGTATATGCAAAGACCATCTTAAAACACATTCAGAATATTTGTTAATTGTAAAAAAATTCTCTCTAAACTTGCTTGTTAATTAAATAAATGTGTCTACTGCAAAATTTTATTTTTTTAATAAAGCAAGTTCTGCAAAAATGGTCCTCAAATGGGGATCACAAAATAAAAAAATAAAAATTAAGGAATTCTGCTACCTAGGTTGAAAATAACCCATGATGGATGGAGCAAGGAGGCCATGAAAAGCAGACTAGCAGAGGTGAAAAAGGGCCTGGCCAAGAGAAGTCTACTAGTAACAAACATTGGCCTGAATTCAATGAAGAAATTTCTGAGAATGTACGTTTGGAGCACAGCATTGTATGGTAGTGAATCGTGGACAGTGGGAAACCTGGAACCAAAGAGAAGTGAAACATTTGCGACGTAGTCCTACAGAAGAATGTTGAAAATCAGGTGACCTGATAAGGTAAGGAATGAGGAGGTTCCCCACATCTACTTTGCCACTCGTGTTATTAAAAATTCCCTACATTTGGTCCTGTTCTCAGGATGAGTGACCCCAGATACAGTTATTACATTAATCACATTTTAAATTGTGGATCGACGATTTCACTTGGAAGTTTAGGTTTAGGGTGACACATGGATTACCAGGTATCTTCAAGGCTGATTTTATTCAGCATACTGACCTTGGACTGGATCATTTTTAGGGCAAATTGTGTCACCTGATGGTATTAGCATTGACCAAGAATGTACTCAAGATATTTATGCTTCTGATTTACCCAGAAATACTAAGGATATAGCCTGATGTATTGGAATAATTTTTTTTTTTTTACCAATTTTATAGCAAATTTTGACCAGCTGGCAAGCCCCATGAATGAAATAAGGAACAAGGGAAAAAATTCCAATGATGTGAATCCTTCTGCATTTCAGGGTTTAAAAATGCCTTGCCCAGTGTAACAGTCCTGGCAATTCCAGGTTTCTCCAAAGAGAATGTACTGGAGAGTGAAACATCTATGTCTGGTGTTGCTGGGCTATTGCTGTAGGAATAGCACATAGTTAGGTGTCTTGTGGTTTATGCATCACAAAACTTATCTGACTTGAAGAGCGAGTATTCTGTTCATGAGTAGGAGGTGTGGTTATCTTCAGTGGGTAAAAGTTCTGGATGTTTATAGAAGACTGTCCTTTCCATCCTGAAACTGACAATCAGACCATTAGTTGGGTACTTGGGAGACCAAGGCGTACTGAGCATATTGCTACAAGAGCCAACAGTAATTTGACTTTCCAATTTAAGGTTCAGTATATCATGCAGTTAGAGAATATTGTGGTGGATACCTTGAGCTGCACCTTTGTGGAGAGGAACAACCTCATGTTAGTGAAAATTGTTCAGAACTCCTGCTTGACTGAATCCACCTTATATTGGCAGACTTTCCCCTCTTATTTAAGTGTTTTATGATATGTAAATATGCATATTCTAAGCTTAATCTGATTAAGTTAGGTGGGTGATTATATGGTCTGGTATCAATTGAAGAATAATGTGTTGTGTTGGATTAGTCATGGAGACCGAGACTGTGAAATTATGATGCCCCACAATTTGATTCCTAAATTTGGCTCCCATTTAAATTATATCACGAGTGCCCTGTTGGCAGTAATCTGGGAGTGTTTAAGGGTAGGATGAAGTTCAGGAGAATATTTTCTCTGGAAGGGGAGGGTCAAAGACATCAGAATGTTGGTCTAAGCATGTACGCTTCATGGGATAAGTAGGCCGGTGATGAATACTTATCATGGTTTACTGGCATCTAATGTAGTGGATTTCACAAGGGAGAACATTTATATTGATTTTGTGGGCCCTTCTTGCTTTCAAAACATGGTAACCAATTTACACAGGTTTGTGTTGATGCACTTCTGTTGATTAGCCCAGACACCGGAGGCCATGGTGAGTGGTACTATTCATTGCTTACAGTCCATATTTAGTACTTCTGGTCCTCCACAATATCTGGTTTCTGACATTGCTATGGCATTTAAATCCAACATGTTGCTCAGTTTCCAATTTGGGATGGGTAAAGCACGTGTAAACACTACACCATATTTTCCCAATCCATCCTTCATTGAGTGGGTTAATCATACCTTAAGACTGGCATTTATAGGTTGCCACCATCATGATTATTCTCTCTGGGATTAGTCCTAGCAGTGGCTTTCCATTGCCTTTATTACCCTTGTCCATGAGGTCCAAAAGTAAGCTCCTGTTGCTCTTATGTTTACTTTTAAGCCTAATTGTCCGAAGGCCAACTTGTGGAATACTAATGATTTCTTCCTGCACCAGATCAGTGTGATGCAAATCTAGGAGAACTCCAGAGGAGCCATGGACAGTTTGAGATCCTCTTGTGCTCTTAAGCAGAGAAGGTATGATGTTGGGAAATGGCTAACCTCCAGGGGATACATTTTGGATTCCCAACTCTGGTGTAGCTAGTACACCTACTGACAGAGTTGTGGGCAAGTTGCTGCTCCAGTTTAGGGGACATGTGGAGGACGTGAAATTTGTTATGCTGGTAAAAGTAAAGTTGTTTGGTATGACTGGCTGGAAGACTCCAAGAGGCACGTTCCACCTCCTGAATTAGAAATGTGTTTTCTATCCTTTGCACCCACAGGCACCTTTCCTTCAGGAACTGTGAGCAATATGTGTTGTTTAAGTGTAACTGTAATGTGTGTGTGGTATGGTGTCATGTAGGTATTGGATGATAATGGGAGAAGGGAGACGGTGAAACACAGTGCTGGCACATAGCCTGTTCCTCTCGAATAGCATCAAACAGTCTGCAAGCTTGACGTCCACTGGTGATCAGGGACTTTATGTTACACCCTCCTGTCTCCCATAACTTAAAGGCAAAGAGAGAACTGTCAGCAATGCATGGTGTACATGTATGGTCTCCCATCCATATACTGGTCACACTCAATGCTGCATTCTGAGAGGAACTGGTGTATCCACTGTTGTATGGCTGTTGACTTTTACCATGGTGACCATCTCGGTCAGAAATCCTGCATGGTGACCATCTCGGTCAGAAATCCTGAAGTGCAGAATCTATCTATCCATCTCAAGCTAAGGCCTATTTGAATGACAAATTGTTATCATTTTTGTCTGAACATTTATATTTACACTAATTGTAATCAGAAAGGGCAGTTTTGCTGTTTGAATTTGTTGCTGTAATTATGTCTCTATACTGTGTAAGTTTTGTTGCTTATGAGTAATTGAGGTTGAGGAATAAGCCCAACTTGCGCTTCCACGACCAGTCATTGTCCACTTCTATGCGAGCAAGAAATTATAAAGCAAAGGTATCTCTTGCTGGCAGTTCAACAGGAAGCAACTTGTGCACATGGGTAATTTTGAATGGATAGCAAGGAAGGATGTTTCATAGGATTTTATGCACCATGCTCACAGGTATGTCCAATGTCCGGGCAATTCTCCGTGCACTACATGGTTGCACACCACCACTCATCTCCTCCTGCATTGCTCTGGCCACTGCTTCCACTGACATCAAACCAATTCATTTCCTCCTCTACCAGGTTGCACACAAAAAGAACCAGATTTTTCGAATTTCAGCATCATTTTCTCCAGACCAATGGCAGTCATCAGACCACTGCATTTTTTTCAAACCCTTCAGTATCTGGAACTTCTGCAGTGCGATGTGTGCAGAGTCATCCTTCTTGTAATACCACTTTGCAAGCAGAGTGCAATCCTACAATGAGACAGTCATGGCAAATGTTGCAGACACGAAAGGAGGAAAAGCCTTGTACCTGGCTTGTTTATACCAACTTCAGTGGGTCATGCGCATGACAGGTGTTTCCAGTTACATATTCTGGCACATACAGCGCCATCTATTGATTAGTTTTCACACTATGTTTTTTCTTCTGCCATATGTTTTCCCCCTTCTCTGATAATATTCTGTTGCAATTTGAGGTCATTCTGACAAGTGGTGTTATTTCTATTGTGTTTTGAAAGTTTAATTATAATCACCTTGTATATTAAGCAAGGAGATGCTGGAATTGTCTCCATTCATTGTTTAAGCACTTGCTTAGCAAATTGCTCATTACACTCTGTACTTCTCTCTGAGAAATGGTGGCAATTTCTTGACAGATGTTAGATTTAAGTTCATCTAAAGTGGATGGATTCCATTTGTACACTTTCCCTTTTAATATCCCCCACAGATAAAAATTTCAGGGGCTTAAATTGGGGGGACAAGGGGTCACATATTAGTGATAACTCTATCTTGAAGCACATCATGAATTTTCTGTAATTAGAAGCTGTCTGTATGTGCCATTGCAGAGTCCTGCTGAAAGGTCACCAAAACACTGTCTCTTTCAGTTAATTGCCCCCAAAAAAGGCCACAAAGTATTTTCCATATATCTATCACTGTCAATTGTTTCCTGTAAAATAATAGGGCCTATTGTTTTCTCCACTGACATTACACTAGACTCCTATTTTTTGATCATGCAGGGACACCTCATGTGTTACATTTGGCTTTTCAGAACTCCAACAATGATTATTATGTGAAGTAATGTATCGACTTAGGTGGAACTGTGATTCATTCACAAAAAAACTTAGGTGAAGGTCATTTTCTGTCATGCATACTATTCAAAATCCTTTCACCTTCCCCACCAGTGCCGCCACTGCCTGGCTACCACCAGGGAGAAGAAATCCACCTCAGACTGTTGATTGTTCACTTTGTGCTAAATAAATAATAAGACAAAGCTCAAATGTTTGTGCAGATAAACAGGATTTTTAATTTTAAAGAGTAAAGGTACCCACTCACTGTGGTGTCACCGCCAGACACCACACTTGCTAGGTGGTAGCTTTAAATCGGCCGCGGTCCATTAGTACATGTCGAACCCGTGTGTCGCCACTGTCAGTGATCGCAGACCGAGCGCCACCACACGGCAGGTCTCGAGAGACTTACTAGCACTCGCCCCAGTTGTACGGACGACTTAGCTAGCGATGCAACACTGACGAAGCCTCGTTTATTTGCAGAGAAGATAGTTAGAATAGCCTTCAGCTAAGTCAATGGCTACAACCTAGCAAGGCGCCATAGCAATTGATAGTTATCGTATGAAGCATCTCTCATCAAGAACGATGTATACAAATGATGGATTAAAGTTAAGTATTCCAGCAGCTACGTACTTTTCTTTGTAGCATTCATTATGTATCCTGTTTCAGACCTCACGCCATCCTGCGTGAGCTTATAGCGTGCATTTCGGCCTTCCCTAGCTATATAACACTCACCATATACACAGGATGTCTAGTGATAAACAGGCACTTACACAAGACTGAACTTTAGCTTTGTTTCCATCCCAGCACTGTGGCCCATCTAGAATAAGGGGTCCATGAAGCAGATGAAATTAAAATGAGGAGGGAAGAGGAATGGATGAATGGAGTGAAGTGAGGATCATGGCTATATAAATAAATAAAAGGTGAGGCATAAAGGGAATGGCATAAGAATGTGACATTGCTGAACTCACCCTGTTATGGACAGGGACAGCTGCATGAGTTACATGATGAAATATGAGTATGGTTAAGAGAGGGACAGGGAGAGACAAGAATAAGGATAGAACAGAAGAAGAGAAAGACGACATAGTCTTGTTAATGTGCCTTTTTGCTACACAACACTTAAAATATACGATATGAGGTTACTTTTACTCCATCCACTGTTTTTATTCTATTCATAATTTCTGCTTCTCCCTCAAAATGGACAACCCCCCCTTCCCTTCTCTTCTCTCTTCCATATTGCTTGTATCTACTCCATCCAGCACAACGCCAAATTTGAGCTGCCATACCAGGATAATGTAGCCATTCATGTGAAACTGTCAATGTGTGCGTATGTGTTTCTTAGCATCATATTGTAATTTTATATGTGTTATTCAGATAATTAATAAAAAAGATGTTTATTAATACATCACAGCACTACATATGGCAAACATAAACCCTCCCTTGATTAAAATAATACAACAGATGTATAAAGATAACATTTGCCAAGTGAAAGTTGGTAATAAACTTTCACAGAAATTTAGAACAAGCAAAGGCCTTTTACAAGGCTGTGCCATGTCACCATCATTATTTAAAATCTATATAGATATTAGCCTTAGAACATGGTCTCGTAAATGTAATAGTATGGGATTAGAAATAAGAGATGGAGTTTACCTACATCATTTATTATTTGCTGATGATCAAGTAGTCGTAGCACAAGATGGGGAGGACGCTAACTATATGTGCAATCAACTAGCAGTAGCATACAAAACTTGGGGTTTGAAGATTAATTACCAAAAAACAGAATACTTGACTAATGATTCAGATGAGCTATACATTGAAGGAAAGAAAATCAAAAAGATAAACACTTTCTGTTATTTAGGATTCATTTTAGAAATCGAGGGAAAATCAGAGTCAGAAATCAATAAAAGAATTAGTAGCGGATGGAGGGTCATTGGGATGCTTAACTCAGTCTTATGGAGCAGGAATGTAATGAGCAGAACTAAAAAACTAATATACAAATCCATATTAGAGAGTGTGGTTCTGTATGGAACGGAGACCTGGACAATTAAAATGAAGCACATTAAAAAATTACAAGCTCTAGAGATGGACTTTTGGAGAAGATCGGCAAGAATCTCCAGGAAAGAAAAGATAAGGAACACCGAAGTAATAAGGAGAATGGAAATAAAAGAAAGAATATATGACATAATGGATAGGAAGAAATTACAGTGGTACGGGCATGTACGACGAATGGAGAAAACCAGAATACCAAAATTGATACTGGAGTGGGAACCGGAGGGGAGAAGAAGAAGAGGACGACCTATGACAACCTGGCTCCAAAATGTACAGCACATAATGAGGAGAATGGGCGCAGAGGAAGAGGACACACAAGATCGAAACACCTGGAGAAATATTTTGAGATTATAGTTTAAGAACATTTATTGTTTGTATTGTAATTTCCAAGTAAATTATTATGTTGGAGATAAGCCTCTGTAATGAGGAGAAGCTCAAAATAATAATAATAATAATACATCACTACAAATTTACTTCATACTTCATGCTATGAGCTACAGCACTAATAAAAAAATAAAATAAAACAAAATAAGAGAAAGCTTACCATATAATTATAAACAACTATCGCTTTGTTTCCAGGAGCCATAGAATTATCATTCTCATCACCAACTGTGATAGTGAGAGTCGATGTTCCAGACATTACAGGATTACCTGAGTCCTTAATGACTACAGGAATTAGATATTTCTTTTGTGATTCTCTGTCAAATGACAGCAGAGATGATACAACAGCTGAGCCATTTCCATTAGCACCACCTGTAAAAAAAGTTAACTATAAACCTGGCACAGAATTTGATAGATATTGCATGTAGTTAAACTTTCATCAAATATACTGGTGATACAACAGTGTAGAGAAATGTATAAAAAGAAAAGAAAGATGCTATTAGAACAAACCATGATAAAAAAAGAAGACATGTGGAAGCATAAGGAAAAATAATTCATGTCAGTTGAATACTTATTTCCATCTTTGTGCATTTTATATGAAAGTGGTATCAATAGTTGTACAAATTACATAAAAGATACACAAATTACACAAATTGACTCAGTCTGGACATGTTTTTCACAAGTTCTCTTGTTGTACTAGACCGTTTTTTCAGCGTGCTGAATGCATCGGTTTATTTGTCAAGTTCAGTATCGAATACTTTAGATGGGGATGCCTTTTTACTACAGACAGTCATTCATTTTCATTCTGTATTTCTGAAATGCTTAGTTTGCACATACATTTTCTAATTCTTTTTATGATTATTTTCATGTTTCGTTGAGTTTCATGTCCCACACTAAATATTACCCAATTCTTTGCACTGGATTTTAATCAGTTCCGATCAACTTTACTGTTGTCAGCTTTAACAGGCAGATTAAGGGACCTACATCTTAAGATAAACAATAACAAAATAGCATTTCTGCATTTCTATATGACCAAGAGGTATCCACAGAGATTCTCTTTGTTTCTTTGCAGTCTTAAAGCAATGTTCATAATTTTCTAATCTTAAGTACGTATGTTTCAATGTTCCACTTATCTACTGAACGTGTTATATTTGATGAGAGTGTTAGTAAAGTATTTTCTAATACCACATGTATTCATTTTTATTTTATTTCTTCTGCTCATCTTAGAACTGCTAAAATTATCCAAATTTTGTAATATTATTAACCTACTTATGAATGAACTAAATTTTTAGTTGGAATACATATGTAAAAAGAAAAAAACTGTGTTAACTTACTGTGAATATTTTCAATGAGAAATGAGGATTTTATAGCATCATCTGCATCATCTGCCATTTGAAAAGTGAAAGGTGGCCCATTTCCAATATGACTGTCATCTTCATCACTTGCAAAAATTTCTAAAATGATTCCTGGAGAAGCATTTTCTTGTACAACAGGCTGGTAATTGTGCTGGAATACAGGGGCATTGTCATTTATATCTTTAACTAGTATAATCAAGGTTGCTGTTGACGTTTTTGGTGGAAATCCATCATCAACTGCCAAAATTCGTACCTGTACAATTAAAGTGCAGTTTAATTCAGGTTCTGAAAGCATAACGAAAATATGCAGAAAAATTATAGTTGATATTTTACCTCATGTCTAGGCACTGTTTCTCTATCAAGGTTACGTTGTAGATAGACTGTCCCCTGTTGGTCTATTCGGAAGTGTTTCCTGGTATCAGAGGAGCGCTGAATCTGGTAATTAACTTTACTTTTCCCTCCTTTATCAGCATCTGTTGCCCTAAATGTAGCTAAAGATGTATTAACTTCTGTGTTCTCTTCAACAGAAACTTCACGTATACTGTTCTCAAATGTTGGTTGATTGTCATTTATATCTCGTAATTTTATCACAACCCATGAATATCTGGTATGATACTCATCAGTATCATTATTTGTGTCCTTAAAACAAACAAGGTGCTTATAGAAAGTACAAAATTGTTATGTAATGCCAAAGTTATGTACCTTATACTACGTTACAAAACTCAAGAGAGGAAAAGGGAAATAATAAAGTTCTTAATGTACAGTTTAAATACATACCTTGTCAGTAACTTGTATTTTGAACCTAAAATAATTATTATATTTCCCTTCTTCATAGTCTAATGGCTTAATGGCTTTCAGTGCTGCGCTTCCATCAAAATTTGGAATCAGTACAAATTTGTCAGAGCCATAGCCACTATTCTCAACAACCTGAGAAATGATTCACTACCATGACTTTAATGTCTGGTGTCTATATCTGTATGTTATGAATAGTATGACAGAGAACACATGTAGTGATTAATACCTTGTATTGCAAAGAGCTTACTTCATCCTGATCATGAACAGTAACAGTTAGAATTGTGTCTTCTGGCACAGTTAATCCTTCTGTTTCGTCAACTTCAGTAATCCATTCTGCCTTTGTAAATTCTGGTGGCATGTCATTGACATCTTTGACCAAGATGGAAACTGTACCTGTGCCTGTTGGAAAACATCACATTAATTACTGGCAGCTACATTGACAGTGACAATCATATTGAAATTGAAATGTGATATTTGTCAATATTATATGAAAACTTAATATCACTTAACATTACTGAGCAGGTGAATTCATTTGATTCTGATAAGCACGGGGTATTACAAAAACAAGTGTTCGCTTTATTGTATAATATGCTTGACACTATTTGATTTCTTCGGATAAAACTGATATTTCTAGGGATAAAACTGATTTCTCTAATTGTCCCTGCAAGTTGTGTTAGACCACTAGACTCAAAGTTTATAAAATTTTAGTTCCAGATGAGGCATATGGTAAATTATGTTAAAAGAATTTTGTTATTATAGATCTGTTGATTTGCTATATATTCCCAAATTATCATTGGGAATAGCGTCTCTGGGGGAATGAAGCTGCTGCAGAATGCGACTCACCCAATCATTTCAGCACATTTAATTCATTTACAATAAGCATTACCACTTGTTATATGACTAATAGAATCTTCAGTCCTTGCATCCAGATAATCAGTTAATTTATGGGGGGAGGGGGAGGGGAGAGGGGGGCTGAATAGTTAGATACTTATTTAATTTTCTTTAAATTTTATAGGGATAATCAATTTCTTGTTTAATGTTTTGCTTCAGTTTGTTAATGACCTCTGCAACAGAAACGGAACCACAAGAAAATAAAGCCTACTTTAAGATCTTTTATTGTGGTTGCGTAAATCACAATCCATTTATTATTTAAACCATTCTAATGCAACTGTATTTGCTTGTTTAGCAGGTACAGCACTTGGCATCAATGTAAGGAAGCACATAGTGAAATTGGTGGTCAATGATTACATGTCATTTCATTATTTTCCATGGCCCTTATCTGAGATATTTATGAAATTTGCATCACAGCGTATTTATTTATTTTTTATAATGCTCCCTGTGGTATCAATTGCTACGATGCCACGGCGTAGGTAAAAGTTCTTAGGTTGGCACTACGGCACCGACACCAATGACAGTGCCCTCTAGCTGGCACTGTGCAGCTCTATGAGCGCTGCTCCAGATCCTGCCCATTTACATCTGGCTTTGCACCTACTTACATATCAGCCAAAGTTAGGTAACAGTTTATGTATTCAAGTTACATTGTTGTGATATAGTAAAACCACTTTAACCTATACACAGTACCGAGATTTTTACCTCACCTGCTCCTACTCGCTTCCTCCATTTGGCCCACCCTTCAGTTTACAGGAGCAGACCCATGTGCTGCCTTCCAGGCGGGACACAAAAGCTTGGCAACAAGGATGAGATTATTTTTCCTCTGGTGCGTCTGACTGCTTCCACCATTCACTATAAGGTTTTCTTTTGTTTAAACCATGGCCTTGCCACGGGAACAGGCTTTGCTGTCCGATCTTGTATGTTTTCAGGCTCAGCAAATGACATAGCTGCATGCTGCCATAAATGGACTGGTCACACACCAAACTGCAGCTACTTCAGTGCCTCCGATGTCTCTGTCTGTACCACCACCAACGAATCCTCCGGTGCCGCCATTTTGTGCCTTCAATCCGGACATTGAACGCTAGTCAGAATACATCGCCCAGCTCAAGGCACACTTCACAGCATACAACATACCAGGTACAGAGCGGCTTGCTTTCTTCATTGCCAATGCAGATGTTGTGTTATACCGTGTATTCGTAAAATTGTTTCCCACCACCCGCCCAGAAACTGAAACTTACGATGAAGTGACTGATGCTTTGAACTCCCACTTCCATGACAGTGTAAATGTGGTAGCTGCACGCTACAAATTTTTTCGTCTGCGGCGTGGCCCTACTCAGTCCAATGAATCTTGGTTAGTGGACCTTCAGGGACTAACATCTGATTGTGACTTTAATTGCTCATGTGGACGCTTGTATGAGGATATAATGATTAGAGACACTATTGCGCAGAATGTGGTGGATCACCGCATCCGTGAACAAATCCTAAAATTTAAAACCCCGTCTTTGCAGGAAGTAGTGGACTTGCTAGACAGAAAAGAGACATTAGACATGGCTACTTCCAAATTTGATGTGACCCCTGGGTATGTGTACTGTTAGTGCGGCACAACATGTGCCCTTCCACCCTGCCCCAGCACAGCAAGCCATGCCCTGCTGCTTGCGCGCACGTAAACAAGTTTCAAACCAGGCACCCACTAAGAAACTGAAATCATGTCCGAACTGTTTTTGTGCTCACCCACGGGACAGTTGCCAATTCTGTCAAGCACAGAGTTATTTGTGTAATAAGAAAGGACATGTGCAAGCTGTATGTAGTAAGAGAAACTCTAATTCACAACTTGTCTCCCGTTTGTGTAACTCACGTGGGCGTCACCACAACGGAAACCGCGTTGATCATGATTCACATCAGCCTATGGACATCAATGCCATTTATTCAAAGCCTTCTGCTTCACGTGCTTCTACAGATCATCGTGTGAATAAAGTTTTGCCAGACACTTCCTCTCATATTCAGCGGGATGCGAGGAAACTTTTTGTGACTTTGAACATTTGTGGACATCCTGTTTGCATGCAGCTGGACACTGGTGCGTCAGTTTCTTTACTGAAAAAGCAACGTATGACTTGCTTGGTTGCCCCCACTTCGTTGTTTGCATTCCACGCTGACTGCATTTACTGGAAAGGAAGTCTCGGTGCTCAGCGTGTGTAGTTTGCAAGCCGCGTATAGTGTGACAATGAAAACTGTGTCTTTTCATGTGCTCAGCTCTGGTGATTCTCCAAACATTTTTGGCATGGACGCATTTGAACTTTTTGGCCTCGCAATTCAGGACAATGTATTTTGCATCCACGCTAGTGACCATGCAGACAGTGTTGCCACACTATGTGATGATTTTGCTGTACTCTTTTCTGATGGCCTTGGTTGTGCCGCAGCCTTTGCAGCGCATGTTGTAGTTAGAGACAATGCCATACCTATTTTTTGGCATGCACACCCGGTACCACACACACTGTGCAACACCGTAGCTGCTGAACTTAAGCATTTGCAAGACAGTGGTGTCATTGAACCTGTTCTGCTTCGCCGTGGGCTTCGCATATCGTGTATATGAAGAAACCAAACGGTCATCTCCGTATTTGTGCTGACTTTAAATCTACAGTAAATCCCCAGACAGTGGTAGATATGTTTGCCTTACCGCGTCCTGAAGACATTTTTGATAAGCTGGGTGCGAGAAAATTCTTTCCTATGATTGACTTGCGGGACGCATACTTTAAAATTCCGCTTGACGAACAGTTGCAGTGCTATTTTGTGATCAACGCCCACCTTCGCTTGTTCACGTTTCACCACCTCCCATTCAGTTGTGCTTCAACTCCTGCTATTTTTCAGTCTTACTTGCAGCAGTTGTGTGCCACTGTCCCTGGTTGCTCAAATTATCTGGACGATACAGTTGTGTGAGGTCGAACCCCCGACAAACGTTTGCAGAATTTGTGTGCCCTATTTACTGTACTTTTGCAGGCAGGACTCAAGTGTAACAGGGACAAGTGCAAACTTTTTCAGACTGAGATTCAGTATTTAGCACACATGGTTAATGGACAGGGTATCCACCCCTAGGCATCACATCTCCGTGCGATTAGAGACTTGCCAGCACCCAGGAACTTGAAAGAACTTCAGTCTGTGTTGGGCAAAATTACATATTATATTTGGTTTATCCCAAATGCAGCGCAGATTCCAGCATCTTTGCACTGCCTTCGGCGTAAGAATGTTCCTTTTGTTTGGTCTTTGGATGTGACACTGCTTTCCACAAGCTCAAATCTGCTTTGTTGAGTGATTGCTGTTTGATTCCGTTACATCCCTCCAAACCAGTTGTTTTGGCAGTCGATGCATCTTCTCACGTCATCGGAGTGGTTCTGTTGCACTGTATTAATTCTGTCGATCGCCCGATCACTTTTGCATCTAAGTTGTTCAATTCTGCCCAGCAAAACTATTCTCAAATCAAGAAAGAAGCTTTAACTATTGTATATGGAGTGACAAAGTTTCATGATTTTTTTGTATGGTTGCAAGTTCTATTTGGTCACCAACCATAAGCCTTTGACGTTGTTATTTCACCCGTCAAAGCCAGTTCCGGCCCATACTGCACAAAAGTTGCAACGTTGGTCTTTGTTTTTGTCTAACTACAATTACAAAATTTTGTTTTGGTCTACAGCCATCATAGCAATGCTGATGCTTTGTCTAGTCTGCCTATTGGTCCTGACAAAGTGTTCGATTCTTCCAAATTGTCCTGCATGTTTATTGATCGCAAGATAAGGAATTAGTTGATGATTTTCCAGTGGATTTTCATCACATTGCTTCCGCGACAGTCGCTGATGCTTCTTTGCAGATTCTTTTGCAATATATTCATACTCAATGGCCTCCATCTGCTATGCAGATTCGTTAACCACTTGTTCGACATTATTTTGCGCAATGTCACCACTTGTCTGTACAACATGGTGTTATCTTGTTGTGAACTGACAATGATCAGTCTTGTGTGGTTGTACCTCATTTGTTGCAATTGGAAATCCTCTGACTGCTGCACGCTGGTCATTGGGGTATAGTGCACATGAAGCAATTATCGCATTGTCACTGCACTTGGGTCGGCATTGATAAACAAATTGAGAATTTGCTTACTAATTGTCGCTCTTGTGTGGAGCATCAATCTGCTCCCCACCAGCGATCCTTTCCATGGCTGACTCCTACTGCACCTTGGCAGTGCGTTCATATTAATTTTGTGGTTCCTTTCTGGGACACCCGCTGGTTGATAGTTATTGATGCATACAACAACTTTCCTTTTGATGTAACTATGTCTTCTACTGCATCTGACATTACTATTCAGGCTTTGATCTCTATTTTTTTGCATTGAGGGCCGTCCTGAAGTTACTGTCTCTGACACTCTGACAATGGCCCCCAATTTGTGACCTCCGAGTTTGAAGCATTCTGTGCTGCTAATGGCATTCGCCATCTGACCTCAGTCCCGTTTCACCCCCAGTCAAATGGCGAGGCTGAATGCTTTGCATGTACATTTAAATCGCAGATCAGCAAGTTGCGCCACGCACTCTTGCAAGCATGTGCTATGGCCTTTCCTTGCTTCATAGCGCTCCCAGCCATGCTGCACCTGTTCCCCAGTGGAATTGCTGCATGGCTATGCCCAGTGGCCACTCCTGCAGCTATTGCACCCGCCACGGCGAGCTCCCGCTACTTCACCTCGTTCTGGCTTGGCACCGCAGGATTGGGTGTTCTATCGTGTAACAAGCTGCTTTTAGTCATCCTCTTGACACATGTTATGGGGGATTATGTCTCCATGTAAAGAGAGTTAATTTAAATTAACTGTTTGTGCATTTTATTTACTGGGCAGCCTGTGACTCCGTCTGGCATGAAATGGTGAACAATAAACTATTTCAATAAGTGGCTTCTAAAATTAAGTTATGCTAGTGCTTTGATTACATATGTAAATACACTTCAGTACTCACAGGCTGATTTCCCAAATTATTTTTACATTATGTGCTTCAATTTTTATGAACTGACATAAGAGCAGATTTGTACTAGGAGGGAACAAGTGCAAAAGACTTATAACAATGCTGCTAAAAGATGTGAAGGAAAAAGGTGGGAGAAGACAGGGGTAAAGGGGAGTGAATGTCATTGAGTTGTTACTCTTAGGGCAGGTATATGAAAAAAAAAAGGATGGACGAGGGCAGTTAGTGGAAGGCGGGGGAGGAATGAGAGGGACCCTTACCTTTCAGTCCTCCACCATCCACAGCTACAACCTGAATCGAGTACTCAGCAGTGCGTTCACGATCAAGGCAGCATATGGCTGTCCTGATGAAACCGGTGTCAGGATCAATCTTAAATATTGGTTTTCCACTGTCTTCTTCAATGACGTTCTTCTCAATAGTGTATGTTATCTTTGCATTAGTTTCTTCATCTGGATCATCATTATCAGTAGCTGTCAAGTTGGCTACTATCTCCCCTGCACACCAAAATTATGTAGTATTAGGCCTACATTAATTGTTCACAAAGTTTACGAAGAGATAGTGAAGACTGATATGGAGAAGCCTTAAAGCTTAGAGTCTAGAACATGGGCACAGCCATTTCTTTTGCGTGTTGTCTGGAGTAACATTGCTAGTGATCACCATGAGGTGTGACGAGAACTAAAGAACATCCCTCCCTGGCTGTTTGTAAGCACTCTATGAGACAGCACCATGCAGATGTTGTTCCATATAAACAGATGAAGTAATTGTAGTGCCTCATAAAGTGAATTAAACCATGGAAAGCACAAAATGAAATGCACAAAGTGTGTGGAGTACCAAAACTGCACAAGACGTTCACCATATCAATAAATATAATTTTCTAGTACATGATATACAATTGGAATTATAACGTGAAGTTATACGAGATATATGTTACTTGAGATCATCGACTGTCTTCTGAGTTACAATTTAAAATTTTCAGGAAACTGTAGGTGAGCTTCTCCTGACATTACATCAACCAAGGTATCATCTTCTAGTGAAGCTAGAGCTTGGGCTACACTCCAGTTTATTCTGTCACCATAAACTTCATTCCAAAAGGTACTGAAAAAATACCAAAGTTGTAGCAATAGCAATTTATTTATTTATTCATTCATCCATGGATATTCTCACAATGGCATAGTACTTGGCATCACAACACAATGAAAACAAATAGCTCAAATAAACATACACACACAATATAAGATTTATGAGGATAGAACAGGTGGTTGGCTGTGGCCCTGCTTAAGGAACCATGCTGATAGCTGCCTAAAGGGATTTAGGAAAACCACAGAAAAACCTAAATCAGGATGGCTGGGAATAGCAAATTCCATCCTCCCCAATATGGAGTCAGTGTATTAAAAACTGCACTGCCTGTTGGTTCCTATTATACAATGATTTATCAGTTTCTAATGACTCAATTGAAATAACAACTTCATAAGTAATAATTAGCACTTCAACTTCACAAATGTTAGTTGACACTAACATTATTGCAAAATATTTATGAAAGCTTTCACTAGACTTGTTGACAACATACAGACAAGACCTCTTCACTCAGAGACAGAGATCAGTGATCATTACACAGTTGCAACAACAATGGACACAAAGGTACAAAAGACAAGGAAAATAAGCATGTCTAGTAAAATGGATAAGGATCATATTATATCATTTTCCATGAATGTGCTAGATTAATTTAATTAACACATTGAACATAAAGGAGAACAGCAGCTCAAAACAAATAGCCATTCCAGCTCTAACAGAATAATGAAAGATGGCAGGTATACAGACAACATGAGGAAACTTACTTGGAAACAGTGTCTGCTATACAGTAGTTACAAAGCAATGAAAATGGGGATGGATCACACTCATCTACAAAAAAGGAAGTAATTGAAGCACATACCTACTCTACAAGCCACTGTGAAGTGCACTGCAAAGTGTGCTTTACATGGTAGTATATGTTAAAGTTTCTTCCCCTTCCAGTCTCAATGGCCCCAGAACTACAGCCCTATATGACTCTCATCTATCTGTAGTAGAATAATATGACATACTTCTAACAAATTGTCAGGAATAAAATAACCTTCTTGACATAAATCGGCATGATCACACAAGACTTAACTTACCCTCTTCTTACATGATATACTTTTTGCCATGGATATAGATAAGCAAATTGTTTCTAAACTTCTGATTCATCAATGGCCACCATAGAAAATATATTCCTAAGATGTAACACAAGTTGTGACTAGATTGAAAATTTCTTGTCAGCCAGGATATAACATGTCATCCTGTATGGAAAATTTCCTACACTGCCTTGTGTGCCTAGGAAGTGTAACAGAACTGCAGGGTTATTACAAATGATTGAAGCGATTTCACAGCTCTACAATAACTTTATTATTTGAGATATTTTCACAATGCTTTGCACACACATACAAAAACTCAAAAAGTTTTTTTAGGCATTCACAAATGTTCGATATGTGCCCCTTTAGTGATTCGGCAGACATCAAGCCGATAATCAAGTTCCTCCCACACTTGGTGCAGCATGTCCCCATCAATGAGTTCGAAAGCATCGTTGATGCGAGCTCGCAGTTCTGGCACGTTTCTTGGTAGAGGAGGTTTAAACACTGAATCTTTCACATAACCCCACAGAAAGAAATCACATGGGGTTAAGTCGGGAGAGCTTGGAGGCCATGACATGAATTGCTGATCATGATCTCCACCACGACCGATCCATCGGTTTTCCAATCTCCTGTTTAAGAAATGCCGAACATCATGATGGAAGTGCGGTGGAGCACCATCCTGTTGAAAGATGAAGTCGGCGCTGTCGGTCTCCAGTTGTGGCATGAGCCAATTTTCCAGCATGTCCAGATACACGTGTCCTGTAACGCTTTTTTCGCAGAAGAAAAAGGGGCCGTAAACATTAAACCGTGGGACTGCACAAAACACGTTAACTTTTGGTGAATTGCGAATTTGCTGCACGAATGCATGAGGATTCTCTACCGCCCAGATTTGCACATTCTATCTGTTCACTTCACCATTAAGAAAAAATGTTGCTTCATCACTGAAAACAAGTTTCGCACTGAACGCATCCTCTTCCATGAGCTGTTGCAACCGCGCCGAAAATTCAAAGCATTTGACTTTGTCATCGGGTGTCAGGGCTTGTAGCAATTGTAAACGGTAAGGCTTCTGCTTTAGCCTTTTCCGCAAGATTTTCCAAACCGTCGGCTGTGGTACGTTTAGCTCCCTGCTTGCTTTATTCGTCGACTTCCGCGGGCTGCGCGTGAAACTTGCCCGCACGCGTTCAACCGTTTCTTCGCTCACTGCAGGCCGACCCGTTGATTTCCCCTTACAGAGGCATCCAGAAGCTTTAAACTCCGCATACCATCGCCGAATGGAGTTAGCAGGTGGTGGATCTTTGTTGAACTTTGTCCTGAAGTTTCGTTGCACTGTTATGACTGACTGATGTAAGTGCATTTCAAGCACGATATACGCTTTCTCGGCTCCTGTCGCCATTTTGTCTCACTGCGCTCTCGAATGCTCTGGCGGCAGAAACCTGAAGTGCGGCTTCAGCCGAACAAAACGTTATGAGTTTTTCTACGTATCTGTAGTGTGTCGTGACCATACGTCAATGAATGGAGCTACAGCGAATTTATGAAATCGCTTCAATCATTTGTAATAGCCCTGTAGTATTGTACATGTTACACACAAATGAGGTAGTGGATGGTAGTAATTGCTATCTCAGACTTTTCACAGATAAAGTCATTATCTCTGAGGATATTTGACCTGTCAAATACTGCAGTATATTCCAGTTAGATCTTGACAGTATAGCGAGTATGGTGTAAAGACTGGCAAAAATGTAAAAAAACTGTAGAATTTAAAAAAAGAACATAAATATATAACGTAATTTTGACTGCAGCATTGTTGTGTCATACAATCATTCATACAATCACTTTGGAGCAACAATGTGTACAGATATGAATTGGAATGATAACATTTGCTTGATTGTAAATAAAGCAAATGGTAGGCTTCCATTCATTGGTGGAATACTGGGAAACTGCATGTAGTTTACACAAGAAACAGCATGCAGAACACTTGCGCATCTCATATCTCAGTATTGATTAGTTGCATGGGATTCATATCAAATTGCACTAATAATAAACGAAGAGTGTACACCAAGAAGTGTGAAAATGAAAAAAAGGCTTGTTTGATTGGTAAAAATTGTGTAATAGAAATGTTTATACTGTAAGAAATATTTCACAGCAACCTGATCAGAAAACTCCAAATATTGCATTTCAGTGTAGAAACTATGAATATTCTTCAGACTCCTATCAATCAGTCCCACAGCGATTGTGAGGATGGAAATAGGCCAATAACAGCTTTCACAGAGGTGTATGAGATGCCATTCTTCTCAGATTGCATCTATGAATGAAATGGGAAGAATACCCTATTTTGTACAATAAAAATTGCCCTCTGCCAAGTATTATACAGTGATTCTTAAAATATAAATGTACAACATACTGACAACTATTCTGTAAGAAATTTCAAGTGGTTTCAATTTCAGCACTGAAAATATATTTCCTCTTATTGGCTTTATGAAACAGATATGGGAGGAGAAAGGAAAAAAGATAGTGCCACACTATTTGCCTCCAGACCACATTATTGTCAGTATTAAGTTTGTTGAAAATGCACAAATCCTTAGAGGTCTAACAGCTGGCCTTTCGTCAATATCTTGACCATTGTAGTAGCACACAGGCTACACTGTGTGCAATTGTTCTTTAGTGTTTCTAGAAGGGTATGAAGAGACTAGAGGAAGGAATTTCTAAATAGCATAAGTTCTTGCCTGGAAAATACTGGTCCACAGGGAGTAAGTTGTACCTCCCTTCAATAACACGGCAATAAGTTAAATGGGATTTATCCCTTGCACAACACCTACAGAGACAGAGGTACAAAGTGCTTAATGTTTCATGTAATTGAAACTGAAATTTTATCATGCTTTAACAAGCGGAATAGTGATATTTATTTGCAAATGGTCACTATTGCATTGCAGTAATTTGATCACTAAGTTTCCCTGTGACTAAATAATAAACAATATTAACTGTAAGTAGGGTACTGTAACATGGAGTAACTATGGAAATGTATTGCAGTTTTTTTGTGAATACATGAAGACTTTGTTTCGATATAAAGTTGACCTTCCGTTTTCCAAACATGTACGTCGTTCTACTTCATGGGCATTGATATTTTTATAACTGCTAAAAATGAGTGTCCCTATTTGACCCCAGTAACATCGAGAAAGCACCTCTTCTCTTTGAAATACTAAGACAAATCAGTTTTTCACATTGTTACACATTAATCATTGAATCATGAATACCTGAAAAGAATAGTGTATGCTATGGTAAATTTATTACAACTATTTATTGTGGCTAATCAGCATAAAATTTATAGATAAACATCTTACAACAATACAAAAGTGAGTTTAATTTTGATAATAATGAGGTTTACACCGCAAACTCAAATTCCTGCAAAAACTAAAGAGTTCAATGTAAATCTGAAGCTCAGACACACTTTTTATGCCTCAAAAACCAAGTTGTTTGGGTGGCCTGGTCAGCTGTACTATTAAATCTAAGCAGTAAATTTCATCAAGTTTAGTTGGCCATTCCAAAACACCCCAAACTCCTTCACGGCAGTGGTTAGTATATCACCATTCTCTCCCATCTTACAAGGGAACCTCCCCATCGCACCCACCTCAGATTTAGTTATAAGCTGGCACAGTGGATAGGCCTTGAAAACTGAACACAGATCAATCGAGAAAACAGGAAGAAGTTGTGTGGAACTACGAAAAAAATAAGCAAAATATACTAACTGAGTAGTCCATGCGAAAGATAGGCAACACCAAGAACAGTCTGAGCTGAGGAGCGCCGTGGACACGTGGTTAGCGTGAGCAGCTGCAGAACGAGAGGTCCTTGGTTCAAGTATTCCCTCGAGTGAAATTTTACTTTCTTTATTTTTTCAAAGTTATGATCTGTCCGTTCATTCACTGACGTCTCTGTTCACTGTAATAAGTTTAGTGTCTGTGTTTTTCGACCGCACCGCAAAACCGTGCGATTAGTAGACGAAAAGACGTGCCTCTCCAATGGGAACCGAAAACATTTGATCGCAAGGTCATAGGTCAACCGATTCCTCCACAGGAAAACATGTCTGATACATTCTATACGACACTGGTGACTGCATGTGTGTCACATGACAGGAGTATGTTATCGGCCCACCTAACTTGTACACTTCGCGAATGGGTAAAAAGATTCTTCTACCTTGCCCGCTTTAGGTTTTCTTGTGGATGTGATAATCACTCCCAAAAAAGTGATGAAAACATAAGAGTTTGTCACATATACTGCAACAAATGAATGCAACAGTTTGATAGTCGCACAGTTTTCCCTGTGCTCTGTCAAAACATATGTTTTTAAAGTTTTCAAATTTTTCCATGTGTAGACCGTCAAATCCAGCATATGTCCAAGCAAATTTGAACATGTCCTGGAATTTTGGAGAGCGAAGTTGATTATGTGTGAGTGCCTGAACTTTGATAATTGACACACGATCACGTAAACAATACTGCTCTGTGTACCTGTGCAGCTTTGCAAAATAATTGTCTGAAAATAAAAAATTAAACATTTCACTCGAGGTAAGACTTGAACCAACGACCTCTCATTCCGCAGCTGCTCACGCTAACCACGGGACCATGGCGTTCCTTTGCTCGTGCTATTCTTGATGTTGCCTATCTTGCGCATAGACTACTCAGTTTGTATATTTTGCTTATTTTTTTCATAGTTCCACACAACTTCTTCCTGTTTCCTCGAGTGATCTGTGTTCAGTTTTTCAAGGCCTATCCACTGTGCCAACTTATAACTAAATCTGAGGGGGGTGCGATGGGGAGGTTCCCTTATTAGTTATCTGTCTTTGATAAAGCTCACATTCATAATATACCAGAAGATACAGTCCCACAGCCAGACTTTGGAGGCTACATTCATGTTGTGGGTGCAACATTGTGAGTATGCATTCACTGCTAAAATCACTGAATTCATCGTTTATATTTATGCTGTTTTCACTGTCTTGTAATGATGAGATAATGTGGCCACCATGAGTACTACTGCTTGGTGTCTTCTTCCCTGATACACTATTTTGAGCTTCTGTATGATCTAATGGCAGTGGCTGATGTTGGAATGGTGCTTCAGTTTCGAGTTCCTCTGCCAAAAGATTCTCTTCTGGGAAGGGATTGGGGGGAGGGGCTTTCAGTCTCTTCATTGTCACTGTTTGGTGATTACCTTTGGTTGTTTCCTCCTGTTTCTTTGCAAGCTGTTGTAAGAAACTATCTCCTATGAGGGAAGAAATGGATATGTCCAGGCTCTGTGAAAGCAACCATTAGAGGGCCATTTGTGTGTCAGTAGGATAAATTTCTGCCTTGGGGAATCCAGCAGTCAAGTTGCCTGGACCATTGTACAAATGATCCACATTTTCTTCGGCTGTGTGGGAAACTGTTCCTTGGCTACAGATGTACAGTGACTTCCAGTGGCCATCTTCTCGCAGTCTTTAGCATTTATCTCCAGGCAACTTTCATTCAGTATAAGTATGCCACATCCAGTGGCTGCAGGACATGTGCAGAATTTGGAGAAAGTGCTAGGAATTTTATGTTGCCTTTCTGGAACAGTTTTAGTACCTTTAAATTAATGTGGGAACAAAGGTTGTTACCAATAACACCCTTTGATTCTTCCTGGCTCTTCAAAATAGGCAACATTAATGATGTGAACCAGTTGTCAAAAGTGTGTCCACCAAACCACCGTAACTTGGTTTGATTGCAATGGGCACCGGAGAGATCACTTTCAGTCCAAGTTGTCCCTATTTTCTCCGTTTTACAGTTGACATAAGGTGGCACAATATTCCCTGCTGCACACACGCATTATTGGCATGCATGCCTTAGATGAATTTTGTATGCTCTCAGGGTACTTAGCTTCCCTCTTTGCAGTCAATATCTTCATCTATTGCTGCTCTTGAGCGTGAAATTTTTTCCAAAGTTCTCTGGGTCAACACTGATTTGTGTCTTTGCATGATTCCTTCTGTCCAATCCTTTCCAGGTGAATCTCACTTCCTTTTTCCCACTATAGTCCAAATATTAGAAGGACTTGACAATATACTGCAGACTGACGGCATTGGCAGGAAATCCATAATTCGATACAGCAACGATGTGCGTCACATATCGCAGCTCCTCATATGTAAAGACGTGAGCTCTACCAACAGCACTGAAGTGTTTTTCTTGGATCTTGCAGTGTAATGTGTTTTTGCGATTCCAAAATTTTGGTGCTGCTTGACGAATCGACGAAGTTTTGATTCTCATTGCTTGCAAGGTTTCATACATCTGCCCCTGTAGAATTCTTGCCTGGTCGTGTTACAAGAGCATGTTTTGGATTGCTGGGAATGGCTGGTCAAGTGTGATACTAAAACAAAGTGGGTGTACTTGTTACAGCAAATGGATTGACTTTGGGACAGTCCCAAAGTTGCGCCACTCTGTGTTGACTTTTTACGGTTTTGACGTTGTACAGTAATGCATGCAAAGTAAAAATATTACAGGGAAAGAAAAGAGGTGTTAGAAGATGTAATTCTCAAAGTAAATACCTGTCAGTAATGTAAAATGCGCAGTTTTCTCTTGATGTATGAAAGTTTCCGGTAAACAACCAATGTCGAAAAATCGGCGCGAAAAGCAAAAACTATCTACTCAGACGGCAGTAGCACGATAGCTTCCAAATGTTGGCACCTGGCTTAGCGTCTGCTCTCGTTTCAAAAGCCGATAATGAAGCGTTGTCCCAATGTTATCTCCCTATCCCATAGTTACTCCATTTTACGGTAAATAAGCATTGCCTCTTTCACAGTGTCCTTTATTAAAGATTTCGCAAGGTTAACCCTCCCTTTTCAGGCTTTTCACTGTGGAGAATCACAACGACATAGCATAGAATGGGTAACCAGTCTCTAATTGTACTGGCTGGGCACCAGCATATCTGAGTATTTTGAGACTATTATAGTTTACTGAAGACGGAGGATTAAATGTCGATTCACAGTGGAACAGAACATCACAAACAATTACATCCGTGATGTAAAATGTCCAGATGATAGAACCTGTCAGAATTAAGAAATCAGCAGTAGTATTGAGTCTATTAAAGGAAAAAACAGAATTCAAAACCTATGTCACTGACAAAGGTTGTATGGTAAATTTTATACGATGCTGAGATGCGAAATAATAGGAAATAAGACATCAAAACATTCCAAAAAATTGACATTTATTTTCTAGAAGTTTTGAAATCGCTCGAACTGAAATTGAAAGGCAATACATTGAACGTTTTTACCATATCTATTGTATTTTGTTCCCCAACTAAATGACAAATAATTTCTAAAGATCTGCATTTTTCTCCTTGAATAGAGCTGACCTTTTCACTATCAAAAAAGGTTTTCAGAGAAAATTGTTTCATCAGGTTACGTTGTTACCCGCACACTGCATAGTTTTTTTTTCTCAAGGTATTGTATAGCAGCCAATAAAGGAAGAAGAATACACAAAAGCACAAAATACACTACAGTGTTTTAACGTGTGCGAGAGCGACAAGAATAGGTTGGTTAACTTCCGATGTTGACAAGTGACGCCACTTTTCCCTTTCCGCAATTTCATGACGTAGACGTTTGCCTGTCTCGTTTCATTTTCTAGTGTGAATCGACTTCAGTCTCCCAAAACCGGTGTGGTGGCATTTAAGAAAGGCAGTGGTGAATTTAATTTACTACAATTAAAAACTGTCACAGGCGAGTCACAAATGAGTAAACTAATTTGCTGAATGCATTGCGCTTCTGTTTCCACTAATTACATCAACAAACTGATAGCGATTTAGGCAATGTCGCCTGTGTTGCATTGTAGATTACATCTCACCGGATGAGCTGTTCTCAGTCACGGAGCCCCAGTAGAGCGCTTGCGGGAAGACGGGCGCGTTGTCGTTGACATCTGTGACGGCGATGTGGACGTCGGCATACCCCACCAGTCCCTGGCCCGCCTCGTCCTGAGCGAAAGCCGTGAAGCGCCAGTGCGGTCTCCCATCCGGCGGATCGCGGTCCAGCGCCTGATATGTGCAACAATAATCTCACCTCCACAGCAGTAACGAAACTCAATACTGTTGGCCATTTACACACACAGACAGAACTGCATGCAGTTTCAAAACATGGAAGGCAAGCTAGCAGCATAGTTGACAAAGTAGTGTTTGGTTCATTGTTGAGTTCAATTACAGGACGATTGTTAAGATCTCTTTTCGTTGTGTTTCACATCGATTCGTATACAAATTAATATTGCATTGGTTGTTAGCTGGCGAAAAGAGGTCACGAAGGAAAGATTCGTAGATGTAATGCTAATCTTCTAGGTTAATGTCCATATTCATGATTTAATATTAAAATATATTCTGTTTGACAACTGCAAAGAAACAACTGACACTCGCCAAGGACCAACTGCCAGTTCATAACAGGACAACATACAATTGCTACGGAACGCCAGACCAACGACAGTAAATGGAAATGTAGAGGGCGGAGCGTGTTAATTGCGGCGAAGCTTGTGCGCTTTGTATGCATTCGACGGTTCATGCAGTACGGTATTCGACGAAGGTTGTTTTGGTAACCGAGTAGTATAGTACTCCGGGTGGTAAAGGCAACAAGCTTGTAAGACATCATTTGAGCGCTTACGATCGTGAACGAGCAGTTGAATGGCTCAAGGCCGGTAAAAGTGTCACTACTGTGACCACAATAATGGATATGTCCTAAAGTGTCATCTCGCGATTAAAAAAGGCCGCTGAAATGCTACGTGACAGCATGTCGCTGGTCGCAGAAGGATCACCACACTGCAAGACGTCGATACATAGCCCTGTTGTCGGGCAGAAACACGATCTCGTAGTTTGGTGCTGGACAGTGTAGTTAACGGTTGCGAATGCTAGCGGTGGACGGCAATTCCTGCATTCACAAGTGAGGGAATTTGTTGTTCGTGTGCGGGATTAATTTGGAAGTGAGGGGCGTAATGACGGACCTATTCTCCCTGTGTCAAATGTAGTGCAATGAACAGCCGATGCGCTTGGTATTGGAACTGCTACAGTGAAACGCGTGACTAAGGCAAAACATATAGGCCTTGACAATGGTGACAAAGCCTTCAAGCTAAGCACGCGAGGTAAACGCAGAAAGGGTTCGAAGCGAGTAACAGCTATTGACAATTGTAATCAGTGTGCCATTCGAGACCATATTTACAATTATTACTGTAAAGGTGAATAGCCAACTAGGAAAAAACTTATAGTTTCTCTTCGTGAGGCAGGGCTGTTTTCCGGCGGTAAGATGTCGCTTTCTTCGGTTCTGATTCCTTTAGGCTTCAGGTATAAAATATACAACAATCGTAAATTTGTAATGGAGAGGACGGACATAGTAATTCTGCTCTGCAGTTTCCTGAGAGAAATGTGCAATATTGTCTTTGACAAAGTCATATTTACGGATGAGACTTGGATTAAAACAAACCACAGTGTTTCACACATTTGGACTGACGACACGAGTTCTTCAGTTCTAAGACAACCAACCGGGAAACGTGGCAAATTAATTGTTTGCCACGCTGGAACAAGTGCAGGGTTCATAAATGGTGCTTTGTGGGCTTTCAATTCGAAGAAGTTGGGAAATTTCCATGAAGAAATGAATGCCGCGAATTACATCTCATGGTTTCCAGATAAACTTCTTCCGAATATTCCTCCAGAGTCTATTATAATGATAGATAATGCACCTTATCGTTCTACTCAGTGGACAAAGCGCCGACTATGTCAAATAGTAAAGCTTGTTAAGCTTAACAAGCCACAAACTCTTGTACACACAGTCGACGAAATCGCTAGAGTCGCTGGTCACAAAGCTATTCGTTTGCCATAATACCATTGCACGTACGATGCCATTGATCTTCTTTGGGCTCAAGTGAAAGGAAATGTGGCGAGAAATAACACGCGTCCACCTTTCTCACAAAGCAAGGAGTTAAAATTGCTTCACCAAGCTTTGAATGAAGTTATAGCAGATATGTGGCGATCCGCAGTTCTACACACGAAAAAAAAATCATTCAAGACGCTTGCGAGAGAGGATTTTTGGAAAACATTATTGTTAATTTTGGTGAAACAGATAATGATACGAGTGCCAGCATCAGCTCTAAGGACGAGGTTTCAGCTGCTCGCGAAATTTGCAGCGCCTGCTCCGACTATGAGAATCTTGGCGTGTCTCCTTTATCGGATTGACGCACTGCATGGTGAGTTCACAATTCAGTTATTTAATATTCTCGTGCATAAACTCGAACTGCCTTCTTATGTAAAGTAAGAATTTCAGGAAACTTATTTCGGCACATATCACGAGTGTTTGTTACATTTCCTTTAGGGAAAGATTTTAATAAATGATACAATTTTGTAATATTTTTTGACGCTTAACTACCGCAGTTTGAAAGTGATTCCTCGATAAAATATGTATTACAAGAACAATCAGTGATGATTTTAGCAAAGGGTAATTAATATGTTGCCATAACTATTTACTCTCTCGTATTGCTTTATTTAACCATTAGTTTCTTAAGATAAGCACGCGTATGTTTCTGAACTTGTTTATAAGGTGTATTACGTTTATCGGAAGTGCAGCGCTATTAACAACTTACGGTGAACTGCCGAATGGAACCGTGCAATGACGCAGCTATCATTAATTAACATTGGAATTCTTGAATTCTACCATGGTAGCAACTCATTTTCTAGATAAATATCCTGGAAGAAGTAAAGCTGTGAGGACGGAGCGTGAGTCGTGCTTTGGATAGCTCAGTTGGTAGAGCACTTGCCCGCGAGTTCGAGTCTCGGTCCGGCACACAGTTTTAATCTGCAGGAAGTTTCAAATATCCTTCAGTAATAACACTTCTTGCACGTGCTATGAAAAAAAATGAAAGGAAAGGCACAAAAAATAAATGCGAAAAGTGTCGGTCATGTTTTCTCATCTGTCCTGCCGAGTGTGTCTGATGGAATCAAATTCCCTCTTCGATTGTCGTCGGCCTCTGTAAGTCAACAGACGAGGTCGCTCTCTACGCTTTTGTGCTGTACGTGTCCCTTCACGTTTCAACTTCACCATCACATCGGAAACAGTGGACTAGGGATGTTTAGGAGTGTGGAAATGTTGCGTACAGATGTATGACACAAGTGAAACCCATTCACCTGACCACGTTCGAAGTCCATGAGTTCCGCGGAGCGCCCCATTCTGCTCTATCACGATGTCTAATAATGAGTACTGAGGTCGCTGATATGGAGTACCTGGCAATAGGTGACAGCACAATGCACCTAATATGAAAAACGTATGTTTTTGGGGGTGTCCGGGTACTTTTGATCACGTAATGTATGCTACCGCCGACTGTTGCAAACGCGTCCGTAACCTCTTTGGTCAAGAGCGAGGGCATAATTTGCAAGAGGAAGGGAGGCCAGCTGTGTCTTAGTTACATTTTAACTGCTTATTTTTGTTGACATCCAAAAGGACTCACTCACTGGACAGACTATACTATTTTTATGCAGATTTTTCATTTTCAACGTCAACATGATTTTAGTGATATACAATTAAAAATATATTTTGTGAATATTTTCTAACTTTATGTCCTATTATGGGATACAATAGGTTTGATCATATGGGCATGTGATGTCAGATCGTTAGAAGAAAAATGACCACCATACATGTATTAATAACGTACAAAAAAGAAATTTACATTCATACCAGAAAGGTATTTTGTTAGTAAGGAAGAGAGCTGTATCTCGGAACAAGACTTTCGCCTCTATAAGAGAAGTTTAGTATATTTTTTTTCCACTTTGAAATGACTGTATTCACTTTAAGTGAGCAGCCGCTTTTTTCTGAAATTATAAAAATTATTCTGCAAAAGTAAGATTTTTCAAAATGTGGAAAACTACTTCAATGAACAAAATTGTCATGTACCTAGGAACAAATATTCTATCCAAATTTAGAAAGTGTTGCAATCGAGAAAATACTGTCAATACTGTAATTACAATGAGGTGAGAACAGGCATGGGATAGCATATGAACATATAAAGGTGGCAGTAGTATCGCGGACACAAGGTACAAAACAACAATGCACTGGTGGAGCGGTCATTCATGTGAAAAGGTTTGCGACGTGATTATGTCCGCACAAAGGGAATTAACAGACCCTGAATGCGGAATGATAATTGGAACTACATCTACATCCACACTCCGCAAGCCACTTGACAGTGTGTGGCGGAGGGTACCTTGAGTACCTCTATCGGTTCTCCCTTCTATTCCAGTCTCGTATTGTTCGTGGAAAGAAAGATTGTCGGTACGCCTCTGTGTGGGCTCTAATCTCTCTGATTTTATCCTCATGATCTCTTAGCGAGATATACGTAGGAGGGAGCAATATACTGCTTGACTCCTCGGTGAAGGTATGTTCTCGAAACTTCAACAAAAGCCCGTACCGAGCTACTGAGCGTCTCTCTTGCAAAGTCTTCCACTGGAGTTTATCTATCATCTCTGTAACGCTTTAGTGATTACTAAATGATCCTGTAACGAAGCCCGCTGCTCTCCGTTGGATCTTCTCTATCTCTTCTATCAACCCTATCTGGTACGGATCCCACACTGCTGAGCAGTATTCAAACAGTGGGCGAACAAGCGTACTGTAACCTACTTCCTTTGTTTTCGGATTGCATTTCCTTAGGATTCTTCCAATGAATCTCAGTCTGGCATCTGCTTTACCGACGATAAACTATATATGATCATTCCATTTTAAATCACTCCTAATGCGTACTCCCAGATAATTTATGGAATTAACCGCTTCCGGTTGCCGACCTGCTATATTGTAGCTAAGTGATAAGGGATCTTTCTTTCTATGCATTCGTAGCACATTACACTTGTCTACATTGAGATTCAATTGCCATTCCCTGCACCATTTCAGTACAATTTTCCATTGTTACAACCTCTCGATGTACTACAGCATCATCCGCAAAAAGCCTCAGTGAGCTTCCGATGTTATCCACAAGGTCATTTATATATATTGTGAATAGCAACGGTCCTACGACACCCCCTCTGCGGCACACCTGAAATCACTCTTACTTCCGAAGACTTCCCTCCATTGAGAATGACATGCTGCGGTCTGTTATCTAGGGACTCTTCAATCCAATCACACAATTGGTCTGATAATCCATATGCTCTTACTTTGTTCATTAAACGACTGTGGGGAACTGTATCAAACGCCTTTCGGAAGTCAAGAAACACGGTATCTACCTGGGAACCCGTGTCTGTGGCCCTCTGAGTCTCGTGGACGAATAGCGCGAGCTGGGTTTCGTCTTTTTCGAAACCCGTGCTGATTCCTACAGAGTAGACTTCTAGTCTCCAGAAAAGTCATTATACTCGAACATAATACGTGTTGCAAAATTCTACAACTGATCGACGTTAGAGATATAGGTCTATAGTTCTGCACGTCTGCTCGACGTCCCTTCTTGAAAACCGGGATGACCTGAGCTCTTTTCCAATCTTTTGGAACGCTACGCTCATCTAGAGATCTACGGTACACCGCTGCAAGAAGGGGGGCAAGTTCCTTCGCGTACTCTGTGTAAAATCGAAATGGTATCCCATCAGGTCCAGCGGCCTTTCCTCTTTTGAGCGATTTTAATTGTAGACGTATGGGACATTCCATTTCGAAAATCGTTAGGCAATTCAGTATACTGACATCCACAGCGTCATGAGCGTGCCGATGGTACCAGATTTCAGGTATTACCCCTCACACCGGACAACGCACTGGCCGATGGACTTCACTTAATGATAGCAGCGGCGTTTGCTCAGAGTTAAAATAAAACCAAGACTGCCCAAAATGATCGCAGAAATCAATGTGGAACGTACGACCAACTTATCTGTTAGGACAGTGTTGCGAAATTTGACGTTAGTGGGCTGAGGCATCAGACGACCGAAGCCAGTGGCTTTGCCAACAGCACGACATCGCCTGCAGCGCCTCACCTGGGCTCGTGACCCAGACCGGTTGGACCCTAGAGGACTGGAAAACCGAAGCATTGCCAGATGAGTCCCGATTTCTTTTGGTAAGAGCTGATGGTAGGGCTCGAGTGTGGCTCAGACAAAACCATGGACCCAAGTACGCAACAAGGCACTGTGCAATCTTGTGGTGGCTCCATACTGGTGTGGGCCGTGTTTGCATGGAGTGAACTGGGCCCTCTGGATGTTCGGCTACTTGCAGACCATTTGCAGCCATTCATGGACTTCATGTTCCCAAACAACGATGAAATTTTTATGGACGACAGTGCATCACGTCACCGGGCCACAATTGTTCTCTATTAGTTTGAAAAATATTCTGGACAACTGGTGAGCTAATGGTTTGGTCATCCATATCACCCAGTATGAATCCCATCGAACATTTATGGGACATAATCGAGAAGTCAGTTCGTGCACAAAACCCCGCACTGGCAGTACTTCAGCAATTACGGATAGCTAAGAAGCAACACGGCTCAGTATTTCGGTAGGGGACTTCCAGCGACATATTGAGTCCAGGCCCGTCGAGCTGCTGCAGTACTCCAAGCAAAAGGTGGACCGAGACGATATTAGGAGGCATCCCATGACTTTTGTCACCTCAGTGTAACAGTGTTTGTGTTATATTATTACTCTACTATGTACTACTAATCCGTAACAGAAATCAAATTAAGAAAAAGAGTTATCAAAACCTAGTCACACGTTAAAAATATTTTGAAACAGAAGTTATTAGCTACTGACACAAATATCCATTTTCGGGGCAGGGAAAACTACTACGACATTAAAGAAAGTCATGTCATTAGTAAATATCACATGTTCCATGGTAAAGAGAACTTCTGTTTCAAGGTACAAGATGGTGCATGATGACGAAGTATGGCTTAATCATTAACATATTTTGTAGTACACTCCGCGACAAAATTTAAGGGTTACTTTTTCAGAACCCCGTAATTTTCTCCCATTGCGGGGCGTAAGTCTGAAATTTGGCTCTAAGGTGCCTACAACATTCCACTGCAAAGGTGCAAAAGCGTGGAGCCCTGCGACGCCAGCCTCGGGCTCGACAACGCTTCAAACAGCAAGGCGTCGACACATGCGGGAAGAAAGGCCAGAGCTCAGAAGTTCATATAAGCTGGAAGGTGAGTTAATGGTGTCACATTGGCAAGAAATTTCACTAGCGTTCTGCTCAACGCCACCACGGACGTGTCACACGATAGGAAGGCCGTCACAGCCCCTCTCATCCACACTTCACCCCTTCTTTCGACGCCTCTGCGATGGAGGGCAGAACCGCAACACAAAGAGTTGAAATCACGCGGTTTGTTTACGGGTGGCGGAGGAAAATATTTCAGACATATCAGCGCTCAGAATCGACACGAAAAGGCCTCAGGGGGTAACGTGAAGAGCGTCATTGAAATCAACTCTTCCTTTGGGGCGTTGATTTCCACACATTTCCACACATGACGGTTCGCAGTGCAGTGAGCAAGACAAAGATGTTCTTGACAACCTTTGACGTTTCGTCATCCTCAGACTTTTCTAGCCTTCTCTAAGAACATTGTGGGGCTGCATTCGCATTGAACGTCATCGCACCCCCTTGGAGTGCAGCTCGACCGCAGTTTTTGCTGTTGTGTGTAGGCTGGAACCACTAAGCACCGTTCAAAGCTATTCGACAAAATCTGAACGTGATGCGAGGCATCAACGGGTACTGAGCCGTGCGTGGCTCGTGTTATCGCCATCATGTATTTTACACCTTGTTTTTAACGAACTTCCACCTCACTACATTAATTTAAATTACTGCTGTCACTGAGTTGCTGCTTTGCCTGACCGTGACCCGCGCTAGCAGCGCGTATCGATATGTCCCGTCTCGTAGTATCTTTGCTCGACTGCTATTACTTCCCGGTCGTTGTCTGTCGTAAGCAGTTCGGGTTGCGAGTTTGGGTCTGCCAGTCAGTTGGAACGCGTCTGGAGCGCAGTCCGGACCTGCCAGTCGGGGAGTTGTAATGCTGCACTAGTGCAGTCGGGTTGGAGCAGCAGTGAGCTCTGCGTCTACATGGCTCGCCCGACCATTGCCGCCACGCATCACTTGAGCCGGGCCACGGTCTTGGCGGATCCTAGGTCGGTTGTCCTACCGGATGACGCGTATTGGCTCGCCGATCGTACATGAGTCGGCTGTGTGTGTGCATGCATCGACTCCCGATTTGTCTTCGTCTGTGTTTAGTTACTGTTGAGTATCATTCAGGTCTTCGTGCAAGTGTTTGTCAGGTTCTGTGTGTAGTGGGGGTTATTTCCACTGACGACTATTTTAGATGTTGTCGGAATTCTGTGGAGTCGGTCGGTTGTTGCGGACGAGGGAAGTTACCTCCACACAGTGCAGTTGGCTGGGTCTGCTGGCAGCCCCTGCGCAGTGTTGGAGCGTGTGTGGAGCTGTCCAATCGCTACGAGCTTCGTGGTTCACCGACCCATGACGTAAAAATTGAGTAGTGGTGCCAACTACCCAAGCCGCGTCCATTCATGTTGTGGTGCTTCGTTTCGGTGGTTTGCTGTTGGGGAGGTTTTCCTGTGAGCAACACCGAGTGTTTCTACTGCTGAAATTAAGCCGCCATGTGGTGCAATTAACTATTTTGGTTGACTACAACTCGAGTGCACCAGTGGAATTTTCTGCCTTGTGGCCGTTAGTGTTCTGGTTACCTGCCCTGTGCACTGACATAAATTTAAGCAGTGTTCTTTTGGGTGAATTAACTATATTGCCGTGTTTCAAATTCAAGTGTACCAGCGGAATTTTCTGCCTAGTGGCCGTTAGTGTTCCGGTTACCTGCGCTGGCCACTAACGTAATTTCAGGCAGCGTCCTCTCCTCACCTGTTGTCGCTGTCCAACATGGTGTGTAGTTTTGACAGCTAATACATACTCCATTGTGGATTTTCACGTTTTTAACCTTTTCTGTCCGAGTTCTCATGTACTGATTGATGGGAAGCAATTCGTTGTGTCGGTCGGTCCGTGGCTGTCCTCTGGTTGGGTTCCGACGGATCAAGTGTAGTTGGGCTCACCACCTGTGTTTAATTATCTGTTTTCAGCTGCTTAAAATTTAAGGTTTATGGCTATTTTTCCTTTTTTAAAAAATTTTACAAAATTAATTCTTTAACTCATCTTTCAAGTTTAAACATTGTGGCCTTCTGCCTTTAGAAGTCTATGCTAATATATTCCAAAATTTTGAAACTTAATGGTGGCCTTCTGCCTTTGGTATTGCACCTTGCATATGTTTGTTCTATCTACTTTGCTGTGATGTTTTTTTAATTATTTATTGCTATCATAATTGGATATTTATCTTGTTGATTCGTTAAGATTTCTTGTTTGGAGGCCTTCAGCCGTGAAAGAGTTGCATTCGGTAAAGGTCCGGCTATGTGCCGCTTTGGTTGTAAAAGTGTTATTAAATTACAATAAATTACAAGTAGAAGGTGAAACTGATCCCAACCTTATTTGGCTCTTTCCACAAGCCTAATTGCCTGTTTTGCCCAGAGGGTTAAGCGGGCGTATCAGGTATTTATGTTTGTCTAGTCCTCCTGTTTTCCACCATCCAGTGGCGTAATACCGCGGTAGTGCAACGTTAACGTGTGCATTTATAAAACAGTACTTCTCACGAAACTTTGTTGATCGTGTTAGAAATACACTTCAGAAATTTCGACACCAAATCTACATGGTGGCTGCTCTAAAATCTGAGTGTTAGGCAACCCCTTCGACATCTCATTGATGCGGTTTGCGTTTCTTCAGGAGATAGAACAACCGTCACGCTGAAATGGTGTCGAAGTTTCTGATAGGAACATTTGTAACGTGCTCAAAAAAGATGCTAGGGTCAACGAGGGTGTTGACGAACTGGAGGTTGGGGGAGGGGGGGGGGGGCTTAGAGGGAGCCTCTGCCGTTCTATTTATGCCCACGCTGATGCTGCGCTACCGAGAGATTACGAAACAGAAGAACTCTTTGAAGTTTCAGATCACCTTCAGATTTCATTGAATGGTTCTAAACGGTTCTTAGTAGTTCCAACCTGTACACAACAGCAAAAATGGCGGTCGCAGGTTCGAATCCTGGAACGGGCATGGATGTGTGTGATGTCCTTAGGTTGGTGAGGTTTAAGTAGTTCTAAGTTCTAGGGGACTGATGACTTCAGATGTCAAGTCCCATAGTGCTCAGAGCCATTTGAACCATTTGAAACATCCGGGGGTGTCAGCAGAGTCAAACGTTGCGCTGCACTCCAAAGGCGTGAAATCATGTTCAATAGGGATGTAGCCCCACAATGTTCTTAGAGAAGGATTGAAACATACGGGGTGTCAGCAGCGTCAAAGGTTGCGCTGCACTCCGAAGGCATGCGATCATGTTCAATAGGGCTGTAGCCCCACAATGTTCTTAGAGAAGGATTGAAACATCCAGGGGTGTCAGCAGCGTCAAAAGTTGCGCTGCACTCCAAAGGTATGCGATCATGTTCAATAGGGCTGTAGCCCCACAATGTTCTTAGAGAAGGATTGAAACATACGGGGTGTCAGCAGCGTCAAAGTTTGCACTGCACTCCAAAGGCGTGCGATCATGTTCAATAGGGATGTAGCCCCACAGTGTTCTTAGAGAAGGGTTGAAACATCTGGAGATATCAGCAGCTTCAAGGGTTGTCAAGAATATCTTGCCGGCCGGTGTGGCCTTGCGGCTATAGGCGCTTCATTCTGGAACCGCGCGACCGCTGCGGTCGCAGGTTCGAATCCTGCCTCGGGCATGGATGTGTGTGATGTCCTTAGGTTAGTTAGGTTTAGGTAGTTCTAAGTTCTAGGGGACTGATGACCACAGATGTTAAGTCCCATAGTGCTCAGAGCCATTTGAACCATTTGAAGAATATCTTCCTTTCGCTCATTGCACTGCGAACTGTCGTTTTCGACCTCGAAATGTGTGGAAGTCAATGCACCAGGGAAACGGGTGCTTCCATTCACGCCTTGAGGCCTTTTTGTGTCGAATTTGAGTGGTGGTGTGTCCGAAATGTTTTCCTGGACCACCCATAAGCACACCGCGTGATTTCAGGGCTGTGTGTCATGGTTCTGAGCGCCATCGCAGCGGCATCAAAAGAAGGGGTGCAATGTGGTTAAAAGACGCTGGAACGACCTTCTCATTGCAGAGGCACCAAAAGAGGGGGTGAAATATGGGTAACAGAAGCTGTAACGACACGTCCATGATGGCGTTGGAAATAATTGCGGTGAAATTTGGTACCAACGTGACATAATCAACCAACCTTACAGCTCGCGTGAACAATTGAACTGCGGCCTTTTCTATTTGTTTTTTGTATGTGTCGACACTTAATGCTGCTTGAAGCTTCGCCGAGGGTGACGTCACAAGGCGTCACCTTTTTGCGCCATTACAGGGGAAGTTTGTAAGCGCCTTTGAACGAAATTTAAAACTTATGCGTCGCAATGGGAGACAATTACTTGGTTTCGAAAAAGTGATCCTTTAGTTTTGTTGCGCAATATAGTTTTAAAAATATCACCATAAAACTCTGTAACTGAAGAATTAACAACATCCTCAAAACAACTGTAATATATTATACAGCACTTATATATGTAAACTCGCAATATTTACAGACACTGAACAAAACACAGCCTCATGTAACACAATAATAAAAACAGTGGAAATGTCGGATACTGCATAGGCGATCTCTAGTGTCGCCGCCACCACCACCTAAAGGTCGTGCTAGTGTCCGCCCCCTTCATGTTATTGTGTTATTAAGCTGAAAAACCGACAGGGTAACATCGTGTGGCCCTATGTATACTATCCTTCTTGTTCAACATTCTCCCCTACGCTTAATCAACCTTCAAAAAATATTGAATGGATGGCTGTCACACGTTTGAGATATGATAAGTATTCTCATACTTTTTGTCGTATTTAGTTCACGGGGCACGACGTGTACTCAAACTCACTTAATCAGTTACATAAAACAAGGCAATTTCAGAGTCTTGCTTTCTGTTGGATAAATTCCTGCGGACGCATTTGGTCGTTAATAAAGAGAAAGGCAAAGCATGTAACACAACAGAGAAACAAAACAACTAATCAGATGCAACGAGAAATGTTCCAAGGCAAACAGCTCGCTGCGACGGACGAGTACCGCACCAAAATAAAATCCCCTTAAAAAAAATTGAGCAGTGTGCCCTGCATTTGAGACAGCAATGAAAACAGAAGGCTACTGGACCTGAACTAAAGTTTTATGCTTAAACAGCTGTACCATAACTATAACAGACCCCTTCAGTTTGCAGATATTTGGCTTCCCAGGTGGATCCGTTGTATTGTGCATCGAAAGTTTACGTGACTGCCCAGAAAAGCGACTGCTGGAAAAACAAAAGCTCGCACTGTTCCTTGGTATTGTTTGGAACCAGCATTGAACGGAGGCTGCATTCTCAGCTAATGCGATTATTAAATCAGCGTGTGTTTCTCCTATAGCGGATCCATGAGAACGTTGCAATTTCTGTCTGTTTCATCTGACTGTGGTCAAAGCTCCACGGATCCGCTTAGGTTATGCTAAATAGATTTGATTTTGAACAAGAATAATCAGGACGAATCACGCGTTTTGTTATAGTAACAGATACATTTTAATTAATTTTCTTGAAATTCATAATGTCGGACTGCGATGAACGTCAGCGGTGGTATCTTTGACAATACCGTCCCTCCGTAATGTGAGCGGTATTGTTCACCTTTCATTACTAAAGGAACATTTCCTATCAAGGATGACATTCAAAGTGTGAAATTTTTACTGCAGAAGTTTAAAGTACAGTCCTTGAGTACTTGATGCACAGGTCGATATTATTTCTTGCCGCCAGTCGATTGGAAATCTGGAAATTGTTAAGTGCATCTATGAAAGTTTTCATTATATTTACTATTAGAAGCAAATGAGGAAGCCTGGTGTCGCAAATTAAGAGACCCATTAATACATCCGTCGTTTGTAGCTAGGCTGAAGGGAGTTTTTTTCCGAGCAATTAGACATTTAGGTTGTATCTATAGGTAACTGGAAAAAAGCCAAGACAGCTCCTGTATATAAGAAGGGTAAAAGAACGGACCCGCAATATTACAGACCAATATCCTTAACATCGGTTTGTTGAACATATTATGAGTTCAAATATAATAAATTTACTTTATAAAAGCTTCCGTCCAAGAATCAGCACTGCTTTAGAAAGTATCGCTCATGCGAAACTGACCTTGCCCTTTCCTCATATGATATGCCGCTAACTATGGATAAAGTGCAACAAGCAGGTTCTATATTCCTAGATTTCCGAGAATCATTTGAGCCTCTTAACAAAGGTACGAGCACATGGAATAGCTTCCCAGATATGTGAATGGAAGACTTCTTAAATAAAAGTTGTTGTCCTCGATGGCGAATGCTCATCAGAGGCAAGGGTATCATCAGGAGTGCCCCAGAGAAGTGTGACAGGACTACTGTTATTGTCTATATACGAAAATGATCTGGCGGCAGGGTGCCGTCGTTGACTGACTGCAGGAGGATACAAATATGACTTAAACTGAATTTCTAGCTGGTGTGACGAATGATAGCTAGTTCTAAACGCAGAAAAATGTAAGTTAACGCATATGAGAAGGAAAAACTAATCCTTAATGTTAGGATACAGCAATGTCCTGCTTGTCACAATCACGTGGTTGAAATCTTTGGGTGCCATGTCGCAAAGTGATATGAAATGGGACGAGTATGTGAGAATTATGGAGAATTTTGGGGAACTGTGGTTCATCTGCAAAGGAGTCTGGATATAAGATACTAGTGCGACCTGTTCTTGACTACTGCTCGAGTGTTTGGGATCCGCACCAAGTCGGACATCGATGCAATTCAGTCGAGGGCTGCTAGATATGCCACAGGTAGGTTCGAACAACACGCCATTATTACGGTGACGCTACGAGAGTTCAAAGGGGAATCCTGGAGGGAAGGCGACATTCTTATTGAGGAACAATATTGGAAAAAATTAGAGAGTCGGCATTTGGAGCTGAGTGCAGAACGATTCTACTGCCGCCAACACATATCTCGCGTAAGGATCGCAAAGATACGAGAAATCAGGGCTCATAGGGAGGCATAAAGACAGTCGTTTTTCTTTCGCTCTGTTTATGAGTGGAACTGGAAAGGAAGTGACTAGTAGTGGTACAGGGCACGCCCCCCCCCCCCCACCCTCCCCCCTCTCCACCAGGCACCATGCGGTGTATGTACGTAAATGTGGATGTAGATGACGACCTTTTCTCGTCTGTCAACAAATACTGACAATAAGGAAGTCCCAGAAAACTGGCAGAATTGAAGCTGTGAGGACGGGTCCTGAGTCGTGCTTGGACAGCTCAGTCGGTAGAGCACTTGCCCGCGGCTCCAAAGTTCGGGTCTTGGTCACGGCACACAGTTTTAATTTGCCAGGAAGTTTAATGAGAAAGTTAATTTTGATTACTCTCTTTCGCAAACTAGTTGAAGTTCTGGATATGTGTCTGTTATAATGAATATTAAGAACGTTTAGGATGTGATAAGATCAAAGGCGTCTGCTGATTTAACCATAGTGCGGAACAGTAAAGCATTAAAATTTTTAGGTATTGTACCTACATGGTGCAACGTCTGCTTCTTTCCACACTTGGGGGGTCAGGGATTTTCTCTGCCTCATGATGCCTGGCTGTTGTGTGATGTCCTTAGGTTAGTTAGGTTGAAGTAGTTCTAAGTTCTAGGGGACTGATAACCATAGATGTTAAGTCCCAAAGTGCTCAGAACCATTTCTTTCCACACTTGGAGCCAGACATGTGTTTTGCAGGATGCTATATGTTGTGTCACTGTTTACAATAGCGCGTAAAAAGCTCATAATGAAATGAGGAAGCAAGCTGGTGATTCTTTATAAACGCACAACCTGATTAATTGCAGAATTACAAGTAAAATAGGATATAGGAGGAGATTTAGTTTAGTTATGTCATGTTCCGTAGATCATTTTTACGATTAGTTTAACGATATGATGTGGAACAAGTCAGATTACAAGATATATATACACACATGAATAGTCGTAATATTAATATTACTGAAATTTTTAGTTTCCACACATGCAACGACATTTAGAGGTACAATTGTACTTTTTACCAGTTCTGAAACAGAAACTCGTCCATGGAATAGAAGGACTTGTCCAAAAGAAATGATTTTAAGCTAGATTTGAAACCTGATCTCATACCTGCCAGATACTTTATGTTGTTAGGCAAATGATCAAAGATTTTTGTTGCTGAATAATGTACTCTTTTTCGAGCAACTGACAGCTTCAATAACGGATAGGAAAAGCCATTTTTCCCTCTAGTGTTGTACGTATGAACATCAATGTTCTTCGCGAATTGAGATGGATTATTTATAACGAATTTCATTAGCGAATATATGTACTCTGATGGTGCAGTTAAAATACCTACGTAATACCTAGCGCCTACACGACGTCCTGACGTCCTTGGGTAAACACCACTAATTATTCTCATTGCTCTCTTTTGTGCAATCAACACTTTATGCCTATGTGGTGAACTACTCAAGAAAACTATTCCACAAGACATTATTGAGTGGAAATATGCAAAGTACTTTAGGAGGCTGATCTGTTTATTACCAAGACTAGCGATTATACAAAGAGTGAAAGAAGCTGAACTTGTTTGAGAAGCTCAGTAATATGCTTCTTTCAGTTCAAGTTGTCATCAATGTGAACACCCAAAAATTTGGAGAAATCTACCCTGTTAACTGAGCCCTGTTCATATGCTACATCAATTGTCAGTGTGACTCTGTTCGGTGTACAGAACTGGATATAGTGAGTTTTTTCAAAATTAAGGGAGAGTCCACTTTCTGAGAACCACTTAGTAATTCTCTGAAAGACATCCTTAACAATATCTTCAGCTGCTTTTTCTGGCATGGGATTTATTATAACTCTCGTGTCATCTGCAAAAAGTACTAGTTCTGCTTGCGTAACGTTAAGTGAGAGGTCATTCATATGAATAAGGAACAGCAGAGGACCCAAAATTGAACCCTGTGTGGCTCTCTCTTTGTGATAACTCCCCATTCATTAGACTTTACCACCCTCCCAACATTATTTGTGTTATTCAGCACAACTTTTCGCTTTCTGTTCGTTAAGTATGATTCAAACCAGCTGTGTGTATAGCCTTCAAAGCTGTGTTTTTCTAAGAGTGTGACATGATCCACACAGTCAAATGCCTTGGAAAGATCACAAAAAATACCAACTGGCGATAATTTGTTATTTAGGGCTTGTACTATTTGATGGGTAAATGTGTAGATAGATTTCTCAATCGAGTAACCCTTCCGGAATCCGAACTGTGACATGCTGAGTAAATTATTTTCACTTAAATGTGAGAATAGTCTTGAATACATAACTTTCAAGATTTTAGAAAATGAAGTCAGCAATGAGATTGGTCTATAATTATGTAAGTCACTCTTGTCCCCTTTCTTATGAAGAGGTTTGACAACTGCATATTTCAGTCTGTCTGGAAAACTTCCCTGTGCCAGCGAAGCATTACATATATCAGTAAGGACTCCACTTATTTAATTAGAACAACAGTTCAAAATTCTGTTAGGGGCTCCATCAACGTCATATGAACTCTTGTTTTCCAGTATATTTATATATTCCATATTAAAAAAATGGAAATGAAGTCCCATGCTTCTTTACAGAGCGTAGGGGAACGATGCGGGAGACCCGCACCGCCTTACTAGACAAGGTCCTAATGGAGATGGTTTGCCGTTGCCTTCCTCCGACCGTAATGGGGATGAATGATGATGATGAAGACGACACAACAACACCCAGTCATCTCGAGGCAGGAAAAATCCCTGACCCCGCCGGGAATCGAACCCGGGACCCCGTGCTCGGGAAGCGAGAACGCTACCGCGAGACCACGAGGGGCATATAGTTTCAGTGTTATTTCTGTCAGAACACATAAGCTTCTCGACTTCTTAATGAGATTAGTCTTTAACGTCCTGGGAGAACCGAGGTCATTAGACACGGTGCACAAGCACAGATTAAGGAAGGATGGGGAAGGAAATCGGCCGTGCCCTTTCAAATGAACCATCTTGGCATATGACTGAAGCGGTTTAAAGAAATCACGGAAAACCTAATTCTGGATGGCCGGACGCGGGTTTGAACTGTTATCCTTCCGGATACGAGTCTGGTGTGCTAACCACTGCACGACCTTGCTCGGTTATAGGTTATACGCCGTCTTCTGCGACTGTAATAAAACTCTTGTTTAGAACATACGCATTTCGCTTTTTTTTAAAAGTATCTTCAGTGGTCCTCTCAGGCGCTAGCCACGGGTGACCATGAAGATGAGTGTGGTCCTCATGAACAAATGGTTTCCGTATTCGTATGTCAGCTGTGGGATCCCGAACAACGCGAGTAGCGATACAGAGGAATGATAAACCTGTCTGGATAGGCCACGATCGCGCTTTTACAGAATTCCGACACGTACTGATAGATGTTCCTCCCTCTTACATGAGACATAACTGTATCTTAATGGCAGTCAAAAAACATTTAAATGCAACTTCTGAATGAAACGTGCTACGTAATCTTTTCATGTTGTTGTTGATGTGGTCTTCAGTCCAGAGACTGGTTTGGTGCAGCTCTCCATGCTACTCTATACTGTGCAAGCTTCTTCATCTCCCAGTACCTACTGCAACCTACATGCTTCTGAATCTGTTTAGTGTATTCATCTCTTGGTCTCCCTCTACGATTTTTACCCTCCACGCTGCCCTCCAATACTAAATTGGTGATCCCTTGATGCCTCATAATATGCCGTACCAACCGATCCCTTCTCCTAGTCAAGTTGTGCCACAAATTTCTCTTCTCTCCAATTCTATTCAATACCTTCTCATTAGTTATGTGCTCTACCCATCTAATCTTCAGCATTCTTCTGTAGCACCACTCTATTCTCTTCTTGTCTTAACTATTTATCGTCCATGTTTCACTTCCATACATAGCTGCACTCCAAACAAATACTTTCAGAAACGACTCCCTGACACTTAAATCTATACTCAGTGTTAACAAATTTCTCTTCTTCAGAAACGCTTTCCTTGCCATTGGCAGTCTACATTTTATATCCTCTCTACTTTGACCATCATCATCAGAATTTTGCTCCCCAAATAGTAAAACACATTTATTTCTTTAAGCCTCTCATTTCCTAATATAATTCCCGCGGCATCACCCGATTTAATTCGGCTACATTCCATTATCCTCGTTTTGCTTCTGTTTGTGTTCATCTTATATCCTCCTTTCAAGACACTGTCTATTCCGTTCAGCTGCTCTTCCATGTCTGTTGCTGTCTCTGACAGAATTACAATGTCATCGGCGAACCTAAAAAGTTTTTATTTCTTCTCCGTGGATTTTAATTCCTACTCCGAATTTTTCTTTTGTTTCCTTTACTGCTTGCTCAATATACAGATTGAATATCATCGGGGATAGGCTACAAACCTGTCTCACTCCCTTCCCAATCACTGCTTCCCTTTCGTGCCCCTCGACTCTTATAACTGCCATCTGGTTTCTGTACAAACTGTGAATAGCCTTTCGCTCCCTGTATTTTATCAGTGCCATCTTCAGAATTTGAAAGACAGTGTTCCAGTCAACATTGTCAGAAGCTTTCTCTAAGTCTACAAATGCTATAAACGTAGGTTTGCTTTCCTTAATCTATTTTCTAAGATAAGTCGTAGGGTCGGTATTGCCTCACGTGTTCCAACATTTCTACGGAAACCAAATCTGATCTTCCCCGAGGTCGGCTTCTACCAGTTTTTCTATTCGTCTAAATTCATGTATTTGTCTGTATTCACGTATTAGTGGACATTAATATAGGGTGTGTCAACCCTTTGCCTTTATGACGTCTTCAACTCTGGTGGGGACCCTTTCAGTGAGGTATCTGAATGCCGCTGGAAGAATCGCAGTCCATTCTTCCTCGAGAGTCGAACCGACAGAAGGTAGAGATGTTCAACGCTGGTGTCTGAAACGACGTTCTAACTCATCGCAGAATTGCTTCATTGGGTTCAGGTAGAGACTCCAGGCAGGCCCCTCAAATAATGTTATTGTGCACAAGCCATCGCCTAGCAGATGCTGCTTTATGACAGGGTGCATCGCTGTACTGATACAGTCGTCATGACCGAAATGTTCTTTTTCTGTACACAGAACACAACGCTATAAAATGTGTTCCTAGATTTCTGCATTTAATGTTTTCTTCGGGGCGTACCACACCCTAAGCTAGAATATCGACCCCATATCGTAACGTTATCTTCTCCATACTTCACTATGGGCACTACGCGTAATGGCAGCTAAAGTTCTTCAGGCATTCGATTACTCAAACCCTTCCACTGGATTGGCGCAGGATATAGTGTGATCCATAACTCCCAAACACCCGTAGGCTGTCATCCACTCCACAGTCGTGTCACTCTACACATCTCCTCAACCATCGCTTAGTGTTGACTTAAGAAGTACACTGAGGTGTCAAAAATCACGGGGCACCTCCTAATATCGCCTCTGATCTCCTTTTGACAGGCATAGTGCAGCAACTGGACGTACCCGCCACGTTAGCGGAGAGCGCTAACGCGCTGCTTCGTGGACTCGGGTAGGTGCGCCGGCCCTGGATCGAATCCGCCCGGCGGATTAACGACGACGGTTGGTGTGCCAGGCAGCTTGCATGTGGATTTTAGGCGGTTTTCCACATCCCCCTGGGTGAATACCGGGCTGGTCCTCACATCCCGCCTCAGTTACATGGCTCGCAGACATCTGAACACCGAGCGAGGTGGTGCAGTGGTTAGCACACTGGACTCGCATTCGGGAGGACGACGGTTCAATCCCGTCTCCGGCCATCCTGATTTAGGTTTTCCGTGATATCCCTAAATAGCTTCAGGCAAATGCCGGGATGGTTCCTTTGAAAGGGAACGGCCGATTTCCTTCCCCATCCTTCCCTCGCCCGAGCTTGCACTCCGTCTCTCGTCTCTAATGACCTAGTTGTCGACGGGACGTTACACTAATCTCCTCCTCCTCCACATCTGAACACTTTCGAACTATTCCATGGATTACACTTGTCGCAGACAGTTGGGGTACACTATAATTCCGTCCTCGGGGGTACGGGGTGGCGGCAGGAAGGGCATCCGGCCAACCCTTAATCTAACATTCTCAAATCCGATTAACCGTGCTGACCCTATGTACCTGTGGGACTAAGGCACAAGCGAAAGAAAAGAAAGAACAACTTGACGTGGCAGAGACTCACAAATCGTTAGAAGTCTCTGCAGAGATACTGAGCCACGATGCCTCTATAGCCGTCTATAACTGCGAAAGTGTTGCCAGGGGAGGTTCTGTGCAAGTGCTGACCTCTCGATTACATCCAATTATGGGATTAATGTCTGACGACCTGCGTGGTCTAATCAGTCGCTCGAATTTTCCAGAATGTTCCTCAAAGCAACCGCGAACAATTGTGGCCTGGTGACATGACGCTTCATCATACATAAAAATTCCATTGTTGTCTGGGAACATGAAGTCAATTAATGGCTGCAAATGGTTCAAATGGCTCTGAGCGCTATGGGACTTAACATCTGAGGTCATCAGTCCCCTAGAACGTAGAACTACTTAAACCTAAATAACCTAAGGACATAACACACATCCATGCCCGAGGCAGGATTCGAACCTGCGACCGTAGCGGTCGCGCGGTTCAAGACTGAAGCGCCTAGAACCGCTCGGCCACACTGGCCGGCTAAAGGCTGCAAATGGTATCCAAATAGCCGAACATAACCATTTGCAGTCAATGACTGATTCACACCACACTATTATGGAGCTCCCATCATCTTGGACAGTACCTTGTTGGTCTGCGCCACACTCGAACCCCACCTCAGTTCTTATCAGCTGAAATCTGGACTCATCTGACCAGGACACGGTTTCCAGTCGTCTAGGGTCCAATCGATATGAGCAGGAGCTCATGAGAGACAGTGCAGGCGATGTTGCGCTGTTAGGAAAGTCACTTTCGTCGGTCGTCTGCTTCTGCATCCCATTAACGCCAAATTTCGCCGCACTGTTCTAACGGATATGTTGGTCGTACGTCCCACACTGGTTTCTGTGGTTATTTCCCGCAGTGCTGCTTGTCGCGCAGCACTGACAACTTCGGCGACTTGAGCGTCGATGGGGATGAAAGGATGATGATTAGGACAACACAACACCCAGTCCCTGAGCGGAGAAAATCTCCGACCCAGCCGGGAATCGAACCCGGGCCCTTAGGATTGACAGTCTGTCGCGCTGACCACTCAGCTACCGGGGGTGGCAAATGCCGCTGCTCTGTCATTAAGTGAAGGCATGAACGCCGTCAGCAACTACGTTGTCCGTGGTGGGTGGTAATGCCCGAAATTTGATATTCTCGGCACATTCTCGACACTGTGGATCTGGAAATACTGAATTCCCTAGAATTTTTGCGAAATTGAATGTGCCAAGCATCTAGCTCCAAGTCCTATTCCTCATTCAAAGTCTGCTAATTCCCGCTATGCATTCCTTTTCACCTGAATCACGTGAGTACAAACGACACTGCCCTCTCATACCTCGTGAATGCGATACTATCGACATCTGTACACGCCCGTGATCCATGCGTTTCACAGGAGTGCCCAGATACTTCTCATCAGGTAGTGCACGGAATGTAGTAGCGTTACACCTGCCTACTTGAAGAGGAGAGAGGCTAATCATTTCTACGTTTCGTGCCAGTTTGACGTTTGTTGCGTGCTGCCCTCGTAGTGTTGTGTTTCGTTTTCTATGGCAGGAGAGTTTTTAGAGTCGTCTAGTTGCACCTAAGGCACAAAGAACATACTAAGCTATTACTTTGAGCTACTGATAAAGAATGTTTACCCTGAGAAGAAATATGTCCCCTGTGTTAGGGTCGATGCGGAAGTTGCCAGCCGACGGGTTGTCGGGGTTGACGCCAGGCCCGGTGATGAAGTAGACCACTTCCTGCGGCCTCTCCGTGTCTCCGTCCACCGCCTTCACCTGTAACCAAGACACTTCTCCATTTTCTAGTGCACACAGCTCCACTCATTATCTCCAAATGGCAAAATAATAGTAATGTCGTGTGACGAGGGCCTCCCGTCGGGTAGACCGCTCGCCTGGTGCAAGTCTTTCGATTTGACGCCACTTCGGCGACTTTCGCGTCGATGGGGATGAAAGGATGATGATTAGGACAACACAACACCCAGTCCCTGAGCGGAGAAAATCTCCGACCCAGCCGGGAATCAAACCCGGGTCCTTAGGATTGACAGTCTGTGGCGCTGACAACTCAGTTACCGGGGGTGGCAAAATAACAATATTTAAACTCAAGTAGCAACAGTGAGCTACAAATAAAAAATAACAGTCGATAAATAAACCCACAGCAACCGGAATATCAACAAGCAAAACAGCAACGCTACGGAATCGTGCGCCACTCTAATAATGGCACTGAAGACAGCTACACAATAGCTGATATCGCCATGCAACAAACAGATTAAAATCTTATGACTGATGCTGCCCTTCCTCCCATATTGGGTTTTTCCTGTAGACAGTGTTGTCTTGTACCGGAACGCAGGATTTTTTTCTGCGAATTTCATCTGTGAAGTCATCTTGGGTTATCAGCCGACTCATGGCGTTGTCTTCTCGCAACGTTTCAATGGGTTTGGTAACCCTCGTCTCCAGTGAAGTGTCGAGTTAAAGTCTAATTTGTTCCTTTATATGAAATTTTTGTTTCAGGCGACTTTAAAACAACATTGATTTCTTGGAGAAACGCACGATACACACTGTGCCATCTTACAATATACTTACAATGTACAGCCCTGAGCAATGGTGCTGTGCACTTACTGCTGTTACATGTTTTCATGTTTTTAGTGTTTTCTGCTTGCTTAAGCCTGTATTATGGCGTTAAATATAATTTTCTGGCACTTTCATGACAGCAAAGGCGTATACTTTCCGGTTAAATAGCATGTATGACATGTGAAGTTGTCACAATAGATATTTTTCCGCTGTGAAGATGGTCCGTGATCGAAACCGGTTGTGAATGCAAGACAGAGCAGTTTGTATCAAGCATTTCTCCAAGTGTTCCTTTATAGTCGCTGGACATTTATTTATTTTATTAACAGTGCACAGTAACCCACCACCTTGAAATGTAAGGTGGATCGGATTTTTCTGAATCTAACAGCAAAGACTTCTCATTGTTACAATCTTATTGGTATACACTTGTTAATGCTCTTTTAAAAGTGATATAAAGAACATAATATACAATGATTTCTCTGAGGTTACAGCGAATTGAATGCTTAACAATTGTTAAAAGAATTCCTTATAATTTCTTACTACCTAATTGATGAGAATATAATTTATATAATGCAAATGTCAAAGAAAAAGAAAAAAAAAAGAAAATGTAATACAATGAGTGTGGTGAAAATAATTTGCAGTATGCAGAGGGAACTGATATATTGTATTTGTATGTGTAATATAGTCTAAGTAGCATGTTGGTTAGTAATGGCCTACTTCTATTTATTTCAGATGAGAAGGTCTCGGTACAACCTCGAGCTATTCTCATCTGAAATGGTTTGCGCTAATGTATGTTTACACAGATTATACAGATTAAATGCTGATAGAGCACTTCATACATGGAATACATGAATTTTAGCTTTACACGAGAAATACACTGATGTTTGTAATTTGTTAATAAAAATAGAATATAGTTTATTGCTACTTGAATGCATTATTCCTTAACTAATTTAATACATTACTGATATATAAAATTAATTGATAGTAGCTCTAAATAGAGAAGAGAATATACTTCTGTCTGCACACAATAAGACGAGCAATACATTACTGCTTGTGTGCAGTATACTTTAAACACCATGCAGTATGTCATTGGAGAGGAGGAGCCTCTGAATAAAAGTTCTACGAGCCTTCTCCTCCCAAGCGACATTACCTTATTACTACGGTCTTCGTGTGTGGTGCTGGTCATTAATTAAAACTTCCGGGCTGAATTGCCGTGGTCCATATATAAAACTTCTTATCCTGCCTGACGTTTCGTTGCCGGCTGCGGGCAACATCTTCTGAGGTGAGTCGGCGACCAGTTTCTCCAGTCGCCGACTCACCTCAGAAGATGTTGCCCGCAGTCGGCAACGAAACGTCAGGCAGGATAAGAAGTTTTATATATGGACCACGGCAATTCAGCCCGGAAGTTTTAATTAATGAAGACGCCGGCCGTGAAAGCTTACATAATGTGGTGCTGGTGTTTATTTGTTTTATGAATGCTGTGTTGTCTTTGACTGTGTTGTGGCATACAGTGTCATACATTGTTGGTTTTGGTCCCTTACATGTTGATCCGTTCTGAGTCATCTTCACGTAGTGTTCCATCCTCGGTTTCGGAATCTGTGGTCGTGTTTATGTCCTTCCATGTGATTTGTTGTGTTGTGCGTGTCTACGCCTCCTTCAATATGGGTTTTGGCGCTTGTATTCTTTGTGCAGAGTGTTCGATACAACATCGGCTACGCTATTTATTGTGTACCAGTCATCGGGATTACGTATTATTCTGCCGATGTCATTGTGTTTCTGTATAGGTCTCACTTGTGCTAGCGTGTTACACAGCGGTGTGACGTGTTCTGGTGTCCCAGTTTCTCCGCATACACATACTTCATCGTTAGTTAGTCCTATACGGTTTAAATGTACCGGATACGGCCCGTGGCCTGTCAGGAAATGGACCATATCCCGGCTTGGGTCGACATATTTCAGTTGTTGTCTTTCTCGTACATCAGGAAAGAAAGAATGTACTCGGCGACCCTTGTCGGATGCATTCCTTACTCTCTGCCATGTTTGAATCCGGCATTGCTTCATTTGTGTTTTGTTCATATGTTCCTCTTTGGCGCTACAATCCAGGATGAACCTTGGCCTTTCCAACAAGCTTCCGCCATCCATTACGGTCATAAGCTACCGCCATCCAGTTTCTGCATCCGAGCCTGCGTAGGTCTTCTTCCACTCCATCCAGCCATCTTGTTTCAGGTCGACCTCGCCCTCTTTGTCCTCCTGGATTACCAAAGAGAATCTTTTTTATCACCTCAGACTCCTCCGTTTTTGCCACATGAGCTGCCCATCTTATCCTTCCTCATCGTACGATTTTCGTTACAGGAGCATCGGCGTAGATGGTGTACAATTCTGCATTGTACCTTTTCCTTCATTGTTCTCTCTCACACACAGGGCCAATTATTCTCCTCAAAACTTTCCTCTCAAACCCATCGAGTAGCCTTGCATCTGTTCCCGTCAAGGGCCATGTTTCTGAAGCATAAGTGAGAACTGGTCTAACAAGGTTTTGTAAGTAGTGAATTTTGTCGGGCGGCTAAGGAGTCTTGACCGGAATAAATTACTCAAGGCGAAATATGTTTTATTTGCTGATATCAGCCTAATATTAATTTCAGTTGAGATGTCATTCAAGCAGGTGACTGTGGAACCAAGATACTTGAAGCTATCAACTCTTTCAAATGCGTATCCATTCACATTGAAAGTTGACGACATATTGGGTTGATATGCTTTCCCACAGGCCATGTATTTAGTTTTATCTTCATTTATCGTGAGACTCATCTTCTTACTTGCTTGACTTCAGGCTGTAAAAGCTTCTTTCAGTGCTGGTACTGTCCGTGCTATGATGTCTACGTCATCTGTATATGCTAAAATCTGCACTGACATGTAAAAGATGGTGCCCCTGGTCTGTAGGCCTGCTTCCCTAATAAACTTCTCGAGTGCTACATTAAATAATAAGCACGCTAATGCATCTCCTTGACGTAGCCCATTTTTTCCAGGGAGTCTGAGTAATTTCCTCGAACTCTAATGCAGCTTCTTATGTCAGACATCATCCTTTTAACCATTCTCAGGAGTTCTCCATGTATCCCCATCTCCTGTAAGGCACGAAATAATTGTCTTCTATTGACGCTATCGTATGCAGCGTTGAAGTCAATAAAGAGGTGATGTGTTCCAATTCTATATTCAACAGTTTTCTCGAAAATTTGGCGCAGGTTGTAAATCTGGCCTATTGTTGACCTTCCTCGTCGAAATCCGCTTTGGTATATTCCAATTTCTTTATCCACCTGTGGAAGTAACCGATCAAAAATAATATTAGATAACACCTTGTACCCCAGGTTCAGGAGGGCGATTCCAAGGTGGTTTCTACACTCCATTCGGTCGCCCTTTTTATGTATGGGACATAATATTCCTTCATTCCATTCATCCGGTATTCCTTCCTGTTACCACACGAGAGTGATAAGTTCGAACAGAGACTGCTCTAATGTTGTTCCTCCACATTTTAGCAATTCTGCAGGAATGCTAGCAGAGCCGGGAGCCTTATTATTCTTCAATTTCCTTAAAGCTTCTTTAACATCCTCTAACCCTGGGCCATCTAGTGCCTGTTCATCATCCAATCCTTGCTCACAATCATTAGAGATATCCTCTGCTTGCTCTATCTCTCGATTCACCAGGTCATTAAAGTATATTCGACATCAATCCAGGGCTGAGCGGTTCTAGGCGCTACAGTCTGGAACCGCGTGACCGCTACGGTCGTAGGTTCGAATCCTGCCTCGGGCATGTATGTGTGTGATGTCCTTAGGTTAGTTAGGTTTAAATAGTTCTAAGTTCTAGAGGACTGATGGCCTCAGAAGTTAAGTCCCATAGCGCTCAGAGTCATTTGAACCATTTGAACATCTTTCCAGAGTCTGTTTACTGTAACTTATTATGTTTCCTTCTTCATCTCTAATCAAGCTGGTTATTAGAGAAAATTGTCTTCTAGCAGTGTTTACTTTTATAAAGAACTTCCTTGTTTCATTCTTCTTCTTGGACAATTCCATATATTCTATTCCAGGCTTAATCCATTCTCTTTTCTTTCGGCGATGTGTCATCTTTTCGACCCTCCTTTTCTCTCGATAATCCTCCAACAAGCTTCTTGTGCAGTTCGCCTGTAATGTCTTTTGGTATGCAGTGTTCTTTCCTTCGATCACTCTCTTACACTCTTCATCAAACCATGTGGGCCTTATTGATTTTCTCTCCATCCCTAGTGTTTCCTTAGCTGGAATGTCTATAGCTCTTTTTACAGTCATCCATTTTTGTTCTACGTCATTACTGTCTCGCATTGTCCGCCCCCGGTAGCTGAATGGTCAGCGTGACGGATTGTCAGTCCTCTGGGCCCGGGTTAGATTCCAGGCTAGGTCGGGGAATTTTCTCCGCCCAGGGACTGGGTGTTGTGCTGTCTTCATCATCATCCTCTCATCCTCATCTACTGCAGGTCGCAGAAGTGGCATCACTTTGAAAGACCGGCACTTGGCGAACAGCCTGCCCGATGGGGGGCCCTAGCCATACTATTAAATTAAATAAACTGTCGCGCATTGTTCGTTATTATTGTTCTTGTTCCAGGGACTCAGAAACATTATGACAGTATGATTAGCACGTTTCTGTTAATTTCAGTGCTGCAACATTGTTCCGTTCTTTCCCAGTACATCTTTCTTTCTGAGCAATTGATATCCCTGCTCTTATCTTGGCAATTAAAAAAAAAAAAAATGATCTGAGTCCACATTAGGGCCACGAAAGGTTCAGAACAACCAAGAAGTTAGATTTATGCCTCTTGTCTATCAGTACATGATCAATTTGATTAATGGTTCCACCATCAGGTGACTTCCATGTGCCCTTGTGTATCTCCTTATGCAGAAACTGTCCATCGAATTTCTTGGATGCCAATAATGCTCTCCTTGAGCTTCCTGTGCTGGTTTAATAACTTCTTTAGAGAGCCTGGACTATATAAAGATCGAACATTCCAGGTATCAATTCGAAGATCAGTTTTCAACTTTCTAACCATTAGTTGTCCAAGATCCGTGCCATGTCGTAGTCTATTAATCCGTCCGGCTTCTGCTCCTTGCGTTTTCGTAACTTTACTTTTTTTTCTTTTTTTTGTACAGGAGGAGGGTGTTAGCCTCGAGCCCAACCTCCAGCCTGGAGGACCAGGGTTTGTACTAGGTTTACTCTCTTAGGCGAGCTGGATTCAGTACACCTCTAGAGTCCTCCATGCCCTATGTTGTGGCTCCTTGGTACAGACCAATCCGGCTTGGTGTCCCTGCCAGTAGCTACGCTACTGCCGGCACAGCTCTCGACTTCACGGAGTACACAAGCCCTCCTGCCCGGTACTGGAGGTGTCTACCACAAGGCGGTGTCCCCTGTGTTCCAGTCATCGGGATTACGTATTATTCTGGTGATGTCATTGTCGTTCTGAATAGGTCTCACTTGTGCAAGTCTGTTGCATAGCAGTCTGACACGTTCTGGTGTCCCAGTTTCTCCGCATACGCATACTTCATCGTTAGTTAGTCCCATACGGTTTAAGTGTACCGGATATGGCCCGTGGCCTGTCAGGAAATGGACCATCCCCTGGCTTGGGTCGACATGTTTCAGTTGTAATCTTTCGTGTACATCAGGAAAGAAAGAGTGTACTCGGCGACCCTTGTCGGATGCATCCCACTCTCTCTGCCTTGTTTGAATCCGCCATTGTTTCATTTGTGTTTTGTTCATAATGTTGGTTCCTGTAATTTCGGTGACTTTATCGAGCCTGCCCCTCTTAAGCGAGTAAGGTGCAGCTCTGTAACGTATTGTTATGTCTATAGGGCAGGTCCCCATCACACCTCTAGTGAGGTTGTGTTGAAGGCTCCGCTCATTCTCAGGAGTACACCACGTTGACCTCGTCTTGTAATTGCCTTGTTAGTCTGTATGTTCAGTCTGTGAGCCCAAGCACTTGCGGCGAAGCATGCGATGGATTCAGATATCGCAATGTGGTAGGTCCTTACCGTCTTAAAAGGGAATTTGTACTGAGTTGTGTTTAGTCTTGCTAGTTTGTGCATAACTTTGGAGATTTTTTCAATTGTCAGTTCGATATGATAGTTAAAAGTCTGTTTTTCATCAAGATGCAGTCCTAGATAGCGTGTGACTTGCTTCCTCTGTATGCCTGTATTGTCTAATTTTAGAATTGGATCCCTCTGTAGTGTCCCTCTGAGCAGTAAATATACAGTTTTGTTGGGAGTGATTTTTAATTTATTTTCTTTTCACCAACTGTTAATATTCTGGAGCAGTTGCGTGCCTTTTGTCTCTAGTGCTGGTCTAGAGTTGACTGACACCACTACGAGCAGGCCATCTGCGTAAGCCACCACACCTCTTACCCTGTCGTCACTGTCCAGCGTGTTCAGCAAGGGCTCGACTGCGATATCCCAGAATATTGGTCCGCAGATCGAGCCCTGTGAACATCCCTTTGTTATTCTCTTGACAACCTTACGTGTACCAGCCCTCCACTCTCCACTCTGCCTCTGCTGTAGTCGTGGAGGGTGTTATAGAGGGAAGCTGACAGCCTCATTTCCCTTAACCTGGCGGCCACGTATTTGTCGTTGATGCTATTGGTAACTGTCAGTGCTTGGTTGACGGCATCTTCTATTGCTCTATCTTTCCTGAAGCCGAATTGATGGGGCGTTAGGCCGAGGAGGCGTCTGTGCGATTGTAAACGGTCACACAGGAGCCTTTCCTGTACCTTGCCGAGAGTGTTTAAGAGATAAATCGGTCGGTGAGTTTTGGGGTCTGTTGACTCTTTGTCTTGTGATTTCCTGATTATTACTACATTAGCGGTTTTCCAGAGGTTTGGAATTCTGCCTGTTAGTAGTGCCTCGTTGAACATGTTAGTAAGAAAAGATGTTATTCGTGTTACTGTTTGTTTTAATGTTTCTGAAAGTATTTTGTCTGGGCCGGGTGCTTTTCGGTTTTTAAGCCTGCTGATTGCCGTCGCGGCTTCTTCTTGCGCGAATGGCGTGGTTACACTGTCACTGGTGTATGGTTGCCTCGTGCTCTCTCTTAGGTCTGCGTGGTGTCGCTCGTCTTGCGTGGGGTCGTCATCTGGGAGGAGCCTGTTCAGATGATATTCTGCTGTGCTTCTCCATCATCTGGTCATTGTGCCGTCAGCTTGGTTTAGTGTTGACAGAATTGTCACTGTCTTAACTCGTTCTGTTTCTATCTTGAATTGTTGTCCCCAGGTGTCGTTCTGTAGCTGAGTTTTTAAAAAATTGGTCCAGTACTCTTCCCCTGTTGTCTTTAGTTATTTTTGGTATTTCTGTTTAGCGTCACGATACAGATCATGTCCTATCTGTCTTTCAGGAGCTGTCTTTGCTTGTTGGTGGTACTTTCTTTTGTCCGTGAATCCTTTCCTAGTCTTGCCACTTCTGTCTACCACGCTTATTTCTGTCCCCACCCAAGTTTTTGCCCGTGGCATAGCTGCTTCCTGTGCTCTTGTAGGACACCTACCAGTTCATGCGTTTTGAAATACTTACTGCCTAGAACAATTTCTAATGACGACGCCTCAACAATATCTCGACCTTTTTGCCAGTCGGCTCTTCCTATGAGTAAACGCTGCTGTTCATAGTCAATGTTATGTGTATTGATATATCTGTCAGTGGTTATGACGATTGCGTCGTGGTCACTAAGTGTGGCTCTATCTAATACCCTCCATGTATTGACTAGTGGAGGAGATTTTGTGTTCCCTAGAGGAAGGTCTATGTTACTCACACCACCGGCGTCTCCGCGGTAGGTAGGTGGCTGATCCTCCCTGTTCAGTATGAAGAGGTTGCATTCATTTACCACGTCAAGCACTAGTTGCCCTTTGTCGTCAGTTCTATCTGAGCTCCACAAAGGGGATTTTACGTTGATATCAGTTACAATGACCAGCCTCTTTCTTTGTGAGTGTCGTGCAATGTCTTTTATTTTGTCTATGAAAGGTTCTATATCATACGAGCACTGAGCGTAAATAGACGACATGAGCCATACCCCCTGTCCGTCTGTTATTTTTGATGTGGCAATGTGTTCAGAGCAAAACTGGGTGATCTGTGTTAATATGCCGTTGTTGTTAACTACTATTATCGCGGCTTTCGCGTTTGGTTTTCCTGCTATTGTGATGCAATGTGAGGGGAGCCCTGACATCTTCCCGCCTCGCAGAAAAGGTTCCTGAACGCAGGCTATGTCTGCTTTTGGTTCTTCTAAGAGCCTGGCAATTTAGTTTTATTACCTTCAGAAGGGATATCTAGTGAAGGAAAAACACTTTGGTGTGGTTTTTTGCCGGCCGGAGTGGCCGAACGGTTGTAGGCGATACAGTCTGGAGCCGCGCGACCGCTACGGTCGCAGGTTCGAATACTGCCTCGGGCATGGATGTGTGTGATTTCCTTAGGTTAGTTACGTTTAAGTAGTTCTAAGTTCTAGGGGACTGATGACCGCAGCAGTCAAGTCCTATAGTTCTCAGAGCCATTTGAACCATTTTTTTGTGGTTTCTTTAAAATCCAGAAATACTCGTCCATGTGCTCTCACTAAGTCCTTGTATACTTTCTCTAGGTTTAGGCCCTCTTCCCTTCGGGCTCATGCATCCCCTAAAAGCTTACATAGTTCTTTGAGGTTCTTTTGCAGATTTTCAACTCTTAGGATGTCCGCCCCCGGTAGCTGAGTGGTCGGCGCGGCAGAATGTCAATCCTAAAGGCCCGGGTTCGATTCCCGGCTGGGTCGGAGATTTTCTTCGCTCTGGGACTGGGTGGTGTGTTGTCCTAATCATCATTATTTTATCCCCATCAACACCCAAGTCGCCGAAGTGCGTCAATTCGAAAGACTTGCACCCGACGAACGGTCTACCCGACGGGAGGCCCTAGTCCCACGACATTTATTTATAACTCTTAGGATCATCCTGTCAGTTTGTTCTGTAGTTGGGAAGCAGATTTTATCCCCGTTTTCATGCTTAGTTCGTAGTACATAGTGGAGAGCTGTTTGAAATATATCCTTGTTGTCTAGTCTGCTAACCCGCAGGTTAACTTCTAAGTTTTCGTAGTTTACGTAATTAACGGTATTCAGCTTGGAGTCCTTGGTTGTCTGGTTGGTGTTCTTGACTGTTTGTTTGTTGCTCCGATTTCGAGCAATTTTGTAGTGCAGCACGTCTTTCCTGTTTTATGGTTTCTGGTAGTATGGAGTTTGATATCTTTTCGCCGAGCATTTCCCCTGGTACTGACCTGTTGTTTTTGATCTCTACCGGGGACTTGTTCGTAAAAGGTAACTGTTCTTTGTCCGTTTCTGCGGTGGTTGTGTCTGGTGTTGTGCCGCTGCAGGATGTTTCTTTCTGTTCAGCTACATTACTGTTTTGTTTTTCGTAGTGAATGTATGCGCTACCCCCGTAGACAACGCGAACTGCTGTAATATAGGGTCTACTTTTGGTTGTGTTATATTCTACTTGTTGCACGGGTACTGTGCACTTGTCTTTGTTTGTGTTTGCCTGTGGTGTTGGATTTCTTGTGAACTCACTGACATCATTCTCAGGATTTTCTAGGACGTCGTTATATTTCTCTGTACTATCTCGCAGTATTTGGTCTTCCAGTTCGTCAACTCGTAAAAGGAGACCAGCCTGGAAGATTGCCCAATCAAACATGTGATGTTTCAGGTGCCTGACAACTTCATATTCAATTGCACCCTGCATGCACATATCGTGTATATAGTCGGTAATACTGAAGTACCTACACTGTACTGTCTCCCAGAACTGAGGCATTACTTTAGTATCGGCATCTGCATTTGGGGCTTGTAATATCCCCATGTGTTTCCGCCAGGCAACGGCTCGCCGCCAGCCTCTCATCCTAGTCGACGGCGATTTGTACCTTTGCCTGTTTGTGTTATTTATCACGTCTGTTCCTGCGTGTGTTAGGGGGGGTGGGTTTCTGACAGTTATGGTAGCACTCCTTATTAATGGACGTTGTCAAGGACATCGTACGCGGTGCCCTCTATTTGTCTTTCGTAGAGCTGTTTATATGTAGGACAGTCTGGCCTCCCTGCCTTATCGCATGTTGTGCTTCTGTGTTTGCACGGTATACAGTCTACTGGATTCTTCTGCCTGCATTCTGACTTTTTGTGTCCCGGCTTTGCATATCTCCCGCCTACTGGATCTTTGCCGCAACGCTTCTATGGATGACCGATGTCCCAACAGTTAAAACATTTTTGTACATCAACAAAGTCGTTGTAAAGCGCTGCAGTCATAGACTGTGCGGCTGGTCCTGGCGGAGGTTTGAGTCCTCCATCCGACATGGGTATGTGTGTTTGTCCCTAGGATAATTTAGGTTAAGTAGTGTGTAAGCTTAGGAACTGATGACCTTAGCAGTTAAGTCCCATAAGATTTCACACACATTTGAACAATGTCGTTGATACACAGAGATTCAAATTGAATAGAAACACTTTCTTTTTGAAGCAGCAGTAATTGTACTCTTGGCGACACTTCTAGGATATTGTTTACTGCCCTATTACCCTTTGGTCCTGTTTTAAATTTTATTTTAACCTTGTTATCGAACTCGTGTTTAGTAATGTATTCATTGAGGTTTATTTCGTAGAGCTCTTCTAAGAATTCCTGGTCAGTTAAATATGTTGAGACATGGTGCACTGCCAGCAGGGGTCTGAACTTCTTGGGATCTTCACACCTAATCTCCTTGAGCTGTGCTGTTTTTTCTATTACATTTTTCTTGTCTACTTGTGATTCTGTTTCAATTATTACGGTGTTTTCTGTTGACCTGATTGATTTTATTTTTAATTTGTCTTGCTTGGGGTTAATTGTTTTAGCGATGGTTTCTCTAATGGTTCTCGCTTCTTGGTTGGTTTCTGATTTAAAGAAAAGTGTGCTGGACTGTTTAGCTTTTGTTTGTGTTGTGTCTAGACAAGACAGCCTAGACACAATGAGAGGAAGCCGAAAGGCACGCGCTAAGCTAAAGCAGGATGGCTTGAGGTCTGAAACAGGATACGTAATGAATGCTATAAAGAAAAGTACGTAGCTTCTGGAATACTTAACTTTAATCCATCCTTTTGGTACATCTGGAGATTGTGGCGATACAAGTGAGACTCTTTAGATACATGCAATGTTACTAATGGCGCCTTGCTAGGTCGTAGCCATTGACTTAGCTGAAGGCGATTCTAACTATTGGCTCGGCTAATGAGCAATGCTTCGTCCATGTAGTCGCTAGCAAAGTCGTCCGTACAACTGGGGCGAGTGCTAGTCCGTATCTCGAGACCTGCCTTGTGGTGGCGCTCGGTCTGCGATCACACAGTGGCGACACGCGGGTCCGACATGTACTAATGGACCGCGGCCGATTTAAAGCTACCACCTAGCAAGTGTGGTGTCTGGCGGTGACACCACAGTTTGTTGAATGCGTTCTTGTACTTTGTTTTTAGGTTTTTCAATCGGACCGGCAGCCGCAACTGCTGTAAATGAAAGTGAGAGGGGTTTATTTTCTGACTCTAGTCTCCGATTTTCGGATTTGAGTTCCGCTATTTCTTGTTCCAGGCGCTGAATGCGTTCCTGGGCATGTGGTGCGTTTGCAACCCCTAGTTCTCTTTGGAGTCTGGCGTTTTCTGGACCGTATGGTCCTATGCCAAAGGCCCAACGCGTGTGCGGTAGGAGCGGGCGGTGTGGAAGGGGCCAAGGAATCTTGTCCAGGGGCCGCCTGTCTGTTACGTCCACTGCTTTCGCATGTTCAACATCAAAGCGTTCCTGACGTATTTTTTCTAACGCCACACCCCATGAGGTGATTAGTTGGAAACCTCTGTCCCGGCTGAGAAAATCGTTATGTATTCTTATTTCCATTATCTCTTGCATGACCGAATCCGATGACACTCTGGCGCGGCGCAGTACCCTTGTCTGTTTCAAAGGAACAGTTTAAACTGGCGGTAATGCAGAGACCGGTGGAACAAGCAAGCGGTTCCTGGGGTCGTTGAACGGCTGAGTCCAGAATGTAGCGAAGTCGTCGTAACCGAGCTCAAACTGTCCAGGGAGCAATCCGAGTAGGAAACATTAAGAATGCAAGCTCAGTTACTGTAATATTTACGGCACGTTCTAAAGGCTTCATAGAATATTGAGAACTGGCTGGTAAGTGTGGGTCCGCAGTATTTACAGACACTCTCGGGCCAGGGGACGGGCTCATGTGATATGTCAGCCCCTAAGGTGGATCTCCTCGTGGGAGCAAGCTCCAGAGCTGGTACGAAGCCCGCGTCTCTCTGAGCTGTCCTCCATGCCGATACTCGGTCTGAGAGGGAAATCAGAATCACTGGTAGAAGCTAACCTGCTCACATATTCTGAACAGCGATGGGAGATGCATCGCTGCGTGAGGTAGGTGTACTGCCTGCCACACTCACAACTGATGTAGACACCAGGCGCACTCAACCTTTGTTGGTCTTTGACTGACCTGAGCACGTTCTTGATTTTAACAGTTCAGTGTCAAATGGTTTTTATGTTGTTTTTCTCTGTTATCCTGGCAGTCTTGATTGTGGGCGGTTCCGCATCCGGAAGTAGCGCCAGATGCTCGGTTCGCTCTGGATTGTTTTCTTTCTTCTTGTTGTTGTTCGGGTGCATAGCGCGTCTTATTTATGTCCCCGAGTAGCTGTACTTGCAACAGGTTTCGTGCATAGGCTTTAGTTCAGTAGGCAGACTTTCCTTGCCGCATACCAATCACGCTCTGTGTTCCTGAGTGGCGAGCACAGATTAGCGCTGCACTGGATTGTGGCAGTGATTGGCGGTTAAGTACGGCGCGGCTCCTTGTGCTTCTTCTTCCTGTAAATGGAATACCGAAGCGTGCCATCGTGGTTCTTCTTTATCAGAACGTCTGGGAAAGGTGGGCATCCGTTCTCCTAAAAATAAAAAAGTTCATATCCTATGGGACTTAACGTCTGAGGTCATCAGTCCCCTAGAACTACTTAAACCTAACTAACCTACGGACATCACACACATCCATGCCCGAGGCAGGATTCGAACCTGCGACCGCAGCGGTCGCGCTGCTCCAGACTGAAGCGCCTATAACCGCTCGGCCATACGGCCGGCTGTTCTCTTCAAACTCCACGGTAAACTTGTCGGTGTCGTATATGCTGTCAAGATGACACAGGAATTCTTTCAGGTTTTCTTCGCCATACAGATAATCCGAAAATGTGTCATCAACATACATGTAAAACACCTTTGGTTTCAGGAGCACTGTTTCGAGAGCTATAAGTGTTCCATACAGAGGGAGATTCTGTGATGGTGTCACAAACTTTAAGGGGTGATGGAGAAGGGTGAATGTATTCGTTTGAGTGACCCTGGTCCGGAAACGACATAGTCGAAAGCTATAGGCAAAAATTGTTCTGGTACCTCTGACAGTGGAACGGTATTGTGCTTGCTAAGATTGTGGGATGGGAAACTTTCAAAGGTGGTCGTACTGACCAACCAAAGAAAAAAATTCCTAGTAAACATGGGTTATAAAACGCATACGTTAGGAGCAATGAGCCCATGTTCACATTCGATACTCTGAAACACATCTCTTTTACTGCAAGCTCTTCGGCTTCCATACTTTTTGGAGGTAGTACTCTTATGTATTAAAGCAAAAACTGCCTAGTAAAAATGGGCTCTAAAATGCACTTGTTAAGAAGAGATGTTTTTTCACAGTAGCGAATATGAACAAGTATTCATAGCTCTCAACGTATGCACTTTAGACCTCACAGTTACTGGGCATTTTTGCTTTTGTATGGTCCATACTACCTCCTCCAAAAATATGGAAACCAAAGAGCTCGGAGTAGAGGAGATATGTTTCACAGTATCGAGGATGAAGAATTCCACATTACTTTTATGGCAAGCGTTTTAGAGCCAATGTTTACCGGAATTTTTTTTCTTGTTTTGGTCTATACTACAACCTTCGAAATCTGCTTACACTGCAATCGCAGCAACAACAGAACCGGTAGTTATATTCCACTGAAAGTGGTGTCGGAACAATTTTCGCGATTTAACTTTCGACTCAGTCGTTTCTGGACCAGTCGGTTCTTTGACACATTTATGCGTCTCCATCATCCCTGAAAGCTTCCATCATCATAACGGAATCATCCTTTGTAGGTTAGGAGCCTGGCGCTAGACAGGACCCCATGACGAGTCTGTATATCTGTTGACAGAATCTAATGACAGAACTTTCCACCCCACTGGAAGCAGATGGTAGTGCTCGTGTCGAAAACGTTTCACCGTGTCTGTAGAGGTGACTGTCTAGTAGTATCATGGAATCTTCTGGTGGTACCTGTATGAGGAGAGATGTGACGTCAAAGCTGACTAGAGATCATCCTCACCCAGAGGTATCTCTTGAAACACTTTCACAAACTCTGTCGTGTTCAAGATGTCATGTGGGTACAGAGGTTTCAGTAGCTGTGTTACCTATACGTTGGCGAATTTAGAGTGAACAAGCTCAGGACTGGACAAGGATATGGTCAGTATACCCTATCCCACAGCAACGGTACCACTATAGCTTAATGGCTCGCCACCCCCCCCCCCCCCCGACTTCCCTTCCTCCCCCCCCCCCCCAAAAAAAAGAAAACCAGGGAGGGAGTTCACAGTCAAGTTACGAAATATATTTCATTTCTCTCAATTTCTCAACAACGCTTCCTTTGTTAGTTACCCTATAGTTGATGGATAGCAGTAGGTATGTAGAGATGAAGAGGCCTGCACAGAATAGATCGCCTCTCAAGTCATTCACTTTCAATAATCTTCGAATCTCCTATTTTTTTAATATTTCGCTGTTATATTTGGAATGAGACATGTAAGACATAACATCCGTTATAATTTGTGAATGGTTCTACACATCGAATGAGATTTTCCGAAATTTATAGTACGTAGAGACGCACGGAATATTGTTTTATGTTTAATCCTGTTTAATTCTTGTAAGGATCGAGGTACTGAAAGAGATGCGTTTTTTTAAAGGGACGATGTTACTTTTTTAACGGCATTCGAAAGCTCTTCAAAATTCGATTACAGCGCTATAATGCTCGTTAATGTTGGTCTTGAAACTCTCCGCGAGAACTGTGCTCAAACTGAAAGGCTCATCTATATCTACATCTACATCTACATGGATACTCTGCAAATCACATTTATGTGCCTGGCAGAGGGTTTATCGAACCACGTTCACAATTCTCTATTATTCCAATTTCATATAGCGTGCTGAAAGAATGAACACCTATATGTTTCCGTACGAACTCTGATTTCCTTTATTTTATCGTGGTGGTCGTTCCTCCCTATGTAGGTCGGTGTCAACAAAATATTTTCGCATTCGGAGTAGAAAGTTGGTGATTGGAATTTCGTGAGAAGATTCCGTCGCAACGAAAAACGCCTTTCTTTTAACGATTTCCAGCCCAAATCCTGTATCGTTTCTGTGACACTCTCTCCCATATTTCGCGATAGTACAAAACGTGCTGCCTTTCTTTGAACTTTTTCGATGTACTCAGTCAGTCCTGTCCGGTAAGGATCCCACACCGCGCAGCAGTATTCTAAAAGTGGACCGACAAGCGTAGTGTAGGCAGTCTCCTTAGTAGGTCTATTACATTTTCTAAGTGTCCTGACAATAAAACGCAGTCTTTGGTTAGCCTTCCCCACAACATTTTCTATGTGTTACTACCAATTTAAGTTGTTCGTGATTGTTGTTGTGTATTTTGATGAATTTACGGCTTTTAGATTAGACTGATTTATCGTGTAACGAAGTTTAACGAGTTCCTTTTAGCACTCATGTGGATGACCTCACACTTTTCGTTATTCAGGGTCAACTGCCACTTTTCGCACCATTCAGATATTTTTTCAAATCTTAATTTTTTTATGCAAGTGAAGTAATGCTGAATATATATGATACTTTACTTGACTTTTTATTTAGTCTAATAACATAAAATACTTTTATTTCTTTATTATTCGTAATTTTTAAGCGAAAAAGTCAACTTTCCGGAGATTTTCCAAAAAGGGCAATTGATGTAAATGCTGAGGAGACTATTTATTTCTATTCTAAGTCTAGTTTCACCGGCCTTTGAAAGTAAAGACTCATTAGGCACAGATGTTGCAACGACCATTAGATATTGCTGAGCATATGTGTAGAAACATGGAAAAATGACTTCGATGCCTTGCCATGCTGTAAATGGGTTTGTGGCAGCCTTACCAGCTTTCGCCCGCGAGTGCAGATTTTGCGGTTAGGCCAGCCTTTGGCAACGGTGCAGCGCCGACGGCCTCGGAAGAGGCAAAAGCGAAAGCGAATGCGAGCCAGAACTCCGTGCTTTGTGGTCGTTTACTCCAGATTCTGTCAGCCGCGGACCGCGTGGGTCGAGAACAAAGCGCCCTTCCCACCGACGCGTCTGCGAATCTGAACGGTGCCGATCGTTCGCGCCCGCCGTGTCAGAGAATTAAACGGCGCCCCGCGAGACGTAATTTGCGCGTTCAGCCGATCACCTTTGTCTCTCCGCAGCCGTGGGACCATGCCACGCGCTCGATCACTGAGTAGCGTGCACCCTTCAGGGATGTGTGGTCGAGCTACACTCCTGGAAATTGAAATAAGAACACCGTGAATTCATTGTCCCAGGAAGGGGAAACTTTATTGACACATTCCTGGGGTCAGATACATCACATGATCACACTGACAGAACCACAGGCACATAGACACAGGCAACAGAGCATGCACAATGTCGGCACTAGTACAGTGTATATCCACCTTTCGCAGCAATGCAGGCTGCTATTCTCCCATGGAGACGATCGTAGAGATGCTGGATGTAGTCCTGTGGAACGGCTTGCCATGCCATTTCCACCTGGCGCCTCAGTTGGACCAGCGTTCGTGCTGGACGTGCAGACCGCGTGAGACAACGCTTCATCCAGTCCCAAACATGCTCAATGGGGGACAGATCCGGAGATCTTACTGGCCAGGGTAGTTGACGTACACCTTCTAGAGCACGTTGGATGTCACGGGATACATGCGGACGTGCGTTGTCCTGTTGGAACAGCAAGTTCCCTTGCCGGTCTAGGAATGGTAGAACGATGGGTTCGATGACGGTTTGGATGTACCGTGCACTATTCAGTGTCCCCTCAACGATCACCAGTGGTGTACGGCCAGTGTAGGAGATCGCTCCCCACACCATGACGCCGGGTGTTGGCCCTGTGTGCCTCGGTCGTATGCAGTCTTGATTGTGGCGCTCACTTGCACGGCGCCAAACACGCATACGACCATCATTGGCACCAAGGCAGAAGCGACTCTCATCGCTGAAGATGACACGTCTCCATTCGTCCCTCCATTCACGCCTGTCGCGACACCACTGGAGGCGGGCTGCACGATGTTGGGGCGTGAGCGGAAGACGGCCTAACGGTGTGCGGGACCGTAGCCCAGCTTCATGGAGACGGTTGCGAATGGTCCTCGCCGATACCCCAGGAGCAACAGTGTCCCTAATTTGCTGGGAAGTGGCAGTGCGGTCCCCTACGGCACTGCGTAGGATCCTACGGTCTTGGCGTGCATCCGTGCGTCGCTGCGGTCCGGTCCCAGGTCGACGGGCACGTGCACCTTCCGCCGACCACTGGCGACAACATCGATGTATTGTGGAGACCTCACGCCCCACGTGTTGAGCAATTCGGCGGTACGTCCACCCGGCCTCCCGCATGCCCACTATACGCCCTCGCTCAAAGTCCGTCAACTGCACATTCGGTTCACGTCCACGCTGTCGCGGCATGCTACCAGTGTTATTGACTGCGATGGAGCTCCGTATGCCACGGCAAACTGGCTGACACTGACGGCGGCGGTGCACAAATGCTGCGCAGCTAGTGCCATTCGACGGCCAACACCGCGGTTCCTGGTGTGTCCGCTGTGCCGTGCGTGTGATCATTGCTTGTACAGCCCTCTCGCAGTGTCCGGAGCAAGTATGGTGGGTCTGACACACCGGTGTCAATGTGTTCTTTTTTCCATTTCCAGGAGTGTATTTATCGCAGTTACGCGACCGCGGCGTGTGAACATTTCAGATAGTACCTCTGCAAGTTTTTTTAATGTACAAACTGTTGTCAATAAATGCAATAACATGTAATCACATGTTTGGTCAGTTACAGTCGAGTGAGCCTACACTCTGAACTTACAAGAGTAGGCTACAACGTTTGGAACGCGGATTTACCGCAAACTTCGTTCACTCGTACTACCCCATGAGGGCAACAAAGTGTGTAAGCAGTAGCGCGCACTTCTCAACCGTTACTGACAAAATCGCAAGATAATTTCGGTCGGCAAATATATACCTGTGCGTGGCCATTTTTACCATGAAGCGGAGCCAGCCGCGTGGTTAGCGCTCAAGCCCCCGTGACCGCTGGATCGCTGGATCGAGTCCCGTGCGTTAGTTTTTTTTAAATTTCTAACACAATCATTTTCTTTACTATTTATATTACAATTGAGGTAATGGGAAAAATACGTGTAATCTGATGAACTTTTGTTAAATTTACAATGTTATTTGGCTACAAATTTTTACTATCACAAATAATATATTATTCATAACTATCGACTAGTAAACGACCGCACGCATAAAGTGATACTGAATATGTGTGCTTGTCCGTGTCTTCAAAACTGTTCGTATTTAATCGAAAGGGAACGAGAAATTGCTTCTCTTCAAGACGCTATTAAAATATGCTCGATACTGCATGACCAATTATCAGCGCCAATATTTAAGGAAATGCTGCGTTATGCATGGTTTGCTTCCAAATTATCGGCTGAAAGAGAGGTTTTTGAAAATGTTAACGAGGTTTGTTTTTCCACGGAAAACCTCGAAAGACCTGGCGTATGCGGAAACATAGCGTTTGTTCCATGCAGCTGGTGCCGTATAACTTTGTTTTCCATGTTTATACGAACAATACCATCTTGCAATTTGTACTCGTAATGTCGATGGCGACGATTAATTGTACATCTTTTGAAAGCCGTCTGAGCCGGTCAAAACTTGGAGGTAACAAGTCGTTTCGGGCTCGTTCCAGGTATAAGGGATTTCTAAAATCATGGACAAGCATACATTTTCAGTATCACTTTATGCGTGTGGTCTTTTACTAGTCGATAGTTATGAATATTATGCTATTTGTGATAATAAAAATTTGTACACTGCCAAATAACATTGTAAATTTAATAAAAGTTCATCGGATTACAGGTATTTTTCCCATTACATCAACTGTAATATAAATAGTAAAAAAATGACTGTGTTAGATGTGGTGTCACCGCCAGACACCACACTTGCTAGGTGGTAGCCTTTAAATCGGCCGCGGTCTGTTAGTATACGTCGGACCCGCGTGTCACCACTGTCAGTGATTGCAGACCGAGCGCCGCCACACGGCAGGTCTTGAGACTTCCTAGCACTCGCCCCAGTTGTACAGCCGACTTTACTAGCGATGGTTCACTGACAAATTACGCTCTCATTTGCCGAGACGATAGTTAGCATAGCCTTCAGCTACGTGATTTGCTACGACCTAGCAAGGCGCCATTATCAATTGCTATTTATCTTGTGATGTATGTACCGTCAGACCGATGTTCACCAATTATGGATTAAAGTTAAGTATACCAACACCTACGTACTTTATTTGCTAGACTCAAGTACTTTAACTGTTCCAGACCTCACGCCAGCCTGCGTGAGCTTAAACGCGTGCCTTTCGGCTTCACCTCCTAGTGGCTTGGCTGTCTTGCCAAGTCACAACATTAGAAATAAAAAATTAAAAAAACCGGCGAATGGGACTCGATCCACCGATCCAGCGGTCACGGGGCTTGGACACTAACCATTCGGCTGCCACCTTTTCATAGTAAAAATTGCCACGCACAGGTATATATTTTTGCCGACCGAAATTATCTTGCAATTTTCTCAATAACGCTTGAGAAGTACGCACTACTGCTTACACATTTCATTGTCCTCATGGAGTACGAGTGTACGAAGTTTTCAGTAAATCCGCGTTCCAAACGTCGTGGCTTCCCCTTGTTAGTGCATAGGTGTGGTAGTAAAAGCCGGCTCACAGCAAAACAGACTTGAATGCCGTTGAGATCACCCATTTTCCGCTTCGCTGGTGACCCTGACGTGATCTGTAGGCAAAACACCTGGTGACGGACTCAATCAGCGGAAGTGACGTGGAACCGCGAGTTTCCGCTCGCACGTGGTTTGACTGTTGAACATTTTTTCCTTTTGCGTGCGTGTTTTTTTCGTGTGCGTCGCGTTACCATTCTCCTGTGCGTGAGACCTTAACTGTTGCATTATGACGTCTATGGAGGAACTCCAAAAGGCAATAGAAGAGCTGCCGGCGAGCAATCGTCTCCTAGAGAGTGAGCTACGACACGGAACGCACCTGGGTCCAGCTCATGGAAATTTGCACACGTAAAACGCACTGACCTGACGACACCCGCCATCGCTGGGGTGAAGACTAGCGCGGGACGGATGTTGGTTAGGCTGCCTCTTTTTGGCCCTCGACCATTTCATGTGGTTCAGCCAAGTGGAGGCGGTTTTTCTAAGTAACAACGTCACTTACGAGTTCGCCAAATTTGGACACATCGTGAGGCAACTCTATCTGAAGAGTAGTGCATAATCATGTCCAGCAGACGCAGTCCTCGCAAAAACGCTGAAGGAGAAACTGATTCGATAATTTAGTCATCCGAAGAACAATGGGTGGAATAATTTCTGCACCAAGAGGAATGTGGCGACCTCAGTTTCTGCGCCACCCACAGAACCACATGCAGTCTGACATGGTCCCAGACTTGCTGCTATGCACTATCTGCGTGCAAACAATAATAGCTGCATGGACATATATGCAAGTGGACACTGTTGCAAACTTGGTGGATCGAGTACACCTGCGCCAGGTGTCAGCACGTACCACAGAGGTCCATTAGCTGGTGCTCTGATGGCCACAAGGCAGCAAGCAGTGCAGCAACAGCAGATCTGGTTGTGGGCGACCTTGCTGACGCAGCAACACTCTTTGTAACGGTACCCCACTGACAGCGTCTGCAGCTCGTGGTCGTGCGGTAGCGTTCTCGCTTCCCGCGCCCGGTTTCCCAGTTCGATTCCCGGCGGGGTCAGGGACTTTCTCTGCCTCGTGATGAGTGGGTGTTGTGTGATGTCCTTAGGTTAGTTAGGTTTAAGTAGTTCTAAGTTGTAGGGGACTGATGACCATAGATGTTAAGTCCCATAGTGCTCAGAGCCATTTTTTTGAACCCACTGACAGCGGAACCACTTTCGAGCAGTTGCTGTTGGTACCATACTCGTTTTGGCAACAAAACCACCACATGTCAATCACCATGCTCACACACAGATGCCAGGTGCGACTGAATCTACGAGTAGACGCACCTGGCTACAATGCAGTATGAAAGCACCTTTTCGCAGCAGAACTGGGTGGGGCCGTGACGTACCTGATGGACACTGGTTCGGATTTATCCATTTTCCCTCGGCCGACATTAAGAGACCGAAGGAAGGACAAAACTCTGTGTTTCATGGCGGCAAACAATTCTGCCATAAAAACATACAGTCCTCATCAACGGGATGTGGACCTCGAACTGCACTGCACATTCGGTTCACTATCGCCGACGTCAGCCAGCTGATCCTGGGCACAGATATTCTCGGCCATTACAAGCTGCTTGCTGACATCGCAAATGCCCAAATGATCGACTCCACAATGAGTTTGAGGATAGTGGGACAGCAACAGCAGACTGCGTTCTTTAGCATAAAACCCATGGCATATTCCGGACCATAGACATCCTGGAGAAATTCTACATCTACATCTACATTTATACTCCGCAAGCCATCCAACGGTGTGTGGCGGAGGGCACTTTACGTGCTACTGTCATTACCTTCGTTTCCTGTTCCAGTCGCGTATGGTTCGCGGGAAGAACGACTGCCGGAAAGCCTCCGTGCACACTCGAATCTCTCTAATTTTACATTAGTGATCTCCTCGGGAGGTATAAGTAGGGGGGAAGCAATATATGCGATACCTCATCCAGAAACGCACCCTCTCGAAACCTGGATAGAAAGCTACTCCGCGATGCAGAGCGCCTCTCTTCCAGAGTCTGCCACTTGAGTTTGCTAAACATCTCCGTAACGCAATCACGCTCACCAAATAACCCTATGACGAAACGCGCCGCTCTTCTCTGGATCTTCTCTATCCCCTCTGTCAACTCCACATGGTACGGATCCCACACTGATGAGCAATACTCAAGTATAGGTCGAACGAGTGTTTTGTAAGCCACCTCCTTTGTTGATGGACTACATTTTCTAAGGGCTCTCCCAATGAATCTCAACCTGGCACCCGCCTTACCAACAATTAATTTTATATGATCATTCCACTTCAAATCGTTCCGTACGCATACTCCCAGATATTTTACAGAAGTAACTGCTACCAGTGTTTGTTCCGCTACCATATAATCATACAATAAAGGATCCTTATTTCTATGTATTCGCAACACATTACAGTTGTCTGTGTTAAGGGTCAGTTGCCACTCTCTGCACCAAGTGGCCATCCGCTGCAGATCTTCCTGCATTTCGCTGCAATTTTCTAATGCTGCAACTTCTCTGTATACTAAGGCATCATCCGCGAAAAGCCGCATGGAGCTTCCGACACTATCTACTAGGTCATTTATATATATTGTGAAAAGCAGTGGTCCCATAACACTCCCCTGTGGCACGACAGAGGTTACTTTAACGTCTGTAGACGTCTCTCCATTGAGAACAACATGCTGTGTTCTGTTTGCTAAAAACTCTTCAAGCCAGCCACACAGCTGGTCTGATATTCCGTAGGCTCTTACTTTATCAGGCGACAGTGCGGAACTGTATCGAACGCCTTCCGGAAGTCAAGGAAAATGGCATCTACCTGGGAGCTTATTCGACTCTTTGGGGCACCGAAGGAGGTCAAAAATTCAACACTCCATAACGTTATTACTATGCTTGGCCCATCCCCCTCGAGCTTCCCACGTCATCTTGCCTCCAATAGGTTCACAGTAGCAAAAGGCTGAGTTTGAGGCCATGCTGTGACAAGGCATTGTTGGCTGTCAAGCAGTCCGAGGTCTTTCGTCTTACATTTAGTACCAAAAAAGGGACAATTCACGGCGCCCATGTGGGGACTACGGTGCACTGAAGTCAAGGACGGTTCCAGATAGATTCTCAGTGCCACAAATGCTGGATTTTAGCTATACCCTGGCGGACTCTACTGTATTCAATAACATCGACTATGCAAAGCTGTACATGCAGAGTCCGCATCTCGTGGTCGTGCGGTAGCGTTCTCGCTTCCCGCGCCCGGGTTCCCGGGTTCGATTTCCGGCGCGGTCAGGGATTTTCTCTGCCTCGTGATGACTGGGTGTTGTGTGCTGTCCTTAGGTTAGTTAGGTTTAAGTAGATCTAAGTTCTAGGGGACTGATGACCATAGATGTTAAGTCCCATAGTGCTCAGAGCCATTTGAGCCATTTTGTACATGCAGAGCCCTGTGGCGCTAGAATACATATAAAAATGGCAACTGTCACCTCCTCTGGGCTCTTTGAGAGAATTTATATGGCATTCGACCTCCTGGATGTTGCTCAGACGTGGCATAGTTTCCTGAACGGTGTTCTGCGAGGCTCACCAGGTTGTTTCGCATACCTCGACAAGATCCTCATGTTCTTACACTCGCTTGAGCTCCTCCGCAGCCATCTAACGACCGTCTTCCGGCGCCGCAGCCAGGCTGGCATAGAAACACATTGAAACGTGTGTTCGGGGAATGGAAATCGAATTACTAGGCCATCTAATCTCTCTTACGAGATCAAAGCCTTTACCAGACAAGGTACAGACGATCTTGATCATGCCACGCCCATAGAGCTACAAAGGCCTCCGCCGATACCTCGGTATAATCAACTTTTACTAGTGTCATTTGCATAAGGCTGCCATGGTGCTGGTACCCCTGCCTGCTGCACTATGTGGTCCCATTACCAAAGGAAGGGCTCTCATTACCTGGACAAACGAATGGAGCCTTGTCAAAGTGAAGCTGCTCCCCCACCTCATACACAACACGCAGTTGCCACAATTGTGGACACCACCCAGACCGCTATAGGTGCAGCACTCCAACAGTGCGTTGGTAGCAGCTGACAGACACTCTGTTTTCGTGCAAATTATTGCGTCACTGCTGTCGTGGAGTTCATACGATCACAAGTTGTTTGCTGTGTACCAGGTGGTGAAATACTTCCGTTCCTTTGTGGAAGCCTGCACTTTCATTATTTTCACTGACCACAAGCTGATACCTCTCGCGTTTCGGAGTAACTACATCAGCCTTTCACCACGTCAGTTACTAGAGCTGGAGTACTTGTCACTTTTCACCATGGTCATCCGCCATATTTCTTGTATGGACAACGTCGTCGTTAACTGCTTGTCCTGCGATTGTTCTTTTATCTCCTCCCCCATGAACTATGAGGACGTCGCCCAAGAACAGGAGACTGGTGAACAGATTGACAGATTCTGCCATGACACCTCCAGCGGCCTATGACTGGAACTAGGCCCATTCCTGGTTTCTCCCAACATTCTCTATTTATTTATTTATTGTTCCGTGGGACCAAATTAAGGAGAAGTCTCCACGGTCATGGAACGAGTCAATACATGGAATTATAACACGATAGCAGAAACAGATGAAATGAAATACAAGAAACATATTCAGGCGATAAGTCTTAAGTTTAAATGAAGAAATTCAACAATGTAACACTGGAATTTGCTTGATTTTTTAGCTCTTGTAGGAGCTCCTCGACAGAATAGAAGGAGTGAGCCATGAGGAAACTCTTCAGTTTAGACTTAAAAGAGTTTGGGCTACTGCTAAGATTTTTGAGTTCCTGTGGTAGCTTATTGAAAATGGATGCAGCAGAATACTGCACTCCTTTCTGCACAAGAGTCAAGGAAGTGCATTCCACATGCAGATTTGATTTCTGCCTAGTATTAACTGAGTGAAAGCTGCTAACTCTTGGGAATAGGCTAATATTGCTAACAACAAACGACATTAAATAAAATATATACTGTGAGAGCAATGTCAGAATTCCCAGACTATTGAATAAGGGTCGACAAGAGGTTCTAGAACTTACACCACATATAGCTCGAAGAGCCCGTTTTTGAGCCAAAAATACCCTTTTTGAATCAGAAGAATTACCCCAAAAAATAATACCATGCGACATAAGTGTATGAAAACATGCGAAGTAGACTACTTTTCGTGTTGAACTGTCACTTATTTCAGATACTGTTCTAATGGCAAATAAAGCAGCATTTAGTTTCTGAATAAGATCCTGGACGTGGGCTTTCCACAATAGCTTACTATCTAGCCGAACGCCTAGGAAATTGAACTGTTCCATCTCGCTTATAATCTGCCCATTCTGTCTGATCAAAATATCGGTTCTTGTTGAATTGTGAGTTATAAACTGTAAAAACTGAATTTTACTGTGATTTAGCATCAAATTATTTTCCACAAGCCACGAACTTATTTCATGAACTACATTATTTGATAATGTTTCAATATTACACACAAGATCCTTCACTACCAAGCTGGTGTCATCAGCAAACAGAAATATTTTTGAATCACCTGTAATACTAGAAGGCATATCATTTATATAAATAAGAAACAGCAGTGGCCCCAGCACTGACCCTTGGGGAACGCCCCACTTAACAGTGCCCCATTGGGACTGAACATCACTACCACTCTCAGTATAGCGGAGAATTACGTTCTGCTTTCTGTTCTTAAAGTAAGAGGCGAACCAATTGTAAGCTACTCCCCTTACTCCATAATGGTGCAACTTCTGCAGCAATATTTTGTGGTCAACACAGTCAAAAGCCTTCGTTAAATCAAAGAAAACACCTAGCGTTCGCAACCTTTTATTTAACCCGTCCAAAACCTCACAGAGAGAAGAGAATATAGCATTTTCAGTTTTTAAACCATTTCTAAAACCAAACCGTACATTTGACAGCAAATTATGTGAATGTAAATGCTCCAGTAACCCTCATATACAACCTTCTCAATAACTTTAGCAGACACCGATGGCATAGAAATAGGTCTAAAGTTGTCAACATTATCCCTGTCTCCCTTTTTATAAAGTGGCGTCACTACCGAGTACTTTAATCGGTCAGGAAACCGACCACTCCTAAAGGAAAAGTTACAGATATGGCTAAGTACTGGGCTAACATATATAGAACAATACTTCAGTATTCTGCTAGATACTCCGTCATATCCACGAGAGTTCTTGGTCTTTAGTGATTTAATTATTAACTCAATCTCCCCCTTATCAGTATCATGGAGGAGCATTTCAGGTAACAGTCTCGGAATACTTTTTTCTAAGAGAGCTACGTGACTCCCTGTTGGGACTAGGTTTCTATTTGGTTCACCTGCTATATTCAGATAGTGATTATTAAATACTGTACAAATACGCGACTTATCAGTAGCACGGACATTTCCACTACGCACTGATTCTATATCCTCAACCTGTCTCTGCAGTCCAGCCACTTCCTTTACGACTGACCATATGGTTTTAATATTATCCTGAGACTTAGCTATTCTATCTGCATACCACATACTTTTTGCCTTCCTAATAACATTTTTAAGCACCTTACAATACTGTCTGTAATGGGCTGCTGGATTTAGATTTTGCCTGTTTCTAACGTTTTGATATAATTGCCTCTTTGTTCTACAAGATATTCTTATCCCTCTAGTCGGCCACCCAGGCTGCCTGATTGTGCCAGTACCATGTTTTGAACGTTCTAACGGAAAGCAACTTTCAAAGAGCACGAGAAAAGTCTTGAGAAAAGCATTATATTTATCATCTTGCCACTCTTGTTCCTTGATAAGGTTTACAAAGGTCTCTACAGCAACTGGATCAGCTTTCCTGAACAGTTGATAACTATATTTAACATGTGTTGCAGCACAAAAATCTTTTAGAGTTAAAATTTGTGCATCATGATCTGAAAGGCCATTCACCTTTTTGCTAACAGAATGCCCTTCTAGTAATCTGCAATCTATCAACAGGAACACAAGGCCTATTTCTCCCAGAGAAAATTTGGTGCATTGCATTTGACTGTAACCATGGGCTATCACACCCTGGTGTAAACACTATTGGGATGCTTGTGGCTGTGTGTTTCGTCTGACCGGGATTATGGAAAGACTGCCAGTAATAGGCACGCACCTGCACTGTGTTCCAGCGTCCCAAAATCGGGAGACATACCATCGACACCTTCCCTGATGTGACATGCCACTTCACACTCATCCACACAGACATTATGAGCCCCATCATCTGTCCCGTGGTAAGCGGTATCTACTGACAATGGTGGACCATTTCATGATCTGGCAGAGGCAAGGCCAACAGCAGACATCACCACTGAGACCATCGCCATTACCTTTGGCAACACCTGGGTGGCATGCTTTGGCTACCCCAGTCACACACATAACAGACCATTGCTGCCAGTTCGACAGAGCACTGTTTACACACATTGCCCAACTGTCTGGAGTAAGCCTACATCAATTTACCAGCCATCATGCAGCATCTAACAGCATGGTCGAGTGGCTCCGTTGGACACTAAAAGCATCCCTGACAGGTCAATACATTACCTGGACAAAGCCAATTCCAATTCCACATGTACTTCTTGGCTGGCGAGTAACACCAAAGGATGAGATCAGTATTACACCTGCAGACCCTTGTCTACGGAAATCGCTCACCATCCCCAGTGAATTCATGGAAGAGCTACCACTGCCTCATGATGCCTCGGCCCCAGCACTGACAGAACGTCTACACTTCACATGACCAGCCTACGAATGGACACAGTGACATGGCGTGGCACCTGCAAAGTAGTTGTTCATGCCAACTTACAGCTCTGCATGCATGTTATGTTGTGCATAAAAGTGACACAGTTACCATATAGCCCACCCTGCTCATAACTGCACCGACTGATACCGACTGATCACCCATGATGAGAAGACTCTGTAACGCCGGAAATGCATATCCTCCTATTTCCATCTATTGTACTATTATTATTTTTTTCCTTGTTTTGTTACCTCAAGATATGACATTTCTGTCTCTTTATATATTGTAATTGTTTTACTGTTTGTATATATATATTTATGCACTCATGTCGATGTATAATTGGTTTGTTTCGTAAATATTATTTGTATTTTTACGCTGGGTCTTGCCTAGGGAAAACTGCTATCGAACGATTACATCGATGGGTCGTGTGAAGAATCAAAGTGTGTATGATCTTTGGTAGTGTTAACTCTGCCGCGTGGAGCGCGGGCAGAACAGGGAGGGTCTGGCGGGAGTAGCGAGTGGAGCAGGTGTTGTGTGACGCTCCCGCGAGTTGCCGCGCTTTCGGGGTTTGGCAGCATGTAATTGCGCTCGACTCGCGATGATAGTTTCTGACATGGTGTCGCGGACGGGAAGCATTAGCTGGCGCACATCAAGAGCCCGTTTCGCCTGGTGACCGTGTCGAGAAGAAGGCGCTCCAACATCCAGCTTCTGCAACAGCGACGGCCGACAATGAGTGACTGTCGCCACCTCCTCGATCGACGGCTTCAAACCTTCAATCAACCAACAAGGAAGACTAAAAGCACGTAAAGTTTCAGAACTGTACGGCAGACCTCAGCTTTTCAAACTGTACCATTTTCGTCACTATAATTACAGCAACTTAGCATGAACTTTTGTTGCTCATTGTCCCAATTGCATTACCAAGCAGAGTCCCTTCCTTTTCCGAAATGAACCCGAGTGTCGTTGAAATTCAAACGCCAGCATTAAAGTAATATAGCTAACTCGTTTTCACTGCTTTAATTGCAAAGTTCAATTATGGCATTAATAGCTGGCTACAATATTCAGATTACGTACTAAATTTTACTATTGTTAATTGTTCAGAATCATTTAATTCACGTTCAAAGTTAAATCTCTTCTTTCTAAATTGCGTAGATTCAAGTAGTTTTTGAAATGATTGTTGAGGTAGTCCAAGACTAACTGTATGTTACTGAATTTCGATGTGCTTCAGAATGAAAGCTCACTATTAACTTCAGTCACTAAATTAACTTTCGATTTTCCGGTTTTATTAATTCTTTTGCTAAATTAAGTCAGAGTGTAGCGAAATTTATTACTTCTGACAAACTTTCAGTTTTCACACTACACATGTCAACCTTCAGTTGCCACGCTTCTAGTGTTAATTATATGTGTAATAACCTTTCTTTTTCAGTTACTATAGTAATTGTCCTTAGGGCTGGCGACCGTGATTTCCCCCAAATCTCAAATATCTAATTACCGCTAGTTAATTGTTAACGTAACGGCCGCACATTTACTTTCTTTATTAACTTTACCCCTTTTCAAAATTAATTTCCACCAGTTTCATTAGCACATTTCCTTTCATTTAGATGTAACCCTTTCCTCCCTCTTTACCGACATGTTAACTTCGGTGACGATTGCTTTTCCAAAACTCCCATTAGGTACACGCGGTTTCATTTTTCACTGTCATTAAGGTCGATAAGTGAGGGGGGAGGTTACACGTGGCGACCTGGTGACAGGACAATCTTCAAATTTGAGGTTGTTCTGGACACGAATTTTGCATTGTGCAAATCTCGTAACAAAGTACTGGTTACGAAATGGTCGATACGTCAGCGAGAATATTCGTGTGAGGAATCCTAATTATAGTTGAGATTTTGCATTTATATTGAAAATTATTAAAATGAGTGAAGGCAACAATTACCAAAATTTGGTAGACTTGGATACGGAACAATCGGTCGAACAGTGGGAAACGCGCACCGCGGTACCCATTGTTCAGGGGCAGGCGGCTAGCATGAAAGACGCGACCGCCGAAACGCAACAAAAAGCAGAAATGGAATTCCAAACTTTAGAAAATGTTTCGGAATCTGAAGCGAAAATAAAATCTGTACCCCTTGATGATGAATACGGGGGAACATGTATAGAGGAACCAGCTACGGAAGTAAAACCGGTAGTCTCCGGGAATTTAACTGATTTATTGAATGTTTTGATTAATGAAATCAAGAGTCAATCGGCAGAAATTATAGCTCTGTCTGTCAAGCAAGAAGCTCAGTCTGAAAAAATTGAACGAAAGCTAGACAATCAGAACAAAGCTATTAATGTTGTTAACAACAATGTTGGAGTTGTTAATACAAAAGTTGATAAAATCAAAGAAGATATTGTTGTAATTAATACCGAAATCGGTAATCTTAAACAGGAAATGATAGGCGTTCAGGCGGAAATTGCGAGCATAAATACTCGTTTTGATTCCGAAATTAGCAGAATCGAGAAAAGTGTAGGAGACGCAGTTGCTCCGATCATCGAGAATAAGGTGACGGAACAAATTCAATTAGTGAGAAAAGAGGATCATCAGAAGGTGGAAACTTTAAAGGCTTTAGTATCCGAAGTAGATACCAAAGTGACGAAGCAGGCTAACACCTGCGAAGAGAAAAAGAGGGAAGTGGAAACGCTTGCGACAACCACTTGCCAAGTGATTACGAGGGTGTCGGAATTAGAAAGGAAACTTGACGAAAAACAGAGCTATGTGCCAATCTGTGCACATAGTTCGGAGTTGTTGACGAAAGAGGAGCGGTTCGACCCCTTGAAAAAAGTCGGTATACACCCGACGGATTTCATTAAAAATTGTGAAAGAGTTTTACCCAGATCATGGACTAATGAGAGAAAAATTAATGCGGTTATTGATGTGTTGGCTGGTGATGCCAAGCGTTGGGGCCTAAACCTCAACATTGCGAACCTGACTTTTGACGAGTTTAAAAATTTGTTTCTGGCTGAATACTGGTCAGAGCAAAAACAGCAAAGTGTCTGGCGCGAATTTGTCGTATCGAGGCCTTTCGATGCGAATTCGCGCGGTTCGATGAAGGAGTTTTGTGAGGGCTGGATCCGCAAGTTGGAATATTTGCGTGATCGCCGCACGGAATCCGAAATAGTCTGGGAACTCTACAAAAAGCTTCCAGATGATACAAAGCGCTACGTAGGAAGCAATTACAGGACAAAAAATGATTTCCTGGAAAGAGTGGAGGACGAGGACAATTGGCGCAATAATCGCGACAGTGGTAGAGCCCGTGGTAACAACAACGGGTACCACAGCAACCACACCAACGATAACCATGGGAATAATGCATACCGCAACCATGGCAGCAATAACAATAATGGTTCGGACCGTAATAACAATCGGTACAATGCAAATAATAACCGGAATGACGGAAACCAGTATCATACTAGCGTGATACGGGCTGCGCAGAATAGTAATAACGCCAGAGGGTGTGATCAGCCGCCTCAGCAGTATCCGGGGAGCGTATCTGCTGGGACGAGACAGGGAAACCATTAGCCGCGCCGGTGAGGGGCCGACCGGGCGTGGAGAAATTTTGGCGGCCCAATAACAGGAGAAAACCCAGGTGTCGTCGTTATGAAAATTCCGTATGGAATAATCAACGGCGGGAGAGTGTGCCAGTGTTAGGAGAAAGGAGTGCGCCCACAAGTAGTAAATCAGCTGTATACATGGCAGCAGAAAATACATTCACTGTCAGTGAGAACAATTTAAGTAGTGTTCCGGAAATCGATTATAAAGTGGCAGCTGTAATACCCACAGCGGAACTGGAGATTGAGTTTAAGAATGATTCGCAATTGTTGAGAGAAGATCAGATGTCGGATAAAACGTCCGTCATCGAGCGAGGGGATGCAGAGAGGGATGAGGTCTGGTTAAGGCAGTTCGGTCGCTTATACGACGAACTAAGAGATTATAGGGGCCTGTACGGGAGGAGTGTTTATAGGGAGCGCGGGCAGGATTTGCCGCGTCTCGTCCCACAGGAAGATAGTATTTGTGAAGTGATGGAAAGTTCTGGCCCTAACCGGCAGACTTTACCAGAAATAGTTGATGTTAATGGGGAGCACGAGCAAGATTCGTCGTGTTTCGTCCCGCAGGAGTTAGATGTTGAAGTAGTAACGGAAAGTTCTGGCCCTAACCGGCAGACTTTACCGAAAGTTATAGTGGTAGAAGTAGCCGACCCATCCGACGCAAACCTCCAGTTTAAACATTGCGAGAGTATTAAGGAGAAAGATTACGAAAATTTTAGTGATAGCCGGACACGATTGGTAGAAAAGCACATAGATTACAGCGTGTATGAGGTTAGAGCTGACATTATACAGTCAGACGATAGCAGTGTGGGTTGCGCAGATCCAGAGGAAGTAATTTCAGATGCTACTGGGCACATTCCTCCAGGTAGATTGGCAGATGAGATCAATCTGACCAAAGTGGAATCAACGAAGGTGACAATTAGTGAATTGATAGCAAAGCAACACTCACTAGTTGACGAGTTACAGGAAAAGGTTTCGGTATTGGAGGCGAAGCTAGAGACTAAGCCTCAGGACAAACGTGTTGAAATTAAAACTGTATGTGAACAGAGGCTGAAAAAGCCGCCAGATAAGCCGAATTTAGGATCAAAGCCGGATGGTTTTTTCTGGAATGACCTGAATATAGACGAGGATTTACTGTGGGAAAATAAAGAAACAGTCGAGGACAAGTGTAGACAGATAGTAGTGTCTGTTAATATGCACGACCTACAACTAAACGTGTTGATTGACACCGGTGCAGAATTGAGTGCTGTATCTGGGAAAATATTTGAGTTACTGAAAGACAGACCTGGCATCGTAGTTATGCCAGTAACAGGAGTGAAAATTATCGGTGCTACTGGGAAGGCCAGTAAACCGGTCACAAAACAGATTTTTGTCAACTTCGAGATATGTGGGGCACGATTTGAACAAGAGTTTGTCGTCGTGCCAGACTTAACTACGGAAGTAATTATCGGGTTAGATTGGCTATTAAAGTACCGTGCAGTGATTAACTGCGAAAGCAAAACTTTGACATGTATGTCACTAGATAAAACAATGGTAGTTGGTTTTGACGAGGCAGGAGACGGTGTGCATAGGCAATACCAGCCTATACACATTGTTAACTGGCCGGATGACATTGACGTAGGAATGAGTTTGAACTACCATAACATGAGGAATTTCGGCATTGACAAAAGTGTAGAAAGTGAATTGGAAGAGATAATCAAATTCCCTCCACGGATTAACATTAGTATTGGTGTGAAAAAAGATCGTTTGCGAGAAGTAATGAAGCTAAAAGCCGATGCTCGCATACGTCGTCATGACGCTAAAGCGCGTTTTGCTAAGTTTGCAATCGGAGACTTAGTACTTGTAAAAGCTCATGAGAAATCGAGCGAGATAGACCATGAAAACTCTAAATTTAAGTTTGTTTATAATGGACCATATAAAGTCATTGGTATGCCTCACACAAATGCTTACGGAATATTGTAGACTTGAAATTGTACCAACCTAGGATCGATTAATACCACACAATGGGTAATTTATACAGTATGTAAAATAGAGTGTAAGATTTATCGATTTGCTAGATTGCCATGCTTTTGACTGACCAAGGTCATTAAAGAAGTTGTAATTAATAAGTAATTAATTTTGATTAATCAATTTAATTTTAATCAGTTTAATCATGATCTAATCAACTGAAAAATCCAAGCTGCTAGTTTAAGTTTTCAGCTGAGTCACAGTAGATTAAGGAATATAAATATGATTTTGTAAATAGCTGTAAGATTTCATAAATATGTGATTTACTAGTCATTGCCGATGTACTTAGACGCTGTTTTAAGTTTCAGGCTAGTACATGCGTGTGATGATGGACAGTGTTGAGTTATCCACTGTGATAGTATTAAGGGACTCCTTGAGATTACTCGGGAGTGAGTTTTTCCTAAAGAATTCAGTGAAACGGACGTTCTGGAAACGCCGTCACAAGGGCGAGTGAGATCAAGCGTGCCGCACACGCGGGCGCAACAATACTGGCGAGGCGAGCCGCTGTCGGCTCTTGTGCCGCTGTTGGCTCTTGGGCCGCTGTCGGCATTCTTTGTACTTGCGAGTACGGAAGGCGGAATTGTTTTTCTTCCTGGACAGCTGAAAGAATTCTACTGTCAATATTTATGTTTTTTTCGATCTGATGTGTGTTATTTTCTTGTTTAGCGTTTAATGGACTCCCATGACGAGAATATTAATTATGAAAGGGTTATGTAAAAATGTGTATTCTATGTAATTAATTATTAATTTGCGTATTTTGATCTACCTGTTTTTATGACCATGTACTCTGATTAATTTTGTAAATAGTATTCCATTTCTTGATACTGTTGGGAATTTTGACAATTTTAGAATAGCTAAACCATTTTCTATGTTTTCTATGAATTTTAATATGTTGTCAACCTGTTTTATTTTGTGCAAGATGACAGAGTGGAATAAGATTAGGAGTGTCTCCACTCAATTATTATGGTCTAAAAATTGATTTATGCTTAATTAGACGAATGCTAAATTTTGTTGATGTTTTGAGCATATGCACTTCCGCTGTTTCTTTTTTGGGACATTTTCTGAGTCTGTTTACGTTACACGAACATCCTCAGACAATGTGGGGCACGTGTAACGCCGGAAATGCATATCCTCCTATTTCCATCTATTGTACTATTATTATTTTTTTCCTTGTTTTGTTACCTCAAGATATGACATTTCTGTCTCTTTATATATTGTAATTGTTTTACTGTTTGTATATATATATTTATGCACTCATGTCGATGTATAATTGGTTTGTTTCGTAAATATTATTTGTATTTTTACGCTGGGTCTTGCCTAGGGAAAACTGCTATCGAACGATTACATCGATGGGTCGTGTGAAGAATCAAAGTGTGTAGGATCTTTGGTAGTGTTAACTCTGCCGCGTGGAGCGCGGGCAGAACAGGGAGGGTCTGGCGGGAGTAGCGAGTGGAGCAGGTGTTGTGTGACGCTCCCGCGAGTTGCCGCGCTTTCGGGGTTTGGCAGCATGTAATTGCGCTCGACTCGCGATGATAGTTTCTGAAATTGTGTCGCGGACGGGAAGCATTAGCTGGCGCACATCAAGAGCCCGTTTCGCCTGGTGACCGTGTCGAGAAGAAGGCGCTCCAACATCCAGCTTCTGCAACAGCGACGGCCGACAATGAGTGACTGTCGCCACCTCCTCGATCGACGGCTTCAAACCTTCAATCAACCAACAAGGAAGACTAAAAGCACGTAAAGTTTCAGAACTGTACGGCAGACCTCAGCTTTTCAAACTGTACCATTTTCGTCACTATAATTACAGCAACTTAGCATGAACTTTTGTTGCTCATTGTCCCAATTGCATTACCAAGCAGAGTCCCTTCCTTTTCCGAAATGAACCCGAGTGTCGTTAAAATTCAAACGCCAGCATTAAAGTAATATAGCTAACTCGTTTTCACTGCTTTAATTGCAAAGTTCAATTATGGCATTAATAGCTGGCTACAATATTCAGATTACACAAGCACGAATTAAGAGTGCGAGCTTTGTTACCGTATTTTAGCTTACCTGTGACTGCAGCTCAGCTTGGTACGTACTAAATTTTACTATTGTTAATTGTTCAGAATCATTTAATTCACGTTCAAAGTTAAATCTCTTCTTTCTAAATTGCGTAGATTCAAGTAGTTTTTGAAATGATTGTTGAGGTAGTCCAAGACTAACTGTATGTTACTGAATTTCGATGTGCTTCAGAAAGAAAGCTCACTATTAACTTCAGTCACTAAATTAACTTTCGATTTTCCGGTTTTATTAATTCTTTTGCTAAATTAAGTCAGAGTGTAGCGAAATTTATTACTTCTGACAAACTTTCAGTTTTCACACTACACATGTCAACCTTCAGTTGCCACGCTTCTAGTGTTAATTATATGTGTAATAACCTTTCTTTTTCAGTTACTATAGTAATTGTCCTTAGGGCTGGCGACCGTGATTTCCCCCAAATCTCAAATATCTAATTACCGCTAGTTAATTGTTAACGTAACGGCCGCACATTTACTTTCTTTATTAACTTTACCCCTTTTCAAAATTAATTTCCACCAGTTTCATTAGCACATTTCCTTTCATTTAGATGTAACCCTTTCCTCCCTCTTTACCGACATGTTAACTTCGGTGACGATTGCTTTTCCAAAACTCCCATTAGGTACACGCGGTTTCATTTTTCACTGTCATTAAGGTCGATAAGTGAGGGGGGAGGTTACAACTCTACGTATCAGATGTAATGGCAAGCTGTCTAAAGTGGAGGACCTGTCAATGGATGACATTCCCCATGCATTCGGTCAGGCAGAGTCTGTCCCCATAGCCGCCAGTAGCGTGCAGACGCCGCCAGCTGTCACCACACAGCCACATGTGCCTCAGCCTGCCCACCATGCCTAGGCAGCTGCCTGGACCACCCTGCACCCATGTGCATTGGCCACCGTGACTATAGCAGCCAACAGACTATGTCATGTGAGTCGGCTGCTGCATCCGTTTCAAATGTCTGTGCTGCATCATAATAACATCACTTTGTATGCCACAGCCAGCATGCACCCTACCTGCTGCATGCCATTGAAGCACTGTCTCCAATGGGCCACAACACTAGCTGCGATATCATTTCCAGTCGAGCTCCAGATATTGCCTCCCATTTCACGAGCTGTTTTTCTGTCGCAGCTTCTGGACTTGCTGTTGCGTCTCTGTGCCTCCAGCATGTCAGGTCTTGAGCCTGGGTTGACTCACACGCTGGTCTCCGAGTCACAATCCCATCGAGGTCTGCACAGCCTCACACACTGCTGGGCTTGTCCATCCCAGTTCCAGGACCCATGTTTGAGTCCTGATGACACCACGTTTGCACGAGTCTACTCTCTCTGCCCCATGCATCAAGGCAACATCGAGTGCCAATTTGTGTTTCTGTGTCAGGTGTGTCAAGAACTCAGTGAACTGGGTGAACATTTCGTGTCTTTTTTCGTGTTTAACCAGATTTTGATCACGTGCCAGTGTCCTCTGAGGCGACATTTCTGCATTCAACATTTTCAACCGCACATCGCCACGAACAGCTGCGCATGACGTCATGCACCGCCACCCAATCACTGTGACCGGCCCACCACTATCACGCTCGCACTGGCCTTAGCACAAAGTGCATGAGGCCGAAACATATACTGGCTGTATGTAAATCGCTTTCACTTCTCGCAGCTCCAGGGTGCATCTGTGTAGTAGCAGTACCACAGAATCACATGGACGGTGGCGCGCCAGTATTGGCCTGTTAGCGCAGATTTTACCATTGGGCCAATCTTTGGCAACGGTGCAGTGCCCACGGGACGGTAGAAACAAAAACGAAAGTGAGTGCGACCTAGCCTCTGTGGGTTGGAGACGTTTAGGTCGATCGCAGATTGCGTCAGCAGCGGTCCACTGAGTCGAATGTAATGCGCACTCCCTACCGACATGTTTGCAAATTTGCGTAGGTGCCGATCGTTCACTCCACCCCATCGTGCCCGCAAATTAAACGGCGCCCTGCGAGACGAGTGGTAATTTGCCCATTCGGCCGGACATACGCCCTTTGTCTCTGTGCAGTCGCGAGACCATACTATACGCTCGATCACTTAGGAATGTGCGCCGTCTGGGATTAGTGGTCGGGCTGTTTCTACAGTCACACGACCACGGCATGTGGACATTTCAGACAGTACCTCTGCATGTTTTTTAATGTACCAATTGTTGTCAATAAATTTGTCCACACAAATGAAGAATATTATTATGTAATCAGGTGTTTGATCAATTACCGTCGCTTGAGCATACATCCTGAATTTAGCGTGTGAGTGCGGCAATAAAAGACGGGTCACCACGCGACGGACTTGAAAGTTGCAAAAACTACCCATTTCCCGCTTCAGATTATTTTCAGGGATATTAAAGGGTTTGACAAATTAAGAGATACTTAGTCACTTCTGTGTCTCTCGTTTTTGTTTTTGTGGCCGCGCACCAGCTGCCAACGATGTTACCAAATGCCGTATTCCCTTGTTACAGTAGACGAAGCAGCATCTTCCTCCAGTTCACTTGGGCTACTTTGTTGCTCAGAAATCGTAATTTCGATTTGTTGTATGGATGGCCCGTGTGCTGCTGGATCTTGAAAATACATGTTTTAAGCCCTGGATCCAAATAGAGTAGCAATGACTACACGGCCATGCAATTCAATTAAAGAATATGTTCTCGTCAGCTCTCTCAATAAAATGTTCTTTCATTGTTTGATAATTGGACAGACTGGTGTGATGATACAGAATTCCATTGACAAACAATTAATCATTAGTACAATTTTGGATATTGTAAAATACTTGAAGTCCATTAGATACAGAATAAGTGTCGAAAGAATGACTCGATTCTAAAAGTATAATAATGTCGTGTGACGAGGACCTCCCTTCGGGTAGACCGCTCGCCTGGTGCAAGTCTTTCGTTTCGACGCCACTTCGGCGAATTACGCGTCGATGGGGATGAAATGATGATGATTAGGACAGCACAACACCCAGTCCCTGAGCGGAGAAAATCTCCGACCCAGCCGGAAATCGAACCCGGGCCCTTAGGATTGACAGTCTGTCGCGATGACCACTTTTTTTTGGATCTCATTTTGTTCTACTTTGCTCGTTGAATTTGTTCGTGGCGGACGTCCGATGACACTCTTTCGGGTTGTTCGTTGATCCCGTTACTCAGTTTTTTTTGTTACAGAGAGTAGCTAAACCCTCTGACCGAACACGCTGAGCTACCGTGCCGGCATCACTCAGCTACCGAGGGCGGACAATTCTAACAGTACTCGGTATCAAAACAAACTTATCCAATATTTACCTGTAATTACTTTTATCAGTAGATCCCCACACAGAGAACATCATGTATCTTTCTTCCTTTGGCAACAAGGTCGTCCTTGAACATTTCCATCCAATGAATACTGTGTCTTCCTGCAGGACGTTTTCCTTCCACCACTGTTTCAAAATTTATTCGGCCTATTCTTGTAGGCCCCAACTTCATTACATGCCCGTATCATTATAGTCTGCATGTGCTCATTCGGTCTAAAAGGGTTGATTCCTTCTTTCTCCTCCTCACCTCATATCTTAAATTATCCATCTTGGTCTTCTGGACAGTGGATCTAAGGAAATTCATTTCTGTAACCTGGAGCCTCGACTGTGAACATAAATGCTTTGATACTGGTATGAAGTAGCTGTTGCACAACACTGATTTTGCTCTTTCTGGAGTCATGTCATCCCATAAAAGGGTTCTTAGTTTGTGGAATATTTCAGAACGCTTTTGCTCTCTGTTGGTATTTTCCTGCGTAATCAAATTGTCCCTGGATATTATACTTCTGAGGTGCAGAAAACCGCCCACACACTCTAGCTATTTGTCTCCTAAGTTTACACTTGAGGGATGCCCATCACTGGTGATTGCTATCGCCATTTTCTTGTTATTGCTGGTGTGGATGTTGTACTCCTGGAACTGGGATTTCCACACGTTGAATCTGCTCCGAACTTCCTCTTCTGTTTCACTCCAGATAATGACATCATGAGAAAAGGCAACTGCTTTAAACGCACCGAAACTTTTCTTGGTGGTCCTTAGTATATCATCCATAACAACAGTGAACGGTAAGAAGAACAGCGCACTACACTGTTGGACTCCACTTCTGGACCGAAACCATGAAGATCGTCCCTCTCCAACTTGTACACAACTAGTACAGCCCTTGTACAGAATCTGGATTTTCCTTACCAGTCCTTCAGGTACGTTCCTTTCCGTTAGGGACTCCCAGATCTTCTCCCTTGCAACACTATCATGTGCTTTATTTACGTGTAGGAATACAATTAACAATATCTTGCCTTTCCCCACTATTTTCCCATCAGCATGTGGATGCCGAAATATAGATCCACTTGCGAGGAAGTAAGCACTTACAGATATGTCTAGTGGAACGTGAATTATTTTTCTCCAGCTTTCGACCAAGATCAAGATGGGAACTTCTATCGCTTGCCACGAATATAGCGAACACAGAGATTCCGCAGTAATCTTATGAAAAATTCTCTCTTCTTCTTAATTCATAGTCTAGGCCATAGGCCGGTTTCGTCTTCTAACTGTCCAGCTTTTTCTTGTCTTCCTACGGATCGTGTACCTAAAGATTTAAAAATTTAAGTCTTGTTTTGGTAATCTTGAATCTAGCCTTGTTTGTGGACACTATAGCCAGCTTTGTCGATTGACTTGATTTTGTCATTTATAGCATATATCCCAAGCTATACTCTTCTGTCTTAGTTTCTTAGTCTACCTAAACTTGTACTGCCCTTAACTGATTCTAGAATTTTCATTTCCGCTGTTTGGCTTCTATTTTCTTGCTTTTTAGTACCTGTCCAGGTTTCGCTTCCAAACAGCAATGTGAGGATGATCATTACCTTATGTACGAGGGTTATTCGGAAAGTAAGGAACGATAGGTCACAAAATGGAAACCACAGTGAATATCAAAACTGTTTTATTTGCAACAGTTACGTACAATTTGCAGCTACTTATATCCATGGTCGCCGATCCGGCTTAGACGTTTGTCGTAGCATTGTACCAACTTTCCAATACCCTCGTTATACAAGGCAGCCGCCAGTGCTTTCCGTCAATCCTCTACGCTGGCCTAGAGTTCGTTGTCTGTGCCAAAATGTTGTCTTCATAGCCAGCGGTTCATGTGAGCAGAGATGAAACTCAGAGACAGACAATTACGGGCTGTATTGCGGGTAGTCAAACATTTCCGTTTGAAAACGAGGCAGGAGCATCTTCATTGGCACTGCAGAATGCGGCTGAGAATTGTCTTGAAGAAGAAAACGGACGCCAGTTACGTCATGTTGGCTCACCAGGCCCTCGTGCTTGGCGAGAGACACTGTTGTTCTGGGTATCTGTATGTGCTCCCTGTGTGTTCAGACCGAAAAAGAACGAAGTAACGCGATAGACGGGCATACTAGAGACACTGCCCAACACACTTGTGCGGAACTTCATAGGATTTTCACTGTGGCTTCCATTTCGCGACTGATCATTCCTTACTTTCCGAATAAGCCTCGTAAAATTAAATGTTTAAATGTTGTTACAAAACTTGGCCAGATTAAGTAAAACTAAGCCAATATCAAAGGTCTCGAGTCTCAGCATGGTCCAATAATCAGTTTCTAGAGAAAGCCAGTCTTTACGAAATTTTAATAGTACGTAATAATAAACTTCGAAAGTTCTACTTTTGAAACTACGTTCAGTTGGTTACAAAAAGATTCTGTGGAGGTTTTCATTAAGATATATCTTTTATCTTTTGAATTTATTCTCATTCATACGGAATGTTAAAAGCACATAATGTAAATGTGAGACAGTTTTACCTTTGGAATTACATTCAGTTTTCGACAAAAACTAATGGCAGATCACATGAAACTATGTCCTTTACTTTTTGAATTATTAAGTAAAAACCGATATTGATGCTAAAAACTAAAAAACGAGTTAAATTAACTTACCTTGGCATATAAGATACAAAGGTAAAATCACAGCACTGCATTTGAAGGGCTTATTTCAAAAGTGGTAAAAGTCCATTTTTATTCATTCTGAGATACAGAGTCCTAAAGTTAAATGAGCGCTGAAAAATCTACAGTTGAGATACTAGAAATATTCAAGCATATGGCTTCTTGCTAGAGATGAACCTTTCTTTCTGTTTGTTTGGACCATTAATTTCAGAAGCATTATAGACAGAAAAGTGGAGGTAATGGACTTGTACCACTATTGAAATAAGCCCTTCGTTTGATATAAGTAATAATGAAAATGTACAGTATTTCACTATGATATTGTAATTAAATAAGGATAGAAATTAGGAAGAGACATTTCAGAGGCCACTATCCACCCTCGGTTCAGTTTAAAAGATTCTGGAACTTAAAATACAGATATTATCGGGTTGAGAAATTTATACAGTATAAACAGAGTATAGATTTACCTAGAGAAAAATTGGGATCGTTGCAGGCCTTCAACCAACAACAATATACACTGAAGCGCCATGGAAACTGGTATAGGCGTGCGTATTCAAACAGTGTGACGGCAGACCACCTCCGCTATAAGTGGTGGCCTTCCGTCTACCGCCTTTCTTGCAGAGGAGTTGCAACACGTTGCTTCACCCTTGTATTCTCAGGCACTTCAGAAATGGGCTTTCTTCGAACGTGACACGCACTATAATGTTCCAGAGCCTTGTACCTGTTCCGAACTATTAGGGGCAGTGAAACGAAAAACGAACACTCTTCAGAACCGGACCATGGAATAGATCCATCCAAAAGTAATCAGCAGGTTTGTTAAGACATTTATTCTATTGGGAGACGAGACAATCAGTTCCTGTTACGTAGAACGCGGTCTGCCGCTAACGTATCCACAACCGCACCCATTCTTGACTTTCTCGTCCGACTGAAACCGTAAAGCGTTTTGTGATTACTTTTCAGTGGAACCATTCCGTGGTCAGGCTGTTGAGGGTGTTCGGTTTTCGTTTGATTGACCCTTACAGTAAGTTCAGGACGCGAGGTAAGTTGGCCGAGGAGTGGCAGGCCGGTGTACAGACCGTGAGAATCCTGCGCGGCAGGTGGGTGGAGTCCTCCTCCTGGACGGTGGCGCGGTACACGGGCTGCTCGAACGCTGGCGCCAGATCGTTGGCGTCGCGCACCCGCACCAGCAGCGTCGCCTGCCCCACCACGCGGCCCTCCGCAGACACCGCCGCCAGCACCAGCTCGTACTGCAACACACAGCACAAGCCGCCGGTCATAGCTGCAGGCCGAACCCCAGCTCCACCCACAACACTGCGGGAACTGCCCAGAAATACACTACTGGCCATTAAAATTGCTACACCAAGAAGAAATGCAAATGATAAACGGGTATTCATCGGACAAATATATTATACTAGATCTGACAAGTGATTACATTTTCACGCAATTTGGGTGTATAGATCCTGAGAAATAAGTACCCAGAACAACCACCTCTGGCCGTAATAACGGCCTTGATACGCCTCGGCATTGGGTCGAACAGAGCTTGGATGGCGTGTACAGGTACAGCTGCCCGTGCAGCTTCAACACGATACCACAGTTCATCAAGAGTAGTGACTGGCGTATTGCGACGAGCCAGTTGCTCGGCCACCATTCACCAGACGTTTCCAATTGTTGAGCGATCTGGAGAATGTGCTGCCAGGGTAGCAGTCGAACATTTTCTGTATCCAGAAAGGACCTGCATCATGCGGTCGTGCATTATCCTGCTGAAATGTAGGGTTTCGCAGGGATCGCATGAAGGGTAGAGCCACGAGTCGTAACACATCTGAAATGTAACGTCCACTGTTCAAAGTGCCGTCAATGCGAACAAGACGTGACCGAGACGTGTAACCGATGGCACCCCATACCATCACGCTGGGTGATACGCCAGTATGGCGATAACGAATACACGTTTTCAACGTGCGTTCACCGCGATGTCGCGAAACACGGATGCGACCATCATGATGCTGTAAAGAGAACCTGGATTCATCCGAAAAAATGATGTTTTGCCATTCGTGCACCCAGGTACGTCGTTGAGTACAACATCGCAGGCGCTCCTGTGTGTGATGCAGCGTGAAGGGTAACCGCAGCCATGGTCTCCGAGCTGATAGTCCATGCTGCTGCAAACGTCATCGAACTGTTCGTGCAGATGGTTGTTGTCTTGCAAACGTCCCCATCTGTTGACTCAGGGATCGAGACGTGGCTGAACGATCCGTTGTAGCCATGCGGATAAGATGCCTGTTATCTCGACTGCTAGTGATACGAGGCCGTTGGGATCCAGCACGGCGTTCCGTATTACCCTTCTGAACCCACCGATTCCATATTCTGCTAACAGTCATTGGATCGCGACCAACCCGAGCAGCAATGTCACGATACGATAAACCGCAATCGCGATAGGCTACAATCCGACCTTTATCAAAGTCGGAAACGTGATGGTACGCATTTCTCCTCCTTACACGAGGCGTCACAACAACGTTTCACCAGGCGACGCCGGTCAACTGCTGTTTGTGTATGAGAAATCGGTTGGAAACTTTCCTCATGTCAGCACATTGTAGGTGTCGCCACCGACGCCAACCTTGTGTGAATGCTCTGAGAAGCTAATCATATGCATGGTCTTCCTGTCACGTCTTCTTCGTGGTGTAGCAATTTTAATGGCCAGTAGTGTACTTTCTGAATTTAGATCTCCAAGTAATTCCTTTCAATCCTATTATCTTGTTACTATATGACTGATGTCCATAGTGATCTACTCTAAAAGATGGGTAAAACACCACTAAATTTATCTGATAAAATGTGTCATTATGTATAAATCAGTGAACAATTTTACACTGCGAGATCTTCCAGAACTGAATCATAAGTTAAAGTAATGCCTCTTCGTAATTTCATTTTGTCTTTTCTTGATGTTAGCTTGTACAGAACAGATGTAAGTTGAATTGGGCGTAATTTTGCTGGCTTAATAATTATCTACGTCACCATAATTAGTCGAGTTCATTGTTTCACAAGGAATACCATCCTGTTTCCAGATATTTACTTAACATATATTGTGGGTTAAAATGTGTTTCAGGGAAATACTAGGAGAGGCTGGTGGCGAATTTTCGGGGGCAGATTTTCGAACACTATCTATGTTCAAATGAAACTACATGGTTTCAGAGAACTTTTTAAGACTCAGAGTCTCAGTTGTGCTGAGACATGAATGGGTATTGGGATTGAGGGAGGTATGCTAGGGTAGTCTGTGCAGTTATGCAAACCCGCTGTGCCTAGTTGACGTAGTGATCAGCGCAACTGCTTAACGAGTACGAGACAGTTTCGAATCCCAGCCTTGGTACAAATTTTCATTCGTCGCTTCAGTTTGCACAACAGGGTGTTTCCGGAAGAGAGGGCAGTAATGTGACAGGACATAGAGAATGCTCCACTGATCAATTTGAGGAAGGGAACCTGAGGTCGAAGAAGCCCGCTTGAGGAGATATGGAAGTAAACTTGTCTACCGCTTTGTCTAGCGTTACTATTTTCCAGTTTATTTACACCTAACATGCTACAAGCTTCCAAGTACTGTACTGTTTATTTACTTGTAAATTCTTTCCTTCAAGGAAGCAAGGAGGACCAGCCTGATTTCTAGAAAGTCATGATGTCGGTTTTGTTTACTTTACTTGTCCATAAGGTGACTCTGTTGTATCGTATTTACATTGTCCTATGACAGTACGCGCTACGAACGACAGACCCACTCGTAACTCAGTGCTATTCAGAGACGTACAGTACAGTATGATGGAAAGGTACAGGTACAGTTACGCTGAACTCACTGACATGCACTTTATGTATAGGGAAGTACGTTGCAATACTGTGGCGGCTGAAAGGTTGTACAGGGAACGATTTCCTAACAGGTACCAGCCGCCATGGCGAGTGTTTATTTCTCTAGATCGACGAATGCGGGACACAGGTCCATTGGAAAGTCGAAACGAGGGGACATGGCAACAAGAGGAGCACTCACACGCCCGGTTTTGATGAGGTGGTGCTGCAACGTGTCGCAGTGGGTGCCAGTACAAGTACTCGTCGCACTGCACGTGAAATGTGCGTCGCACGTACTAGCGTGTGGCGAGTACTCTGCGAACAATAATTACACAACAACAATTACACCCATATCGCCTACAACGAGTCCATGCAGTGCTTGTGAATGACTTTGCACCAAGGGTCGCATTGTGTCAGTGGTTGCCCCAACAATCGATTGATCGACCAGATATCCTCCAAATCGTCCTGTTTACTGACGAGGCCTCATTTGATCCTGATGGTATTTCGAACAGCGGGAGTAGCCATGTGTGGGATGAGGGAAACCTTCACGCTTTAATAGTCACATCATCAAGTAGTTTTACTGTGAATATCTGGGCCGGCATTGTAGGCGACAACGTCATTGGGCCATATATTCTACCTGGGCGTCTGAACGGCCACCTGTGCTCGAGGTTCGTGCAAAGACCTCTACCTGAGTTGTTGTAGAATGTACCCTTGGCTATTGGTGAGGGGGTGTGGACACAACATGACGGTCCACCGCCTCAGTTCAGTGTGGATGTCCGTAACCACCTCAAATCTGTATTTTCTGGTCGCTGGATAAGAAGCTTCCTCTGATGTGACTCGAAGCACACCTAGAATATTTGTCAGGGCGCGTCAGAATATTTTACGTCGATGTCATGCTTGCACTGAGGTTGATGGCCGTCAGTTTCAGCACATTTTGTAAGATACAGTACAAAAGGTGCCTGCACTATATCTGTGATGGTATTTGCAGTTAACTGTAACTAACGTAAATAAAAAAGTACTCAGTAATGTGGTTTTATTCCTATTATCTCCTTGATTAAAACTGAAGAAACTGCAAAATGGTGGGAATTTAAGGAGATGGGACCTGGATAAACTGAAAGAACCACAGGTTGTAGAGAGTTTCAGGGGGAGCATGAGGGAACAATTGCCACAAATGGGGGAAAGAAATACAGTAGAAGAAGAATGGATAGCTTAGAGGGATGAAGTAGTGAAGGCAGCAGAGGATCAAGTAGGTAAAAAGACGAGGGCTAGTGGAAATCCTTGGGTAACAGAAGAAATATTGAATTTAATTGATGAAAGGAGAAAATATAAAAATGCAGTAAATGAAGCAGGCAAAAAGGAATACAAACGTCTCAAAAATGAGATCGACAGGAAGTGCAAAATGACTAAGGAGGGATGCCTAGAGGACAAATGTAAGGATGTAGAGGCTTATCTCACTGCGTTCCGCCCCGATAGCTGAGTGGTCAGCGCGACAGACTGTCAAACCAAAGGGCCCGGGTTCGATTCCCGGCTGGGTAGGAGATTTTCTCCACTCAGGGACTAGGTGTTGTGTTGTCCTAATCATCATCATTTCATCCCCATCGACGCGCAAGTCGCCGAAGTGGCGTCAAATCGAAAGACTTGCACCAGACGAACGGTCTACCCGACGGGAGGCCCTCGTCACACGACATTTCATCTCATCTCACTGGGGGTAAGATGGTTACTACCTACAGGAAAATTAAAGAGACCTTTGGAGAAAAGAGAACCATTTGTATGAATATCAAGAGCTCAGATGGAAACCCAGTTCTAAGCAAAGAAGGGAAAGCAGAAAAGTGGAAGGAGTATATAGAGGGTCTATACAAGGGCGATGTACTTGAGGACAATATTCTGGAAACAGAAGAAAATGTAGATGAAGACGAAATGGGAGATAGGATACTGCGTGAAGAGTTTGACAGAGCACTGAAAGACCTGATTCGAAACAAGGCCCTGGGAGTAGACAACATTCCGTTAAACTACTGACTGCCTTTGGAGAGCCAGTCCTGACGAAACGCTACCATCTGGTGAGCAAGATGTATGAGACAGGCGAAATACCCTCAGACTTCAAGAACAATATAATAATTCCAATCCCAAAGAAAGCAGGTGTTGACAGATGTGAAAATTACCGAACTATCAGTTTAATAAGCCACAGCTGCAAAATACTAACGCGAATTCTTTACAGACGAATGGAAAAACTAGTAGAAGCCGACCTCGGGGAAGATCAGTTTGGATTCCGTAGAAATATTGGAACACGTGAGGCAATAGTGACCTTACGACTTATCTTAGAAGAAAGATTAAGGAAAGGCAAACCTACATTTCTGGCATTTGTATACTTAGAGAAAGCATTTGACAATGTTGACTGGAATACTCTCTTTCAAATTCTAAAGGTGGCAGAGGTAAAATACAGGGAGCGAAAGGCTATTTACAATTTGTACAGAAACCAGATGGCAGTTATAAGAGTTGAGGGGTAAGAAAGGGAAGCAGTGGTTGGGATGGGAGTGAGACAGGGTTGTAGCCTCTCCCCGATGTTATTCAATCTGTATATTGAGCAAGCAGTAAAGGAAACAAAAGAAAAGTTCGGAGTAGGTATTAAAATCCATGGAGAAGAAATAAAAACGCCGAGGTTCGCCGATGACATTGTAATTCTGTCAGAGACACCAAAGGACTTGGAAGAGCAGTTGAACGGAATGGACAGTGTCTTGAAAGGAGGATATAAGATGAACATCAACAAAAGCAAAACGAGGATAGTGGAATGTAGTCGAATTATGTCGGGTGATGCTGGGGGAATTAGATTAGGAAATGAGACACTTAAAGTAGTAAAGGAGTTTTGCTATTTTGGGAGCAAAATAACTGAAGATGGTCGAAGTAGAGAGGATATAAAATGTAGACTGGCAATGGCAAGGGAAGTGTTTCTGAAGAAGAGACATTTGTTAACATCGAGTATAGATTTAAGTGTCAGGAAGTCGTTTCTGAAAGTATTTGTACGGAGTGTAGCCATGTATGGAAGTGAAACATGGACGATAAATAGTTTGGACAAGAAGAGAATAGAAGATTTCGAAATGTGGTGCTACAGAAGAATGCTGAAGATTAGATGGGTAGATTACATAACTAATGAGGAGGTATTGAATAGAATTGGGGAGAAGAGGAGTTTGTGGCACAACTTGACAAGAAGAAGGGACCAGTTGGTAGGACATGTTCTGAGGCATCAAGCAATATGTAGGGGGTTGTAGTATATTCCTACATTCGTTAAGGTTAGTTCTAGAAAATTTTCAAGCGATAGTTTCTGCGTTTCTACACTTTCAGTTCAAACAAACCTGTGACCATTCGTGCTGTCCTTTTTTGTGGGCGAAAAACCGCGGGATGTGTTTGATACGATCCAAAATCGTATTTTCCCAATCCATGCTGGTTGTCATGGAGGAAGTCATTCTGTTCGAAGTACATCATCACATTTGAGCCTATACAAATGTTCTAAGATTCTACAATAAATGTTGCTTCTGCAGTCTCTGTGAGGTAGCAGTATATCTAAATATTATTGGTTTATGAAAAGCATTTACTTTTTTAGAATAACCAGCTCTTGACACTCGTTAACGATACAGACAAAATGGAAACTATATTTCTATATTTCCTCTTTCCTTCTGTTAGTTTGATTTTACAGTATTAGTTTTTCGTATTTGTATTAACAATTAGTAGTAATAATTACACAGAAAATTATTATACACAATTATGTGGTTCGTATGCTTAATTTTAGTAACACAGTTAATTCTCTGGAATTTTGGAGAATAAATGTACAACTGTATACAAAAGAGGAAACCTCATCGTGCGTATAGTTTTGTTTTCGTCGATGAACTGTAACGCATCGACTGTTTGAGGATGCGGCCACGCAGTTTCTTCCCCGTTTAAGGCAGTTGTTACCCCCTCAGCGTGTATGTTGGCCATTTTTAGGACTCGTACCTCAACCCGTAAAAATGGTATCTTTGCAGGATCACTTTCCGTCTGACTATTGGACTGTTAAAAACCATTTTTTCAGGAATGAATAGACGTTTCAAGTTGAAATTCATGTCACATAATAGAGCCTTCTATCCCTTGAATGTGTAAAAAATGGAAGCTTCTAAATCAATTCAGTCAAAAGATACGGCCATTTATATCACATGTTATGATACTCGCAAACTCACTCATCAAAACCCTTGGGGTACTTCCAGTTGACGTGGAATCATGAAGTTTGTCAAGAAGCAAGGTTTCACAGTAAAAGTACGAGGGTGAGTCAAATGAAAACATTAAATTTGTAATAACAAGTCAAAATTTTGCGCCGTTATCCTGTAAGTTGGTAAGCGTGCTACAAACAGCGTGCAGAATGACCTGTGGGTGGCAGCATAGTGCAGATGCACACATACCGTCGCAGTATCAGTATAAAGATGGCCGCCCCACATGCGAATTGCACCAGGGAAGAACAGCGTTCTGTTATTCGGTTTTTGCGTAGTGAAGGTGTGAAACCTTTTGAAATTGATCGACGAATGAAGGTTCAGTACGGTGATGCATGTTTGTCACAACAGCAAGTCTACGAAAGGAGTAGGAAGTTCGCAAATGGTGTGACTTCATTGGAAGATGCCCCTAGTCCTGGTCAGGCACAACGAGTTGTGGCTCCACAGAACATTGAAGCCATAGTGAGAGAAAACCGCCGAGTGACACTGAATGGAATTGCAGCATGTTTACAGATTAGTCATGGGTCAGCACACCACATTGTGCATGATGTGCTCCAGTTTCACAAAGTGTCTGCAAGGTGGGTGCCACTGCATCTGACTCCTGAAATGAGAGAACGACCTGTTGATGCTTGTGAAGAACTTCTTCGGCGCTTTGAACGAGAAGGTGATGGATTCCTTGCAAGAATCGTTACTGGAGACGAAACCTGGGTTCACATTCACCAACCGGAAACGAAGAGAGCGAGCAAGGAATGGCGCCATTCCTCATCACCAAAACCAAAGAAGTTTCGAACAGAACCACGAGCAGGAAAGGTTATGCTGACTCTCTTTTGGGACGAGAAAGGCGTCAGTTTGGAGCATTACATGCCTAGAGGGACCACTGTCACCAGTGCATCACACACAGATCTCCTAAAAAATCATCTGCGGCCTGCACTCAAATCAAAGCGACGTGGATTGCTGTCAGCAGGTGTCCTTTTGCAACATGACAACGCAAGGCCCCACACTGCCCGTACAACAGTTGCAATAATCACAGACGCGCATTTTGAGTGTCTTCCTCATCCACCATACTGACCAGACCTTGCCCCAAGTGATTTCCATATGTTTGGACCACTGAAATACGCAATGGGAGGAAATAAGTTCCGTTCTGATGAAGATGTACGCCACGCAGTGCATGAGTGGTTGCACGGACTACCAAAAGAATTTTTTTCTAAAGGAATTTATGCACTTTTTAAGCGCCGGAGGACTTGCATTGAGCGTGGGGGAGATTATGTTGAAAAGCGATACAGCTTTGTACCACTTCTGCACAATAAATAATATTTAAAAGGATGTTTAAGTTTTTCATTTGACTCACCCTCGTACATGAAAAAATCCGAAAATTGTTAATTTGTAATTATATCAGATAAAGATATTTTTTCTATTACAAACATATATCACATTCGTAATGTGCCAAAAATCTCAGAAACTACTGTAAAGATTTTGATCTGGTTTTCTGTAATAGAGTGATTCACGAGGAAAGTTTGTTCGTCTATTTTACAAATATTACGTGCTAACTGGCTAAGTTACGATGAAGTGAAGCCCCTTGCTTCTGTGAAGTCGATGCCTTTGCCATCTAGCAGTGATAAGTGTAAGGCCGTCCGACTACTGCGCCACACCAGCGTTGGTCCTTTGCGAAGTGCTCACTCAGCATACAAACATCCCCTGACAATCTATGCCAAGACAAGTACAGCAAGTGTAATGTTTCAGAGTGAAGTAATACTGGTTACTGATGCGGGACTGAACTTCCAATGTTTTGGATGAGGTTCCGATATCCAAAAAATTTCCGTTGAATCGTTGCATAGAGCAATTCGACATTTGCGTAACAAAGATAGCCCTATGGCTGGCTGTAACGCTTTCTTCTCTGCCGACTTTGGTTAAAGGCCAGTAGTATGGATGGGTGGATGATTGCGTGCAAGCTTCTAGGATAATATGGACCTCAAAATCTTTGTGTGGAGTTCGTTGGGTGCTTGGAAAGGGGAGTCATATGCGGGTATTATGGGCCTTGGATGTAAAGTGGGAATTGAAGATGTGAAATGTGACAGAGCTTCTGCTGGCGAGAGAAAAGGTAGGACTGTAGCCGCTAGAAAGACAGCTTTCTGGATGAGCTAGCAGAAGTTGAGCTGCTTCAGGAGATAATGTGGAGTACCTGAAGATGAAGAGAAGGACACGAGCGTGACAGCAACCCAAGATAGATGGTGAAAGGAGACCTTATGGGGTTTTGATAAGCAAGTTTATGAGTTATGTGGTATCTATGAAGGTGTTTTAGGAACTTGAGGAAGGATGGAAACATTATTTTCTGGCGAAGAATTCGTGTAGGGAAGCTTTGGCAAATGTAGAATGTGAAGTGGAGGGAATGAAGTTCTAGAAGTTGTGGGGAGTGGTAAAAATTGGCAGGTAGATTTAGATTTCGGACCTTGGGTGTAATGGATGGGAGAGGGACAGAAGAATGAACGTGGTAGAACCCAATGAGAATTGAAGAGAGCGATATTAACTAGGAGAAGTGAGCATCTGTTTCACCGTTGGACAGAGCGAAATGATCATGTGTGAAATTTTTAAAGGAAATGTTTTCAGGACAAAAAAAAAAAAGCTTCAACTTTTTCTCAAATACAGCGGGATCTGCAGTTGTGTGCAGCGTGCAGAATGGTTTGTTCCAGAGTCGGACAACAGAAATATTTTAGACCTTGTGTAGCAAACACAATAAGATAATGGGTACCTGAAGTGTGATTCAAGATCCTGTGGTGCTAGGACAATGTGGAAGCGATGAAGTAGACACAATCCCCTAAGTTATCTGCCAGCAACCGTTCAAATTGAGTCTATGAAGCACTGACACGATGAAACAGGTGGGCGATGCAGTCGTGATGTATACAAAAACACCTGGTTCTAAACATGTGGAGTTTTCAATACTCATACCATTCATGTTTTCTTCATAATAATGGAGTCTGGACAAATGAGTGACTGCAGAAGTCTCCGTTCCATAACCTGAGGAAATATGTTTCGAGATTCTGGAGGACATAGGGACAAGTGAAAGTATGTCTGTACGGGGCGACAGTATCTTCCCCCAAGTCTTTCGCTGTTTTCTGATACGGAGTTGGGGTCCAAAATATGACGAAAATTGCGTATGATTATCATTATATTATTTAACTGTGTTTCAAATAAGTGAGCAATATCTCTTCGCCAAAGATCTACCTTAACTAGTAGAGTTAAGAGTTTATGATGGGAACATAGACAGCGCTGTGTAATACGAATCCAATCTTTGTGACAGTATTACCACCACAACCTAGTTTAGTGTTCATTCTACTCGTCCACTGTAGAATGACTGAGGAGCTGAAACATCTCGAAAAGCAGTTCAGTATTCGACAAGTACAGTTTACAAAGGGACCGCGTCTACTTGTCGTCATCCATTTCATCAATATTTGTAATACATCCAGGGCTCGGCCAGAAATGAAAGTGATGGAAGTGGCAGCTCCGGACGGCCAAGCGTTTAGAAGAAAGGCTCGGGTGAAGCATGAGCCATTTGCGATAGCTTAGTTCCCAGACAGCGATTGGTCCAGCCGAAACAGTACAGAAAGCTAATCCTGTAGCCGTGGATTAGAATTACTACACATAAACTTTTTTATCTTCGATTTTTACGCCGCGTACACTGCTCCTCCTGTAGTATCTTCTGCGACGGTACGGCATGGCTGTGTGCTTCGTGCGGCTGCCTCGAGTCGACTGAGCATGCTGCTGCCTCAGAACAGGATGTACTTCCTGTCCCCCCCAGGCGCGCACAGCGCCAGCGCGCCTTATCAGTGTTGCGCAATCTTGATTTTCCAGCAAAACGGGCGTAGTAAATCTAGGGCCCGTGTTTTTTTAAAAAAATAAAAACACTAATTCAGCTACTGAAGCATCTTTCTCTTCTGTGGGTTGCAGGGGTTACGACCCCTGGGGAGGTGGGTGGGTGCGCTGTGTGACTTAGCCTTATGCTGCTTTGTAAGGCGGGTGACCTTGAGTGGGACTTAGCCGCTGAGCGAGGCAGCCGGGCAACACGGGCCCTAGATTTACTAGGCCCGTGTTGCTGGAAAATCAAGATTGCGCAACACTGATAAGGCGCGCTGGCTGCTGTGCGCGCCTGGGGGGGACAGGAAGTACATCCTGTTCTGAGGCAGCAGCATGCTCAGTCGACTCGAGGCAGCGCTGTGTGACTTAGCCTTATGCTGCTTTGTAAGGCGGGTGACCTTGAGTGGGACTTAGCCGCTGAGCGAGGCCGCCGGGCAACACGGGCCCTAGATTTACTAGGCCCGTGTTGCTGGAAAATCAAGATTGCGTGCACTGCAAATAAAGCGACAAAATGCTCAATATCTGTGGCAGACAGCGGAAAGGAATCTCTGGTCATAGAAGTATAATTTTCAGTACAGGCAAAAACGTTTGATAATGTTTAAAGTACCTATTTTCGTTTTTTGTACATTATAGTAATTTACTTCGTTCTGGACACACTCGTATCGATTTGAATTTGTTTAATCCAACAGAAGCCAACAATATCATTAAAAGCAATTGATGTCTGTTTTCCGGAAAAAGACCTCTTCTTGTCTTTATGGGGAAATAATATGGGCCCAGCAAGAGGGCCCTTTTCTAAATGTCGCAGCTGTGTATGCAGTGCTTCACACAATAGTATCTCCTAAATTTTAGAGGGATTTTAAGGGGCTCGGAACAGCTTTGAATCAAAGAAGAATGTTTTATGAATACAATAGTGTCATAGAAGAGAAGTGGTCTCTTTTGTGTGAGAGTTATAAATGCCTACAGGTGTCACCAATTTGCAGTTGGCAGCCCTAAAATGCTAGCTGACAGATGACGTTACTATAGCTTCAAAAACCTACACCTACAACACATGCTAATGCTGCTGTTGTTGCTAGAAATGAAAAAGGTGAGGTAGTTGTGAATGTATATTACTGGCTAAATGTTTTGAAGACTAGTGATGCTAGTAAGGTACCTCATATAACTAAATACATTATATCCACCCTGATTTCACCATTAGCTACAAAGGTAGTGTACATTGCAAAATGGACAGTGATGGAAATGAATTTGCACATCGTATCTCCTCCAAAGGAAATGGATCTGTTAGGTTTCCTGGTGCAGTAATTCAAGTAGGGATAATAAGACAATGAAAACATCATCTTTATGAAAACATCTGGACCTATTGCAAAGAAGACAAAAAGACATTCTGTGTTATGAAACAGAGCCAGAACCTGGACTAGACCCTCAAAAAGAAGAACTGACCAGCCAGATACTCCAGAACCATAGAAGGAGAGGTGAAAACACTGTTTGTGAATGATCTTGAACGCCTTCAGACACAAGTATTTAAGAACCAGAAAATAAAATCCTTTGGCCTATACAAAATGTTTCACCTCGGTAATCTATTTTTTGGGGTTTTGCGAATGAAAATTTTAAAATCAAAATTTGATGCACAAGATGCAATAACAAAGAGCGAAAATATCCACATTGTGAAAAAAAATCTGTGTAGGGTATGCTAATTTTTCTCTGCTTTATTTGGTTTTAAATTTTTGCACATTCTGTGTCCCACAGGTCCGAAGGGGGTGACTACGTAATGTTCAATGTTCATTTAAAAAAGTCTATCATTTGACGAAGGACATTTTAAGGGTAATATATATGCAGAATTTGTTTCTTAAATATGTCAAATCAAGCGAAACATGGGCTCAAAACACCTATATTCCATGATCAATATTCAACCTGCCATAACTCACATTTAGAGACAAATCTAGTCTTTTAACAAATTGTTCAAAATTTAATTCTGAACGTAAAAATTACAAAAGCTCAGAATCCAAAATTCCCAACAAGAGGTTCCTTTCCGCTTTCGGTCTCATGTATATAGTTGTTGTTGTTGTTGTGGTCTTCAGTTCTGAGACTGGTTTGATGCAGCACTCCATGCTACTCTATTTTGTGCAAGCTTCTTCATCTCCCAGTACTTACTGCAACCTACATCCTTCTGAATCTGCTTAGTGTATACATCTCTTGGTCTCCCTCTACGATTTTTACCCTCCACGCTGCCCTCCAATGCTAAATATATGATTCCTTGACGCCTCAAACATGTCCTACCACCGGTCCCTACTTCTTGTCAAGTTGCGCCACAAACTCTTCTTCTCCCCAATTCTGTTCAATACCTCCTCATTAGTTATGTGATCTACCCATCTAATCTTTAGAATTCTTCTGTAGCACCACATTTCGAAAGCTACTATTCTCTTCTTGTCCAAACTATTCATCGTCCATGTTTCACTTCCATACACAGCTACACTCCATACAAATACTTTCAGAAACGACTTCCTGACACTTAAATCTATACTCGATGTTAACAAATTTATCTTCTTCAGAAACGCTTTCCTTGCCATTGCCAGTCTACATTTTATATCCTCTCTACTTCGACCATCATCAGTTATTTTGCTCCCCAAATAGCAAAACTCCTTTACTACTTTAAGTGTCTCATTTCCTAATCTAATTCCCCCAGCATCACCCGACATAATTCGACTACATTCCATTATCCTCGTTTTGCTTTCGTTGATGTTCATCTTATATCCTCCTTTCAAGACACTGTCCATTCCGTTCAACTGCTCTTCCAAGTCCTTTGCTGTCTCTGACAGAATTACAATGTTATCGGCGAACCTCAAAGTTTTTATTTCTTCTCCATGGATTTTAATACCTACTCCGAACTTTTCTTTTGTTTCCTTCACTGCTTGCTCAATATACAGATTGAATAACATCGAGGAGAGGCTACAACCCTGTCTCACTCATATCCCAACCACTGCTTCCCTTTCATACCCCTCAACTCTTATAACTGCCATCTGGTTTCTGTACAAATTGTAAACAGCCTTTCGCTCCCTGTATTTTACCTCTGCCACCTTCAGAATTTGAAAGAGAGTATTCCAGTCAACATTGTCAAATTCTTTCTCTAAGTATACAAATGCCAGAAATGTAGGTTTGCCTTTCCTTAATCTTTCTTCTAAGATAAGTCGTAAGGTTAGTATTGCCTCACGTGTTGCAACATTTCTACGGAATTTAAACTGATCTTCCCCGAGGTCAGCCTCTACCAGTTTTTCCATTCGTCTGTAAAGAATTCGCGTTAGTATTTTGCAGCTGTGGCTTATTAAACTGATAGTTCGGTAATTTTCACATCTGTCAACACCTGCTTTCTTTGGGATTGGAATTATTATATTCTTCTTGAACTCTGAGGGTATTTCGCCTGTCTCATACATCTTGCTCACCAGATGGTAGAGTTCTGTAAGGACTGGCTCTCAAAAGGCCGTCAGTAGTTCTAATGGAATGTTGTCTACTCCCGGGGCCTTGTTTCGAATCAGGTCTTTCAGTGCTCTGTCAAACTCTTCAAGCAGTTTCGTATCTCCCATTTCGTCTTCATCTACATTCTCTTCCATTTCCAGAATATTGTCCTCAAGTACATCGCCCTTGTATTGACCCTCTATATACTCCTTCCACCTTTCTGCCTTCCCTTCTTTGCTTAGAACTGGGTTTCCATCTGAGCTCTTGAGATTCATACAAGTGGTTCTCTTTTCTCCGAAGGTCTCCTTAATTTTCCTGTAGGCAGTATCTATCTTACCCCCCGTGAGAGAAGCCTCTACATCCTTACATTTGTCCTCTAGGCATCCCTCCTTAGCCATTTTGCATTCCTGTCGATCTAATTTTTGAGACGTTTGTAATCCTTTTTGGCTGCTTCATTTACTGCATTTTTATATTTTCTTATTTCATCAATTAAATTCAATATTTCTTCTGTTACCGAAGGATTTCTACTACCCCTCGTCTTTTTACCTGTTTGATCCTCTGCTGCCTTCAATACTTCATCCCTCAGAGCTACCCATTCTTCTTCTGCTGTATTTCTTTCCCCTTTTTGTGACAATTGTTCCCATATGCTCTCCCTGAAACTCTGTACAACCTCTGGTTTTAGTCATTTTATCCTGGTCCCACCTCCTTAAATTCCTACCTTTTTGCAGTTTCTTCAGTTTTAATGTACAGTTCATAACCAACAGATTGTGGTTAGAGTCCACATCTGCCCCTGGAAATGTCTTACAATTTAATATCTGGTTCCTAAATCTCTGTCTTACAATTACGTTATCTATCTGATACCTTATAGTATCTCCAGGATTCTTCCATGTGTGCAGCCTTCTTTTATGATTCTTGAACCAAGTGTTAGCTATGATTAAGTTATGCTCTGTGCAAAATTCTACCGGACGGCTTCCTCTTTCATTTCTTTCCCCCAATCCATATTCACCTACTACGTTTCCTTCTGTCCCTTTCCATACTCTCGGATTACAGTCACCCACGACTATTAAATTTTCGTCTCCCTTCACTACTTGAATAATTTCTTTTATCTCATCATACATTTCATCAATTTCTTCATCATCTGCAGAGCTAGTTGGTATATAAACTTGTACTACTGTATTAGGTGTGAGCTTCGTGTCTATCCTGGCCACAATAATGCGTTCACTATGCTGTTTGTAGTAGCTTACCCGCACACCTATTTTTTTATTCATTATTAAACCTACTCCTGCATTACCCCTATTTCATTTTGTATTTATAACCCTGTATTCACCTGACCAGAAGTCTTGTTCCTCCTGCCACCGAACTTCACTAATTCCCACTATATCTAACTTTAACCTATCCATTTCCCTTTTTAAGTTTTCTAACCAACCTGCCCGATTAAGGGATCTGTCATTCCACGCTCCGATCCGCAGAATGCCAGTTTTCTTTCTCCTGATAATGACGTCCTCTTGAGTAGTCCCCGCCCGGAGATCCGCATGGGGGACTGTTTTACCTCCGGAATATTTTACCCAGGATGACGCCATCATCATTTAACCATACTGTAAAGCTGCATGCCCTCGGGAAAAATTAAGGCTTTAGTTCCCCCTTGCTTTCAGCCCTTCGCAGTACCAGTACAGAAAGTCCGTTTTGGTTAATGTTACAAGGCCAGATCAGTCAATCATCCAAACTGTTGCCCCTGCAACTACTGAAAAGGCTGCTGCCCCTCTTCAGGTACCACACTTTTGTCTGGCCTCGCAACAGATACCCCTCCGTTGTGGTTGCACCTACGGTACGGCTATCTGTATCGCTGAGGCACGCAAGCCTCCCCACCAACGGCGCCTATTAGACGGAGGGGGTGCGACAGAAGATCAGTTCCCGTCATTCCACCAGGAAGGAAGTACACGGCTCGTGTTGGCTGTAGTTCAACCATGCCTTGACGGTCGGTCAATACTGCGGTTCGATCGCGTCCACATTGTTACTTTGTGCCAGGAAGGGCTCTCAACAAGAGAAGTGTCCAGGCGTCTCGGAGTGAACCAAAGCGATGTTGTTCGGATATGGAGGAGACAAAGAGAGACGGGGACTGTCGATGACATGCCTCGCTCACGCCGTCCAAGGGCTACTACTGCCGTGGATGACCACTACCTACGGATTATGGCTCGGAGGAACCCTGACAGCAAAGCTACCATGTTGAAAAATGCTTTTTGTGCAGCCACAGGACGTGGTGTTACGACTGCGCGCAATAGGCTGAATGATGAGGAACTTCACTCCCGACGTCCATGGCGAGGTCCATCTTTGCAGACACCATGCAGCGTGGTACAGATGAGCCCAACAACATGCCGAATGGACCGCTCAGGGTTGGCATCACTTCTCTTCACCGATGAGTGTCGCATGTGCCTTCAACCGGACAATTGTCGGAGTCGTGTTTGGAGGCAACCCTGTCATGCTGAGCGACTTAGACACGCTGTCCAGCGACTGCAGCAAGGTGAAGGTTCCCTACTGTTTTGGAGTGGCATTATGTGGGGCCAACGTACGTCGCTGGTGGTCATGAAAGGCGCCGCAACGGCCATCCTCCGACCGATAGTGAAACCATATCGGCAGCATATTGGCGAGGCACTCGTCTTCGTAGGCGACAATTCGCGCCTCCATCGTGCACATCTTGTGAATGACTTCCTTCAGGATAACGACATCGCTCAACTAGAGTGTCAAGCATGTTCTCCAGACCTGAACCCTATCGAACATGACTTTGATAGATTGAAAAGTGCTATTATGAACGACATGAGCCACCAACCACTGTGAGGGATCTACGCCGAATCGTCGCTGAGGATTGAGACAATCTGGATCAATAGTGCCTTGATAAACTTGTGGATAGCATGTCACTACGAATACAGGCATGCATCAGTGCAAGAGAACGTGTTACTGGGTATTAGAGGTACCGGTGTTTATAGCAATCTGGACCACCACCTCTGAAGGTCTCGCTGTATGGTGGTACAACATGCGATGTGTGGTTGTCACGAGCAATAAAAAAGCCGGAAATTATGTTTATATTGATATCTATTCTAATTTTCTGTACAGGTTCCGGAACTCTCGGAACCACGGTGATGCAAAACCATTTTTGATGTGTGTATGTGATATGATGAAACCCCAGATGAAAGAGAATAAATTTCTTCTGTTAATTGATTCATGGTGAGGACAAACAAATCCATAGTTATATGTGATTTTTCAAGATGTATGAGGATTGCCAACGTGCAGTATTAAAGTGATTGTCCCCAATTGCATAGCGTTAGTGCAACCCTGTGATGTCTGTTTTTTATCATCAGCTAAAAATTTAATCAAAAAGCTTCAAAATTGCTCTTATCTCACCGACAGACAAAAAGAAATCGTATGTAGAGAAGACTGCATCAAAATACACTCCACTGTACATCAAAAGCTGTCCTCGCTTATATTTGGTGAAATGATCCGTCATGCGTGTAGTGTCAATATGAATGTAAACCATGGTTGTTTCTGTATAGCGCATTTAAAGCAACACGTGCTAGATGCCGAGAAAACTACTGTTACCCCAGCACATATAAATCATCAATTGTAAAATAATAAAATCATCTAATTTTATATAGTAATCTGTTGGGTATTTCTTACAATTCCTTCCTGAAATATATTTGATATCCCAAATTTTCCTTTACCTTTTCTTGTCACGCCTTTTGCAGAAATATTAATAAATAAAACATTTATTCATTATTTTTCTAGAAACATATATCAATAAAAATAATATATTGACCATAATTTCGGTTTATTTGCAATATAAATAACATAAGAATTGAAAATAAATAAAATTATTCGCATAGGGACTCAAACCCATGACATCTGGATCTTCTTTCTGTATTCTTTCCGCTGCACCATTCGCCGTCTGGAAACGGACGCATGCCAAAATTACAGTTTTTTTTTTCTAAACAATTGTCAGTCTGGAGATCGTAGTTCTTTGACTTTAATTTCTGGCCAAGCCCTGCATATACTACAAATTTGGACCAAACGGTGAGGACGCGTAGGCACGGTCACCTTGTTAGTGGTATTGTTTCATATGATACTACAGAACCAGTAGACTGTAGTCTAGAGCTCCATGCCGTCGCAGTTACTACTCCGTGAGAACCCTTACCGCCGACAGTTCACGCACGAGCCCCATACCCCACATTTTCCTCCCTCCATTCTTCGCCCCTCCAACATTCTCCATAGACACGCGCAGTACGTGGAAGGGGCCGTTGGCGTGACAGATGCCGGCTGGACACCTACTACAATATTTCGCCACCATTATTGCGCCGGCGTGTCCAGTTAGGGATCGCATCTGCGAGAGAGATGGGCGCTCTGAATAACGCCCATTAGAATTGTAGATCGCGTTACCGATTTGCACTCCGCTTTCATCCTTTCCTCTCCGGCAAACGGCGCCCTGGGATACAGAATTTGCATTTTACGAGGGAAAAAGACCAGATTAATTTGAATGGTGGTTGCAACGTGGAGGGTCGGGGGAGGAGATTTGTGGTATTTGGATCGAAGTAAAGGCCATCTGCGTGCCTTCTATTGTCACTGTACTTCAGATGGTCCACGCAAAGCCGGAGCAATTTCGCGTGTAGTGGAGAACTTTTTAAGGCTCGCGAGATCCGCACTCTTGCGTCAGACAAACATAATCTTTTCGTAGTCCAGCTGTTTCTGTCACGTAAACGACGTGTGACCTTATAGTGTAGACCTTCGTGGGCCTTCGGTCAAAGTCTTCTGAAACATTCATTTAAGGTTAAATCTCACTTTTGTGTCTGTATTTTTTTTCAAATACACATGTTTTGGAAAAGGCTTCTGCCTTGAGCAAATTCAGTTTTTCTGTTTCGTTTCCTCCATAAATGTTTACTGAAGTTTCATGATTATTGGTGGGTTCCTTTTATTTCCGGCCGAATTCCAAAGCTGTATGTATTAGCCACTGATGGTAGATTTTCACCGGAACGTTTTTGCAACCGAAGGTTTTGCGAGTCAAAAGGACAATTTTTATCCATAACAAACTGCAGTAATTTGCAGTAATTTTATGAACTGCTTTAGTTTTGATAATGAAACTATTTTATTATCTGTTGTACTTGCGACTTTGCTGATGTTTTAATCCTTTGTGGTTTTATCAGCGTTACTGTGGTATTATACTTCGCATCAATAGTTATGTTAGATAGTATATCACTAAAATATCAATGAAGTACAGTGTTACACGTTATTATGGGACTTGGTTTCACTAATGAATTTAGAATCGCGTTGGTATCTAGTTGTTTCAGCCTCTTCTAAATGTAATCTGATAAATTGCCCTAAATCTAGATAACAACTCCACGGTTACAAATATAATAACCTCAGTGAAATTGGCTTAGTACAGTTGTGAGTAAACACAACAGAGTTACTATTACGATCGCATCCCTCGCAACCGGACGTTCTAATAGCAAAATCCAACCAGGAGTATTATTACCTGTTCACACCTACTACTGGCCGAGTGAAATGACGGTAACGCTGATGATTTTAAACTCTACATGTACATCTGCAGGGTAGCCCAAATTAGTAGACTCAAAATTATACAGACAGTAGTTGAGAGCACCGTATCCGTAATATTGGTTTGCTGAAGAATTCTCGAGCATATTCTGAGTTCGAGTATAATACATTTCCTTGAGATAAAATGCTTCTGTCTACAAGTCAGCACGAGTTTAGAAAGCATCGCTCGTGCGAAACTCATCTTGCTCTTTTCTCGCATGGTATCCTGCGAACCGTGGATGAGGAGCAACAGGTAGAATCCGTATTCCTAGATTTCCGATTTCCGGAAAGTTTTCGGCACAGGTTTGAGAAGACGGAGTAGGTTCCGACAGCGACTGACTCGAAGACTTCTTAAGAAAAGGACCCAGTACGTTGTACTGGAGGGTGGAGTGTTCATCAGAGACAAGACTATGGTCGGGAGAGACCCAGGGAAGTGTCATAGGACCGCTGTTATCCTCTACATACATAAACAATCCGACTGTAAGGATGAGGAGCAATCTGCAGCTGTTTGGTGATGATGCTGTCGTGTATAGGAAGGTGTCGTCTTTGAGTAGGTGTTGGAGGACACAGAGGTGACTTAGGCAAAATGTCTAATTGGTGTGATGAACGGCAGCTGGCTCTAAATGTAGTAAAATATAAGTTAATGCAAAGAGTGGGAAAATCACTGCAGTAACATTCGAAGACACCATTAGTAGTGTGCTACTTGACACACTCAGGTCCATTAAATATCTACGTATAACGTTGCAAAGCGATGTGAAATGGGAAGAGCATATCATGATTGTAGTGGGGAAGGCGAATGGTCAACTTTGGTCTGTTGGGTGTTCATCTGTAAAGGAGAGCGCACGTAGAACACTAGTGCGACCCATTCTTGGGTAGTGTTTGAGTGTTTGTAATGTCTATCAGGTGAGATTAAAGGAAGACTTTGAAGCAATTCACAGGTGTGCTGTTAGGTTTGTCACCGGCAGATTCGTTCGACATGCGAGCACCGCAAGACGTTTCGTTAACTCAAATGGGGATCACTGGAGGAAAGACAATGTATCCTTCGCGAAATTCTATTGCGGAAATTTAGAGAACCAGTATTTACAGCTGACTGCAAAACGAGACGTTTGCTGCCAACGTGTACTTCACTCAAGGACCGCGATGACAAAAACTGGGGCTCATACGGTGGCATCTAGACAGTCGTATTCCTCTCGCTTCTTTTGCTAGTGGACCAGTAAGTATGACTATACTTGGATCAAAATAAGAAAGGGACTCACATCTACTTGTTTACAGAAAAGCTGTCACAGCAACAAGCAATCAGAGTTCGATCCTGGGCATAACTTCTATCCTGCGCACTTCTGTCATATCCCTACCTCAGCTGTCGGTTACTAGTCAACTGCGGACAATTACTGTTTTTGTATATTGTTGTGACTCCTTCTTATATGCTCCTTTGTCTGTGCGAAATGTTTTTTTTTTTTTTTGGAGTATTCGGAGTATTTGAAGACAGCTGTAAAATTGCATAGGAAAGTGATAGAACCATTATCATTCTGCAAAGAGGACTCACTTCAATGAGGAACGCATGAAGAAACTCAGTACGAAACCTCACAGCATATGTTACCGGAGCGATACTGCCCTGGCGCGAGACTGCGAACCGACAACAGTTCCCCCTTCGCTACTCAGCTGTCGATCACTTTGTTATTCTAATCCAGGTATAATAGTGGTACAGGGTACCCTCAGCCATGCACCGTATGATGGCTTGCCGAGTATCTATGTAAATGTAGATACGTTGATACGGAGCATTTCGGAACGACGAACTTACAGCTGCTAAATAAATATTGTCTGTAGGTAGGCTGTCTTGAATGGGGCTGAAGTATACGAGGCATGTGCTTGTAAATTGGTCATGTTTCATAACAGACAATTGCCTGCTGCATCGCCATTGGTGTCGTTACATCGAAAAAGAATACACAGTCGTTTGTGATGTGTCCGCAGTGGAGCATGCTAGTGTTTACACATAATGGCTGGACTTCGAGGATGGGCATTATCCGTTAAAACAACCGTTAGACAAGCATCTAGCGTATAGTCCTAAAGGATACAGTGCCCGGAATGCCGAACAAATGTAGAATGGCAAGTTTTCCAACTGGCGTCATCATAGTGGGAAGAAATTTATAGCTGTGTAACGCGTGAAAGATCCATCAGAAAGAATCCGTCATGCTCGCTGTATCCACGGGGCTCACGAGTTCCACGCGGTACAGTAGAGTCAGCGGGGTTGCCTGAGCAGCAGGCGTTAAGCGGCGAGAGGACTCCGACGTTCCATTCTGGCGTAAGCAGGTTGCTGCCTGTTACTGCGCCTGTCAAGTGAGCTGAATTGGGGCGTTTCTCAGTATCCTTTCGTCTCTAGGGTAGTTAGCGGGCTGCACGTCCCGATAGCAGTATAGCAAAGTGGAGTCGACTTAGTTCAACTGGAGAGTTAGTGCATCGACTTTCACTAGCGACCTCTTGTCCTACGAGAGCCAGCGGATCACAGGTCTTCGAGAGCTGCCGCTCGCCCAACAACTCATCACTACGTGAGTGGAATTAGATCTTCATGAGCGCGTGAACTAACCTGTCCAGGAGTTCGATATAAAGTGATTTCGAGTCAACGATAGTGTCTAACATCAGCGCTTCCAAGGTTTATTCAGTAACAAATGTTGTGAACTGTTACTCAGAACCGTCGTCCAGCAGCTGAATTGGTCACCTTGGTAGAACTGATATAATATTTTTTGCGTGCTCAGTACAGCAACCTTGCCCGCGAAAGCACACAGACTACTAGTGGGGCAACAGTTACAACCATGGCATAAATAACGTGTCTACGTCGTACGGCCAAATAATATTGAATCCAAATTCAGTTACGCGAGAGGTCTGTCTCACACGCATGCGGTGAGTCTAGTGGTCACTACTCTGAACAGTTTCTAAGAGCTCAGGTTGTTACTATAATGTCAAAAAGGAAACTAAATTCTGATTTCTGGACAAATGTTGACTCTGGCAGGCATAGCTGTCAACAAGTTTGACTGATTATTGTTTTCATAGAGCGAAATCTGTTTGCGCGAGTGCACGTGCACACACACGAACTCTCTCTCTCATATTTTCTTCTGGGACAACAGGGTCAGAGGCTATTGGGAGGTTTCCCTCTGTTATCAGGTGAATGCTTGCAGTGTGGTTTTCCTCAAAAATATTCTCAACTATCCGATGCCTCCCATCTTTCTGGGTTCGGATGAAAGAACCGGTGGTTCGAGGAGGTTCGACCTGTTAGACAAGGAATGAAACACACAAAAAAGAAGAAACTCGGATACGTTGGTTATTGTGCGAGACGCATTCAAGCTATAACATCTCTGGTTTTTTTCTCGGGACAGATAGAAACATGCAGTTTATTTTACAATCGACGTGCACTCTACATGAACGTGTGGCAGAGATGGCAACACTGTATGGCACAAATAACTCTAGCGGAAATGGCGAGATTAAGGATTTGTGTTTGACACTTAAAACGGCGACGTTTTCATTACAAGAACAGTGTGCAGTCATTCGTTTTCTCTGTTTGCGTGGTGTGACATCCATTGAAACCTATCCTCAGTTGAGTGAGGTACGTGATGATGATGCCATGGATATGTGTAATGTACGTTTGCAGGTGCAGCACCTCAGAGAATGTAGAAAGTCGTGTGATAACAAACCAAGAACAAACACACTCTCGCACTAGCCGGTCTGACGACATGATCGAACGAGTGGAAAAACTTTTTTTGAAGGATCTCCGAATGAGTGTGGAACACATCGCCTTCTAAGCTGGCTTATCCGTGTGATTTGTGCACACATTACTGCATGAAGATCTGAACATGCGATAAGTGTCCTCTAGCTGGCTATTACGAATTCGGGCGGACGTCCACATGGCTGCGCAGGTGACATATTGGCTGCCAATGTTGACACGTGAACACAGTTTGAATGGGGCTCTCTTCTCATAGACTATGGCAGAGCGTAAGACATGGATGCCGTTTTTCAGTCCTGAAACGAAGCGCTTGTCAGATCAGTGGGAGCACACCATTCATTGCCACCAAAAAAATTTCGGGTAAGTGCCAGTGCTTAAAAAATGGTAGGCTAATTACATCATTAAACTTCGAAAACTTTAAATAAGACCATCTTCATTAAGTACTTGTAGAATGAAAAATGGCATCATAAGTTCGCAAATAATAGAGCATCCTCTCTTATACAAAGTTTCATGGTGGAACTATACAGTACTAGATTTTCTTGTGCAACGCCATAAACTAGAAATAAAATAGAATTTTATTTATTATTTCATCCACAGTACTTTCACAGAGAAGGGTTACCTCTTGCTGAATTGATGAAACGACAATCTCGCTTTGTGGTACTAAGTGTCGCACATTAGCTGTGAAATGATGAAATTGTAATATTTCTGCAGTTAACCGACAAATTCATTATTTTTTGTACACGAACTTCGTCAGCGGAGTCTTTTTGAAAGTTTCTCAAGGGATGAAGCCTAATTTACATATGCAATAAAATATAATTTGCATATAGATGACTCATCAGGCGAGGAGTGTGAATATTGTCGGCACGGCGCGGACTGAGGAGAACTAATTATCGGCCATGTTTACGAGGACCACCTCATTTCTCCTCTTATTTCTTCCCGTCTGTGCTAATGACGCAATAGCTTGCAGCCAGCTGTGATCAACGACAATATACGGGGTGAGTCAAAAAGGAGTTTACAACTTTGGAATGACATAGAAATTTATTGATGTAACTTACAGAATCGGTAAATGTGCCACTTGGTAGCAAACAACCTCAAGTTTGATTCACGTAGTGCAACAGTACCCCATTCTGCCACTAGGAGCAGCAGTGTAGTGCACAATTAAAATGCGGAGCGTGCTCGCTGTGTGTGTTTTGGTTTCATGAAACGAACTCTGCAACAACTGTTTGGCGTAAATTTCGCACCGAATAAAGAACGACGAAGCAGTCTTAAAATTCACAATTGTCACAAGAACTTTGTTGAGACGGGTTGCTCACTGCGGCATGATTAATCACCAGGTCGCACCCGTGTTGATGATTATGTAGAACAGATTAGGGAGAGCTTTGCCCGCAGTCCACAAAAGCCAACGCGACGTGCGCCTCGCGAGACTGGCAAGTACCATGTAGACATTTACACTTAAAACCATACAGATTCACAATGGCACAGCACATTAGTGTAGCAGATAAGGTTGGTCGTGGGGAATCATGTGCGTAAATGTTGCATCGGATAGACGACGACGAGACATTCCTGAACACAATAATCTTCAGCGATGAGTTCGTATCCGTGGTATGGTGAACAGCCGCAACTGCAGAATATGGGGCAGCGAAAATCCACATGCAACCCTAGAACACGTTAATGAGTTTTGTGCCCTTAGCAAACTAAAGGTGTATGGCTCCTTCTTGTTCGTGGAGAAAACTGTCACTGGTATTGTGTATAGCAGTTAATTCCACAGATCGATGAGGACGACCGAGGTGGGATGGTTTACTACTAGCAAGACGGTGCATTACCTCATTTCCTCGCGGAAGTTCGAGGTCGGTGGATTGGCCGTGAAGGGCCAATCGCATGGCCACCTCGCTCCCCAGACTCTACACGACTGGGTTTCTCTTTCTGGAGTTTCATTAAAGACCGTGTGTATGTTCCTCTCCTACCAAACAATTTAGACGACCTGAAAAATCGAATCTATACTGACGTTGGCCAAGGTACGCCCGATTTGCTGCAACGAGTGTGGAAGAAACTGATTACCCGTGGAATGTTTGCCGCATCAAAAATGGTAGTCACACCAAACCAAAATGACATTTGACATTTTTATGTGAAACGTAAGGTTGTTTGCTACAAAATGAAGCATCTACCGATTTTGCAAGTTTTCTCAATAAATTTCAATATCATTCCAAAGCTGTAAAGTCCTTTTAGACTCATTCTGTAGTTGCGACCGGCAGCATAGTGGGAAACAAAACACTTTTCTTGCGTAATGTCAGCCCTGACAATGCCGTCTTAGTTGAGTCATGCTGTAGTTTAGTTTACAAGAGACAGATTAAATCCATATGAGAAACCAGGTCACACTGTTCAGAAATTAGCAAATCAGAACAGGATGAGAGTTTATTTCTGTAATCGAAGCACAACGGTACTTTTTATAGTCATTAGCCACTCATCTGGTTCAACACCTGGAACTCCTCGTAGAGGACGCGAAGCACAACAGTACATGGAAAACATAGCACACCTCTTTGCACTGGGGTGTAAATCTAGCTCGCGTCCGCAGTGAAATACTGCACGTGCACTCTGCGTAACGCTAAATAAGCTAGAGCGTCTGAACAGCCAGGCCTTAATTGGAGTACTGGTGCAGGTGCCAGTGTTTCGGATCACGCTGTACAGCGTGCATTAGTGGATACAGAGCTTCACACTAAATGTTAAGTCAACGACATCGTCTGTCATGGCTGCAGTGGCTGCGGGTCAATGGATACGTCTCGCCTGGTCGAATGAATCACATTTCCTGACATGTCAGGCCAACGGTTGCTCGAAAAGTGCACCGCTCCACGGACGTAGACCCCTACGGGCAGTATTATGCTAGGGGAACGTTCATCTGGACTTCCATTAGAACTATGCCAGTAATCAAAGGGACCAAGAAAGCAGTGCACTATGTGAACACTGTTGCGAACCACCCGCAAGCCTCGTGTTCGATTCTCTGCCTCGTGATGACTGGGTGTTGTGCGCTGTCCTTAGATTAGTTACGTTTAAGTAGTTCTGAGTTCTAGGGGACTGATGACCATAGATGTTAAGTCCCATAGTGCTCAGAGCCATTTGAACCATTTTTGAACCTCGTGTTCGATGCCTTCAGCGACAGCGATGGCATCTTCGAACAGCGTAACCGTTCGTCTCACAAGGTCAGAATCAAGCTGCAGTGGTCCGAGGAATGTGATAATGAAATTTTGAAGTCTTGTCCACCAAATTATGCTGATCTGAACCTGGTGGAACACATCTGGGATGCTATAGGGCGCGTGCTCCACGTCAACATATCACCGGTCCGTAAATTACGGGAATTGCGTTAATGGGGGTAGGACGTCAAACGGGCCGACTTGGAGCAGGAGAGGCACCACAGGACATGTTAATTTCCACTGCCTATACTTTTACAAATAAATTCATAAATCTTTTTCAGCATGACCAGGAAGGATTCAGAATTCACACTCATAGCAGTGGAAGTTCGAAAACATAACGAAGTAATTTTTTTTAAATGTGAAATTTCATCATTTTTTTCACTTACTAATGGCAGCATTTGTTGCTATAGGCACACTTTTCTTCATAAGTAAGAGAGATGGTTTGATGAATTTTGCACAGCATACAAACCATACTTGAAGGTGTATGAAACTCTAGAATTTTCTAAATCTATAAAAAACTGTGGTAAAAATTGAGGTAATTTACTACAAAAATTTGTGTTTTTTAAAAACATGAAGTTTCAAATACAACAGCTCATTCGTTTTTTCAAATATTAAATAAATTCTAGAGTTTCATACACCTGTAAGTATGGTATGTATGCTGTGCGAAATTCATCGAAGAATCTCTCTAACTTATGAAGAAAAGTGTACCTATAGCAACAAATGCAGCCATTAGTAAGTGAAAAAAAGATGAAATTTCACACGTAATAAAAAATTATTTTGTTATGTTTTCGAACTTCCACTGCAATGAGTGTGAATCCTGAATCTTTCCTGGTGATGCTCACAAAGTTTTATGAATTTATTTGTAAAAGTATAGACACTGGAAATTAAAATGTCCTGTGATGCCTCTCCTGCTCCAAGTCTGTCCGTTTGACGTCCTACCCCCATTAAATGTGTACAGTCGCATGGTGCTACATACCTTCGGCAATCTACCAACCACTTATCGAATCGGCGCCACGCAATATCGTTGCTGTACTGCCCTACAAAGATGACTCAAAACCCTTTTTGGGCAAGGCACCGGCGATCTGTCGAACGAGTGCCATTTCCTGACTTTGGCCTGGGCTTTGCCGAGTTGAGAAACGCAGATATGGAGGCTCGCATGGCATGAGCAGAGGGGAGTTGCCTTTACACCTGGAGACGGAACGGAGGCCCGTTGTAGAGTGTTGGCCAGAGCGCGGCGCTGGTGAGAATGGTTGAGCAAGGTCGTAAGAAGGCGGCAGGTACTGGAACAGGCGGTTGTCAGCTGTTTGAAATTGCACAGATAGCGACTGAACGTTAATTTGCAGATCGTGTTACAGACTAGACCTTGTGGTGAGCACTACAGCGTCTGGTCATTAAGCAGATTTTGATATTTATGTTGCTGAGACACTGGTGTTAAGTTGCGTTCGTCTGGCTGTGAGTTAGGCTGAGTGCATTTAGGCCACTGGCCGTATCTGTTAATTTACCACAAGCTTACTGACCTCGTATACAATGTGATCGGAATTAATGTACAGTACTGGCCATTAAAATTGCTACACCAAGAAGAAATGCAGATGATAAATGGGTACTCATTGGACAAATATATTACACTAGAAGTGACATGTGATTACATTTTCACGCAATTTGGGTGCATATATCCTGAGAAATCAGTACCCAGAACAACCACCTCTGGCCGTAATAACGGCCTTGATACACCTGGGCATTGAGTCAAACAGAGCTTGGTTCAAATGGTTCAAATGGCTCTGAACACTATGGGACTCAACTGCTGTGGTCATAAGTCCCCTAGAACTTAGAACTACTTAAACCTAACTAACCTAAGGACAGCACACAACACCCAGCCATCACGAGGCAGAGAAAATCCCTGACCCCGCCGGGAATCGAACCCGGGAACCCGGGCGTGGGAAGCGAGAACTCTACCGCACGACCACGAGATGCGGGCAAACAGAGCTTGGATGGCGTGTACAGGTACAGCTGCACATGAAGCTTCAACACGATACCACAGTTCATCAAGAGTAGTGACTGGCGTATTGTGACGAGCCAGTTGCTCGGCCACCAATGACCAGATGTTTTCAGTTGGTGACAGATCTGGAGAATGAGATGACCACGGCAGCAGTCGTCGTGCATTATCCTGCTGAAATGTAGGGTTTCGCAGGGATCGAATGAAGGATAGAGCCACGGGTGGTAACACATCTGAAATGTAACGTCAGTGTTCAAAGTGCTGTCAGTGCGAACAAGAGGTGACCGAGACATGTAACCAATGGCACCCCATACCATCACGCCGGGTGATATGCCAGTATGGCGATGACGAATACACGCTTCCAATGTGCGTTCACCGCGATGTCGCCAAACACGGATTCGACAATCATGATGCTGTAAACAGAACCCGGATTCATCCGAAACAATGACGTTGTGCCATTCGTGCACCCAGGTTCGTCGCTGAGTACACCATCGCAGGCGCTCCTGTCTGTCCTGCAGCGTAAAGGGTAACCGCAGCTATGGTCTCCGAGCTGATAGTGCATGCTGCTGCAAACGTCGTCGAACTGTTCGTGCAGACAGTTGTTGTCTAGCAAACGTCCCCATCTGTGGACTTAGAGATCGAGACGTGGCTGCACGATCCGTTACAGCCATGCGGATAAGATGCCTGTCATCTCGACTGCTAGTGATACGAGGCCGTTGGGATCCAGCACGGCGTTCCGTATTACCCTCCTGAACCCACCGATTCCATATTCTGCTAACAGTCATTGGATCTCGACCAACGCGAGCAGCAACGTCGCGGTACGATAAACCGCAATCGCGATAGGCTACAATCCGACCGTTAAAAGTCGGAAACTTGATGGTACTCATTTCTTCTCCTTACACGAGGCATCACAACAAAGGTTCACCAGGCAATTGCTGTTTGTGTATGAGAAATCGGTTGGAAACTTTCCTCTTGTCAGCACGTTGTAGGTCTCGCCACCGGTGCCAACCTTGTGTGAATACTCTGAAAAGCCAATCATTTGCATATCACAGCATCTTCTTCCTGTCGGTTAAATTTCGCATCTGTAGCACGTCATCTTCGTGGTGCAGCAATTTTAATGGCCAGTAGTGTATTTGCAGGTCGCGCGTTTTGCAATCCTTTTCGGACTTGTATTTTGTAATTATTGTGATACATAAATTTCCTGTTGAATTCAGAGAGTCGTTAACGCTTAGAATTGTCTTTTGTCTTGCGGTGACGTTACTTTGAACTTAGGTGGGCTCATTTACGTCAGTGGCAGTTCTTTTTACCGTGTGCATTCGGATTTGTGTATTGTACACTAGAAATTTAATGTTCTGTATATTTGCGTTGTAATCAGACTGTGTTCCGGTTATGGTTTCTACATTGTACTGTGCAACGGGGCGTGGGTCGCGCCATTGAACTGACTACTTGAATTATGTTTGATAGTCAAAGGTTTTGGTACGGATCATGACCAACCAAGGTGGCAGGGTAAAGATTTGTTAACTTCCTGTACTTGAAACAAAGACTTAGATGTTAGACAATTTGGTGTTAAATTGTTCCTTGTGATTTTACATATGGGTACCGTTGTATTATGGATGGTTCAGTAATTGCTGTGTCGTATGTTTCAGTTACGGCAAACTTCTTTTAAATGCACTGAAGTAGACCACTGCCTTGGGGTTGATGTTTGATTTCCTAAGTGGCGTGAATCCGAGAGAGCTAAAAGTTAGTTCCACCGCTTGCTAGCCTGTGTGAGAAAAAGTTTATTTGTTGGTCCACTATTTAACTATTTCATTGTCTTCTGGGCGCAACATTAAATGCCCATTTGATATGTTTTGGTGGAGCCTTCCACCGGTTAAGCGTGTGCCTGTTAAATAATAAACTGAGCCGTTAACTTGCCAGCTAGAATTGAGTGGCTTGTCATGATTTTGGGTTCGGAATTGTAATTTGAAATTGACTCTCGGACCGATCGCTGGAAAGTTTGGCTGATTTCAAATTCTGTGAAGTGTCTTGGCTAAGTTATCTGAAAAACGTAATGAGTATAAGCTCATGTTGTGAGCTGTTAGGCGTGAAGCAGCTGTTGCTGCCAAAAAGTACTTGTATGAGCGCCTTCATATTGTTCTTTAAGACATTTTAATTTTGTTGTTTAATAAACTAGTAAATCTTTTGCTATTGGTTACTAAGTAATGAATTTCTTTGACTACAAGCGTGACGTAGATTTTGGGGCTGCCGTCAAGCGTGTGTTTCTGAATCCTTTCACATAATCTATCTTGATTTAATTTCGCTTAATGACTCTTTCATTTATTTGACAAATTATTTCATCCTAGTCGAATCTGATTGAATGCCTTTCTTGAGTAAAGTTTAAAGTTGCCGGCACTGTTGATCCCCGAAGTTTGAATAATCTTTGCTTGATGACTTTAGCGTAATAAGTGCAGTTATAATTTTTTAAACTGTAATTGGTTGCGAGTCGTGTGACATGCAAATTTGTTTAATCACGGGCATTTGTAATTTCAAGACATCAAGTTTGTTTCATAAATTCATATTGTGTACTAGGTTTTTCATTTGGGCACCAGCACCATACCGCTCCAACCTAGCTTCCTACTGCCTGAACGGTGATTCAGAAGAAAAGAACAGATTTTTGTTGTACGTTATAGGGGTAAACAATAAATGATAGAAACACATTGCGCACGTCGTTGAATAGATGAAGGTCCAAAGTTCGACTCAATCTGCTCTGTGTTTGTTTGTAGCAACGAGACGGCTACACCACAAGAGAAATCATTTTGTGCTATTGAATTTGTGCGAAGTCAATCTGTTGTTTAAGTGCAACGTGCATTCCGCCGTCGATTCAGCAGGAAGCCGCCTCTGCGTAAACAGATTTGTGACTGGCTTACAAAATCCTTGCAAGTTGGTTCGATATGCAGAGGGAAGAACACTGGTCGGCTATGCACGTCTGATGAAAATGTCGGCGGTATCGGAGATGAGTTCACACGGAGCTCTCTGAAGTCCACAAGACGTGAAGGTCAGGAACTTCAACTTCCTCAACGGTGTGGCGTGTTCTGAAATGATGCCTGCATGTGAAGCTTCACATGTTTGCACTTACTGAGCAGTTCTGTCCCGGCGACCATAACAGAATTTTGCGTGTTGTTTTTCTAGGATATGGCAGAAGACAGTTTTTACGAAGGACTCAACTTTTCGGACGAGTCAACATTTCAACTTTCGGGTAAAATAAACCGGCATAATGTAAGAATTTGGCGTCACAGACCCCTGGCGTCGTCGTCGAACATGAAAGAGACTCACCGAAACAGAGCATCTGTGTCCATCCTTGCGAATGATGGACTTCAGCCGTTCACTTACGTAATAAACTGAGACACTTGCAACCGTCATTTTGATGTTATTTTATTATATCGCAAACAGTTTCGATACCCTTAACTAACGTTGGGGGGTTGAACTCCAATCGTATACACGATTCCATTAGTGGCCGATATCTATGATCTGGCTTCCTTAGAAATATGTAAAAGCGATGTCGTGTCTGCAACCATCAACTAGTTAGTAGTTGGTAGCTTCACTTTCATGCATGTTGGAGCCAAGTCTCACTTTCATCTTGACGTGTGGCGTTATCCCCACACCACAGTCCCACAAAATTGGGTTGGAAGAAATGGACAATAAGATCTAGTTAATTGTTTCTGGACTCCCGGGTCACAAGACCTGACACTTTGCGAATTTCTTTCTCTGGGGGCACATAAAAGCGTCTTTGTCCCACCTATAGCAGCTACTCTTCAAGAGCTGAAAAATCGAATTCAATAAACAGGGACCTGTTGATTCGTGTGATTTTTTACGTCGTTTGGAGGGACTGCGGTTGAATGACTGATATTTTAGTGAGTTTCGATGTGGTCTCTCTCTTCACTCGTGTTCCTCTGTCTGATTCGTTGCGGTTAATTGAGGCCAGGTTTGGTGCTGAATTAACTAACCTCTTTCGACATGTGTTGACAACCACTTACTTTTTATTCAATGACCAGTATTACGAACAGACAGATGGAGTTGCGATGGGTAGTCCGTTGTCTCCTTTGATCGCAAATTTGTTTATGGAAGTCTGCGCCTTTGAAACCCGCCTGTTTCTTTAGATATGTTGACAATATCTTTGTTGTTTGGCCTCATGGTAGGGAGAATTTGAATGGCTTTCTAGAACATCTGAATTCGATCCACCAGAACATTCGTTTTCCGATGAAGGTGGAAGAGGATGGTTGTCTTCCCTTTCTTGTCGTGTTGGTTAGGAGGAAGGATGATGGGTCATTGGGACATGCAGTCTACAGGAAACGTACTCACACCGACTCGTACTAACAGGCTAATAGTTGTCACCATTTGGCTCAGCGTGAAGGGGTACTTCGTACCTTGGTACACAGTGCACATGTTGTTTCTGACGCTGAGACTTTGCCAGCTGAGCTGTCCCATCTTGAAGTTACATTTCGTCAAAATAGTTATAGTGATAGACAGATTGAACGTGCGTTGCGCTATCGACCAATTGTACATCGGGTGATTGATGATAATTCTGAGTCAACACCTAAGTCTACTGCCTTTTGGCCTTACGTAGGAAACATTTCCAACAAGATCGGTCGTATTTTACGGAAATACGATGTGAAATGTTTTTTTTTCCGACCTCCATCTAAAATTAGAGCGCTTTTGAGTCGTGTTAAGGATGATCTTGGTCTGCGTAAGGCGGGTGTATATCGTGTTCCTCGTAGCTGCGGCATGGCATATATTGGTCAAACTATCAGGACCGTGGAGGACCGATGTACTGAGCATAAACGGCACACACGATTACAGCAGCCAAGTAGATCTGCTATTGCCGAACATTGCTTGGATACTGGTCACCCCATGTTGTATAATAACACCCACATATTGGCATGCACGTCCAGCTATTGGGACAATGTTATAGAGGAAGCAGTTGAGATTAAATTAGCGAGCAACCTCGTTAACAGGGATGGAGGTTTCTGTTTAACCCTTTCGTGAGCCGTGGGAAACATGCTTCCCACTACAATGAACTCGCTCCTAAGTCCCGTGGGATTCACAATTCCCACCTCCGTACGGTGCTACCACCTAGTGAACAGTATAGGGTACTGCTTCCAATCGGAAGTTCCCGCCGTTTTTGCTGTACCTTCGCGCAGAGGCATTGTATAGCTGAGTGTTGCTCTGTAGAGGAACCTTTCAGTGCTGTTTGCGTGACATTTTGTGATTTTTTTCCTCAAAGCTATAGTATGAGGTAAATACTTTTGATTTACCCAAATGTATGAAGGAAAACGTAAAATTGGAACGAGGAGAATTCCAGTTTGAAACAAAAGGAGCAATTTCTGCAGTAAAATGGATGGATAACCGTCCTGTCACTTTCCTGTCCTCAATTCATGACCCATGAGAAACAGCAACAGTGAAAAGGAAAAACAAGGACAGCACTAGTACAGAGATTTCTTGTCCTGAAGTTGTGGCAGAATACAACAAAATAACTGGTGGTGTCGACAAATTTGATCAATTACGAGAAAGGTATGCTATTGGCAGACGTTCTGTAAAATGGTGGCACAGAATATTTTATTTCCTGGTGGATGTTGCTGCAGTGAACAGTTTTATCCTGTGGAAAATAAGTAAAAGAGGAAGTGGACAGCATGATCAGCTCACATACAGGAGCCATCTAGCCGGACAAATAATCGCTGGCTTCTCATCCCAAAAAAGGCGTGGACAAAAACCTGTCTTTCTGGCAAAAAGGGGTAAAGTACCTGACAATTTTCATCATGTGGCTGTAGGGGAGCATGAACCCATTTTTAGGAGAAACCTACTGGACGTGACGTCATTTTAGTACCAATGCTAAGGAAAAGAGCACTCGCTGTGTTTGTACATATTGTCAAATGCCACTTTGCATAGAGCCATGTTTCAGAAAATTTCTTGGCAAGTAATTGTGAACAATGACTGTAACAAGAGAAGTAAATTTATCAAATAAATATGACATATATTGAAAAAGTTGTTTTTGTCATTTAACTCCTTGTAATGTGACCTCACTTTCACAAATGGAGCAAATTTGATATTCTGTATGATAAATATACCTATCTGTTAACTACTATCTGCTCTCCATTCATTTAAAAAAATCTGCTCAATAATTTCGCCCACGAAAGGGTTAAACTCTGTTTGGAATCCGGCTCTCTCTCTTGTCATAAAACAGAGGGACAGAGTCAATGCTACCTCACTTGCGTATTCGTAGTCTCACTGTCGATAGCTTTGACTTTGGTCATCTTTGGTGGCACTAGTGTTCAGCGTGTGTGTTATCTTTCCTGCTTCAGTCCGAGAACCGAGGTTTTAAATTTGCATGTACGTCTCCTGTCCGCTGCAGTTTGCCTTGTTCTGCCGCCGAAATATCGGCGGTCGCTGAAAGTGTTACCTGGCTAAATTCCCGGAAGTTATTTGGAATACCGTTTCGATATTTCTCGAACAACGCACGGTGCTCATGTTGAGTATATGGTACAGAGTCTGTGTGAATACAAAACTTTGAACCTTCCTCTACGTAGTGACATGCGCAATGTGTTTCTATCCTTCACAGTATTAAACAACTGAAATCTGTTGTTTATTTTTGAATCACCCTGTACATCGGCTCATCAGCGTATGTTTGTATACAGCAGGTAGCGTTTGGCGACTACTGGTATTCCAAACTGTAAAATACGTCATGGTTCACAGGCATAGTGAAATAAAAAACAAATTGTAGGTTCGTAGGCTTCTACGGTAAGTGTCAGATTGAATGAAATAATTTTGACTATTAGGCGCATCTTTATAAAACACTAAAACATATGAAAGGCCGACGACGTTTCGACCGCCTTTGCTGTGATTCTCTTCCGGCAGACTGAGAGGTTGAGGCGTAGCGCCTTATACCGATCCTGCCTTGGAGGTGGTTAAGTGGGAGATGTGTCTCAGAGCTGGATAGTGACAGATGGTGACGCGAGACTGGATGCGCACGTAGTTTATGTATCAGCCGATAGAGGACAATATTGGATAGGGGACTGATTTAGTTTCGATTGTGCCCACTAGAGTGCACTAAAGTAACAGAATTTTTTCATAAACTGTTCTAGTATTTTCATAAAGTGTTGTTATGTCTTTTTGTGTAGGTAAAATGTTATAAATGTGTTTTAGCAGTATGAATGATGCGTGAGTGTGGTTTAAGGTTAATATGAAGATAATTGTTTAACGAGTTATGTAGTGGGATTTAGTGTGGGAACATTTCGAAGAAGTATGGATGTGGACAAAGGGGATTTTTGTAGAATAGATTTGTAAAGTAAGTTTATGGTAAAGGGAAAGTTAATTTAGGTATAAATAACAATAGTAAATAACTTTATGCATAAACAAAACTTCAGAATATTAGATAATTACGTCGGTAAAAAGTGCAGTCGTTAGGTTTACTATTTTTCGATTGGTTATTGATGAAAAGCGCGGACTGATGCGGGAGAATGTTGTTTTGTTATTGGGTGTTGAGTAAGCTGACCAATGGTAAAGCAATATTCTTCGCGTGCCTTTCTCTGCTGGTAGAGAAGACTTTGAGTATTCTAGAGAATAGAGATGGGTCGAACTCGTTGATTCCCGTGAACTACTTCATTCATTTCACTCTTTGCCGTGAAGCGTTCAAATGAAGTAGTTCATTCATGAAGTGCGGAAGCCTGGCGAAGTTGCCCAGTTCGCCGCTCAGTCGCGGCTACGCTCGCTTCGCCTCGCACGTACAGCAAAGGTTCGTAATACTTCATAATTTTACCAACAGATGGCCGACTATGCAGTAACGTGCACGCAACGTTTTACGCTCTTACAGCGTCTGAGCTAACTTCAATAGACCATGGTCGTCGAAGGGGACAAACAGAGAAGCCTGTCACATATAAAGAAGGTATTACATTTAATCTTGCTCGACATTTTCTCATGAAGCGCCCAAAAAAGTCTTTATCTGCCAAGTGAAACATTATTTGTTGTATTCATGGACTGAAAAACTAGGGCTACCAACAAAATGCAGTCCAATTTCATGTTCCTTTAAAATTTAATCCCAAATAGAGTGAATATGTTTACCACTGTCACAAAGTCTATGTATCTACGTTAAGTAATTATTCAGAAGTATTCCTGTAGATTTTATTTTGTTGAGAATAATATAACCCTCCAAATTCAAAACGTAAACTGTCACCTGTAGTAATTGGTACGATTTCAGGTAAAATCCCTCTTTCAATGTTATTAACAAAACTTTTATTTTCATGTTGGCTGTGCGTGACGCGAAGTATAACTGAACTACACAAATAGTCACGGGTAATGATGTCAGCACTGCAGGAAGCAGCTGACGCTGCCTTCCCCTCGCCCCTCACCACCCCGCCCCTCTCAAATCTATAGTTTCCCACAAACGCCGCGCGATTCGTCGACAGGCAGTAGAGGGAGGACTGAAGTGAAGGGAGAATGAGTGACGTAACGCCGATGTAATGGGATGAGGGAGAGGGGAAGAGAGTGAGTGAACTAGAAGAAAGTGCGGAGTGTGTTATCTGTGAAGACTTTGAAGTACCAGTTCATTGAAATTGAGTGGTTAGTTCACACTTCACTGGAGTGAAGCGTTCATTTGAACGACTCATTCACGAGCTCCCCATCACTACTAGAGAAGAGTAGGAGCCTAGCCATGAAACAGTTAGGATGTGTCTAGTAGTAGATCCGATGGAAACGATAAGTTGCCGGACCTAGCAGTGTTCATACATCAAAAGTGTTGGAAAATTACGGGATAATTATTCTAATGTGTGTGTAGAAATTTCGGAATTTTTAAGTGAATTTTGTGACGACAAAAGACATATATTCCGCGTGGCGTATTGAGCAGGTCGGTGGCTAAAAACTGTGACTGCATTTGGTACCGACAGACTTAATATTTGGCGAGCATTATCAATAAAAAAAACAGTATTTTTGTGGCTATTACGTTTTTGGGAAATGCAACACCATAAACTTGCTAACGTGAGTGAAAGGGATTGTGAGTGACTGCGTTAAGACTAGCACAGGCTTGGCAGTGATACTTGTTCACCTTTTCAGAATATATTAGTTGAGGACAAAATCTTCAAACTTTCATTTCGTGTGAAAACTTTCTCCCAAAACGTAGGTTAGTGATTTTAATTGCAGCCTGGTTTACGTCGATGTACAGTAGGTTTCGCTCGGCTTTTCTACTGATGATCTGATAAGTCAATGTTCACAGGTAGGTGCAGGTCCGTCGTAAAGGGAGGAAAGAACCGCGCCGCCGAAACGTCCGCTACAAAATCGCTCAAAACGTAGGCGTTTCAGTTGTTTAGGTTGAAAGGTATGTGCTGAGATTCGATCAGGATAGAGCCAGTGAAAAATGTCGATTGTTCCCAACCGCAAGGTTGGACGAGTAGTACATCTTCGAGTAGTAAGATCTTTGACAGCTGACAGAGCTAGGTGCACGCGGTAAAAGTTTGAGTGGTGGTGAGGAGATGCGCAGAGACAGCAGACGTGTTTCGAGTCGGAGCTAGCCGGGTCGTGACAGCATCAAAGTAAGAATTGGCGCTACGCACGTAATAAGCTATATATTGAGCGAAACTCGGCACATACCTGGGGAAACTAGAAAGAATAATTAATAAAATAGGTTTTCTTTGGTTAAATACTGTCTAAAAGCTAGATAGAAATCCCATTGTTGATGCAATAAGCGTTTTGTGAAACTGTCGTAAATCCATGCTATAGAAGTTTTTTTTAGTTTTTCACATGTGCCTTAATATTTTTTAGATAAAATTAGAGTTTCATCTCACACCTTATGTCGTTCTCCGCATCCTGTGCTTGCATTGACCAAAAGGTACATTAAAGTAAAGTTCTCATGAGTAAAGCTAATAATTTCATTTATCAGAGTAAAATAATCTATATGCCATTGCACAGTTGGCAAATTATTCAGATCAGGACAGAATTTTTATTAAGTAACAAACAGGGCCAAAATGAGTAAAGGTATCTAGAATGACAATTTTATGCTATTGCACTACAGCTGAGTTGAATATATGTTTTATTATCGGCTAAACGGGAAGGAGTGCACGAGCTAAGTCCACAGACGCAGTCAGATGCAGGCTGGTGACTTTCATTTATTTTGACCACTAAACTTTCATGCAGTCAGATGTGTATTTTGAGTATTAATTTTCCAACAATATTATCATGCTGTCAGATAAAGTTCAGTTCAGTTAAATACGCAGTCATTTGCAAGTTTAATTAAAGACTAAAGCAGTCGCATGCAGTTCAGTCTAGTTTAAATAGAGAATTTTTGTTAACAACACTTTCAAGGTGTTTTTTTATTGACGCGGCCCAACGACCAAAATGATTTTGTTCAAAAAGCAGGTCAGTTTAGCTGTGCTGTTAACAGAGGAGCAGCGTTCTTGAGAATGCTTCAAAGAGCTACGGCAGCGGCCACATGGCGACTTGCCGGTTGTGCTGGAAGTGAGAGACGGAGGAGGAGGCTGCGGAGGACTTACCCTGCTGCGGGTTTCGAAGTCGAGCGGCCTGGCGACGCGCACGTCGCCCGTCTCCGCGTCCACCGAGAAGGCGCCGCCCACGTTGCCTGCTGCGATGCCGTAGCGAACCTCCGGGTCTGAAACACACACGTCCACACACACCTGAGTCACTAGTGTACGAGTTAACACGTCTCAGAACGGCACTTAATGTCTAAGTACTTGAAACGTGACGCATGTCGTCGTGTCCGGATCGAAGAGCGAGCAAGTGCCATTTGAAATAGGGGCTCGCTACTTCACCGTGCGTTCAGCGAGCTGAGAATTCCCAAGGCGGTTCTGTAACTGCACAGCCGGGTATAGTATACGGACACTGGTGGGACACTTGGTACAAAGTAAAGATTCTGATCATTACATCACTGAAGTTAAAAAAAATTGAGATGCAGCATTTTAAAGCCTATCCAGAGACTAACATCTTCAGAATGGCCAACCTTTTCGTACAGCATTTAATCAACGAATAATTCACATACAAAGACACGAATTGAAACACTGAAACGTTTATGTAACAGCTTCTGCACTACATACACTACTGGACATTACAATTGCTTCACCAAGAAGAAATGGAGATGATAAACGGGTATTCACTGGACAAATATATTATACCAGAACTGACATGTGATTACAATTTCAAGCAGTTTGGGTGCATAGATCCTGAGAAATCAGTACCCAGAACAACCACCTCTGGCCGTAATAAAGGCCTTGATACGCCTGGGCATTGAGTCAAACAGAACTTGGATGGCGTATACAGCTATAGCTGTCCATGCAGCTTCAACAGGATACCACAGTTCATCAAGAGTAGTGACTGCCGTATTGTGACGAGCCAGTTGCTCGGCCACCATTGACCAGACGTTTTCAATTGGTGAGAGATCTGGAGAATGTGCAGGCCAGGGCAGCAGTCGAACAGTTTCTGTATCCAAAAAGGCCCATACAAGACCTGCAACGTGCGGTCGTGCCTTATCTTGCTGAAATGTGGGGTTTCGCAGAGATCGAATGAAGGGTAGAGCCACGGGTATTAACACATCTGAAATGTAACGTCCACTGTTCAAAGTGCCGTCAATGCGAACAAGAGGTGGCCGAGACGTGTAACCAATGGCACCCCATACCATCACGCCAGATGATACGCCAGTGTGGCGATGACGAATACACGCTTCCAATGTGCGCTCACCGTGATGTCGCCAAACACGGATGCGACCATCATGGTGCTGGAAACAGTACCTGGATTCATCCGAAAAAATGACGGTTTGCCATTTGTGCACCCAGGTTCTTCGTTGATTACACCATCGCAGGCGCTCCTGTCTGTGATGCAGCGTCAAAGGTAACCACAGCCATTGTCTCTGAGCTGATAGTCCATGTTGGTGCAAACGTCGTCGAACTGTTCGTGCAGATGTTTGTTGTCTTGCAAACATCCCCATCTGTTGGCTCAGGGATCGAGACGTGGCTGCACGATCCGTTACAGCCATGAGGATATGACGCCTGTCATCTCGACTGCTAGTAATACGAGGCCGTTGGGATCCAGCACGGCGTCCCGTATTATCCTCCTGAACTCACCGATTGCCGCGCGGGATTAGCCGAGCGGTCTCAGGCGCTGCAGTCATGGACTGTGAAGCTGGTCCCGGCGGAGGTTCGAGTCCTCCCTCGGGCATGGGTGTGTGTGTTTGTCCTTAGGATGATTTAGGTTAAGTAGTGCGTAAGCTTCGGGACTGATGACCTTAGCAGTTAAGTCCCATTTGATTTCACACACATTTGAACATTTTTGAACCCACCGATTGCGTATTTTGCTAACAGTCATTGGATCTCGACCAATGCGAGCAGCAATGTCGCGATAAGATAAACCGCAATCGCGAAAGGTCACAATCCGACCTTTATGAAAGTCAGAAACGTGATGGTACGCATTTCTCCTCCTTTCACGAGGCATTACAACAACGTTGCACCAGGTTAGGCCGGTCAACTGCTTTTTTTGTATGAGAAATCGGTTGGAAACTTTCCTCATGTCAGCACGTTGTAGGTGTCGGCACCGGCGCCAACCTTGTGTGAAGGCTCTGAAAAGCTAATCATTTGCATATCACAGCATCTTATTCCTGTCGGTTAAATTTCGCGTCTGTAGCACGTCATGTTCGTGGTGTAGAAATTTTAATGGCCAGCAGTGTACTATCTGGTCAAAGCATCCGTATGCATGTGTTGGGGACTGTCGTGGAGGAACGGCCAACATGTTTCTTGACTTTACTGTGTAACTGTGGGGGTTAATAGAAGCATTAATATACTGTTATCTCACCCTATTATAAGTGTATGTTCTATGAGTAGCACATTATAGTGTTTTTCATTTATAGTGCTTGATTAAATCTAAAGTAAATGAGTTACAATTAATAGGCATGTAAAAGATGTCTTGCAGTATCGGCCATTGTCTGTTCCCCGATAATATCGGTTGTTAATGATACACTGCACTGACGCTTATTGAATAATAATAGGACAGACGAGCATGACAACATTGTTCCTATTTCAGCTAAATTCACCAATGTTTAGCACACTTTTTTTACAGAGATCGCAAATAAAATACGAAATATTCTCCTGATCCACACGTCCAATATGTGTCCAGCCTCTACACTTGGTGCATAGCACTCAGTCTTCTTAAAAAAAAACCCAGACACATAATGGATTTTTCAGTCTCTTCTGTTGGCCCATTATTTCCAGAAAATTCCAATTTTCTTCGCCGCTCTGTAACTGGCTTTCCATGGCCACCTTTTGCCTGGTTATTTTATTTTGGAACACCCGGCTTAAGTTCAGCTTTCTTCAACACTCTACCCGACTATTCCTTCTGATTTCAATTTCTTCCATTCGGCGGCGATTTTTTTTTTTTTTTTATAATTGTTGAAAAAGCTTCAGCTGCCTACCTCGCGATCGTTTCGTTAGACATAACCTTGATGACAGGCATTTTCATGCGCTCTTCATTCCATTTTCCTCTTACTTTATTCACATATTCCGCCATTTCATTCTGAAAAGAAGTAAGAAGAAGATATATAATTCAAACACTGAAATTACTTCTGGCCAGTACTGAAAGACATGCAGGCAGCTAGTACTGTACGACAAACACTCAGTATGATCTAGTAATATTGTACGCTCTTTTATAGAAATTACCATGAAATGTTTGTTAGACGTTGTTTCTCACTTAATATAGCTAACCGAAATATAGACACGAAATTAATCCCCTAACTTAAAAAGGGGTACCACAGGCCTTAAAATATCTTCCGTGTGCTTAGACATAAAGTACTGATTGCACAAAAGAGAGCAGTGAGAATAATTAGTGGTGTTCACCCGAGGACGTCATGTAAGCACCTGTTCAAGGAGTTAGGGATTTTAACTGCACCATCAGAGCACATATATTCGCTAATGACATTAGTTATAAAGAATCCATCTCATTTCTCGAAGAACAGTGATGTGCTTACGTACAACACTAGAGGGAAAAATGACCTTTCCTATCCGTTATTGAAGCTCTCAGTTGCTCAAAAAGGAGTACATTATTCAGCAGCAAAAATCTTTGATTATTTGCCCAACAACATAAAGTGTCTGGCAAGCAGCAGATCAAGTTTTAAATCTAGCTTAAAATCATTTCTTTTGGACAAGTCTTTCTATTCCATGGACGAGTTTCTGTTTCAGAACTGGCAAAAAAAAAAAAAAAAAAAAGAAAAAAAAAGTATCTTACCTCTAAATGCAGTCACATGTGTAGAACTAAAACTTTCAGTAATATTATTTTTAGCACTGTATATATATTTTACTTGTTCCACATCACATCGATAAAATAATCGTGAAAATTATCTACGGAACATGACATAGCTAAACTAAACTAAGAGCTCCGGTAACACCATCAAGCAGTCAGAGCAGACAAAGCACTGAAGAGGGGAAGAAGGTAACCAATTCGAGTGTACACTGATACACAAGCTTTCTCCTGCTTACTGTTCGCTTCCGTCATTTGGTGGCGGAAAGGGAAATCACAGTGGTGGCCGGTACTGTAAGCCGGCCGATACTGCACGACTGTCCCCTAATGCGGAATCGACCGTTAGATATCAAGAGAGACGGACCTGTTGGTGTAAAAGGAGGTGGGGAGTATTGTGTTGTCAGTAGAGAAGATGCTACACCGGACTGGCTCTGCAAGGAGAAATCAGCGACTTCGGACGTCGACTGTTCATTGCACTTCACTTGAGTAACAAATCGATCAGGAACATTTCAGTACTTCTAAAGCTGTCCCCATGTCGACTCTAGCTAACGTGATCATGAAGTGGAAACGCGAAGGAACAACCACAGCTAAACTGAGACCGAGCAGAGCTTACATACTGACAGACAGTAACATTTGAGGCATTGAGGAGGACAGTTATAAAAAACGGCATGATATCAGCGGAAGGAATCACTCCTGACTTTCAAAGTGCTACCAGTACTCCAGATAGCGAAATTACTGTGGGTGGGGAGTTCAAAAGAATGTAGAGTGGTCGAGCAGCTCCTCACAAGCCAAATACGAGGGTTGGCCAGAAAGTAAGTTCCGATCGGTTGCTAAAAAACCAAATTGAAAATCAGAAACATTTTGATGTGGTTCTTCAATTTCTTCAGGCATATTTTACGACGAAATAAATCTCCGGTGAACAGCCTGGTATGAGTGTGCATAGGACACAATGTGATGTACATCAGCGCACCTGATGATGGTAACGTGGTCGATTGCCGAAATATTGTGTCCTATGCACATTCATACTGTTCACCCGAGATTTATTTCGTCAGAAATATTTTATTTGCAAGAGTTAGCTACACTTCCCAGGTACTTCTCTACATAGTCGCCGCTCCCACTTAGACATTTGTCCGAGCGTTATACCAAATTTCCAACACCATCGTCGTAGAAGGCAGCCTCCTGTGCTTTCCGATAATTCTCTACGCTGGTGTATAGCGCGTAGCCTGCGCCCAATTATTGTCTTCGTATCCAGCGTTTCATGTGAACAGAGATGATACTCAAGACGAGCCAATTAGGGCTGTGTTGTGGGTGATCGAAGACTTCCCATCGAAAAGACTGCAGGAGTGTCTTCACTGTCCCTGCAAAGTGCGGCTGAGAATTGCCATGAAGAAGTGCGTAGCAGTGTGTTAGGTGGGCTGCATTCATTAAGGCGAAGCCTCTCAGCGGGCCCTCATATTTGGTGGGAGACATCATTGTTCTAGGCACCTTTACTAACTCACTGTGCGCTCAAAATTGGAAAGAGCGTCTTGATGCGATCGATGGTCACACTAGAGACACTACTCAACACATCTGTGCAGAGCTGCACCGGGTTTTCACTGTGGTGTCCATTTCGCGACCGATCGGGACTTACTTTCCAGATAACCCTCGTATTTCTGTATTCAGTTCCGAGCGCCGCCTGAGGTGGCGCAAACAGCGACGGCATTGGATAGTCGATGACTGGAAACGAGTGATTTGGATTGATGAATGACGCTGTACCCAGCTGCACTCTGACGGAAGGGTTTCGGTTTGGCGAATGGCTGGAGAACGTTACCTGCCGTCATCATGTATAGTGCCAGCAGTAAGTATGAAGGAGATGGTTTTATGGTAGGGGGTGTTTGTCGTGGTTAGGGTGTGGTTCCCATACTGCACTTAAGGGAATGCTAAATGCGCAAGGATTGTGTACTCTGTACAGTAGAGCAACAGATTCTATCAGTATGGCAGTGTACCTTGTCATAAAGCACCATCTGTCAGGCGATGGTTCATGGACAATACCATTCCTGGAATGGACTGGCCAGCGCCGAGTCCCAGCTTCTCTAGTTTCGGCTTTTGAAGAAGAACAGGCAATTATTCTTCCGCAGACATTCAGAAAAGTCACTGGAAATGTCCCTAGCAAAGCCTCTGTAAGTCTGAAGGGCGGACCCAGACTATATTAATGTACACTAATAGATGTCTGGATAGTTCTGATAAGACAGTGTAGACGTTCCGGAGTGTAGCATAAATGATTGAAGGTACGTGTGGCTGATGAGACCGTTGTGTGAAAAGGTGCGCACTGTTCTGCTAGCTCCGTTTTTATAGTCTTCCAACGCATACCACTTCCAGTAGTACAGAGTTGGCGTTGGCGTAACCAGCAATAAGCTGTTCGTCAGCGTTAAGATGGCTACACACGTACTTGCAAGATTGACAACCTTGCTTGATCGAGCGTTTCGAGCAAGCGTGCATAAAACTCCTTCGCCTTTATTCAGTTCAAGCATACTTGTACAGGCATGTTTCTTCTTCGAATATGTGAAACTAGGATAACAACGACTGGGTGTTTTTGGTCAGCTATGCTGTAATGATGTGTAAAAGAGATAAGAGGAAATATGATAAATGGGGTAAACCCTAATTTACACATTAAATTGCTGAGACTGAAGGCTGATGCTGCTGTAGCCCGTTCAGGTTCATGCTTGGAAATAAAGTCAAAGAAAGGTAAAAATGTTTTCCACAAAAGTTTTGAAAGTGAAGATCGTAAATAAAAGCATATAAAATGGTGACTAGTTTTGGCTCTTCATACAACCATCTTCAGATCAATTAAAGAAAAAAGCCTTTTTTAAAATATTTAGATCGCTTGATTATCTCAGGAATTAATATAGCTACTTGAAAATTCTGCCTGCCGCGATGGCCGTGCGGTTCTAGGCGCTGCAGTCCGGAACCGTGGGTCTGCTACGGCCGCAGGTTCGAATCCTGCCTCGGGCATGGATGTGTGTGATGTCCTTAGGTTAGTTAGGTTTAAGTAGTTCTAAGTTATAGGGGACTGATGACCTAAGATGTTAAGTCCCATAGTGCTCAGAGCCATTTGAACCATTTGAAAATTCTATTACTTGCAACAACTTCGATTACAAAACATGGTAAATCATGACTGAAGCTGTAATAGCACACGAAAGACAGACGGTAGTATAGTGATTTCTCACGTGGTGAAAGTACTACGATGTGTTTGTTGACGTAAGAACTTCATCTCTGCCTGCTCACGGTTAACAAATATTCATATTTTTGTTCTAGCGTAATTTTTTCTGGAATAACTTGTTTTTAATTTCGACACGTTTTTTTGTGACATGTTCAGTTGCTCTGTTTCTTTGTTAAAGATGTAATGTGTGCAACATCCCTCTTTACCTTATTGCGGTACGCTTTTGGTTTAATACCCTTGAGGGAGGTAGACCAAGAGCTGAATACAGTAAGCAGATTCAGAAGGATGTAGGTTGCAGTAGGTACAGGGAGATGAAGAAGCTTGCACAGGATAGAGTAGCATGGAGAGCTGCATCAAACTAGTCTCAGGACTGAAGACCACCACCACAACAACAACCACAATCCTTGAAACAAGGCTAACGCTCTTATATTCTGAAAGGTGAGAAGATGGGAAGATTCGGCGGCAGAGCTTATTTAGCCGTTAAGACGCCATATGCTTTTAAAGAGACTGAGTGGCGGGCGATGGCGAAACCGGCAGATTAGCAAACTGAAGAGGTGCTCTCTCTTGCTCGGGTAGACGCCTGACTGTTCTCCGAGTGACAACAAACTATCTCTAAAGTTTAGTTTATCACGCACTTACTGCCTGAACAACAACATAAGACGTGAGCGTGAGTGCATAATATTTTCGACAGGAAATATGAAGACACTACAGATATTTTCAAGCGGATTAATAGAAAATGTTGAACTACGCCATGCCTAATTTATATTAAAAATAAGGGTTGATATTCTTGTTTGAGTAATGAAGTACACAGATGAAACTATTATCTCTGAATCAACTTTAGATGGCACTTGGGAAGCGCTGTCTAGAGATGGTACGGTATTCTTGATAAACGTATTTATTTAACCACGAGGGCTAACAAACCATATAAATCCAGTAATCACAATCACTAACTAATGTTGACAAACAAATAATATCACACCACAGTATGCATCTAGGACATTCTTATCCTTTCATCAATTTCTTTCCGTGTATACGACCATGTGCAGTTACGTTTCTGTTAATCCGATTATCCCAATTTGATGGTTAAGTAGCGAACGGTGCAAGATAACAATGTTTTGCTAGCTCCGGACGAAATGTAAAATGTATTTGTCTGATCATGTTTGTAAAAGCTAAGATAAGTGATTAATTCCGCGAAAAACTGAAAATATTAAGTATTTCATTTCATGAAGAGAAATTTAGCTAAGTCGTGTTTTATATCTAAATGCTTAGGGAACTAATGATGTTTTTTATTTTAAATAGGCTTAGAAAGTTGTAACTTTTAGTTGCTGGCATTAAAAATGACTGTACCCACTAGTAGGAACGCAGTGGAAGCTGCATTTTATTTTATTTTTGTTGTAGGTTTTGTTTATTCATTTATCTTTCTTTTCAGAGCGCCTGTACCAGTCAGTTTTTGGCAGAACTCTGATGACTAAGCGACCGAAAGTGGTGCTAGTGACGAAACCGAATATGAAGAAAGTCATCTTGTTCCGATACAACTAAGTTCTCGGACACCCAATCAAGAAAATTGTTGCCTCTGGTCTTCGTTTAAGTCTAACAGAACCCTTTGGACTTGGGATCATTTGGATTTGGGGTCAAAGATCGGTCGACACGTATATAAAAAAAACAATGTCGAAACACCAAAGTCACGTCAGCAAAATCAGGAAAGTTGACTAGATAGCTGCTCAAAGAGTTTTTAACCTGTGCTTTAAAGACACAAGTAAGAAAGGGAAGGTATATAACTAATTTTATATTTAAACGCCTTCCGTATTCGAATTGAACGAAAAAAAACGAGACTCGAACCAGCTATCCAACGAGTACCAGTCTTGAGCACTGCCGATAGAGCCTGCCTTTATTGAATTAAAATAGGTCGAAGAACCTCGAAGTCGATTTTGTCGAGAATTCTTTAGAGTCGTAGGGAACCAGTTTGGGGCATTGGTATTTGATCTCTGAACTGCATGTACCGTAATCATAAAAAATTACAACACCCCGATAGTCGTGTGATCCCCTTATTAGACAATTTTTCGCGAAGGCTGACTTCTGTTCTCGTTCAATATCTAGGTATAACTCAAAGGACCTATAGAATTTGGTGCGACTGACTTCGAGATTCAGTGATGAGTCTATCGCGTAGAAGGTTTGAATTATTTCTTACACTCAATTTGGGACTATATTCTTTCGTGGCGATCTGAAGTTAGAATGTTGGTCTAGTGAAAGCACTGCAGACTTAGAAATGTATCAGCGAATAATTATTGGATTCACTTGCGCTGCACTTGGCTGAAAATTTGATCAGGTTGAAGCTTAACTCGAAACTTGTGAAGTACTAAGCCGAGGTCTGGAACGCTGTAATAATCCGTCGCTGTGTTCATTCACCAGTAGCAGTTTGCTGTATTGTTTGTGGAAATAAACTCCATCATTGGAGATTAATTTGGCATATCTCGCATAAAATTCACAAATGATCCTTTATTTCTATAATTTGAATTTACAACTTAGGAAACTCCAGATCACAAGTTTCAGGAACGCACAGTGGCGATGTGTGGTTAACCGTCGACATTCAGCGAGCCACATCTAACCGGAGGGACCATACATTACTCCACTGACCTCTTGGCAAGTTGCCAGACACTTGATTGAATTCGGGGTGCAAACTAATTTGTATTCCAGGTAGATAGGTGGCAAGCATAACTCAGCAAACTATCTGTGCATTCTAAAGACTAAATATGTATATTGCGCGTACACACTACAGGTGGACACGAACGTGATTAAGAATTGTGACGTTCTTGGAGAAGGAAAACTTCCTCTATAGATATCAACATGGATTCGGAAAACAGAGATCCTGTGAAACTCAGCTCGTTCTGTGCCTCCATGAGATCCACATCGCCGTAGACAATGGCGCTGAGATTGCTGCTGAGTTCCTTGACTTCAGGAAGGAATTTGGCACCGTTCCGCACTGCCGTTTAGTGAAAAAACACGAGCTTATCGAGTATCGAAGCCGATTTGCGACTGGATTCAAGACTTCCTCACATACAGAACTCAGCATGTTGGTCTTAATGGAACAAAATCGACAGATGTAAGGGTAATTACCGTTGTACCCTAAGGAAAATTGATAGAACCGTTACTTTTTACAATATGTACTGTGTACAAATGATCTAGTAGAAAGTGTCGGTTGCTGTCTAAGGCTGTTTGCAGATGATGCGGCTGTCTATAACAAAGTAGCAACGCCAGAAGATAGTAAAGATTTGCAGCATGACCTCCAGAGGATTGATGTATGGTGCAGGCTCTGGCAGTTGACGCTGAACGTAAATAAATGTAACATATTGCTCATACATGGGAAAAGAAATCGACTACTGCGTGTAGCTACACTATTGACGACAAGCTGCTGGAAACAGTATCTGCCGTAAAATATCTAGGAGTAACTATCCGGAGCGACTGGAAGTGGAATGACCATATAAAACAGTGGGAAAAGCAGATGCCAGACTCAGATTCATAGGAAGAATCTTAAGGAAATGTATTGTGTATTGAACTGGGGACTTAGAAAAGATGGAGAGGCTTCGTCCCGTCGTAGCCCTCAGTGGTTCACAACCCCACAATAGGATACAGCTGTCCACTCACCCCACTGCCGCCCCACACCGAACCCAGGATTATTCTGCTGTTCGGCCCCCAGTTGGCAGGTAGATAGGTCCCGTACCAGACGAGTGTAACCCCATATTCTTGCCTGGAAGAGTAATTATAGTGTATGCATTCTTGGAGACAGTGTTTGTGCAGCAATTGCCGACTTAGTATAGCTGAAGCGGAATGAGGGGAACCAGCCCGCATTCGTCGAGGCAGATGGAAAACCACCTTAAAAACCATCCACAGGCTGGCCGGCACACCGCACCTCGACACTAATCCGCCCGGCGGATTCGTACCGGGGACCGGCACGCCTTCCCACTCGGGAAGCAGCGCGTTAGACCGCGCGGCTAGCCGGGCGGGAAAGGAAATGTAATTCATCCACGAAGGAAGTGGCTTATAAGGCGTTTCTTGAGTATTGTTCATCTATCTGGGATCCATACCAGATACGACTGACAGAAGAGAGAAAGATCCAATGAAAAGCGGGACGTTTCAACCAACTCCATTGCCAGACTTTACAAGATAGATGTGTATTACGGAGAGATTTACGATTGAGATTTCGAGACAGCACTTTCCGGGAAGAACTGGACAAAAAAATGGCTCAAATGGCTCTAAGCACTATGGGACTTAAAATCTGAGGTCATCAGTCCCCTAGACTTAGAACTACTTAAACCTAACTAACCGAAGGACATCACGCACAGCCATGCCCGAGGCAGAATTCGAACCTGTGACCGTAGCAGTAGCGCTGTTCCGGACAGAAGCGCCTGGAACCGCTCGGTCACAACGGCCGGCAATTGGATAACATGTAACTTCCCCCCAAGTACGTCTCGCGTAACGAACATGAGGAGATAATTCGAGAAATTATATCCAATACAGAGCTTACCGACAATCATTCTTTCCAAGCGCTATTCACGAATGGAACATGGTTGGAGGGGTCAGTTGGTGGTACAAACAGTACCCTCCGCAATACAATAGTAGGTAACTTGCGGAGTATTATATACATGTAGATGACAAGTTGCGATTCTCTGTAACAGGTAGAACGGTCACCAGAATGAATTAGTGCTGTTCGTGCTTAGTGTTGTTACCAGATCTGGTATGGTATGTAAGGCGAGTGGAAAGCATCAGATGTTTACTGATCACTCTGAAGGACACAGAGTTGCCTCGTACTCGTGTGAGAAAGCTGACAGTACCTGACTGTCTGAAAGGGGGCTCATTGTGGATCTCCATTCGACCAGCTGGTAGATCGTGCAATATCCAGATTTTTGGGGGCATTCGGATTGGAAGGTCGTCCGATGTTGGGCTAAACGGGAGCATAGGGCACTTAAACCCGTTGACCAGGTTCTGGTCGGCCGCCTCTGACCACCAAGGGAGATGATCGCACTACTGTGCACCAAGCATGTCGTAACCCCTTCGCATGTGGTATCCCCTTCGTATGTGCCCCTGGCATCCGAGAATGACAGACTTCACGCACATTTCTTTGTCATCCCGTAACACTTGATGGAGATCAGCAGCAGCCAGACAAGGGAATTACCATACCGTGGGCAGGCTGCCGTCAACACTACAACTCAAGCAGTTGCGTTTGGAGAGATGCCGAAATCATGGACTGCTGACGAATGACGTGGCATTGAGTTCAGCAATGAATCACGATTCTGCACTAGGACAGATGACCATCGTTGGCGACTATGACGGCGACCTCGGGGAGAGACATCATTCTTCGAAGGTGTTGAAGAGCCACGACTGTGTTCGTCGTGCGTCATGGTATGAGGAGTCGTCGATTATGACTTCCGGTCGCCACTGGTAGTGACTGAAGGTACTCTCACGGCACAACGGTATGTGACGGTCATACAGCACGCTCAGCAGCATCTTGGTGACATTTTTCAACAGAACACCGAAACTCTATCTCGGAATCTGGCAAAAAACCTGAAGAGATTCTTGTCATACTCTACATCATACTCCGCAAGCCACCTAATGGTGTGTGGCGGTGGGTAGATCGGTACCACTATCTGATCGCTCCAGCCCCGTTCCACTCGCGAATAGTTCTTGGGAAGAATGATTGTCGGTAAGCCAAACATAAAACAGATCAGTGGCAACACGCAATCAATACCTTCTTTGCTCGATAACAACGGTTATTAATCGTGGTTTTCCGAAACTCATTCAACAAAGAAGACGAAGTAAATATTCCTGAATTATAATCAAGAACAACTGCCAAAATGAGAAACATAGAGTAGATATCCTCGGTGTAGCAAAGCAGCTTAAATCACCTAATAAAGCCAAGGCCTCCGGTCCAGATTGTATATCAGTCAGGTTTCTTTCAGAGTATGCTGATACAATAGCTCCATATTTAGCAACTGTATACAACCGCTCGCTCATGGAAAGATCAGTACCTAAAGACTGGAAAATTGCTGAAGTCACACCAATACCGAAAAAGGGAAATAGGAGTAATCCGCTGAATTGCATGTCCCTGTCACTAACGTCGATTTACAGTGAGGTTTTAGAACATATACTGTGTTCGAACATGGTGAATTACCTCGAAGAAAACGATTTATTGACACATATTCAGCATGGATTTAGAAAATACCGTTCTTGTGAAACACAAGTAGCTTTTTATACTCAAGAAGTAATGAGTGCGATCGACAGGGGATATCAACTTGATTCCATTAATTAATTTTCCAGAAGGCTTTCGATACAGTTCCTCACAAGCGTCTTCTAACCAAATTGCGTGCCTATGAGGTATCGCTTTAGTTGCGCGACTGGATTCGTGATTTCCTGTCAGAAAGGTCACAGTTCGTAGTAATAGACGGAAAGTCATCGAGTAAAACAGAAGTAATATCCAGCGTTCCCCAAGGTAGTGTTATAGGCGCTCTATTGTTCCTGATCTATATTAACGACATAGGAGACAATCTGAGTAGGCGTCTGAGATTGTTTGCAGATGATGCTGTCATTTACCATCTTGTAAAGTCACCAGATGACCAAAACGAATTGAAAAATGATTTACATAAGATATCTCTATGGTGCGAAAAGTGGCAATTGACCCTGAGTAAAGATAAGTGTGAACTTATTCACAAGAGTACTAAAAGAAATCTGTTAAATTTCGATTACGCGATAAGTTGCACAAATCTGAAGGCTGTAAATTCAACTAAATACTTAGCGATTACAATTACAAATAACGTAAATTGGAACGATCACATAGATAATGTTGTGGGTAGAGCAAACCAAAGACTGCGATTTATTGGCCGGACACTTAGAAGTTGCAGCAGGCCTACTAAAGAGGCGGCTTACACCACGCTTGTCCGTCCTATCCTGGAGTATTGCTGTGCGGTGTGGGATCCACATCAGGTGCGACTGAAGGATGACATCGAAAATGTTGAAAGAAGGGCAGCTTGTTTTGTGTTATCGCAAAATAGGGGAGGTAGTGCCACAGACATGATACGGGAATTTGTGCGGCAATCATTGAAACAAAGACGTTTTTCGTTGCGACAGGATCTTCTCATGAAATTTCAATCACCAATTTTCTCCTCCGATTGCGAAAACATTCTGTTGGCACCCATCTACATACGGAGAAATGATCGTCATGGTAAAATAAGAGAAATTAAGGCTCAACAGAAAATTTTAAATCCTCATTTTTAGCGTGATCAATTCGAGAGTGGAACGGTGAAGAGACAGCTTGAAGGTGGTTCATTGAACCCTCCGCCAGGCACTTTATTTTGAATAGCAGAATAATCACGTAGACGTAGATAAAGACGTAGACAATTCTCGTCCTGATATGGAAATTGTCTCTGTGAACTGTCTGCTTGATGTTGAGGTATTCCCATGGCCAGAAACATCCCCAGACCGCTGCGTGACAGAAGATATTTGGAACCAGCTCGGTTTCCAACCCGGTACCAGTATATATCTGGCACCAGTTACAAGAGTTGTTTGCCAGGCTACCTCAGGATAGTACACGACGTCCTTATGACACCGACCTGCCAACCGTATCGGTGTATGCGTCCAGGACAGAGGGGGTGCCCATACTGCCAAGTTCTTTGTGAATTAGACTCGTTTTTCTAATCAGTGAAATAACATCACATACTCTTATTTTTTACCTGCCATTGCTGGTAGTATATATATATATATATATATATATATATATATCAGTATTTTAAACATAGCTGCACAACAGCAACGGTTCCACGTAATAAAATTATAAACAGCCGACCAGTTGCAATGGATAAAGAATTCTTTACCTAGGTTTCAACAAATTTAAATTTGTGTTCTTCAGAATGTAAAATTGCCACCTTCTGAAGAAGATAAATTTAAATTTGTTGAAACCTAGCTTAAGAATTCTTTATCCATTGCAACTGGTCGGCTGTTTATATATATATATATATATATATATATATATATATATATATATATATATATATATATATATACAGGGTGGTCCATTGATATTGACCGGGCCAAATATCTCACGAAATAAGCATCAAACAAAAAAACTACAAAGAACGAAACGCGTCTAGCTTGAAGGGGGAAACCAGATGGCGCTATGGTTGGCCCACTAGATGGCGCTGCCATAGGTCAAAGAGGAACCCCCATTTTGTATTACATATTCGTGTAGCACTTAAAGAAATATGAATGTTTTAGTTGGACCACTTTTTTCGCTTTGACATAGATGGCGCTGTAATAGTCACAAACATATGGCTCACAATTTTAGACAAACAGTTGGTAATAGGTAGGCTTTTTATATTAAAATACAGAACGTAAAAAGTTTGAACGTTTTATTTCGGTTGTTCCAATGTGATACATGTACCTTTATGAACTTATCATTTCTGAGAACGCATGTTGTTACAGCGTGATTACCTGTAAATACCACATTAATGCAATAAGTGCTCAAAATAATGTCCGTCAACCTCAATGCATTTGGCAATACGTGTAACGACATTCCTCTCAACAGCGAGTAGTTCGGAATTCCGTAATGTTCGCACATGCATTGACAATGCGCTGACGCATGTTGTCAGGCGTTGTCGGTGTATCACGTTAGCAAATATCCATCAATCTTCCCCAACAGAAAGAAATCCGGGGACGTCAGATCCGGTGAACGTGCGGGCCATGGTACGGTGCTTCGACGACCAATCCACCTGTCATGAAATATGCTATTCAGTACCGCTTCAACTGCACGCGAGCTATGTGCTGGACATCCATCATGTTGGAAGTACATCACCATTCTGTCATGCAGTGAATCATCTTGTAGTAACATCGGTAGAACATTACATAGGAAATCAGCATACATTGCACCATTTACATTGCCGTCGATAAAATGGGGGCCAATTATCCTTCTTCCCATAATGCTGCACCATTCATTAACCCGCCAAGGTCGCTGATGTTCCACTTGTCGCAGCCATCGTGGATTTTCCGATGCCCAATAGTGCATATTATGCAGGTTTACGTTACCGCTGTAGGTGAATGATGCTTCGTCACTAAATAGAACGCGTGCAAAAAACCTGTCATCGTCCCATAATCTCTCTTGTGCGCTGTGGCAGAACTGTACACGACGTTCAAAGTCGTCGCCATGCAATTCCTGGTACATTGATATATGGTACGGGAGCAATCGATGTTGATGTAGCATTATCAACACAGACGTTTCTTGAGATTTCCGAATCTCGCGCAATTTGTCTGCTACTGATGTGCGGATTATCCGCGACAGCAGCTAAAACACCTACTTGGGCATCATCGTTTGTTGCAGGTCGTGGTTGACGTTTCACATGTGGCTGAACACTTCCTGTTTCCTTAAATAACGTAACTATGCGGCGAACGGTCCGGACACTTGGATGATGTCGTCCAGGATACCGAGCAGTACACATAGCACAAGCCCGTTGGACATTTTGATCACAACAGCCATACATCAACACGATATCGACCTGTTCCGCAATTGTAAACGGTCCATTTTAACACGGGTAATGTATCACGAAGCAAATACCGTCCGCACTGGCGGAATGTTACGTGGTACCACGTACCTATACGTTTGTGACTATTACAGCGCCATCTATCACAAAGTGAAGAAAGTGGTCCAACTAAAACATTCATATTTCTCTACGTACCACACCAATATGTAATAAAAAATAGGGGTTCCTATTTAAAAAAATGCAGTTGATATCCGTTTGACCTATGGCAGCGCCATCTAGCGGGTCAACCATAGCGCCATCTGGTTTCCCCCTTCAAGCTAGAAGAGTTTCGCTCTTCGTAGTTTTTTCGTTTGATGCTTATTTCGTGAGATATTTGGCCCGGTCACTATCAATGGACCACGCAGTATATATATGGTAGTACATCTACATTGTGGTGTTTTTCTAAGAACTGTTGGGTGCATTTTCTGTGGAGTTTCCACGGAAATTTTCAATTTCGTTTTTGCATTGTGTGGCTGTAGTCAGCCCAAGGAAATGCTCATCGCCTCTTTCATGCGATGCCGACTGTCGACAGAAAGCGCCGGTTTGTTCCCAGTCACAAAGAAAACGATTTTGAAAGCCGAATTTTACGCGTCCATTCGATAGAGCAGTCCCAGATTAGTCTAAAGCGGTATTTGTTTTGTCGATATGTATTAACAGGGACAGTAAAACACGAAGAACAAACAGCAGTCCAGTAGCGAGTCAGCAGCACTGCATGCTTGGCATTAGCAGTCAGCACGGGGCAAGGCAGCCCTGTCGCTACTGGAGTTTTTCTTCGTTTTACTACCCCTGTTAATACATACCGATAAAACAAATATCGCGCTGGAGTAACCTGGTACCGCTCTATCGAATGGGCACATATAATTCCGCTTTCAAAATCGTTCTGTTTGCAACGGAAAAAAACGACGGTTTTCGTCGACTCTGGGCGTCACATGAAAGGCTTGATGAGCGGCATTTGTTTGGGTTGACTGCAGCTATGTAATATCTGCTGACACACCAGAGAAAATGCGCCTGACATCTCTTAGGAGTTAGGCCAACCTGAATTAGGAGAAAGCTTGTTGAACTATCAGACTCATTTTTGCGTCCAGTAATGTCTTCACAAAATATGTACGATTTCATGTGGGGCTTTTGTTGGTGTGGCAACGGCCTTGACGCAGTGGTTACACTGGTTCCCGTGAGATCACCGAAGTTAAGCGCTGTCGGGCGTGGCCTGCACATGGATGGGTGACCATCCAGCCCGCCATGCGCTGTTGCCATTTTTCGGCTTGCACTCAGCCTCGCGATGCCAATTGAGCAGCTACTCGACCGAATAGTAGCGGCTCCGGTCAAAGAAAACCATCATAACGACCGGAAGAGCGGTGTGCTGACCACACGCCCCTCCTATCCACATCCTCATCTGAGAATGACACGGCGATCGGATGGTCCCGATGGGTCATTTGTGGCCTGAAGACGGAGTGCTTTTTTTGTTGGTGTGGGAAGATGCCTTTCATAGACAAAGATGCTACACTCCAGAAGGATGACATAAGTAACATGTGTCCCCCTATAGATGTCAAACTATAATGTGGAACACTGGAGGTGATCACTTCTCTTGAAACGTGTTCACCACACTGAAACTGGTGAAGAACGGACGAACTGTTTGAGAACCTTTCCGTACCAATCCCCAGAGCTGCTGGGCCAAGAATAATTTTTTCACCGAACTCTCGCTATTCGCAAGAACAGAGAAACAATTACACTCACTTAGATATTCCTATTATTTTAACGTTAGTCGTATGGCAATGAAAACCCTATTTTTGTTATTTAGAGAGAAAAAACTCCTCTGTACATCGTTAGTCATTTGCCTTACTCGTAGTAGATTCCCATAACCGCCATCCCCTAACTGCAGGTTCGCGAAATTCCACGCAATTCACGCATTCGTTATCCGAGCACTTAAATTCCAATCTGCGCGAAAATTAAATTAGTTCTGCAATTACGGGTTGTTCCGCTTGACATCAATTCTCGGCCCGTGGGATTTCCGCCTCGTTGCAGTGGATCAAATAACGTAATACCAGTGACCAGTCACATATAAATTACCTTTTTCCCTCGTGTCATGTCAGAGTTGAAGGTCTGCACCTACAATGCAGGTTGTATTAATCCTGTAAATTCCGCCTCGTCTAGCAGGTTTATTCTTTAAAAAAACTAAAGACGAGAGAGTGTGTACGCTTTACTATTAGCATTGTTGTTTGTTTTGTCGTGGAGTTAACATCGTTAATCGGGAAGCTGAATCAAATGGTTCAAATGGCTCTGAGCACTATGGGACTTAACATCTGAGGTCATCAGTCCCCTAGAACTTAGGACTACTTTAACCTAACTAACCTAAGGACATCACACACATTGATGCCCGAGGCAGCTCGGTCACACCGGCCGGCGAAGCCGAATCCCGGAGTTGAGTTTGTGATAGTGAAAAACTTCAGATACACAATAAAAAAAGAAATACGTGTTATATTCATTCACACAAACCACACTACCATTTTCTCGAGCTCCCTAGCCGATCTGTAACTATTTTAGATTGTGGGAGAGTCTAGTATTTAGAGGGTGTGTGCCTAGGAACACAAGATGCATGTTGCTCGGTATATCAACGTAGTGACTGATTTCTTGTACAAAGTGACATTGTGATACTTACAAATGAAATAAGTTTCTTTAACGTCCTAATAATTGTACCTGTCTTGAATATGGAAATTGATTTTAGTTTCCAGTAGCTTCTCTTTCAAAATATATTTGACTTGTTACTGATTTTTTATTATACTTCTGATTGGTATGAGTTCACCTACTGCTTATTGGTGTGTGTTAGGGTAATAATTTAACAGGTGGACGACTGACTATTCATAAGATTTTCTCCATTGCAACGCTTTTAAATTTCAAAAAGAATACTGTTCGAAGGTACATGACCATTTTGTACCTTGGAACATGTTTGCAAATTTGGAAAAACCTTGCTTTTCCGGAGTAATTTATCTAATTTCAGAAAAACAACTGCAGCACTTAAAACCGGAACGTCATAGTTTAAATATGGAATAGAAGAGTATATTAAATTTCCATTATATGCCTAAGTAGAGGTGACTGTCTGTAAAGTGCCCCAAAGTACAACAGTGCTCATTACTGTTTTCCACTTATGCTTAATCCTTAGATATCTCCAGATTCTTTTACACAGTGGGTAAAAAAGATTCGGCGAAACTTTCACAGCGTATTATTCACATATAAAAGAAGGAAGTTGCGGTCATGGGTTCGGTACAGGCTCTATTTCGATGTTAGAACACGTTTTATACATCTCTTACCAGTACGTTAACTGCCGAAAGCACACAGGAACCAGCATACTGCATGAAACGCTTCCTTCCACGAAATGTTCTTCATGCCTTCTTCGATCTGTGGACAGGAGGAGGTGCGTCTATCTCTTGGCATGCACGTTCTCTGGACCTAAACTGACGAGACTTGATTTGTAGGAGCGTGTCGAAGCTCTTGTGTCTCGAAGAACGGGCCAAGATACACACATTTTAAAAGTTAGCATATTGCCAAACGGAAGTTTGCGACATTTTAAATGTTTGTGTAAAAATTTATTGCGACCAAGGTCGCTCAAAAATTACAATGTTCAGCACTTGGCCGTCATTTTCAGATATGATTAATTCGCTAACAGTTTCGTCAAGATGTACAACAATTCCATTTACGCGTTGTGAACATAATGAAGTGTTGTATGTTAATGAATTCTTCATATACGTAATCACACAAGCTCAACTGAAATTTTTGTACATCTCGACGAAACTGTTAGCTAATTAATCACATCTGAAGATGGCAATCAAGTGCTGAATCCGCTAATGCGAACATTGTACTTTCTAAGCGATCTTGACGTAAGAAACTGTTGTATATTCAAAGAGTCTTCGTGAGCGAATTGTGTAAGGCTGCGAAACCATATACAATATCCTAGGGGTACATCAGCTCATCCAGGGTTCAGTGCGACTGTGCCTTGAAGCATGTGTCAGTATTAACGGAGGGAAGGGCATTTTGAACGCTTCATATAGGAAAGCGTTTAGTGGAGTATGTAGGTACGTTCTGTATCTGTGTGTTTCCTCTCATGAAAATATTTTAAAGATTAAGAAAAGATTTCTTATAATGTTGTATTAATATTTTATTATTATTTTCAACTACTTGCGATCTTAAATCATCATCAGATCGACGAATATCAACACAACGTGGTAAGGTGGTTCGTTGATAGGTGGTACACAAGAATCCACTATACCAAGCATTGTGGTTTTACAATACAGTTCAGTTTGTTGACGTGGGATATGATTCTCAGTAGAAAATGGGACTGGTTGGTACAGCCATAGACGCAAGTGTCATTCTACAAACAAATACAGGGCCATTTCAGAGAGTGTCTCAACCCGAACAGTATATTTTCTTAGATAGTAAGCTATGTCTTTAACGCGTTTGGTTGAAACTGACACAGGCATTCCAGTGTTACGGTTATGTATCATCTCCTACCCAAACCCACCTTGCAAGTTGCTGTCCTACGGGTGTCTTCCCTTCACCTTAATTGGTTGTCAGTCATATGTGTACGAAGTTTAGTTGAAGATTTTCCAAGTGTTCTAGAGCTCTGCCGGAACACACACACCGTGTCCATACGGGATATCCCAGGTGGAGTGGTCAGCAGTCAAGGGTATGACAGGATTGATCACTCGAAGCAAAAAAGTCCAGTAAACGTGAGCCCTAAAACGCATACCTGAAGAGTTATGAGCATTTCTTCATCTTCATACAGTAACAAAAGTCTCTTCCACTGCAAGCTTTTTGCTTTCCATGTTGGGCGACGGGGTAATGTGCCCTAAAACAAGAAAAACTGTCGGCTAAACGTCAGCTCTAAAACGCTAAAATTAAGAACTGTGAGCACTTGTTCAGCAGTTACGAAGATAAATAAGTACTCACAGACTTTCGGGTATGCACTTTAGAGCTAATGTTTACTGAACATTTTTTTCTTGTTTAGGTCCATACTTCCACCTCTCAAGACATGAAAAGTAAAGAGTTATAGTAAAGAGATTAGCTTCAAAGTATGGAAATGAAAGACATGTTCACAATTTTTAAGGCATATACCTTAGAGTCCATGTTTACTAAAGTTTTTTGCTTCGAATGATTGTTCCTGTCATATCCCTGAACACTGACCGTTCTTCCTGGGACGGCCTGTACGCGAACGGAACTAAGTCCCACAAAAAAAAAAAAAAAAAAAAAAAAAAAAAAAAAAAAAAAAAAAAAAAATTCGTTGGCTGTTCATTTACATTTTCTGCGTATTTTCGCGTAAAGCACCCGTGACCTTCTGCGGATTGTTGCAAAATAATAGAGTAATTATGATTTATTCGGTTTGTTATTCAGTTTCCACTGTTATTGTGAAAATACCTGGAGGTAGTAAAATAGGCTGTTATATGCTACCACCAAAACTTACAACGCAAGACCCAGAGTAAAGCACCAGCCCTCAGACTGACTGATGCAAAAAATACTGTGTTGTGGTTGTCATCGTTGCGGGAACAGCTTGGCATTGCATCGTTGCACCGCTCTTCCATTTCATTCTGTAACCCCATACACAGGCGCATATCGACCAACTCTTCATCAATTAACCTACCCATACTGTTGTATATCACAGTTAAAGTACAGTCGATCCTGTCGAAAAAACGTACCAGAGGCATGACCGAATAGTACTGAATGCAAGATGGGCGTTACTGCTGTCAATAGTAAGTGAGCTCGCCGGCCAAAAAAATAATGACTCCAGTGCGCACTCGCACAAAAGTCGTTAAGCCTTTACAGATGACGCAACGATCGCGTCACGAGCTCATCCGCGCGCATTATCTCTATGTGATCATAAGAAAGTAGCTGACAGTGAGACATTTATATTTCAAGCGGACGTTGTACGTCAAGGTGGGAAAATATAAAGGCGTGACAGAGTGGCAAAAGAAGAGCAATTATTTCTGGCTGCGCCCGTGGCCATACGGTGTGTGACGTAGCTGGGTTTGTTGGTGATCCTCGGCGGAGTGTTCAACGTGTCAACAAGAAGTGATGTAGTAACACAATTGGCTACGAACCACGGCATCAGAAATGTAATCGGAAAAAAATCGTTATGGCTTGTGAACTAAAATTTCTTCCAATCCAGACAGGAATTGCTGCAGCAGTGAATCTAGGTCTATTCCCACTTAGGAGCAAGAGAACATTGAGACGGTAACTGCACGCAATGAACATTTGGTGTTAGTCACCTCGCAAGATGCCACTGATCACACGAGCACATAAAGCTGCTCGTTTTCAGTTTGCTACAAATCATCGGATGTGGACATTAGCTGATTGTCAATAGTCAAATGACACACGCTGTCGAGTGGACCGAAGGCTAACTGAAGCATTTCCTCCTGAATGTGTGCAAGGTCAGGTTTAAGCTGGAAGTGGCTTATTATGAATTAGGTCCAATCACTGATGTCGAAACAGAGAGGATATAAAATGTAGACTGGTAATGGCAAGGAAAGCGTTTCTAAAGAAGAGAAATTTGTTAACATCGAGTATAGATTTAAGTGTGAGGAAGTCGTTTTTGAAAGTATTCGTATGGAGTGTAGCCATATATGGAAGTGAAAAGTGGACGATAAATAGTTTAGATAAGATGAGAGTAGAAGGTTTCGAAATGTGGTGCTACAGAAGAATGCTGAAGATTAGATGTGTACATCACATAACTAATGAGGAGGTATTGAATAGAATTGGAGAGAAGAGAAATTTGTTGCACAACTTGACTAGAAGAAGGGGTCGGTTGGTAGGACATATTCTGAGGCATCAAGGGATCACCAGTTTGGTATTGGAGGGCATCGTGGAGGGTAGAAATCGTAGAGAGAGACCGAGAGATGAATACACTAAATAGATTCAGAAGGATGTAGGTTGCAGTAGGTACTGGGAGATGAAGAAGCTTGCACAGGATAGAGTAGCATGGAGAGCTGCATCAAACCAGTCTCTGGACTGAAGACCACAACAACAACAACAGTGATGTGATTGCTGACATGAACCAGGGTGTTTATTTAGACATTCTGAATGACCAGGTGTTGTCTTCCAGATAACACCTGCATGATGAGTATGCTATTGATATCCCTGTTTCCCAAGACGAATAACAGAATTTTCCGGGCTGGAAGTGTCTGTGACTGGTTTTCTGAACACTCACACCAAACCTATTACATCTCGACTGTCCTGCAAAATCACCTGTCTTGAACCTCATAGAAAATATGTGGGACATGTTGAAACAGTGGGTAAAACGCCAACATTAGCAATTCCGCAATTTGGTGGAATTGCGCGGTTAAATCCTCAGCGAGTGACTCAACCTGGATGCGACGAACCTGCAAAACCATTTGAACTCACGCCCTAACCGAATCCAGGTGGCTATCAAATCCGAGGATGGAATTACACCGTATTAGTGCCTGTAATGGTTTATATGTTTGTCCGGAGAGCGTACAACGAGTGAATGGAAATTTGCAAACAAGACACGCAACGCATACTGTTAACATTTACACTGCTGTGCAGATATTTCCAAAATGGAGGCAAGAAATCAAATTAACTGCATTTACTCTCTAACGGATCACCGGTGACATAGACTGAATTGGTGGAATGATCAGATTACGCAAGTAAGGGGTAAGGCGAACTCTAGATTGCGCTTAATTGGTAGAATTCTGAAGCGATACAGTCCTTCAACAAAGGAAATTGCTTACAATACGTTAGTTCGTCCTGTCTTAGAGTACTGTTCGTCTGTATGGGACCCTTACCAGGTGGGTCTTATTCAAGAGATTGAGAAGGTCCAAAGAAGAGCGGCAAGATTCGTGACTGGTACATTTAGTCATCACGAGAGCGTTACAAATCTCATAGAAAGTTTGAAGTGGGACACACTTGCAGACAGACGGCGCGCTAAGCGGAAGGGGCTGCTCACTAAATTCCGAAATCCGATTTTCGCCGAGGATGTAGAGCGTATATTATTACCATCAACTTGCAAATCGCGCAATGATCACCATTCAAAGATAAGGGAAATTAGAGCTCGTACTGAGGCGTTCAGACAGTCGTTTTCCCTCGCGCGATCCGCGAATGGAACAGAGGGGGGAGGGTGGGGGAATATGACTTTGGTGCGAATTGTACCCTCCGCCAAACACCGTTTGATGGCTAGCGGAGTATATAGATGTAGATGTAGATACCAAATTACTCGGAAAGTATACTTAAACAACCTTAAAAAATTTATAAGTGGTGTTTATGTTCGCCATGTATGTAGCTAGATCACTGAAATCTGATGACCGCAAACATGAGTCGTTACGTAAGGTGGTATCTGTAACTACTTTAACCTGCAACTGTAAACGTTTGTCTCAATTATCGTTCAGTCTTCATACTTTTTCTGAACAGCGTTGATAAATATACACTATCTGATCACAAGTATCCGAGCACCTACTAGTCGACCTGTTATCGGGGTACTTCTGTGGCCGCGATACCCCCAGATGTCTCCCCGATGGAACATACGTGTGGGACCTGCTAGGACGTAGATTCCGTCCCAGTGCCAGTGTCTAGGATACCAATGAACAATTACAACAGTTGTGGGACAGACTATCACAGGAGAGTTTACAACGGCCTAACCACAGCCTTCGCAACTGAATCAAAGCACATGTCCAGGCCGGAGGGAGTGCAACGTAAGTGGGCTCATACAGCCAAATTATTTATAAATTTGACTGAAATAACGTCACATACGCCCTCAACCAAGGATATTTCATTTCGTTTTCTTCTTCACATTTGGGTAGTTCAATCGTTTTGGCCCGCCAGCGTGTATTTACGAAATGAGGTTTCATTAGATGACTCAAATTTTCGATTTTGGTGTGCCTCTTGCAGAACTTATGCCGAACTTGCTGACATGAAGTTACAGAACAACCCTTGATCGGCAGTGAAGTAATATCTGCATCTACACACATAATCCGCACGCCACTGTGTGGTGCATGGCGGCTGGTATCCCGTACCACTACTAGTCATGTCCTTTCCTATTTCACTTGAAAGAGAGAGAGGGAAAAATGACTGTCCGTCTGCCTCCGTACGACCCCTAATCTGCCCAGTCTTCATGATCGTTACGCTAAATGTACGTTGGCGGCAGTAGAATCGTTCTACAGTCAGCCTGAAATATTGGATCTCCAAATTTTCCCAACAGTGCTCCTCGAAAGGGACGCCGCCTTCACTTCAAGGACTGCCATTTGAGTTCCTGAAGCATCTCCGTAAGACATGTGTGTTGTTCGAACCCACCGGTAACAAATCTAGCAGCCCGACTCTGAATTGCTTCGATGTCTTCCCTTAATCCGTCCTCATGCAAGTCCCAAACACTCGAACAGTACTCAGCAATGGGTCGCACTAGTGTCCGACATGCAATATCCTTTACAGGTAAACCACACTGTCCTAAAATTATCCCAATAAACGACCATTCGCCTTCCTTACTACAATCGTTACATGCTCATACCATGTCACACTGCTCTGCGACGTTACGCCTTGATATGTAATCGATGTGACTGTGTCAAGCAACACACTACTAATCTGCATTCGAACACTACGGGTTTGGTTTTCCTATTCATCTGCATTAGCTTAAAATTTTTTCATATTTAAAGCAAGCTCCAATTCATCACACCAACTAGAAATTTTGTCTAAGGCAGCTTGTGTCCTCCTACAGTCACTCAACGACGACACCTTCCCGCGCGCCACAGCTTCATCATCAGCAAACAGCGACAGACAGCTGCTCACGCAGTCCCTCAGATCATTTATGTACACAGAAAATAACAGCGGTCCTGTCGCACTTCCCTGGGGCACTCCTGATGATACCCTTGTCTCCGATGAACACTCGCCGTCTAGGACAATATGCTGGATTCTGTTTATTAGAAGTATTCGAGCCACTCACATGCCTGGGAACCTATTCCGTGTGCTTGTACCTCCGTTATCAGTCGGCAGAGTGGCACCGTGACAAATGCTTTACGAAAATCTAAGGATACGGAATCCACCTGTTGCTCTTCATCCATGGTTCGCAGGATCTCTTGTGAGAAAGGGGGAAATTGAGTTTCGCGAGAGCGAAGCTTTCTAAAGCCGTGCTGGTTTGTGGCCAGAAGCTTTCCCCTCTCAAGGAAATATATTATATTCGAACTGGAATATGTTCAAAGATACTGCAACCAACCAATGTGATCGATATTTGAAGCAATTTTGAGTATTTTTCGACCATGACTGTCTCAAAAAATATGTAAAGGTTTTTGAACTACCGCTACTAGTCACAAAATTTGTCAGCTTACGCATTATTTATTTATTGTGCGACATGTTTTGATGGTATACATCATCATCAGGCTATATGGCATTACAAAAAAAAAGGAAAGAAAGAAAAACAATTTCACAATAGGATCATGCAGACATTTTTCTGCAGCTCTGCACGTCCATTCTTTTACCCTTCTTATAAACTGATGAGCCAAAAGATTATGACCACTGCCCATTGCGAGGTGGTATGCCGCCAGATGGCGCAGAGGACACGTGACGTGGTCAGGGAACTATATGAGCGGAGCAGAGACGAATGGAGAATGCAGAAATCGGCCGACTTAAGCGACTTTGACAAACTGCAGATTGTTGTGATCCAGTGCCTGGGAGCGAGCATCTCTGAAACTGCGAAGCTTGTCGACTGTTCGCGTGCTACTGTGGTGAGCGTCTATAGAATGTGGTTAAAGAATGCTGAAACCACGACAAGAAGTTGGGCCTCCACAACTTCACAGAACATGGGGATCAGAGGCTTGCCCGCTCTCTAAAGCAGGACAGGCGGCGATCTGTGTCAGATCTGACGACAAAGTGCAGTGGTGACGTAGGCACAAGTGTTTTGGAGCACAGTGTTGAACATGGCGTTCCGCGGCAGAGGAGCCATAAGTGTTCCCATATTGATCCAAAAATATCGTCAGTTATCCAGAATGAGATTTTCACTCTGCAGCGGAGTGTGCGCTGATATAAACTTCCTGCCAGATTAAAACTGTGTGCCGGACCGAGACTCGAACTCGGGACCTTTGCTTTTCGCGGGCAAGTGCTCTACCAACTGAGCTACCCAAGCACGACTCACGCCCCGTCCTCACAGTGAAGGGGTGAGGACGGGGCGTGAGTCGTGCTTGGGTAGCTCAATTGATAGAGCACTTGCTCGCGATAGGCAAAGGTCCCGAGTTCGGCTCTCGGTCCGGCACACAGTTTTCATCTGCCAGGAAGTTTCGTATCGTCATTTATGGTTACAAGGGCCACGGGATCATCGATATTGGGCTGCGGATCAATGAAATCGTGTCGCCTGGTCGAATGAAACTCGTTTGATGTTAAACCAAGTTGATGGTCGTGCCCAGGTACGCCGTGATCCAGGTGAATGGCTGCTGGAAACATGCAGCGGGCCACAGACGCAGACCGGTGGGAACAATATTATGTTATGGGGGACATTCACCTGGACTTTGTACCTGCGGTGGTAATCGAAGGCACGATGCCAGCTGTGAACTGTCTGTAACCACTGATATCTTACTCAACAGCGGTGACATTTTCCATCAGGGTAGCTGTCCATGCCAAAAGGCTAGAATCGTGCTGTTGTGGTTTGAGAAGCATGACATTTCTTTCTTTCTTTCCTTCTTTTGCTACTGGCTTATCCCACATACCGCATTGTCCACAGGGTTAAGTACGGAATTGGCATGGTTAATTTTTAAGGGTTGGCCGGATGCCCTTCCTGCCGCCACCCCATACACCCCGGGACGGAACTAGTGTACCCCAGCTGTCTGTGCCTAGTGTAAATCGTGAAATAGTGTGAATGTGTTACAAATGTCTGCGAGTCGTGTAACTGAGGCGTGACGTGGGGACCAGCCCAGTATTCACCTATGAGGATGTGGAAAACCACCTAAAAACCACATCCAGGCTGGCCGGCACACCGGCCGTCGTCGTTAATCCGCTGGGCAGATTCGATCTGGGGCCGGCGCGCCTACCCGAGTCCAGGAAGCAGCGCGTTAGCGCTGTCGGCTACTCTGGCGGGTTTGAGAAGCATGACAGTGAACTCACGTTAATGTTTTGGCCATCAAGTTTGGCTTACGTGAATCCGATGAAACCCAACTGTGACGCTATCGGATGCCAGCTCCGTGGCCACAAACCAACCTCCCGTTAATTACGGGAAGTGTGTGACCTGGGCGCAAGGATCTGGTGCCACAAACCTCTGGAAACCTATCAACTACTTGTCAAATCCATGGCATGCAGAATCACTGCTGAATTTCGTTCCAGAAGTGGACTAATACGCTTTTAAGTAGGTTCTCATAATGTTTTGGCTCTTCAGTGTCTACTGCGGTCTACAGGTTCGCAGGAGAGCTTCTGTGAAGTTTGGAAGGTAGGAGACGAGGTACTGGCAGAAGTGAAGCTCTGAGGACGGTTCGGGAGTCGTGCTCGGGTAGCTCACATGGCAGAGCACTTGCCCGCGAAAGGCAAAGGTCCCGAGTTGGAGTCTCGGTCCGGCAAACAGTTTTAATCTGCCAGCAAGTTTCACTTGCGCTTTTTCCAGTCGCTTGGGCAATAAGTTTAGTGGAGGACGCATTCTGTCAGGTAATGCCACCAACGCTCAGGTACTTAACTTCTTCACTTGTGTGGCCATACTGTCCGTAGTAGATTTACAATTCTTGAGGATATTTTCGTTCTGTCGTTGCAACTTCAAGAAATGTGTAATTTTTTTTTTCACCAGAAGCGTTTCGCGCTATTGATATTCCAGCAGACTGCATTTCCCGATTAGGAGAGAAATCAAGTGGAAATCGCCGTAAGTAAAAACCAACATACTGTTAAAGAACTGTTTTTCGATCTTAAAGCGAATCAAAATGTAAATAACTTAATTACAGACCAATGATGATGCTTTACAGCAATAAAGCGAAACGCGTCTCGTGAAAAAAACACACATATTTTGTGGCTGCAACGACCGATCGAAAATACTCTGGTACTTAATTTTATGATAAGGTTTTCAGACAGCCTTGTGAAATAATTGACCTATCTCAATCGAAGAGGGAGATCAAAATAACTTCATTCAGATTTCGAGTTTCCCTCACAACACCTCGTATTAAGTAATAGGCGCTAATTAAAGCAACTAATTTCAGTTTCATAGTCCCTAAATCAAAGACATGCGTGACGATACCATTCTTCAAAATTCTTATTTGATAATATTTTGTATGGCCTGTAGACCTACTACATTTCTCAACTCCGTTCACACTTAGACCTAAATACATGGGTAAATGCAAAAAAGAATAACATGATTAATGCCGTTGTACTTGAAAGTTCTCTGATCAAAACTTGAAATAGTCTAAGTGGTGGTGCAAGGAAGCCTGTTTCTCCATAGACAGTTATTGCCATGTTTTTCCGCAAAACCGCTGGGGAAAATTTCTTAGTTGGCTGCAAACTTTGGAACCTTACTAGCTGTTTCTGTGGTGTTATGGTATTTTTATGACTCACGTAGTAAAGAGTTTACGCTTCTTCATCTGCTTACTTGTTACTATGTTGTAAACCCGTGAGGGAAAGGTGATTATTGAAGCGAAATACACTTGCTGCTGGTTTTAAAATTCGTTGAATCTAAGTTTCGAGTGAGGAGCGAGTTGATGGTTAAGTATTTTCATAGCCCATATAGCACGAAGTAATTCTCGGTAATGGGTATCACCGTTAGCAGTTGATGGAACATAATTCTCCTCTTGAAATGGAAGCATCTTCCATTTCAGTGCTAACGTTAAGATTTATTGATGTATTTCCCGCGGATTAATGTTAGTCTTACACCCGTGTTGAAACATTTCCCCTGGCATTACAAGTACATATCACGCAAATACGAAAATATACCGAAATATACCGATTTAATTACAATAGAGAAAAGGGCCGAAACTAATTTGGTCTGCTAGGTTTTTTGTTGCTTTAAAGATTAGTAGACCAACACCAGGTAACGTCTGAGTGGTGTCTAGAAAGAAGATAGTGTGCAAGTGACTGAAATACTGAAAACTGTACAACGTAGTATAACACTATGCATACAGTATTATGAGTCGAACTGTATTAAGCTAAACCTGATTGGTTAAGTGGTGGCTACTGACGTTTCCTACTCGATACTATTTCTGTGTTATTGAGCCATACGAGTTGAATCGCAATTTGTTGTACTGTTAAAATCATGTTGTACGAGTAATTCTGATACATTGGTGGCAACGGAAATTTAACCCGTCACGTCGTAACCACATTAAAGTCTAAATCCGAAAGCAGGTTCGTCAATAAAATACAAAGCTCAGCAATGAAAGGATGTTTCTACACGGTCATCCAGTACAGTACTGACCTCCTGGGTGAAGAGTGCCACTGTTTATACCAACAGAACATTAGTGAATAAACAAACGTTAAAAACATAAAATTTTTAGAACTTTCTAGAAATGATACATGCTAAATAACAAACAGTTGCTGGTGGTTGCGTTTCAACTCGCGACCAATAACAGAGCAGCCCAGCGAAGCTGACAATTACGCCACACCACACGCACTACAGTTCGCCGCCATAGGAATGGAAGCAGATAGTGCCACTATTTGTAACCAAAAGTGGTGTTTCTATGCTCAAAAATTAAACATAAAAAGTCATAACTTCCGATTAAGCAAGTGGTTTAAAACAGGATGTCAGTGATAAGACTCGGTGATAATACTGATACCATCAGCGAAAGTGAGGAGGACACACGTAACCTGTTGAATGGGTTCAAGGGTCTTCTGATTACATACTGATAGAAAAAAAAACCAAAGAAAGACAAAAGTAACGAGAAGTAATAGAAATGAAAGAATCCTACACTGGAAGCAAAATGATGCATGAAGGACGCAGCTAGTAGCATATAAGAGGTAGACTGGCACAGGCAAAGAAAGCTTCCCTCGCTAAAAGAATTCTACGAGTGCATGATGAAAACCAAGGTTACCGAATTTATTATTCGTTCTCAATATCAGCTGAGGCATTGTGTGCCATGCATATTACTTGGTCGACTTTCCCGCTTCACTGAAGCAAATCTGTAACCCTCTGCCGCTAGAGGGCTCCAAATTGTAACGTGTAATATGGTGGTGAGTAACGTAAGTATGCCGGTGCGTGGGAAACAGCGTGCTGAAGTCGAGTTTGTAGCCGTCCACACGTGGAATATGCTCTCCTTCAGCATGACAATGCTCGACCACACACGAGCGCTACATCTGCAACCGTCCAACGCCTTGGGCTCACTGTCATCGATCACTCCATCTGATTTTCATCTGTCTCCAAAACTTAAACCTTCGAGGACTTCAGTCTGATAGTGACGGAGGGGTGCAAGCGTAAGTAGGGTTGTGGCTCCATCAACAAAGCCAAACATTATACAGTAACGTTGTCAACAAACTGGTCTCTCGTTGGCACTGTTGACTGTATTGAGAAACAAATACGTAGATAAGAAGAATAAAGATGTGGAATGTCAATAAAGCTTGTTTTATGTAAAAAGCTATAAGAATTATCACAGCCGGCCGATGTGGCCGAGCGGTTCTAGGCGCTACAGTCTGGAGCCGCGCGACCGCTACGGTCGCAGGTTTGAATCCTGCCTTGGGCATGGATGTGTGTGATGTTCTTAGGATAGTTAGGTTTAAGTAGTTCTAAGTTCTAGGGGACTGATGACCTCAGAAATTAAGTCCCATAGGGCTCAGAGCCATTTGAACCAAGAATTATCACATAAAAATTCTAAGGCATTGGTTTTCGGCGTGTCCTCGTCCTATCAAACACAAGGAAGAAAAATTTGAGAATATGCTTCTGGAGTACAGCATTCTATGAAAGGAAATCATGGACTGCGGGAAAACCTGAAGAGAAGAGAGTCGAAGCGATTAAGATGTGGTGGTACAGGAAGATGCTAAAAATTGTGTTCACTGGAAAGATAAGTAGTGAGCCGGGTTCTCCACAGAATCCACATCGAAAGGAATATATGGAAAGAGTTGGATGATAGCACATGTTTTAACACAAGGCGGTATAACTTTAATGGTACTACAGGGAGACAAAGAGGCAAAAACTGTAGGTTACGATGAAACCTGGATAGGTGCAAAAAGTAATTAAAGTTGGATGTAAATGCTACTCTGTTACCAAGAGGTTGGCACAGGAGAGCCACTTTCAACAGTTCAGAAGACAGATGTCAAGAAACCCACAGACATTGGCTTGTGGGTTACGCTTAGAGGCGGCCTCAGAAAGTCTAATGTTTAAGACGACTTACAAAACACAAAAAACTAGATTCGAATCTGATCTGCCACACATTTGATTTAGTGATTCGTAACACACGATGGCACAAAAATAGAATGTGGCATGAGAAGGAATAAAACTACCATTTAAAAGATACTGTGAATTACGTACACTGAAGAGCCAAAGAAACTGGTACATCTGACTAATATCGTGTTGGGCCCCCGCGAGCACGCAGAAGTGCCGCTGCACAACGTGGCATTGACTCGACTGATGTGTGCAGTAGTGTTGGAGGGAACTGCAAGGCTTTCCTTAAATCCGTAAGAGTACGAGGGGGTGGAGATCTGAACAGCACGTTGGAAGCCACCCCGATATGCTCAATAATTTTCATCTCTTGGGAGTTTGGCGGCCAGCGGAAGTGTTTAAACTCAGAAGAGTGCTCCTGGAGCAACCCTATTGCAATTCTGGACGTATGAGGCGTGGCATTGTCCTGCTGGATTTGCCCAAGTCCGTCGGAATGCACAATGGACATGAACGGACGCAGATGATGAGATAGGATGCTTACGTTCATCTCATCTGTCCAAGTCGCATCTAGACGTATCAGAAGTCCCGTATCACTCCAAATTCACACGGCCTACACCATTATAGAGCCTCCAACAATTTGAACAGTCCCCTGCTGACATGCAGAGTCCATGGGTTCGTGACGTTGTCTCCATACCCGTACACGTGCACCCTCTCAATACAAACGGGCAACATGTTTAAAATATCAACAATCCAATTTCGGTGTTGACTGGCCCAAGCGAGGCATAAAGCTTTGTGTCGTGCAGTCATCAAGCGTACACGAGTGGTCCATCGGCACCGAAAGCCAATATCGACGATGTTTCGCTGAATGGTTCGTACATTGGCACTTGTTGATGGCCCAACACTGAAATCTGCAGCAATTTGCAGAAGGGTTGCACTTCTGTCACGATGAACGATTGTCTTCAGTTGTCGTTGGTCCTACTCTTGCGTTATCTTTTTCCGACTTCGGTGATGTCAGAGATTTGATGTTTTGCCGTATTCCTGCTATTCACGGTACACTCGTGAAACGGCCGTTCGGGAAAATTCCCACTCCATCGCTACCTCGGAGATGCTGTGTCTCATCTCTCGTGCTCCGAGTGTAACACCACGTTCAAACTCGCTTAAATCTTGGTGACCTGCTATTGTAGTTGCAGTATCCGATCCAAGAACTGCACCAGACACTTATCTTATATAGGCGTTTCCAACCGCAGCGATGTGTTCTGCCTGTTTACATATCTCTGTATTTGAATACTCGTGCCTACACGAGTTTCTTTGACGCTTCAGTATAGATATCCAGCGATCGCAGACCCTGAAAGACCAAGCGCTGCTTCCACAAGCTGCCTCCTTTCCTTTCTGTTTAGTGCTCGCTTCCTCCAGTTGTCTTCAGTCCCCGGGGCTGCCAGGTCCTTCGCCAGTTCGTCCATCCAGCGCTGCCTCCGTCGTCCTATGGGGCGTCTGGTTTTATGTTTTCTCTCAAGCGCTTTCTTTCACCCGTCTTTCTTGTGTAATTAGGGCTAGACGGTCCACCCACTGGATTCTTTTGCTCTTCGGCTTCTGTAGGATTGTTGGATGTTGCATCAAGAGATAGATCTCCTCGTTCTTCCTCCTACTCTATTCTTCTTTATCTATGATCGGCCACCCCATATCTTTTTCATTACGCTTCTTTCAAATATTAATAGTTTTTCTTATTCTCGTTTAGCCAAACTCCACGTTTCCGAACCGTATCTGACTGCTGTGCATACCACTATGTTGTAGAGTCTCATCTCATGCATTTCATTCTCACTGCTGTTCTTTCCTTGGTGTCCATTTCTATGCTGTTGTCACTGCTAAACCAAGATTCCGAGTGTGTGAACTGGTGAACTCTCTTGAAACTCGTGTCATTTGTTTCAAGAAACTCTTCTTGCTCTTTCTTCCTAATAGCATAAACTGCGTTTTGCCTTGGTTCGCCCGTAGCCTAACCATCTGTGCACAGCTGTCCATTTTCTGGTACATTTCTTTCAGCTCATGGTTTAATTCACTTAGAGGTAAGGCATCATCTGCATTTGCGAGCCAATTCAAATTACTACCCATCTGCAGTCCAGCCCACTGCTGTTACCTACATTTCCTAATTACTTTCCCTAAAATGACATTGAACAGAACGTATGAGTAAGCATCCCGTCGTCTCAGACTTGTCTCAATCTCGAACATGTCAGATGTGACCGCTCGGAAACGTAATACTGCCGTTGACCCATCCATACGAGTCTGCACCATTCTCACTAGCTTTTCTACGGTTCTGATGTCAGGCAATTCACTGTAAAGGCTATTCCTATGGATGCTGAAGTATGCACTTTTTTTTTGTAAATAAAATGTGATCTATTCTCGATCGGTGGGACGCAGTTGGTGATTAAAGTAGACGACTCTCGCATGCGTCGTTGTAAAATTTATGGAAATTCCAGACACGCAAGTAATCACTGCTGTTTATAAGTAAATAAACGTTGCATTCGTGTTTAAATTATACACCATTGTGTCAAACATGGGATTAATTTGTGAAATTAGTAATTGGCAACTCCCACTAATTGCCTGCATGTGAATAATTATCCACGGTTACGCTGCTCCAGTTGTGCCACGAATTGAAACCGGGACAGGATTGTTATACGTGTGCTCATTGTCAATAGATAATCAGCCACCGTCGTCCTGCTCTCGCAAATAATTACGCATTACACATCAGTCGACCATTAGTATTACAACAGACAATTTAAAAATTTTCAAAACATTTCCTTTCACTGAATGAAATTAAAATTTGTATTCTAGGCAAAACCTGCTATTATGAACACGTTAAAATGAAGCAGACTGTGTTTATGACACTTAAAGCGAGATGCCAGTTTCCAAATATGCAGAACCTTTGTCGTTGTACGAAAATGCAGAAAGAGAAATTTTGATTTGCAGTACAAATAGGAGGTATAGTAGAATGTTCCTACCATGTACGGCATTGTGATACGGAGCAGTACACAAGACAAACAGATGTCACATTGCATATGTTTGCTTTGGTTATATTGGGGAATGCAAGCTATTGTATCGTGACGTCGTTGTGTTGTATTGTAAGGCACCACGTATACCGTTTGTATTTGTATACGTGTATGTCGTCGTTCTCTCTTCTTTCCTTCGCCGATATCAGAGCATGAGAAATGTGTTTACCTATTTGTGTTGACAACATACAACTACACGACCACGGTACCACCTGATTCCAGAATAGCTAGCTTAATATAGTATGAAGATAGGGGGTTTCGATGCAGCGTTATTTAAGTGTGATTTTATTCTTCACTTAATCTTTGAGGCTCCAAGAACCAGCTATTCTTAATCAGGCCCAAAACTAGACTTGTAACGAGAGCACTTCGATCAGTCTGTCACAACATTAACCATTTGTGAGGCTCTACACCACAATAAGAAAAATTACTGTTCATGAAATAACAAAATATACGAATAAACTTCTTTATATCTTTCCTTTTATTCGATCAAATGCTTTCAAATGTTTATTTCGCACCCACAATCATTCACACTTCGATGCAGAGTGTAAACGTGTGTATGAAAAATAGTACACTGTTTCTGCTGATAACTGCGTATGAGCTTTTGGGTTGCTAGGCTACTTCGATCAACAGGATTTATATTGGATTTTGAAAATGATCTTTCTATCCAAAATTACGTCCTCCACAATGACCCCAACAGTGGTAGAACCATCAAATATTCTACCGTTTCGCCATAATTAAGAATTAGCGTAAATTGTATTTTCGTGAGTTTAAAGCAAACCATCGGCGACGTGAAAGCAGTCTTGACACCGTATCACAATCGCAACGCTTACTAGCCTGTCACGAAATTGACCTGCATACATCTACAATCAATTCCAAGGTCATAAGCCCCACGAAATTGTGTGCAATTTAATTTCGTCAAATCAATTACTTCTTGAATCGTAATCACTGATCCCGACACTGACCGTTCATAAACGCACGATTAACACTCTTTTTTTAAGACAAAAAGCATGACGTCACGTCATCTACATAGTTATTAAAATATTATTCCAAATGAACCTCAAATATTTATCGTCATTATATTTTAACGGTAATCAGAAAAAATATGATTTATTTTTGGAAAATAAAACATAACAAATCGCAAAGCGCACGTAACTAAATGACAGTTTTGCGTAGCGTCGGGACTTAATCACGCAAAACTATATAAAGAAATGTCCGAAATCTCAATTTCTCCGTACTAACTGACAGATACAAAGAAGATGTTCAAGATTTCATAGATCAGTCCCGACCTGTGATGTTATACTTTATAAGGCAGTTTTTCTCTCTCACTCTCTGTAAGTATACCTAGTCGGTATTCCTAATCTCTTAAATTTGATTTAAACAAAAATGTTATGAACAATTATTCAGGGGGAAACAACTAAATGAAACAAACCGGATAAATTGTGGGTTTTTAAAATGTTTCAGTAGGCAAGCAATCAAAACCACAAGTCGTTGGCATTGAGAGAAAACCAAGGAATTTAAAATACAGACGTTCTGATGAATTTTGTCCCTTATAATGGTCTAAACGTAGTGAACCTTTCCTTTAGGTAGAAGATTGTTAACAAGTCAACATAACCAGACCCCAAATATTTAAAAAAATCATCGATTACTCAGTTCGCATTAAAAAACCACTTGAAAAGTAAAAATCGTGTTTTATTGACTTTAAATTAAATAATGATCACTGTTTACTAAGAAACGTAATAAATATTTGGCAAATTTGGAGATACCAGAACCGTGAAAGAGTAATAATAAAACAAGTTGCTAAGTACATATCCTACAGCAATTGGGAAGGCAGTTATTACTTCAAAAGAGGCTCTGCCAGTGCTTCCCAACAACTGCCTCTGTAGACAATCTAACGAAGAATGGTATTTATTAAAAATAATTAAGTAGATTACATGCAAAGGGAAATGACGCACAGAATGTATTTAGATGATAACATGGATTCTTCTTGGCAAAATTTGTTGGAAATGTAGAAGATGTTGTACCTAGACATCAACACATTAGGATACATTGTGATGGATTACTTGAACTGGGGAGGAGAAGAAGGCAGTAAACATACACGAAATACCATAACAGGAGTAGTAAGTCACTAGTAAAGCACTGCGGTTTTCTGTCTTTAGGTTCAGAACAGGTTTAATTTTTTATTCCCCAAATGTTGATTTCCTTGGTAGCACCATAGGTTAGGTTTTGTTAAAAAAATATTCAGTTTAAGGTTTTGACTGTTTCCATCTAATGCCTTGCCAATTGCAGATCATCTTCTGACTAGCTAAAAGTAACATTTTAGTATGAAAAAAATTGTTATTTAAAATCACATTGTCAGAGTATTTTCTCATCCTGTGTGGCTCCGTGTACGAGTATGTTAAACAATTATGATACGCTGGTCGATCCCTCTTTTACTCCCTGATACACAGCCACTTTGCGTTTACTGCCAGCTTTCCTATTCTGAATTTTTACTGATTCATTTGTGTTCAGATTTTCAGTCATTTTAACCAGTGTTTGGTATATCCTTTATTTACATTATTTCTCATAATTTATTGCTGGTTACACTTAAATACCATTTCAAAATCCACGAATAACAAGACTTTTGGTCTTTTGGTTCGGTTTTGAATCAACTGCTGTATCACTAACATACAATCGAAGCTGTAACTACCACTCTTAAAAGAAAACTATTTTTATATTACTTGGGCTGCACTAATTATATTTAAACGTTTTGTCACTACTTTGGCGTATTTTATATGTCGAGTTCAGTAGACTTCTTACACATTAGCTTTGACATTCCTGTCCATTACCTAACACACTAACCTTATGAAATTTGTGGGATGGCTGCAGTGTACCAAATGAATAGAAAGTTTCCGAATTGCAATTAAGGTGACATGGACCATTTTAGTGGAGCGTATAAGGCACAGCATACTTGGAATAAAATACTAACAACGTGCAGAAAATTATCGATTACATTTCACTCCAGTTGCTTCGAAAATCTTTTAATAATCATGCCTTTCGATGTATTCATAAGTTCGTCTTAGTTTGTACAAACCGTCATTTATGTCAATATAAGATCTCATTTCTTATCTGCTTGGTTCTATCACTTGATTAATTTATGGTAAAAACTTAACTTTGAATAACAATTCGAAACTTCTTTATACTTGTGCTAATTATGTGTACAGGTATAAAGAATAAAAAAATCAATATGTTCACTGTTCTATATGCGAAGTAATTTAATCCTGTCTCATGTTTTCTTAATTTGGTATTCGGTTGTTTGGCAGACAAATTTCCAGAGTGTACGGAACATGGAATAGACAGTTTAAGAGAAAATAATGAAATTCCAAAGCATAACAGCATTTTATCAGATATAAAAATCAGATTTCAACCGTATGGGCCAATTAAAACAAAGCAAGCAGTTGTCTGATCTAACCATCTAATCTTAAGCATTCTCCTCTAGTACCACGTTTCAGATGATGTTTATCATCCACATTGCACTTCTGTACAAGGCCACACTCCAGTGAAATATTTCCAGAAAAGACTTCATAACACTTAAATTTATGTTTAGTGTTAACAAATTTCATTTCTTCAAAAATACTTTAGTTGCTGTTGCCAGAATTCAATTTACATCCTCTCTACTTTGACCAACATCAGTTTTTTTCTGCCCATGTAGCAAAACACATCTAATAATTTTAGTGTCCCATATCCTAATGTAATTCCCTCAGCATCAGCTGCCTAAATTTGACTATATTACATTTTCTTATTTTACATTTGTTAATGTTCATCATGTAACTTCTTTTCAAGACTCTATCCCTTCCACTAAACTACTTTTCTATGTCCTTTGCCTTCTCCGGGAGTTACACAATGTCACCTGCAAGGCTCCTTCGTTACGTTCCGAAGGACTGAATAACTGTTTACCATTCATGTTCTTCAACTCTATAACCACAGTCTTGTTTCTGTGCAAGCTGCAGATAACCGTTAGCTCCCATTTTATTTCTAATACCTTCAGAATTTCAAAGAGTATATTCCATTGACCATTGCCAAACGCTTTCCCTAAGCTTGCAAATGCTATAAACGTAGGTTTTCAGAATTCAGAATTTGAAAGAGTATTTTCCATTCATCATTGTCAAACGCTTTCTCTAAATCTGCAAATGCTGTAAATGTAGGTTTCCCTTTCTTTAACCAATGTTCTAAGGTAAGTTGTAGGATCCGTATTGCTACGCATATTCCTACATTTTTCCAGAACCGAAACCGATGTTCTCCGAAGCCAGCTTTTACCGACTTTCCATTATTTTGTAAATAATTCGTGTCAGTATATTGCAACTGATAGTTCTTTGGAATTGGACTTGTTTGTCATGGTATGGGCTTCCAAAAATGGTTCAAATGGCTCTGAGCACTATGGGACTAAACTTCTGAGGTCATCAGTCCCCTAGAACTTAGAACTACTTAAACCTAACTAACCTAAGGACATCTCACACATCCATGTCCGAGGCAGGATTCGAACCTGCGACCGTAGCGGTCGCGCGGTTTCAGACTGTAGCGCCTAGAACCGCTCGGCCCTCCCGGCCGGCATGGGCTTCCAAGGATCTCAGTAATTCAGAGGGAATGTCGTCGGTTCCAAGTGCTTTGTTTCGACCTGTGTCTTTCAGTACACTTGCTGTCTCTCGTTTTCATAATTTCCTCTTCCTTTTCTGTAATATTGCCTGCAAGTTCCTTTCCTCTGAATAGCCCTTCTATTTACTGCTTCCATCTTTCAGCCTTCAAATCTTTGCTTAGTACAATCTTGCTATCTGAGCTGTTAATGTTCATGCAGGTGCTCCCCTCTTTGTATAAAGACGTCTGTAACTTTCCTACAGGCGAAATCCATATTTCTCACTGCCATAAATGCTTTTACAGGCTTTCATTTCTCCTCCTCCTCCAGATTATCCTGCTTTTCCATTTAATACTATTCCTTAGTCTCGTGTTTCATACGTCTGCGTTTCCTTTCATCTGCTTTATTTGCTGCATTGATTTATTTTCTCGTTTTGTAAATAAAATTCAAGAACTTTCATGTTATCGAAGGCTGTCTACTGGGCTTTGTCTTTTGTGTACTTGCTCCTCTGCTGCCTCCACTATTCTATATCTCAAATCTACCCACCCGTCTTTTACTGTATTCCTCTCTCCTGGTTCAATCGCTGTCTGATGGTGCCTTTGTAGCCTAAACAAACTTCTGATTCTTTCAATTTACGCAGGTCCTACTCCCTTTACTGTTTCCAAGGCGCGAAGACACTTCACGCGGTACAGCAGAGTCAGCCGGGTTGCCTGCAGAGCAGGCGTACACTGCGAGACGACACCATAGTTGCAGTTGGCGAACAAAGGGCTCCGCCCTTGCCACAATATTTTGCTATGCCGGTCACCTGAGCGGAATCAGATCTGTGCTCAGAATCCTCAGGCACGCCCAATATTTTAGGGGTTGCACAGCCGAGGACAGCAGAGCGAAGTGGAGAGTTAACTGGAGTTGTGGGTCTACTGCCGGGGCTGACGTCTTGCCACTCGACTTCAACGATCGCTGCTGAGTGAAAGGACTTAGAACTTCTTGGAAGGGTACTTAATCTGCTTAGGACGATGATAGAAAGTTATTACTAATTAAATTGTGTGTCTAGCGTTAGTGGTCTTCAGAACAGAGTAAAGCACTGCGTATACTTTACACAGTGATACTCAAAACTGATACCATGTTTAATGCGCGATCGATATAGTACCCTTAATTTCCTACCTCTCTGTAATGTGTTAGTTGTAATCTGGAGTGCATAATCAGTTAAGTATTGACATAGTGCACATCTGCCCCTGAAAATCGTATAGTAATAGTAAGACAAGACATGAAAGAAGCCTTAGTAAAATAACTGGAAATAAAACACAGAAAAAATTTCAGAGAGAAAAATTCGCAACTGGACAGCTGGCGAGGCAGAGAAACTGAAAAAGAGCGGAACCACTAGATCCAAGGATGGTAAACGAGACCATGCTAGTGACGTGAGCACAAGGAAAGGCTGACGTAAAAAACAGAAATGTACTTTTTTCTATATCGTATCGTACAGTTGGGTCAAAACACGCACATTAATGACAGCAACAGCGTAGTTTTTTCTAAAGATGACATGTCAACAATTAATTATTTATTAAAAGATATAATATACTAGCGTATTTTTGGTATTTCTGTAGTATCAATACCGTGAATTAAAGTTATTAATATGTCTATGTGTCTCCAACTACCGACGGAATATCCCATCAACTTTAACTAGTTTTTTGACACTCGCTGCTTGTTTGTAGTAGTTTATTTCGCCGGACTAATTTCGGTCGCTGGTAATGCTCGGAGGTATTTGCATTATAAAAGACGCATAATTATCATGATACGATACTTACAACTTGTAAGGATGGTAGTGTCATGTATGTCTATGAGTTTTAATACGATTATAATGTGGCTTGCCTTGTGCTTTATCTTTTTTAGCGTATGCCAGTGTGATGTTTCGTAATAATCGTGTAATGATTCCATTTCAAGGTTTTCACATGTACATATATGCAATCAACATAATGGTATTTTTTTATGGAAATATACTTATTTCCTCACTGGCAATTGCTGTACAGATGCAGATTATTATTTTGTTATACGTAAAAGAATTTGTGAAATGTTGCTTCAAATTTGTATTATTTCTAATGGAAGAACAAAGATATGCGTTGTCATTAAGGAATACTAATGAAATTTTTGGATTTTTTTTTAAAAATTGGTCTGTTCATTTAAAATAGTGTTTGGTTGTTTCTTTATATATGTAAATATTCCTATTTTTTCCTACGTATTTAGTGCGCAGACTTTTTCGGCAATATGTGGGGCTGATAGCCAATGTGTCATGTCACTGTTGGTGTGGGTTTGTTTTGTTAAGTGTGCACTAAATGAAGACAGGTTCGTGCCAGTCAGGTTCAGGAGTTCTTCAGATCGTGTTACGAAATTTCGTTCAGTTTTACCTATGTAAATTTTTTTACAGTTATTGGATTTTAACTTGTAACTAACATTACGTGCAAATTTGCACCGTAGTTCATGTTACGACAAATTTGTGATCGCAGTGTGTTGTATATTCTGAAACCTATTATTTTATTGGTTTTCTGAAGTGTAGGCGTGATTTTATCCGAAAATTGTTCTCAGTGAGGAATGATAGGGAACTCTGTATTTAGTTTTTAAACATAAGTAACAGAGCTGTCTATAGCCCGGTGGTTGGTTTGAACACCACAGTGTTTAACTAGGCACGATGGTATTGAAGGTGGTATGATCTGGTTTTCCTGTTACCTTTGAACTGATTTATCCTGCCAGGTATAGGGCGAATTACTGTTTAACGTGGACTGCGAGGCAATGCGAAACCTAAGTGTCTCTCATTTAGAACTAATTTTCAGGAGTGAAAGATTTGGTAACCAGTTGTTGTTATTGTGGTCTTCAGTCCTGAGACTGGTTTGGTGCAGCTCTCCATGCTACTCTATCCTGTGCAAGGTTCTTCATCTCCCAGTACCTACTGCAGCCTACATCCTTCTGAATCTGCTTAGTGTATTCATCTCTTGGTCTCCCTCTACGATTTTTACCCTCCACGCTGCCCTCCAATGCTAAATTGGTGATCCCTCGATGCCTCAGAACATGTCCTACCAACCGATCCCTTCTTCTAGTCAAGTTGTGCCACAAACTTCTCTTCTCCCCAGTCCTATTCAATACCTCTTCAGTAGTTATGTGATCTACCCATCTAATCTTCGGCATTCTTCCGTAGCAAAATATTTCGAAAGTTTCTATTCTCTTCTTGTCCATACTATTTATTTTCCATGTTTCACTTCCATACATGGCTACACTGCATACAAATACTTTCAGAAACGATTTCCTGACACTTAAATCAATACTCGATGTTAACAAATTTCTCTTCTTCAGAAAGCTTTCCTTGCCATTGTCAGTTTACATTTTATATCCTCTCTACTTCGACCATCATCGGTTATTTTGCTCCCCAAATAGCAAAACTCCTTTACTACTTTAAGTGTCTCATTTCCTAATCTAATTCCCTCAGCATCACCCGGCTTAATTCGACTACATTCCATTATCATCGTTTTGCTTTTGTTGATGTTCATCTTAAACCTTCCTTTCAAGACACTGTCCTTTCCGTTCAACTGCTCTTCCAAGTCCTTTGCTGTCTCTTACAGAATTACAATGTCATCGGCAACCTCAAAGTTTTTATTTCTTCTCCATGGATTTTTATACCTACTCCGAACTTTTCTCTTGTTTCCTTTACTGCTTGCTCAATATACATATTGAATAGCATTGGGGAGAGGCTATAGCATTGGGGAGAGGCTACAAACCTGTCTCACTCCCTTCCCAACCACTGCTTCACTTTCATGTCCCTCGACTCTTATAACAGCCATCTGGTTTCTGTACAAGTTGTAAATAGCCTTTCGCTCACTGTATTTTACCCCTGCCACCTTCAGAATTTGAAAGAGAGTATTCCAGTCAACATTGTAAAAAGCTTTCTCTAAGTCTACAAATGCTACAAACGTAGGTTTGCCTTTCCTGAATCTTTCTTCTAAGATAAGTCGTAGGGTGAGTATTGCCTCACGTGTTCCAACATTTCTACGGAATCCAAACCGATCTTCCCCGAGGTCGGCTTCTACCGGTTTTTCCATTCGTCTGTAAAGAATTCGCGTTAGTACTTTGCATCTGTGTCTTATTAAAGTGGTACTTCGGTAATTTTCACATCTGTCAACACTTGCTTTCTTTGGGACTGGAATTATTATATTCTTCTTGAAGTCTGAAGGAATTTCGCCTAGCTCATGCATCTTGCTCACCAGATGGTAATCAGCAGAAATGAAATGACAGGGCTGGCCGGGGCTCGATCTGAAATCTTTTGATTTGTAGTGCAGCACTTGGCCTCTGAGGCACTTACCCACGCTGTATTGTCATACACGCGTCATATCTTTTATCCTGCTCCCAGCGATTCATCACTCCACGGCACGTGCGTGGTGGGGTGGCGGACAGAGTAGCTCGCTCAGAGTAATGAGGCGGAGAGCAGAGAAAGCCCGGGCCATTAGCGGTCTGGCAGGGCCCACAGCCCGCGTGGAGCGTTGCCAGGACCCGGCGGCCGCCAAGTGGTTCCCCACAGCAGCCTAGTTCCCCAACTGCCCCGCCAGAACTGGCCGACACCTACCGGGCGAATTAAGGACGCCCTTAAAGGAGCGTTCATTCGTACAGTAGACGTGTAGGTGCCTTCGAGGGTTGGTGGTGGGGGTTGCAAGTGGGGACCTTCTCCTCGTAGAATTTGTAAGCATTCTTATTAATTTAAAAATTTCCAAGTATTTCTATAAATTATTATCTCTGATCGTCCTCAGCTGCATGCATGGGGCAAGACAATAGCTTCAGTAACTTCTACACAACTGGCCACGAAATTACTACACCACGAAGATGACGTGCTACAGACGCGAAATTTAACCGACAGGAAGAAGATCCTGTGACATGCAAATGATTAGCTTTTCAGAGCAGTCACACAAGGTTGGCGCCGGTGCCGACACCTACAACGTGCTGACATGAGGAAAGTTTCCAACCGATTTCTCATACAGTTGACCGGCGTTGCCTGAGGAAACGTTGTTGTGATGCCTCGTGTAAGGTGGAGAAATGCGTACCATCACGTTTCTGACTTTGATAAAGGTCGGATTGTAGCCTATCGCGATTGCGGTTTATCATATCGCGACATTGCGTTGGTCGAGAGCCAATGACTGTTAGCAGAATATGGGATCGGTGGGTTCAAAAGGGTAATACGGGACGCCGTGCTGGATCCCAACGGTCTCGTATCACTAGCAGTCGAGATGACAGGCATCTTATCCGCCATGGCTATAATGGATGGTGCAGCCACGTCTCGATCCCTGAGTCAACAGATGGGGACGTTTGCAAGACAACAACCATCTGCACGAACAGTTCGACGACGTTTGCAGCAGCATGGACTATCAGCTCGGAGTCCATGGCTGCGGTTACACTTGACGCTGCATCACAGACAGGAGCGCCTGCGATGGTGTACTCAACGACGAACCTGGGTGCACGAATGGCAAAACGTCATTTTTAGGATGAATCCAGGTTCTGTTTACAGCATCAAGATGGTCGCATCCGTGTTTCGCGACATCGCGGTGAACGCACATTGGAAGCGTGTATTCGTCATTGCCATACTGGCGTATCACCAGGCGTGATGGTATGGGGTGCCATTGGTTACACGTTTCGGTCACCTCTTGTACGCATTGACGGCACTTTGAACAGTGAACGCTACATATCAGATATCATTCGAGCCCTGCGAAACCCTACAATTCAGCAGGAAAATGCACGACCGCATGTTTCAGGTCCTGTACGGCCCTCTCTGGATAATGAAAATGTTCGACTGCTGCCCTGGCCAGCTCATTCTCCAGATCCCTCACCAATTGGAAACGTCTGGTCAGTGGTGCCCGAGCAACTGTCTCATCACAATACAACCGTCACTACTCTTGATGAACTGTGGTATCGTGTTGAAGCTGCATGGGCAGCTGCACCTGTGCATGCCATCCAAGCTCTGTTTGACTCAATACCAAGGCGTATCAAGGCCGTTATTACGGCCAGAGGTGGTTGTTCTGGGTACTGATTTCTCAGGGTCTATGCACCCAAATTGCTTGAAAATGTAATGACATGTCAGTTCTAGTGTAATATATTTGTCCAATGTATACCCGTTTATCATCTGCATTTCTTCTTGGTGTAGCAATTCTAATGGCCAGTAGTGTACTTCTTTTGGTTTTCACGTTTTTCGCGTGAGGATGTACCGTTCTCTTGTTGTGCAGGCGTTTTCAGGATCTTAGGGTATGTGAACTATTGCATAACATGACCAAAATAGCGTGCTCGATCTTTCTTGTGTCTCTTTGTTGTACATCCCGTCATGAGCTACAGAAACGAACACCTTGCACACTACAAACGTGGCTGCGTTACATCCACCCGATACCAGTTTCTAGTTCTCACAAGAACAGCCGCTTCGCCTGCTTACGACTTAATACTAGGGTTGTCCAGAAAATAAGTTCCGATCTGCCGCTAAATGGAAACTACTGTGAAAATCATAAACATTTTATTTGCAAGAGTTAGCTACACTTTCCAGATACTTTTCTACATAGTCGCTGCTCCGACTTAGACATTTGTTGGGGTGTTATACTAAATTTCCAACACTATCGTCATAGAAGACAGCCGCCTGTGCTTACCGATACTTCTCTACGCTGGTCTATAGCGCGTAGCCTGCGCCCAATTATTGTCTTCGTATCCAGAGTTTCAAGTGAACAGAGGTGATACTCAGGACGAGACAATTAGGGCTGTGCTGCGGGTGATCGAACACTTCCCACTGAAAATGCTGCAGGAGCGTCTTCACTGCCCGTGCAGAGTGCAGCTGAGAATTGCCATGAAGAAGGAAGTGCGTGGCAATTGTGTTAGGTGGGCTGCATTCATTAAGGCGAAGCCTCTCACCGGGCCCTCCTACTTGACGGTTGTTTCAGGCACCTTTACTTGCTCAAAGTACACTCACAACTGAAAAGAGCGTCTTTATACGATCGACGGTCGTATTAGAGACACTACCCAACACATCTGTGCAAAGCTTCATCGGGTTTTCACTGTGGTGTTCATTTCGCTACCGATCTCAACCCTCGTATAAGGAGTAAGTTTGCATTTGAACCGCCAAGGCTTGTTGAAATTTTATTCTGTTTTACATGAGCGAGCGATTGTAGCAAAGCATGAAAAATACGGTCATGCTATACAAAGGGTGTATTCACCTGTATTTATCTGCCATTCCAAATACAGGAAAAATACATCTCCGCTCGATGAGAGGAAAGAAATGGTGAGATATTATCGAAAAGGTGTTTGAACCTCCCTAAACCATACAGTTCTTAAGGTGTATAGTATGCAACCCTGTGCGAAATAAAGCTGCCGTGTCTACACAATAACGTGTCAAACCAGGGAAACGAAGACCGTTGTGGTTGAGTCCTAAACTTTTAAGAAGATGGTTCTACAGACCAATTTGATGGTTGTTTTCGAAAGTTGCTCCATCGATACTCATATAAATAATTAAAATGAGATGTACTTTGGGTACATTAACGACGTACGCCTCTAAGATATAGCACAGACTAGTTTAAAAAAAATTTAACTGGATGTAATAGACTTTGTGTACTTTCTGTCAAATTTATTTCTAGGGGCAGGACACGTTCTCAAACTCAACTAATCAGTTCGTAGGGGCATTGTTGTCGATATCCCTAAATAATCTGTTAGTACCACCTAGGAATTTGGAGTAGGAATTAAAATCCATGGTGAAGAAATAAGAACTTTGAGGTTTGCCGACGAAACTGTTATTCTGTCAGAGACAGTATAGGACTCAGAAGAGCAGTTGAACGAAGCGGACAGGGTTTTGAAAGAAGGATATAAGACTAACATCAATAAAAGCAAAACGAGGATTATGGAATGTAGTCGAATTAAATCAGCTGATGCTGAGGAAATCAGTTTAGGAAATGAGACACTTAAAGCAGCAGATGAGTTTTGCTATTTGGGGAGCAAAATAACTGATGATGGTCAAAGTAGAGAGGATATAACATGTAGACTGGCAATGACACGGAAAGCGTTTCTGAAGAAGAGAAATTTGTTAATATCAGTTATAGATTTAAGTTTAAGAAAGGGTTCTCTGAAAGTATTTGTATGGAGTGTATTCATGTATGGAAGTGAAAAATGGACGACAAATAGTCTAGACAAGAATAGAAGCTTTCGAAGTGTGGTGCAACAGAAGAATGCAGAAGATTAGGTGGGTAGATCATGTAACTAGTGAGGAGGTACTAAATAGAATTGGAGAGAAGAGGAATTTGTGGCACAGCTTGTGTAGGAGAAGGTTAGGTTGGTAGCACACGTTCTGAGGCGTCAAGGGATCTCCAGTTTAGCATTGGAGGGAAGCGTGGAGGGTAAAACTCGTAGAGGGAGACCAAGGAATGAGTACACTAAGCAGTTTCAGAAGGACGTAGGTTGCAGTAGTTATTGAGAGATGAAGAGGCTTGTACGGGATAGAGTGACATGGAGAGCTGCATCAAACCAGTCTCTGAACTGAAGACCACAACAACAACAATACCACATACATCCGGCGCCAAATCGCTTGCCATCTGGAAGCTCCCAGAAAGGAACAGTTCGCGCCAATAGGCGGGGAGTCCTTCCACTAGATCGCGCACTTCTGGGCAGAAGCGACAGCAGAAGTTTAGTCTGTAACAAACGGCCAATGACGGTCCGAGTGCGGCCACAGTGTCGGAACGGTTTTTGTTAATTTAAGAGAAATGTCCATGGCCAAGATTTTGAGGTGTTCAGTGAATTGAACAAGTAGTTCTGTAATTGTGGAAATTGAAGTTTTGTCAATATGTTTCCAAGGTATCGAAAGTTATAAGTGGAAGATAGACCACAGAAAATTACTATGTTGTCACCATTAATGTCACGCGAGTATTTCAATATTAATAAGGTGGTTGTTGATATTATCGAATGTTGAAAGTAGTTGTATGAGAGCCAGTGAGGGTTTAACTCTTCAGAACGTAATTTTCAGGTTATTGCTACGTTGTGGCTAGATAGAGAGTGAGTGCTGTGAATTTGCGTATGAGACAGATTAGCGACCATTTACTTGCATCAAGAATTAAGTAACGTTTAAATAGAGTGACTTTTATAGTTTCAAGAACGTCTTTAAATATAGATCCCTATGCGCTTAGGAAACAGTGCCTAGGGAGGTTTCAAGCACACGGTAGCATCCAATAACTGCCTACCTATCTGAATGGAATCGCTAACCCATTTCTCTTATTTGCCAGATAGGCAAAAGAATTATTAAATAACAAAGTGGATGGTTTCATCTCGTATCAGAAATGGAACTTTTGGAATCTTGAGGCACCCCTCCCACCTCTTGGATAAATTTCTGCGGACTCCCATGTGTACACTAAAAATACTAAATGGATATAATCGTTTGAAATACAATAAGTGATGTATACGTCTTAATAAATTTAATTCTTGGGGCGCAATAAAATTTCAGACTGACAGAATAATTTATACCAAAACTAGCAATTTTACATTATTGCCGCCTATTGGCAAAATTTCTGCGGACGCCCGTGGATAGGCAGGACTGCATACGTACTTAAGAAGTAGCTGTTTGCAAACCCAACTAATCACCTGAGCCTGTAATAGCAGTGGGAAAGTGAGTAGTTCTCCTACAGCTGTCGTCTGCCCACTGGTGAATGCCTGACAGAGAGTTCAATGAACCATCTTCAAGCTGTCTGCACATACCAGTCAGCTTACAAGCATAACTTGCAAACAGTTCTTGTAGTCAAAAATATGACGGCTAGCTTACTAGTTCTTTCATACTCGTTCAGCAGCGTAACGTTTACATTTAAGCACTCATACGTAAACATAACTGTTACAAATCTCAGGTGCCGCGTTAACTGGCCGCGTGGTTTGAGGCGCCATGTCACGGATTGCGCGGCCTCTCCCGCCGGGAGTTCGAGTCTTCCCATGGGCATGGGTGTGTGTGTTGTTCTTAGCATAGGTTAGTTTAAGTAGTGTGTTAGTCTAGGGACCAATGATCTCAGCAATTTGGTCCCTTAGGATTTTACACACATTTGAACATATGAATAAATCTCGGGAAACGTGCCCCATTCAAAGATTATGCTAAGAGTTGTAGCTTTGTGGAGACAAAGCTATCGTCACAGTTATCGTCAGACGAAGCTTTGTCTCCACAAAGCTATCGTCACAGTTATCGTCAGACGAAGCTGTAGTTATATGATTACAGTCTTGCACACATGTCGTTAATCTTTATTAAAATTCTTACGTAATGGATTTTGACGTTACTTACAACCACTATACACACATCAAAGAAGTTTTGCATCACCTAGGTTCTGAGAGTTCCGGAACCTGTACAGAAAATTGAAAAGAGATCAACATAAACATTATTGCCGCCATTTTTATTGCTCATGAAAACCACACATTGCATGTAGCACCACCACACAGCGAGACCTGCAGAGATGGTGGTCCAGACTGCTGTGCAAACCGGTACCTCTAATACCCAGTAGCACGTCCTTTTGCATCGACGCATGCCTGTATTCGTCGTGGCATACTATCCACAAGTTCATCAAGACACTGTTGGTCCCACTCCTCAACGGCGATTCGGTGTAAATTACTCAGAGTGGTTGGTGAGTCACGTCGTCCATAAACAGTCCTTTTCAATCTATTCCAGGCATGTTCGATAGGTTTCATGTCTGGAGAACATGGTGGCCACTCTAAACGAGCGATGTCGTTATCCTGAAGGAAGTTATTTACAAGATGCGCACGACGGGGGTGGGAACTGTCGTCAATGAAGACGAATGTCTCGCCAATATGCTGCCGATGTGATTGCACTGCCTGTCGGAGGATCGCATTCACGTATCGTACAGCCATTACGGAGCCTTCCATGACCACCAGCGGCGTACGTCGGCCCCACATAATGCCACCCCAAAACAGCAGGGAACCTCCGCCCTGCTGCACTCGCTGGACAGTGTGTCTAAGGCGTTCAGCCCGACCCGGTTGCCTCCAAACACGTCTCCGACGATTGTCTGGTTGAAGGCATATGCGACACTCATCGGTGAATAGAACTTTATGCTAATCCTGAGCGGTCGATTCGGCATGTTGTTGGGCCGATCTGTACCGCACTGCGTGGTTTTCAAAGACGGACCTCACCATGGACGTCGGGAGTGAAGTTGTGCATCATGCAGCCTATTGCGCACAGTTTGAGTCGTAACACGACGTCCTGTGGCTGCACGAAAAGAATTATTCAACATGGTGGCGTTGCTGTCAGGTTCCTCCGAGCTATAATCTATAGCTAGCAGTTCAAAATAGTTCAAATGGCTCTGGGCACTATGGGGCTTAACTGCTGAGGTCATCAGTCCTCCATAACTTAGAACTACTTAAACCTAACTAACTTAAGGACATCACACACATTCATGCCCGAGGCAGGATTCGAACCTGCGACCGTAGCGGTCGCGTGGTTCCAGACTGAAGCGCCTAGAACCGCTCGGCCACACGGCCGGCTAGGTAGCGGTCATCCAATGATGAAGTAGCCCTTGGGCGGCCTGAGCGAGGCATATCATCAACAGTTCCTGTCTCTCGGTGGCTCCTCCATGTCCGAACAACATCGCTTTGGTTCTGTTCGAGACGCCTGGACACTTCTCTTGTTGAGAGACCTTCCTGGCACAAAGTAACAATGCGGACGCTATGGAACCGCGGTATTGACCGTCTAGGCATGGCTGAACTACAGACAACACGAGCCGTGCACCTCCTTCCTGGTGAAACGACTGGAACTGATCCGCTCTGTCGGACCCCCTCCCTTTAATAGGCACTGCTCATGCATGGTTGTCTACATGTTTGGGCTGGTTTAGCGATATCTCTGAACAGTCAAAGGGACTGTGTCTGTGATGCAATATCCACAGTCAACAACGTCCATCTTCAGGAGTTCTGGGAACGGGGGGGGGGGGGGGGTGATGCAAAACTTTTTTGATGTGTGTAAGTACAATCAAACACTTGTTATTGCTGCAAGAATGCCATTAGGTCTTATTAAATCGTTTTATTTTTTTGTGTTTTGTTTTAGATGTCAGTAATGGGATTCATATGCATTGTGAGTTAAAAAAATAAAACTGAAAACCTACGTTAGTTAAAATGGTTGTATCGTTTAGACGAAACTATGTATTTTCTCCTTCCATATCTGAGGTAAACAATGCCAACGAATTTCGAACTGAAAACTCGTTATGTGTCTTGATACAATGTTCTTTGAATGGTAACTGAAAAAGAAAGCGTTTGTACTGTAAGTAGGCTGTTTATGTTTTCTTATTGGCAACGTTACGTAGCGCTCTGTATGAAAATCACTGGCTGTGCTGTGTGCAGTCTGTGGCTGGTTTGCATTGTTGTCGGCTATTGTAGTGTTGGGCAGCTGGACGTTAACAGCGCGTAGCGTTGCGCAGTTGGAGGTGAGCCACCAGCAGTGGTGGATGTGGGGAGAGAGATGGCGGAGTTTTGAAATTTGTCATGAACTGCTATATATATTATGACTTTTGATGATATTAAGGTAAATACATTGTTTGTTCTCTATCAAAATCTTTCATTTGCTAACTATGCCTATCAGTAGTTAGTGCCTTCCGTAGTTTGAATCTTTTATTTAGCTGGCAGTAGTGGTGCTCGCTGTATTGCCTTCCGTAGTTTGAATCTTTTATTTAGCTGGCAGTAGTGGCGCTCGCTGTATTGCAGTAGTTCGAGTAATGAAGATTTTTGTGAGGTAAGTGATTTGTGAAAGGTATAGTTTAATGTTACTCAGGGCCATTCTTTTGCAGGGATCTTTGATAGTCAGACTGCGTTGCGCTAAAAATATTGTGTGTCAGTTTAAGCACAGTCATGTATAAATTGTTCAAAGGGGACGTTTCATATGGCGACCCTGCCAGGATATGAACCTGGAATCTTCTGATATTTTCTTGTAGTTTGTGTAATTAGTGTAGATTTTGTTTATTGCTAGTGCGTAATTGTAGAGAGAATCTCCTTTGTAGTTGCAGCCTTTCATTGTTGTACAGTAAAACAGTTGTGGCATGCATGTAGATTTGCACCAAGTATTTCGCAGCTGCGCTTGCAATTAACGAGATACTATTTTCAGTGCTATGTTAATGTGTTCTCTTATTGTTGCTCTTCAAATTGTGTTTTTCTGTGTTATCGTGTGAAATATTGTGACAATAATGGCGTGTGAGAAACGTAACACTAGGCTCCAAAGTAAACTGAGAAATAATAGTGACAACGAGTGTAGCTTACCAGCACCGCTGTGTAATGAATTAACAGACATTCAAAGTAATAATTTGGTAACTGTGCATAGGGAAATGGAGCGGGCGTCAAATAATGGTGTAGACAGTGAAACAGGTAGTGAACAGGGAAGCATTATCGATCGATCGGTCGGCAACAGCTTACCTCAGGAATCCGAAATGACAGGACACAATCTTGCAAATACTGTAGATTCAGGTTTTTGCGTCCTCACCCTTTTCTCAAATAAGTCAAGACACATTTTCTGCTTTTCAAACTGCGAATATTGCCAGTTCAAATGCATTGCCGAATAGCACTGAGGAACATGTTTCAGACACCAGTGCATTGTTATTACAATTAATGCAACAAATGGGACAAAAGCTTCAAAAGTTAGACACAATGGAACAAAATCTTCAAAAGTTAGACACAATGGAACAAAATCTTCAAAAGTTAGACACAATGGAACGAAATCAGAGACAAACACAGCAACAGTTAGACACAATGGAACAAAATCAGAGACAAACACAGCAAAAGCTTCAAAAGTTAGACACCACACTTGAACAAACACGTGAAGATTTAACTACTGAGTTACATAACATTGAATCTAAATGACAAAAAGTCTGTAATGACGTAAAAACACAAATTGTGAGCATTTTCAACCTATTTTTTCGCGGCATGAAAATGCATTACAGAATCACGAAGCAGCCATAAAAGAACTGCAAACTATTGTTCATCAAAATCATGAGACCTTTCAAGCTAAAATTGACTCAGTTGCATCTACCGATTCGGTTACGCAACTTGCAAAAACTCAGGACAACTTAAAGGACACAGTAGAAAGACACATGGAGGAAATTAGTTCATTGTCAGAGAAAGTAGTTGAACTTTCGGATTAGCTAAATAATTTATCTACGAAGGTAGATGATAATCTGAATGACACAAAACCGGTAGTCTTTAATGACACAGAAGAGTGCGAACAAATTAGGAAACTGAAACAAAATCTGAATCAAATTAATACGCAACACCAAAGAGAAATCCGGGAAGTACAAGATCAGCTGACACAGGTAATACAAGAATTACGTATTTCAGAGGACACTCGCGCTCCAATACGGAAAGAGGGACATAGAAATACGGAACAGCCACAAAATAATAACACAGGGCACTTCGGAAATTATGAAAGAAATTGGCAAGGTACACCGAATTTTGAGATGGAACCGCCGAAACGACGTAACAATGACCGACATGCGACTCGCCGACATGATGATTTTGACTATAAGCTGTTCATTACTACACGTAAATTCAAAACATTTAAGAATTCTGACAACGACATTCATCCACAAGCATGGCTTCATCAATTTTCTCAATGTTTTCCTCCCAACTGGTCACTGGAGCACAGGTTAGAATTTATGTGTGGCTACTTGGAGAATGAACTAGCTGTAAGAATGCGATCGGTCATTCACGATTGTCATGGTGAAGGAGATTTTTATCATGCCTTCCTCTCTGCATATTGGTCTCAAACTACACAAGACCGAGTAAAACATAGCATCATAATGATGAAACGTTTCGAACAATCTGAATTTTCCAGTCTTATGAAATATTTTGAAGACATGTTGCGTAAGAATCAGTATCTTTCAAACCCATACAGCCCCTCAGAACTCATCCGCATTTGCTTAATCAAACTGCCTGAACATCTACGACATATTATTTTAGCAGGACGTTGCAAAGACGACATTGAAGCATTTCAGGGACTGTTACAAGAATTAGAAATTGACACAGACAGTTGCGGGATGCGAAAACAGGAAAACAATCACTACAGGTCACATCCGTCACAATTCCGTGATGACAGAAATAATAACTGGACACGACAAGGCTATTCTTACAACGCAAATCGTGAACAAAACAGACATCACCCATATGACAACCACTGGCAGAGAAACAATAGTTACAGAGAAAGATCGCATTTCCGTAGTAATGAATATGACAGAGATTACCTCAGAAACAGACAATATGGGAACCAAAACAGTTATTATCAATGGAGCCAGAATAACTTTAGACGCAACGGTCCAGCGCGCAGTTACGACTCAGGGAGAAATTCTCCACCACGTGACCGACAAGAAAGAAACTATGGAATCTACCGACATGACGACAGACGGTATGATCGTAACGACAGACCTGAACTGGATCAGAACTGGCGGGATTTAAACAAGGCAGGGCCCTCTCGTCACGGTGAATTGGTAGAAGTTAGGTCTCCAAATCCCAAATACGACACGCTCGAACTTGCAAACATATGATTACACTGTGGAGCTCCTAATTTATGATATTTACTAAAATGCCTAATGAAATGATGAGAAACATTTTACATCCATTGTCTTTCTAGTTGAGAGATTTCTCATTTTGTTTAATATCTAGTTTCTAGCGGCACTGCAGCATTGGTTAAAATAAAATTTTATAGATGTACTAATATAAATATTTTCTGTCTACAGATCGAGTAAATAATAATTTTTTCAAAAAAAAAAAAATGAGGGAGCACAAAAAGACATTTACCTTCACAGGAACTGCATTCATAATTTTCTTTTCAAGTACTTGGTAACTTTTTTGGTAGAATAACTTCTTGTGGTGCACCACTTTAATTACTTAGACATTAAGATGTGATTATACATTTCCCTTATCTGCATTGTTATCTTTAGTGTACTATTTTTTCTGCTTGAGCTGTGTCATGTTTAGGTATAAGTTATTTCATTTTCTGCTGCTGTTTGCCAGGCATAGTGTTACTGAATTTGACTTTGTATTACTCTGTTAAGCCAGTTTTACTACTGATTTATTTTTATTGTTTGCTGCACATTGCCTTATATTAGTTGTAATATTGCAATTGCTTTGCTAATTTCTATAATGCTGCTTGCTTCGGAAATCTGCATTTTTTTTTCATTGCTGTTTGTATTAATTGTTTTGTGTTGCTGCATTGCCTCGTCCCTTAGTTTAGCATCTAAGCTCAGTAGATTTAAGTTAGCTTAAGAGGTGGTAGACTATATAAGAAACTAACTATGATGAATTGGAAGAAATGCATTGAGAAGATGTAAGAAAATGGTTTGGCCAAAAAAAAAAAAGGTAGTGTACAGTGGAGAAAAACTATTTTGAAAGAGGATATGAACAGAATACAGATAGCAGGCTTAGATAGTACTTTTGGGAATAATGATCAACAAAGGGAGATCTCCATGCAAACACTAACAGTCCCTACTTCTCACATATTGTCCATATACTATGACCAACAGAAACGTGTGCAGTGAAATGGAACTTACAAGTCACTTAATTTGATGAACTGGTGTCAATTACAATTTTATGACATAAGAATACAATTACAAAGGTACAAAATACATCATTAAAGAACATTAGCTGTCTGCATGTCAAGAGTCAGTACTGTCTTTCCGTTTGAAGGACAACACTACTTCTTGCAACACTGCATGGAAATCCTCTACTTCCGCGTGCGTTTTCTTTTACTGCTCAGACTTTCAGAAAAACACTGCAATTTAACTGTGATGAATGATCAGGACTGTCTTTATGGACTGTGAGACAATTTTAGCTTTTGATCAACATTGTATTAATAAGTGTGTGCATTTGATATCTTTCTTACTGTAATTATGAAAAGTTTTTTCAAATCTGTATTGGCCAGTGCCCAAAACAATTTGTAAAATTTTTTGTGGGGAGCATGGGGGCTATGTAAGTAGGCTGTTTATGTTTTCTTATTGGCAACGTTGCGTAGCGCTCTGTATGAAAGTCACTGGCTGTGCTGAGTGCAGTCTGTGGCTGGTTTGCATTGTTGTCGGCTATTGTAGTGTTGGGCAGCTGGACGTTAACAGCGCGTAGCGTTGCGCAGTTGGAGGTGAGCCACCAGCAGTGGTGGATGTGGGGAGAGAGATGGCGGAGTTTTGAAATTTGTCATGAACTGCTATATATATTATGACTTTTGATGATATTAAGGTAAATACATTGTTTGTTCTCTATCAAAATCTTTCATTTGCTAACTATGCCTATCAGTAGTTAGTGCCTTCCGTAGTTTGAATCTGTTATTTAGCTGGCAGTAGTGGCGCTCGCTGTATTGCCTTCCGTAGTTTGAATCTTTTATTTAGCTGGCAGTAGTGGCGCTCGCTATATTGCAGTAGTTCGAGTAATGAAGATTTTTGTGAGGTAAGTGATTTGTGAAAGGTCTAGTTTAATGTTACTCAGGGCCATTCTTTTGCAGGGATCTTTGATAGTCAGATTGCGTTGCGCTAAAAATATTGTGTGTCAGTTTAAGCACAGTCATGTATAAATTGTTCAAAGGGGACGTTTCAGTACATGCATTTTTATATGATATTCTTTCTCGCTTTTCGATATGAGAGACCCGTCACCGAAGTTTGTCAGTGTATTTTTGTGGAATATTGTGTTTCCTTTAGCAGTGTGACAGCTGTACGGGGATGTGAAGTTCCTTTCTATTTTCCTGGAGTAACAGGTGCTGCAAGCGGCGGAAATTCTCGCACCCGTTTCTCCGCGCGGCCGCTTGTATTTCGTCCTCTTGACAGTCGTCTGGTGTGACAATAACAGTAAAGTACCCGCCACGACAGCAGCGATATCGGGAGGCAGGCGGGTTCCATAACTCGGTGTCACTCGCAATAGCGAAGGCGGCACCGCGGAATATACTACTGAGAGCGTACGTCGGCAGGGGGGTCTGGAAAAATGCTGCGAGCCGTCTCCAGCGCTGGAGGCGTGCAGATTCACGGCGGGGTCAGCGCAGTGCAGAGCAGGGTAGGGCGAACTAGAGCGAGATAAGGCGCCGGGACTCCGCAGAACATGGCGCAAAGCTGTTACGGAAAATGTACGTAGAGTGGTGATCGAGCCATTTGCTTCCAAAGAGGGGTGACCTATTCAGCAGCTTGTGAGAACCTTATATCCTCACACGTTATAGATATTTATTGCCTTCATATTTCTTAAGTTCATTCTTTCCTCTGGCGGTATGTATCGTTGAGTATCGACAGTTATGCAACAATACCTGGTTAAACTGTGATAGTGGCAAAAATAATCTTTGTTTACTATCAAAAACAGTCTTGATCACAATTTATTTATTATGGTGACCGGTTTCGACCACTACTGTGGTCATCTTCAGGCCTATGAGTAAGAACCTCCTTCTGCCGGAGAATCAGAGTAGTGATTCTCCAGCAGAAGAAGGTTCTTACTCATTGGCCTGAAGATGACCACAGTAGTGGTCACCATAATAAATAAATTGTGATCAAGACAGTTTTTGATAGTAAATATTTGTAACACATTGATCACTGTCACTCCCATAATGTATTCAAAAGTAATCAATATGCCGAACATGTTGTTTGGTTTATCGTCATTGATCGAGCTGGGCATGAGTTTTGTGTGAGTTGTGGTTAAGTAACAGTTCGTGGGTAGCATTCACGAGATATAGACGCGTCCATGTTTTTTTCTTGTCATGGCATGTTGTTACATCAATTACTGTTTATACAGGATATTCGACACTGAATTAAGGACTGATGTCAGGATTTTTGGCCGAGTAAAATACTGAGGTGTGGAAGAATTTCTCGAAATCCTTGGCATGCAGGTATTTCCCGGAATTCTGCGTTTTCGATTGCTGCAATTAGTGTAACAAGCGAGATAATATACATGAAGCTGATACCCATCATTGACTACGCCAACTCGCAGCCTTCACTGATCTCATCGTCATCCCGTACTGCCAAAAATTTTACCACACTAATTAAAAGTAAAATTATTACATCTATCAAAATTCAGACTTATGACCCGCCGTTTGATAGAGGATAAAATAGGATTACAATAGGGAAGAGAAGATTATTGTGACACTGCTTTTTGGTTGACATTATTGCAAGTTCTCATCACCTTTGAAATGGAAAGGTACTACAGCAGTTATATTTTGCGTCACAGGGTTTTCTTTAAAAAATTAATCTATTAATGTGCTGTATATGAACATGCTGTATGATAAAATGAGTAAGCATACAACAGACGTTTGAAGGGTTGCTCTAATTTTAGTATCTCGTAAGTGTAAATAAAGGCTGCAGATGCAAGAAAACAGTACTTACACGGATTTAGAATGCAAAAGAATTTCGTATAAAATGAAACTACGAAAAAATATTAACCATGAGAGAGGAAGATATTCATAAAAAGCTATGTTTGAAGTGCAGTCCTGTATTGGTGGGAAATGTGCATATTGGGAAGACGGAAATGAAACAGACTATTACCGGAGACTGTCGAAGGTAAAATGTATCGTTGCATGAAATCTCTGGTGAACGGTCGGATGTCAGTAAGTTGGCAGCAAATTTTCAGAGAACAGCTTTCATGGAACAATGTGTATGCCGGCAAAGATTTAAATTTCGCATCAGATAAAGTGAAATGAAGAATTATTGCTACGTGTCAAAGAGAAGAAAAATCTATTTTACTAGACCGGTATCCTGGAACCCAAGGCTACTTGCAGGTTGTCTAGCAGACGGCTTCCAGAGGCACACAAAAAATTTCATTTTCAATATTTCGCGTAATTATTGGCCGAATTTATAATTTTAAACTGCTGTTATAATCTAATCGTTAAGAGCTACAATCTTATGTTAAAAGTTTAACACAATAATACAGGCATTACATTTAGAAAGTATATGTTTGTCTTGAGGCAGTGAAACTGACGGCGCGCAAATATCATGATTATATTCATTCAGTACGTGGCAATGAGCGCACTTAGCGACTTCCAACAAACTTTACACATAATTTCAAATGTTGCGAAACTTTTTCTCGCTGACGCCACTCACCAAATGATGAAAGGAAAAATGTCTATCGCTTACTACGATTTGCTCTTCATCTAGTCAAACTTAACCATCAGGCAGACGTTTTAATTTATTACTTCTTTACTATCGGCTATATTCGTAACACACTTTGCAAACAGTATCTACAGATGTTACTGAAAGTAGCTACAGAATTATGTCATTGTACGACGTATAGGTCATTATGTGTCAGAATCTAGCTTTTGCTTAAAATGGCGCGCAGTGTAATTTCATTAGGCATGACGATCTAATTTATTATTTCTTTATTACTAATTTTTTTTAGCAACTGTACTGTCTGCCATCGGGTTCCCCTAAATGTCAGGCAGCACCGCATAACAGCCACGCTATGAGGGCAACAAACCAACAGCCAAACAGGCGAAGACATCAGGTAAACACGCCGAAGATTCCAGTCGATTAATAGGAACCTTTCCTTGCAGAGGTCGCTGCGACATATCCAGCCACGGATTCCTACGCCGGGTCTCTATTGGCTCCAGCTCACTATATAGGCCCGGCCGGTCGAAGGCAGACCAGTCTTCGTCCGCTGCTAATGGCAAACGCTATAGCAGAGTATCCGAGAAGATATCACCGAAGCCGCTGTACTGCACCGCCGATCGAAGTACCAGCCGACCGAGAGGAACCATATCTCCGGCTAAAATCGACGGACGTCTACATCTATTGTACAGCCAGATATTGTATTGTAGAAGTTACGTTCAATAAACTGTTGGAGAATACAACAGCAACAAACTTTGCGGACAACATATATTTAGATCACTGAATTTACCTTTAAAATTATATTATTGTACGCACATAGTTCAGAAGATGTGACGTCATTATATGGAGATGCAACAAAAAGTAGTTTTTCCTTAAAATGGGGCGTAAATTAACCAGAATACATTCATCCAGTTCTTCGTAATGATAGAACTTAAGTGACTTCCAACAAAGTTTAAGGGTAATTTCAAACCTTCCTTAAACTTTTTCTCACTTAAATGCTTCAAGCGAAATATTTTGCACATTTACTCATACGTAAAGTAGTTCGACGTTTGAACCGTTTTATTCATGGGAGTCCGATTCTTCAAACAATCTGTTGTTTATTGGTGCCTAATGAAGAAAACAGCGAATCGAAGCGACACAGTGGTTGAGCTTGTCGTAATACATGAGTGGCTCCTGAAAACTATGCGTGAATGGACGGTGGAATTAAGAGGCAGTCACAGATATTATGATGTGGGATACGGCAGTTGTGCTTGGATGAAGAGGATAGATGATGCGGGGTAGGAAAAGGAACTGCATCAAATAAACCTTAGGGTTCCCTGAAACGTGTGAACAAATAAATTTTTAGCAAGGGAACTATTGTTATTAGCGACCAGATAAAGCGATGGATAAAGACGATCTCAGTACCTAAAGAATGGTCGCAGGCCTCTGCGTGGCCTTATATCGGAACTTAAACTATCCCATAGTGTACTGGTATTAAAAAATAACTTTAACAGTCAGGACGTTAAAGAAACTGAACGGCTCTGACCCCACTTCGATAGTAACGTCATCTTCAGACTGCGCCATTGTACTCTTATTGCTTTTGAACAATCTAAGGAGAGAGGAAGGAAGACAAGAAGTTAGGTATCTAGTGTCTCTTTGGCTACGAGTTAATTCGAGTTTGTAGGATGTTGGGGAAGGAACAGGGCGTGCCTTATCGAAGGCACCATTCCGACATTTGCCTTAAGCGATGTAGGGAAATCACGGGAAGCCTAAATCTAGATGTGTGAGGAAACGAAAACGCGGGATGTGCTTGGGGCGTACGTAGCAATGTGTGCGCACAGAAGGAAAGCGGGTTACCTGCGTAGGGGAAGCCAGCGTGGGGTGGCTGGCACTAGTACGGAGACTATCCCCTTGTTATCTTATGGGGCAGCACACGATGGCAGCCTTGTGGTGAGGGCAACTGGTGAGAATACGCGTATTCCAGAGGTATTTTTCTTGGAAAATCCATTGCTAGACAGGTGAGTAGGGTGATCACCAATTCCGAATTTCGCACGACAGTTCTGCATTTTGATACATTTTAAATTGTTCCAAGCGGACCGGGTTTGTCCTGTAAAATGTGTTTCAGACTTCTTTACATTTTTTCAAACATGAATTTCGATTTCAGGTAATCGATCGTCTTATGTTAGTCATCTCAGCTTTTCGATTGTTGGTCGAGTTGTTGTATTTGTAGGCTGCGTCGTAACACACGTTAATTTAGTCTGGTGCAGTCTCTGATTGGAAGTGAAAATGGAACTTGCAGAAAGAAGACAGCATAAAAAAAAGAGAGAGAGCGATATCGGGAGGTACCTCCAGAACTATACTGGCCATTAAGCCATTAAAATTGCTACACCAAGAAGAAATGCAGATGATAAACGGGTATTCATTGGACAAATATATTATACTTGAACTGACATTTGATTACATTTTCACGCAATTTGGGTGCATAGATCCTGAGAAATCACTACCGAGAACAACCACCTCTGGCTGTAATAACGGCCTTGATACGCCTCGGCATTGAGTCAATCAGAGCTTGGATGGCGTGCACAAGTACAGCTGCCCATGCATCTTCAACACCATACCACAGTTCATCAAGAATAGCGACTGGCGTATTGTGACGAGCCAGTTGCTCGGCCACCATTGACCAGACGTTTTCAGTTGGTGAGAGATCTGGAGAATGTGCTGGCCAGGGCAGCAGTCGAACATTTTCTGTATCCAGAAAGGCCCGGACATGTCCTGCAACATGCGGTCGTGCATTATCCTGCTGAAATGTAGGGTTTCGCAGAGATCAAATGAAGGGTAAAGCCACGGGTCGTGCCACATCTGAAGTATAACGTCCACTGTTCAAAGTGCCGTCAATGCGAACAAGAGGTGACCGAGACGTGTGACCAGTGGCATCCCAAACCATCACGCCGGGTGATACGCCAGTATGGCGATGACAAGTACGCTTCCAATGTGCGTTCACCGCGATGTCGCCAAACTCGGATGCGACCATCATGATGCTGTAAACAGAACCTGATTCGTCCGAAAAAAAGACGTTTTGCCATTCGTGCACCCAGGTTCGTCGTTGAGTACAACATCACAGGCGCTCCTGTCCATGATGCAGCGTCAAGGGTAACCGCAGCCATGGTCCCCGATCTGATAGTTCATGCGGCTGCAAACGTCGTCGAAGTGTTCGTGCAGATGGTTGTCGTCTTGCAAACGTCCCCATCTGTTGACTCAGGGATCGAGACGTGGCTGCACGATCCGTTACAGCCTTGCGGATAAGATGCCTGTCATCTCGACTGCTAGTGATACGAGGCCGGTTGGATCCAGCGCGGCATTCCGTATTACCCTCCTGAACCCACCGATTCCATATTCTGCTAACAGTCATTGTATCTCGACCAAAGCGAGCAGCAACGTCGCGATTCGATAAACCGCAATCGCGATAGGCTACAATCCGGCCTTTTTCAAAGTCGGAAACGTGATGGTACGCATTTTTCCTCCTAACACGTGGCATCACAACAACGTTTCACCAGGCAATGTCGGTCAACTGCTGTTTGTGTATGAGAAATCGGTTGGAAACTTTCCTCATGTCAGTACGTTGTAGGTTTCGCCACCGGCGCCAACCTTGTGTGAATTCTCTGGAAAGCTAATCATTTGCATATCACAGCATCTTCTTCCTGTCGGTTAAATTTCGCGTCTGTAGCACGTCATCTTCGTGTTGTAGCAATTTTAATGGGCAGTAGTGTAAAATGCGTTTATGTGTAAACAGTTCAAAGTGGGAAATGAATGCATCATCCTTGGGCTCATGTGCAAGTAACCGGTTCAAAGCCATGTGTACAAATTGTAATAAGATATTTAGTGTTGGGCATGGAGTCTTCAACATATAACAAAATATCATAATGGGCAAGAACAGGAAAAGACTGTGAGCCTCTCAGTCAATAACAAGGCAATGACTTCATATTTTGGGTCAAATACTGAAAACAGCATGTATCAGGATAAACTTACAGCTTCTGAATTGATCAAGCTGTATCACAAGGTTCTACACAATGTGTCTTACTGTTATTGTGACTGCGACTCAAAATTGGTGTCTATGATATGTCCAGGTTCAGAGATCGCCAAGAACATTTCCTTGTGATGAACAAAAGCGACATCAATAGTTAACCTATACGCTTGTACCCTTCTCAATAACCCAACATTTTACAGGTCTTGTTGATAGACATATGTTTTACTCAATAGAAAATGGTGCCTCTAATCGTGGACAGACTACAATGTTTCCATTTATCATTATGTATTTCAGTTTTAATGAAGAAGTAGAGCATGTGCTGTTAGAATATTATATTGACAGTCATGAGTCTGCATATGCTATTTTGGTTAAATTAAAGGCAGATTAACAAAGCACAATTTAATCTTCAATAACATTTCTTCATACACATGTCAACTTTGGGAATAAACATTCCGCATTTTCTCTGTTAAGAAACTAAATAAATTTTAAATACCAGCAAGTTGCTCAGGTCATAAAATTCGTAATGGGTCTCAGTCCGCAACTGATAAATTTCAACTTTTTGATTTAGAAAAATACATGGGAATTGTCAGACAAATCCTCACATGATGGCTGAGCATTTATACAGCTGTTGATAGGCTACTACAGCGCATTCCAGTCATAACACGTTATATGATTTCACAGTGGGAGAATCGACCAGGAGCCACACAAAAGTTTTTCCAGCATGTTCAGATTGGTGATGAAGATGTAAATAGAACACATTGCTATTCTCTGTTTTTCATAATTTTCTAAAAATGCTTCATGTGACTGTGGAGTCCTTAGAAAGATATAATTTGTCGCATGTTCAACTGTTTTCTATAATGGAATCCCCTTAAAAACAGTTAGAACAACGAATATCAGGTAGGTTTCTTGGAATCAGAACTATGACCTGTCTTAATATTCTGCTAGCAGGAAATATGCAATCAGTGGAGTTACGGTTTAAACAATGGTATAAAATATCAATGGAGTAGTTGATATCTAGGATCTGTAAAATGAGCATCATGCCTCTGGAGAAGGAGATTGATTTCAACTCTGTTCCGAAAATGCTTCAGGGATTAATGGCAATCTTGCTAAGTAGTTACGGTTTTTATCATCAGCTTCAAATGTATTGTCAATATCAATGAAATTCGCCAACAGCCGTGTAACTGAGATGTTATTTTATATTATTTTGATACCAGTTTCGGCATTCCGCTATGCCATCTTCAGGCCCCATATGCATCTCTCAAAATAAAGGATATTGTCATACAGTGCCATATGTTCCTGGATGTCGTGAATTCAAACCGTTTCTCAAGTGCTTCATTGGAAGACTTGATTGTCTGTATGACAATATCATTTATTTTGAGAGATGCATATGGGAAACTGGTAGTCAAAATAAAAGGTACCTCATTTACACGGCTGTTGGCGAATTTAATTGATATTGACAATTACTTGACCAGCTGATGTCCCCTGTCCATGATGAATCAACAGAGAACAAATGAATTTGTTGAAAGAAGTTTCAACCAGGGTATAAGATTCTGGTAAGTTAGTAGAAATGGGCTTCACAGGGATACATTAAAAGCGGAGTTTCAAGTGAAAATAAATTATAATGTAGAGTGTCAAGACTTTCTCAATATGGTCCAAAACAATAAGGAAATTTTGGCACGTGCAAGAAGCACAAGAATTATTTTTTTAACATATATAACACGTGTTATGTGTGTGAATTCAATTTGCAAGAGACAATACAATATGTGTGTTTCTAAAAATAAATCAGGTCAAACCTGTTTATAATTTATAATCCTGCAGTAATTTGAATACTGATTTTTTGTTTGGTACGGTTAAATTGGATTTGTGGAAAATATTTTTCTATGAATAAGAGAAGGAAGAGAACGTAACTATGAATTTAATTTCATGCCGTACTGCGTGTCTCAAAATCCTGAAATGTCTCTCTTTTTTGGCACACTTAACCCTTAACCTACTCCTACAGAGCTGGTCACCATACAGGCGAGCAATCTTCCCCACGTTTTTCTCCACGAGTGGACGGAGATTTTCAACCAGTTCTAAATCTACAAGTAATTAGCACACTGAGGAATCTGTTTTAATAAATAAAAAGCAAAGGGTGTCGTATATTTCGAGTTACAAATAAGAAAACATTATTGTTTTGCAAGAAGGGGAAGAGGCCTAGCTTGTAGTGGGGAATTTGGCGATCGTCTATTGGTTCAGCTCGAAATCGAGCAGTAAATTACAATACGGAGCAGTATGCTAAAATAGTGGGGCAGGGCTTTACTCTTTGCTGCATCTTGATAGACGAAGGACACGCCCGAGAGGCTGCACAGTACTGGCTGAGTAGCACGTTCCACGGAAATGCGGTAGCACGCTTGGACTGTTAACTAGACTTAGCTGTATTTGTTAGCATACGAATTATTTATGCGTTATTTTTTCCAGCACAGATATTTAGTTATAGCAGTAGCGTGTGGGTAAGAGCGAATGTATTAGGATCATCATAGCAGGAATATTTCTCTGGCGTTTCGTCCTGTTGAAGTAATAAAATTCCATTTAGTTCACTAGTAACGAATGTTTTCATGTGTCTCACTGTACAACCAATATCATAACACGTTAGTAGACGTGAAGCTTAACTCTTCGGACTTTGACATGAAGATCAACCGAACTTTCTTTCATTACCTTCCTTGGTGGTAAAGCCTAGTGATGACCCTGTTATTCAATAATTGATCTGTTCATATTATATTCGAGGATCATTACTTGTCTCATAACAAGACCACAATTTGATTTGCACTCTGGCAGGCTGTGGGGCAGTGTCCGAGGGAAATAAAGGAGCGCGAGCGCTAGAGGAGAATACCAGTGACAGCCGTCCAGGAAAACCGTGTAATCTCACAGACGGGCGGACGGGGATCAGAAACATCGTTCTCCCAACAAAGACTGCCGTGCTTTCTACTGCGCTACCCATCTGGGAACGTCGTCTTCTGTGATCTCCCGCAAGCTGAAAATGTAGCTGCTGGTCTACGTGCCTCTACTTAAAAAAGAGTTTAACTCACGCCGTCTACAGACCACATGTGGTCCATCGTTACCATCCGGCCGCCGTGTCGTCCTCAGCTGAGGATGCGGATAGGAGGGGCCTGTGGTCAGCACACCGCTCTCCCGGCCTTTATGATGGTTTTCGTTGACCGGAGCCGCTACTATTCACTCGAGTAGCTCTTCAATTGGCATCACAAGGCTGAGTTCACCCCGAAAAATGGCAACAGCGCATGGCGGCCTGGATGGTCACCCATCCAAGTGCCGGCCACGCCCGCCAGCGCTTAACTTCGGTGATCTGACGGGAACCGGTGCATCCACTGCGCCAAGGCCGTTGCTTACGTGCCACTACAGCGACCTTAAATAGGGGTAGTTCACCTTTAGAAGCACGAGTTGATTCCTCACGCTGTAACTCCATGTCACAAAATCTGTCACGCTCCACGCTTATATATGTGTTGACGGCCTACGTAAGGAGGACTTTGGTCATGTCTTTGTGGAGTCGACCACGCTTTAGCCGTGCCATGAAACTGGACTCCAGTAAGAAGAATAAAGGAAAGTAAACAACAGTATATTTAAACCGTAAGGAAGGTACCAAAATACTACTCTTATAAACAATGCGAAAAACCCTGTTTGGCTGCTCTCCATTTCGGAGGACCTTTTTTAAGACATATAGCGTGTTTCAGTCTTTTCATTGAATGTCTAGGGGTGATAAATCATGTCAATGGGAAGAACTTCTGTTGGAGACAAAATGTTCGCTGACCTTCCTAGCGTCTGTAGGCGTCCTTTATTATTCTCTGGTCCTGGGGCGAGTAGATATCACTGAACTAGCAGGGTCTATTAGCCAGGGGTGCTGCATCTGCGTACCATCTACACCAGCAAATTGATTTCGCGATTTTCAACAATAAAACCTTAAAAATGAGTGTGTCTAGGTGGAGAAAGGTATTTTAGAAACGAATCAGAAACTATCTTTGTTTGCCCACCGTTTTTCATGCGGAGGCTATGACTCGATTATAGGCAACATACATTGCACACGCACACCGCCAAATGTCTACATCCTGCCGCCTCTCAGGGGCATAACCAAATCAAAAGGACGCCTAATGTCACTGGGAAGTACCAGTGAATGTTTCGTCTGGAACAAACGTTAGTCTCCACGATGTGATGTGTCACCTCAAGATGTTCGATGCAAAGACCGAAAAGCCCTGAATGTATCACCAAGGCTGAACCTGAGATGTAGACCCAACCAGGGGAAATTTTGTGATAACTGACTGGCAAAAATGGCGTTATAGGTCAGTTTTAGAAATAACAGCCTACAACACAGCGTTGAGCCCTTTCACTACTTTGAGATATAGGTATCCCATGACAGGCTATTACAGAAAGAGTGGGTGGGATTCCGATGCATGTTATTGCTATGTTTCAGTGTCCGACTTTGAAAGGGAAGCCTGCTAATGGTTTGGGAATTCTTATAATTATAGCTTGCTTCTTGTAATTATAAATACTGTCTTCAGAAGTCATTGTTAACCTATTCTTCTTCTCCTTTACGTATTGTCGCATCGAATTGGGTCGTGCCTGCAGCTAGGCAAGCCAATGAACAAATATCTGAGGCGGGTTGCTGTCGTGCCTTCCAGGACAACTCGTGTCGATGAATTGCACATACGTACTGACGTTTGCTGCGACATGAACAGTGTCCATATTGAGCACCTGTAATGTGAGCTAAGAACATGAGAAGAGATGCTCGGTCCATTGATCTGTGTGTTTCCTGTACGTGTTGTAGTTCTTGCAACCGTCATCTTCTGAAAACGTGGAGGGACGTATGAATAAGCTTGAGTGTCCCACACCGAGTTTGATAACAAAACAGAGGGAAATAATTTTTTATTTTGTTACTTTTGACTACGTTAATTAAAATACTCCTATATTAATGTCTTCCACGCTGAAAACAATTGGTAATGAATGGATTAAAGTTTATTATCTGAGCTTATAAAATTTTACTATGCAGTTTATGATTTAGTGGAGTATCAGTTTAAGAAAATGAAATGAATTGAAATCAGTGAATTCAACAGGATTTACTAATATTGCTATGAATAGCTATATTTAAAAAAAATGGAGAAGTGCGAATAGGACTCGCGCACCGAGGAATCGATACAAAGTTACTTATCTATGCGGATAGTTTATCCATCAGGGAGTCGAGCATTTCGACGAGTTTTGCCTGTTATCGATATCGATCTGAGCACTATGGGACTTAACTGCTCAGGTCATCAGTCCCCTAGAACTTAGAACTACTTAAACCTAACTAACCTAAGGACATCACACACGTCCATGTCCGAGGCAGGATTCGAACCTGCGACCGTAACGGTCGCGTGGATCCAGACTGTAGCGCCTAGAACCGCTCGTCCACTCCGGCCGGCTGAGTGCATGGACTTAGAAGTTTAAAGGTATGATACGTACATTAGTATGCCACACGAATTTCAGCTTGATACGTTTACTGGTTTCTGAGGAAAAGGGATAATAAAAGACGGATAGACAGTCGGAAAACAATTGTGTGCCGTCAGTACGAATTAATATTTTTCGGATTTTTCCCCTACTTTTACTGTGGAACCTTGTTTAGGTTTTGATGTGTGTAATCACGACTATCAAAATATGTGACATGAATTTCAGTATCTTTTGATTGTATTGACGTAGAAGCTTAAACTTTATATGTCGCAAGAAGACCATAAACCTTAGTGTGTGAGATAAATTTCAACTTCGTACGTACGTCTATCTGTTACCGTGAAAAAGAGTTCCTAACAGTCGGACAGACAGACAGATGGTCGGATGGTTCTGTTTTTACCGATTGTGGTACGGAACTACAAAAAGAAAGAAAAGTTAAGATACTGTCCACGTGAAAATCAGTGTTTCTGTTTCAACAATAATATATTGTAACTATAACCAAAGATATTGGTTTGGTAAATTTAGAGTGACAAACGGAATGGATCAACCAAACAGATTTAATCTATATTCACATATTTTATTTAAACATAATATTTTCCAAAAACAATCGCTCTTAAAATGAGTGGTGGTGGTGGTTAGTGTTTAACGTCCCGTTGACAACGAGGTCATTAGAGACGGAGCGCAAGCTCGGGGTAGGGAAGGATTGGGAAGGAAATCGGCCGTGCCCTTTCAAAGGAACCATCCCGGCATTTGCCTGAAACGATTTAGGGAAATCACAGAAAACCTAAATCAGGATGGCCGGAGACGGGATTGAACCGTCATCCTCCCGAATGCGAGTCCAGTGTGCTAACCACTGCGCCACCTCGCTCGGTTTAAAATGAGTGTTTCAAGTAATTGTACTGGAAATACCTATGGCACCCACACTTGATATTAAGGAAGCTACTCATAACATCTTTATAGCTTAATTATCTTAAAATATCGCATTCATTATTAATAGAGGCCAAAATGTTTAGCCGGATGGAAGCCTGTTTCTGATCTTCCTCTACCATTTGTGATCTTATGTGATAGACTCATTTCTGCACTAACGTCTATAGTAAGAAAACAATCTTTGACTTTTTATGGGTGATAACTTCGATGAAATGAGGTATGAAATATGGAACACACTTGACACCACCAAAATTACGCAAAAAATTCTTGTAAAAGTCTATAGCAGATTTGACAGTTGTAGTGTCATGCTGCTGGTAAACTTTTCAGAGTACAAGGTCGTGGTCTACGAAACTCTTCTGTTCGTAACGTTTCATCCAGAAACGGGCTGGACATCTTCAGAGGCGTTGCTCCTCTGATGAATCTTGCTGACTTGTCGGATATCTGAGAGCGACATATATACTGTAGAGAAAGGGCGAAGCCGAAGTTACACGTGATAAGCAGGGATGATCCTTGTCAAAAATAAAACTTAATGCGCAGTTGCTCTGCAGAATCGCTAAACAGTTTTTTTATCTTTGACAAGGACCATCTCTGCTTATCATGCGTAACTCCGGCCACGCCCTTTTTCTGTAGAATATATGTCGCTCTCAGACATCCGACCGTCAGTCGGCAAGACTCAAAGGAGGAGCAACACCTCTCGAAGATGTTCAGTGCAGTTCTGGATGAAACGTTACGAACAGAAGAGTTTCGTGGACCACGAAATCTATCCAGAAAAATTTACCAGCGGCACTGTCATCCGGTCTTGTGAGCCTTCATTTTATCATGTAGTACCATTCTTTCGACTGGACCCCACTGGAGATTTCAAGCTGGTTTTGAGAGGTACTTGATTGATATCAGCTGAGAACTCTAGCCAAATAAGCCCATAAAAAGGAATTACGTCTACGTTTTTTTATAAGAGGACTCGCTCCACACCACGACAAATTCGGCAAAACGAAATTACTCTATGTTACCATCAGACTAATGCAGTTCATGGTGCAATGTCCCATCTATCTATCAACTTTCAGAGGCAACAGAAATTTGATTTTCAGTGTTTTATTTAATTATTGACCGAATTAAAAAAATTTAAAGGGCTGTTATAATATACTCGTTAAGATGAATAATCTCGTGGTAAAGGTTGATCACAGTAAAACGAGTTTTACAGCAAGAAACTATGATTATGTCGCGGGACAGTGTAACTCAATGCGTGCAAATTTTACGGACTTTATTCATCCAATATTTCAGAATGAGAGCACTTAGCGACTTCCAACAAAGGTTACAAACAATTTCAACCCTTTCGAAAGTTTTTCTCCCTAGCACCTCCCATAAAATAGTCAAAAGAATAGAGTTTATCGCTAACTGTATTTTCGCTGTTCTTGCAGTAAAACTTCTGCATAAGGTATGACATTTTAATTTATTTACTTTACTACTAACGCAACACAGTTTGCAGACAGTATCCGTACACACCACTGATTCTACTTGCAAAATTATATCACTGTATGACACATACTCCAGGAGATATGACGTCATACGCATTGAGATGCATGAAAAAGTAGCTTTTGCTTAAAAGGTAGTGTAAATTGTCGTGACTAAACTCGTCCAGTGTTTGACAATGAGGCCGTACAGTTACATTTAACCAACTTCAAACATTATTTCAAACTGTCTTTCGTCGACGAGCTATTTAATACATTAACTCATATGTAAAATAATCATACATTTGAAGTTGTTCTACCCACGGTAATTGGACTCTGTAAAGAATCAAGGGTGGGAGGTTAACTGGCAGGAAGGAGTGTCGTCGCTGGGGCGTTTTTTAGAGGTGGGGCAATCATATAGTTGGAGAATGATGGCGGACATTTTGATGACGAAATCGAAAGACTTTAAGGGGTTTGCCAAAAATCACGAAAATTTAAATAAATGCGGTTGGACGAATATTGGAACTGTGTCATTGTCTCTATCAATACCCCGCTTTGTTTGATAATCACTAAAAATGGCGAATGAAACACACCAGTACAAAATCTTAAAAAGGAAGAACCAGTTAAAATACTAGATAAAAACTAGATAATGCTTCAGAATAAACAATAAAGACTTGATAATTAGTGCAGTAAGCGTAGTCGAAGAGTCTCCCGATTCCTCGCTAAAATATATTTCACGAAGATTTTCGTACATTCCACAATTGTTCTAAATGTGGCATTTCAGGACTGAATAACTGAGCGATTTCGAAGCCAAGTTGCACTTTACGTTCCGACGCACAACATTTTTCGCTGTTTGGATGCATTGTCGAGGTATTAAGGCGGATAATGTGTGCTGCGTTACTAGCAAAGAGGATTTAAAAAAAATCTATTCACAAAGCTGTTACTACGGCCATGATAATCCGACGAGTGGAAAGAGGGGCATTTTATATTTCCGCTGGATGGAGACTTTCTTGCGATAGGGCACCCGGAAATTACCTTATATTGATGGAATCCTGTACCGCCACTGTGTAACTGCCACTTTGGCATTCTGTTTGCAACGCTCATTGATTTCGTTAGAAAAACGCGACATTTATCTTTATTTATTGTTTTGCTCGCAGTTGTCAATATTTATGGAAACATGTTAAGCCATAGCAGATTTTATGTATGTTTCTTTCGGTTAACTGTCATACGATGATTAGGGCGCTTAATCCTTTGGCCACTGATAAAAACGTTAGGGCGATGGTGGTTAGACGATACAAAGCTTACTGTCTATTGTACACTGTATCGGCATGTAAGTCCTACGCCTTGTCGCCTCGTTGCTGTTGTGAACGACATTTGTCATATTTATGTATTTGGTCGCTTGTTATGTACTGTTATTCTTATGGCTCAGATGATAGTTAACTTAATTATTCATGTCCAATGTAATAAAGAACTTCCTTCTCCGTTTTTTCAGGTTCACCTGACTTGTCACATGCGTTTGCTATTTTAAGACACTATTCTCACTAAACCTGTTCGTTAAATTCGAATCTGAAATACGGCAAATAGATACAGAGATGTGTTATAAAATGGTTCAAATGGCTCTGAGCACTATGGCACTCAACTGCTGAGGTCATTAGTCCCCTAGAACTTAGAAGTAGTTAAACCTAACTAACCTAAGCACATCACAAACATCCATGCCCGAGGCAGGATTCGAACCTGCGACCGTAGCGGTCTTGCGGTTCCAGACTGCAGCGCCTTTAACCGCACGGCCACTTCGGCCGGCAGAGATGTGTTATACAATAAGTATTTAATGTAGTATCGATTTATCCAACAATCGATGTATAACATTGTATCTTTGCTCTAGAGGCTTCCCGCGTGGACAGAAGTGACTTTAAATGACTGTCACTACAAAAGTGAGCCCATGCAGAGTCGAGGAACGTACCAATAGCTTCAACGATAGTTATTAGTGTATTCAAAAATGTAATGAACGGTCTAGCTTTCGGAATCATCATGTTCCCTTCTTATACTCGCATATATTACGGCATATTGTCGGTATTCCCTGATTTCTTAACAGATATTCTGTCATCCTGTCCCTTCTTCTTATCCCTTTCCTCGCGGAATCTGCGGAGAACCTCCTCATTACTTACTTTATCATACTACCTAATTTTCAGCATTCTTTTGTAGCACTTCACCTCAAATGCTTCAACTCTCTTCTGTTCCGGTTTTGCCACAGTCCATGTTTCACCACTGTACAATGCTGTGATCCAAACGTACATTTTCAGAAATATCTTCCTCAAATGAAGGGTTATGTTTGATACTAGTAGACTTCTCTTTGCCAGAAATTCCCTTTTTGCCAATGCTAGTTTGCCTTTCATGGCCTCCTTGGTCCGTCCGTCTTGAGTTATTTTGCAGCATAGGCAGCAGAATTCCTTAACTTTACCTACTTCGTGCTCACCAGTCCTGGTGTTAAGTCTCTCACTGTTCTCATCTCCGATTTCCTCTCAATCCATATTCTGTGCTCATTAGACTGTTCGTTCCATTCAGCAGATTCTGTGATTATTCTTCACTTTCATCGAGGATAGCAATGTCTTACCATTCATATCCTTTCATCTTCAATTTTAATTGCACTCTTGACCTTCCTTTTATTTTCGTCATTGCGTCTTCGATGTTTAGATCGAACAGTAGGGGCGAAAGATTACATCCCCGTCTTATACCCTTTTTAATCCGAGCACGCTGTTCTTGGCCTTCCACTCTTACTATCCCCTCTTGTCTCCTGGACATATCGTGTATTAACTGTCTTTCCCTCTAGATTACCGCTCTTCTTCCCAGAATTTGAAACATCTTACACTGTTTGACACCTTACACTGTTTAACACTGTCGAAAGCCCTTTGCAGGTCGTATGAAGGTCTTCTTGCTTCCATTGTCAACCACAACGTCATAACTGCCTCTCTGGTGCCTTTACCTTTCCTAAAGCCAAACTGATGTTATCCATAGACCCTTAATAATCTTTTCCATTCTTCCGTATATTATTCTTGTCAGCAGCTTGGATGCATGAGCTGTTAAACTGACTGTGCGATAATTCTCGCATTTGTCAGATCTTGCAATTTTGGGAATTGTGTGGATGATGTTTTTCCGAAAATCAGATGGTATATAGCCAGTCTAAAAAATTCTACACACCATCATGAACGGTCGTTTTGTTGTTACTTTGCCCAATAATTTTAGACATTCTGATGGACTGTTATCTATCGCTTCTACCGCATTTGATCTTAAGTATTCCAAGGCTCTTTTAAATTCTGATTCTATCTCTTCTGCATCGACTCCCGTTTCTTCTTCTATCACGCCATCAAACAAAGCTTTTCCCTCATAGAACCTTCAATACACTCTTGTCAACTATCCGCTGTCTCTTCCGCATTTAACAGCGGAATCCCCGTTGCACTCTTAAAGATACTACCTTCCCATTTTTTTTAAATTTCACCGATGGTTGTTTTGGCTTTTCTGTATGATGAGTCTGCCATTCCGGCAATCATTTCGTTTTCGATTTCTTCATATTTTTCATGCAACCATTTCGCCTTAGCTTCCCTGCACTTCGTATTTATTTCATTCGTAACTGATTTGAATTTCTGTATTCCTGAATTTCCCTGAACATTTCTGTACTTCCTTCGATATGCGGATTCGATCAACGGATTCTAAAGTTTTTACTCGCCAAAGCCAACCGTAGACCCTGCCGTAGCAGTGATTAACATGTTGCAGTTCGAGGTAGCGCACGTTGTTACCTTGCAGTGCAAGCCGGGAAAGTGAGCAGGGAAGATACCTTTGTGGAGAGCAGTGATGATTTGCCGTTACAGCTTGAGTGAAAGACCTTTGAGATTGGTAGATTGCAATGTGGACCGAGGAGAGGGAAAGGGGGGGGGGAGAGAGGAACAGCGTTGCAGCATTCTGCTAATCATGCTAGACAAGGCTGCGCGCGTACGTACAATCATTGTCAATCACTAAGTTCTGCACTCGGCGAGTAATGTAAGTAAATTTATTGTCGAAGAGAAGGGGAAAGGAGTGACAGCGCTGACGAAATATGTAGTGGAGCGTGCAACGAAAGGGTTAAGTTGACCTAGTTTTTTTCTAAGAATATACCACTATTTGAATGTATATTTCTGTACATTTTTTGTGTACATCCTATATTTCGGCTTTCAGAACATTATCGAGTACAATGTTCTTACATCATTAACATCATTTTGCTGTGTACTGTGCAGGATGACATTCACATAGTTCACCACATGTATGTCATCCTGCACTGTACACAGCAAAATGATGTTAATAGTCTAAGAACATTGTTCACGGTAACGACCTGAAAGCCAAAATCTGGATTGTACAAAGGAAATGTATAGAAATATACAGTCATATGGCGGTGTATTCCTTCCAAAAAATACTGTATGACTGTGACTCAGCACCATCGAACACTTTTTCCCAAGTCAATGGCGTCTAAATTACTGCAGGAGAAATATGATGGTGCTGGACTTGTATTCAAGTATTTACTGAAGAAGAAAAAGTAGTGTAAGAAGAACGAAAAGACACAAGATAACATCGTCATTGACTACATGGAAAGACTTGTTACTGGGCAGCAATTTCTGTTACATTATGAACAATACAAAGGAATACCAGCTTTGCAAAAGGTTCACAGCGTTTGTCGCTTAGAACTGGACGTCAAGGCTAGCAAGAAAGCCACAAAAAAAAAAAAAAAAAAAAAAAAAAAAAAAAAAAAAAAAAATGGTCTGCGGGACCTGATTGTTGTTTTGAATTATTTCAGTATTACAATAGTATCGGTTGCGAAATTATTTAATACCAATGACGCGTTTCACCCTGCTGTGGTATCATTAGTGTGTGTAAATGTAGCTGGATATGTAGCCCACCCGTCATAAAGCCATATAAAACCGAAAGTGGACGGAACAGTAACTGGATATGTAATACATCTGTCATAAAAACATATATAAAGTGCAACGTGGACCTTGGGCACACCAGCTGACTGCATTCAAGTAAGATTTTGATCCTGTTGTAAGACGTGTATATTTCTATTGTCTATTGTCAAACCACAATTTATGAAAGATGTTTATATTTTATTAATAGGGTTAAGTAGGTATAATTAATATTTGTCATGTTGGAAATAATTATGGTAGCAGGGAATGTCTGCACCAAAGTATTGTTGGCAAGAGAGACCGCAAATTGATATAATTTTAAAAAAGGGCGGGAGAGACCGCATATGGATACATTTTAAGAAAAGAGCGGGAAAGACCGCGCATTGATACATTTTGTAATGGTAGCAAGGATTGTCTGCACCAGAAAGCCTTGTTGGCAGGAGAGACCGCACTTTAGCGTTCGTAGAAAGTCAGTAGTAAGCGAGATGTGAAGCGAGTCGGTAGCAGGTCTGAAGCGAGAGGTTGAGAGGAGCGGTGTGCCTGCCAGCCACCAGCTATGATTTACAAGACATTATAAACGGATGTACAGAGACATCAGCTAACTATTATCATAACAGGGACTAATATTATTGAATTATTTTCTTTGCGAAACTCAAGACTATTGAAGGTATGTTTGCGCAATGCTAGTTGTAAGATTATTGTAAAAGGTAAGTTACATTTGAACGTTTGTAAAATCATTTCTTTACCAGCAGTAAATATTTGAAGAAATGTTTTCAGAATATAATTAATTCCTGCCAGTAATATTGCATTACTGATTATAATCCATCTAAAAAACCATCAACGCAAAAAATTTGCAAAATTTTATTGTTGTCAAGAAAAAGTTTAACTGTGAATTACGTTACTTCAGTCAAATTTATTAAAGAATAACGTCAGCTTTGCTATTAAAGAATAACGTCAGCTTTGGTAATAAATACAGCCACTTATTATGAAAGCCCACCAGCAGCTAATAGAGTATAGTAAACCAGAGTAAGTATATTCATGTCGCAGTTCGATGTAGCAGTCAGATGGCGATCCAGTAACAGTAAAAAAGGTAAGGAACAGTTATGGGTTATTGCAGGTAACGACTGAGGGCCACGACGACGACACATTCTATGTTTCGTCGAAATAATCAGAAAATCACTTTTAATATGGAGCATTTAAATTTGTATGCGAAGATTGAGAAAGAGAATAAATTTCAAAGGGAAGATTTCATTCGTTATTATTAAGCAAGAGATAGAAATCCTAAGGAAAGGTTTCATAGGTTATTGTAAAAGGGAAGGTTGCGTAACAAAAGAGATATAGAGGAGACGGGAAGGTTTCACCGTTAGATGCAAAATTCTTTGTCTACCGAAATATGTACCTAGTAATCGCCATCTCTCTTTACTGCGCAATCGGCATTCGTAAATTCTTTCCCAGGCTGCCAAATTTTTCATGCTGTTGCCGCACTGTTCAGTCAGAAAATTTCGTGTTTCATTACTGCCTAGTGCTTATTACTGAACACATTAACTAGTACCTGCGGTGACCCACCTCGGCTCGCTCTTGGCCACTATATTAACAGTGGGTGAGAACGGGCAGGCCGCCGGGTTCCTGTAATGCGGGTATGCAGGCAGCAGCCCGCTCTGGGTCTGGCGAGGGCGGTGTTTATGTATCTGGCGGGTCGCAGCCAGCGGCCGGTCCTGCCGTAGCACCAGCCGTAAACAACGCGTGCCGTACATTATCTGGGGCGCCATGAATATGCATTTACGAACGCCAGTGCCACAGCAAGGTGTGTTCACTGCGATTAACACCTACAGCACCCACATACATATCATCCACTGGAGTAATCATTTTGCTCAAAAAAAAAAAAGTAAAAATAAAATAAAAAAAGTTTCGGGTTCACAAAGCGGATTCTCAGAAAGTTCAGACACACTACCTACTGGTTTGATTGGATCTTCAGTTCGTATTCTTCTATATATAATGGCTTTTCTATATACAATCGCTGCACAAAATGCCCCTCGCTGTCAGTATTCTGTGTTATAATCTATCTAAAAGTGGCAGCGGTAAAATACAGGAAGCAGAAGGCTATTTATAATTTGTACAGAAACCAGAGGGTAGTTATAAGAGTCAAGGGGGCACGAAAGGGAAGCAGTGGTTTAGAAGGGAGACAGGGTTGCAGCCTGTCCCTGATGTTATTCAATCTGTATATTGAGCAAGGAGTAAAGGAATCAAAAGAAAAATTTGGAGTAGGAATTAAAGTCCAGGGAGAATAAATAAAAACTCTGAGGTTTGCCGATGGCAGCAAAGGACTTGGAAGAGCGGTTGAACGGAATGGACAGTGTCTTGAAAGGAGGATATAAGATGAACGTCAACAAAAGCAAAGTGAGGATACTGGAATGTAGTCGAATTAAATCAGATGATGCTGAGGGAGTTAGATTAGCAGTAGATGAGTTTTGCTATTTGAGGAGCAAAATAACTGACTATGTTCGAAATAGAGAGGATATTAAATGTAGACTTGCAATGACAAGCCGGCCGGGGAGGCCGAGCGGTTCTAGGCGCTACAGTCTGGAACCGCGCGACTGCTACGGTCGCAGGTTCGAATCCTGCCTCGAGCATGGATGTGTGTGATGTCCTTAGGTTAGTTAGGTTTACGTAGTTCTACGTTCAAGGGCACTGATGACCTCAGAAGTTAAGTCCAATAGTGCTCAGAGCCAGAGCAATGACAAGGAAAGCGTTTGTGAAGAAGAGAAATTGTTAACATCAAGCACAGATTTAAGTGTAAGAAACTCTTCTGAAAGTATTCGTATGGAGTGTAGCCATGTATCTAAGTGAAACATGGACGATAAATAGTTTCAAAAAGAAGAGAATATAAGCATTTGAAATGTGGTTCTACAGAAGAATGCTGAAGATTAGATTGGTAGATCACGTAACTAATGAGGAGGTACTGAATAGAATTCGGGAGAAGAGAAATTTGTGCTACAACCTGAGCAAAAGAAGGGATCGATTGGTAGGACACATTCTGAGACATCAAGGTATCGTCAATTTAGTATTGGAGGGAAACGTGTGGGGTAAATATCGTACAGGGAGACCCAAGAGATGAATACAGTAAGCAGATTCAGAGGGATGTAGGTTGCGGCAGCTGCTCGGAAATTGGAAATTTGTGGTAAGATCTATGGTACCAAACTGCTGAGGTCATCTATTGCCAAGCTTACACACTACTTAATCTAACTTAAAGTAACTTACGCTAAGGACAACACACACACGCATGCCCCAGGGAGGACTCGAACCTCCGACGGGGGAAACCGCTAGAAAAGTGACAAGGCGCCATAGACCGCGTGGCTACCCCGCGCAACTGTTACTCGGAAGTGAAGAGGCTTGCATGGGATAGAGTAGCATGGAGAACTGCATAAAACCAGTCTTCGGACTGAAGACCACAACAACAACAACAATCTATGATTTCGAACAGAAGTTATCTTTCTAGACAATTCCTCATTTGTCTTCAAAAATGTTACCCTCCACTAAACTTATTTTTCTCTACCAAATAGGTTCCACGAGTAAAACCTTTACCACTATTTTTACTAAGGGAAACTGTCAGTAATATGTATCCAGATATAAATGTCAACTTTAATAAGGTATTGTGTATGCAGCGGATAGTAACTGTTAATGTTATAAAAGTGTTATATTTTGCTTTTAATGTTGTTATTAATCTCTAAATGTGTCAAATTGCAGTAACTAAGATATATTTTTTGGCAATTATGGAGACTTTTTCTACTGCTTTTTCTGTTTACATCCGTGTATAACCATTTTTAAATATATGGAATCTAGTTCGTTGTTTTCCTTTCGCAGAGAGATCGGAAGATGTGTTGTGAATGCCTATTTTTAGTCATCTTGTATAAATTTCAGAAAAAATATTAGTCTTATTTTTGTTAGCGTTTCTGTTATTTTTTGTATAGTTTGATTTATTTCATCATTGCATCTTAATTTCCAAGAATATTAGCTTCTTATCGGACTTCGTGGTGCTCCCCTATACCATTTATAGTTTGTCTAAATTGTAGTTCAGTGTTCCGCATTCACTTGTGTTTAGTCATTCTGGCTTCACTACCGTGTTGTAATGCTTTATTTTTACGTTCTTGGTATCACTTTTTATTGTAAATATTTTCTGTTATTCCTGGTGTCGTTTCCATTTTGTGTCTACTTTTATATAAGGCAAATTTTTCCAAGCATTTCCTTGAATTTTGTTTCCTAGAAACTTCTGAACTTTTCTGTTTGACCAAATTCTATCTGTAAAAATTCTAACGTATTTTGTGTTAGTGATAAATTTGGTTTTCTGTGCAGAGATAGTTACACCTGATCTGCTGGTTATCTGTTCCATGATAAGGATTTTCATTTCTACAAGTGCTGGACACGACTGCGTGGTTCAAATGGCTCTGAGCATTATGGTACTTAAGTTCTGACGTCATCAGTCCCCTAGAACTTAAAACTACTTAAACCTAACTAACCTAAGGACATCACACACATCCATGGCCGAGGCAGGATTCGAACCTGCGACCGTAGCAGTCGCGCAGTTCCGGACTGTAGCGCCTAGAACCGCTACGGCCACCCCGGCCGGCGAGTGCGTGGTAATTAATGTTTATATCAAAATTTTGCATAGGAAAACTGCAATGTGACCTTATGGAGAGGTGAAGGTATAAGGAGACGGCGGTGTGTGTGTGTGTGTGTGTGTGTGGAGGGGGGGGGGGAACGATTAGTGGAACGGTGGTATGAGAGAGGGGATAATTCGGAGGGGCCAAGAAAGTAAGAGTAGAGTTTAACGACCTGATGACGGTGATGTCGCTAGAAAGGTAGCTGAAAGGTGAAAGTAAGAGGGAGAGGTGGAATGAGAGTCGAAGAGGAAGTGAAAGGCTGAAAACGTTTGGACGTAGTGCGTGTGTGCACTCAGTATGCAATTTTTATGCTATGTGAATATACGAGTCTGTTCGGACGCCGAGTTCGTAGTTAAGTTGGCGAACACGAGCTGTGGAACCTGAAATTCCGGCTGGTGCTTCACTTCTCAGGAGTCCCCCCCCCCCCCCCCACACACACACACAAACACACACTCCGGCAGCGTGCAGCGCGTACTTGTCACGGGGCGGGTATCGCCCTTATTGTTAACGACTTCAGCAGGGCGCCTGTGCGACATTTGTAAGCCCTACAGACGCCACCCGCCTGCACTGTACCTAGCAAGCAGACTGGCGCAATTAGAATAATTAGGCCGACATTTCACTCCGGGGCGACGAGAGCCGGAGACATTTCCGCCGCCCTTTAACTCCTTCCTGGGCCGTTCCCCCCCACCCTGCACCAAACCCCGCACTAGCCTCCACGAGGACATCGGTGTCCCGGCTGGCACCTTTCCGGATTTCAGCGCCGGCAAACCAGAGTTCCACCGGGAGCAGCCGAGCCGCGCTCCGAGGAAACGGCAAAGGGAAGGAAGGCGCCGTGGGAGGAAGCAAAGAGAGAAAGAAGGAGCGCGCGAGTCTCGTCCTGCTCTCCTTTTTCTGGGCCGCCTGGCAGACGCCAACACACAATAGCTGGCGCCGCTCTTTCGCAAAGTTTCTGGGAACGTGGCGACTCGTTCATTATAGCGCGCGAAATTCTTGGCTCTGAAAAACAACGACGTTCACTTCATTTTATAGACCGGGTGGCGGCGCCAGAGGTGCCACCTATCTGAAACTGCAATGGCCAGCTCTCAATACCGACGCTATTCACTGGTGTGAACCTGAATTAGTGATGTCTCTAGCACCATTGAGGCAGCGAAGCTATTAGGGGAACAGTTGCGGTCTCCCTTTGCTCCGCTATGGACTTTCACGCGCCAGTCGCACATTTAATGCCAGATTTAGAATTTCTTGTACGTTAACTATCAGAAAAGGATAATTCGTTAGAGAATTTTTTTTCCTACGACAAAAATATGGTTCGAATTGTTATTCTGAATGATTGCAACATTCAAATAATATTTGGTTTATATTCTCACAAAATATTTGTTTTCTTATGTAATTAAAGATTAAAACTCATTAAATTTCAGATTTGTTCACGTGGTGGAATACGTTCTGTTATTGGTTGCGTCTCTGTTGAAGTCACAGGCTAGGATTCGGGACGAAGATATACCGGGTGATCAAAAAGTCAGTATAAATCTAAAACTTAATAAACCACGGAATAATGTAGATAGAGAGGTAAAAATTGACACACATGCTTGGAATGACATGGGGGGTTTATTAGAACAAAAAAAAGACCCCATATTGCTAGACGCGTGAAAGATAATACCTTCATACCTAGTGCAGAAAATGTCAGAAATATTCCGCAGTTGCGAATAAATTTAGTGCAACTGGAAGATCGTCATCAGGGTCTGTTTCCTCACGGTTAAAAGTACCGGGTGATCAAAAAGTCAGTATAAATTTGAAAACTTAATAAACCAGGGAATAATGTAGATAGAGAGGTGAAAATTGAAACACATGCTTGGGATGACATGGGGTTTTATTAGAACAAAAAAATTGCTAGAAGCGTGAAAGATCTCTTGCGCGCGTCGTTTGGTGATGATCGTGTGCTCAGCCGCCACTTTCGTCATGCTTGGCCTCCCAGGTCCCCAGACCTCAGTCCGTGCGATTATTGGCTTTGGGGTTACCCGAAGTCGCAAGTGTATCGTGATCGACCGACATCTCTAGGGATGCTGAAAGACAACTTCCGACGCCAATGTCTCACCATAACTCCGGACATGCTTTACAGTAGTGTTAATAACATTACTCCTCGACTACAGCTATTGTTGAGGAATGATGGTGGACATATTGAGCATTTCCTGTAAAGAACATCATCTTTGCTTTGTCTTGCTTTGTTATGCTAATTATTGCTATTCTGATCAGATGAAGCGCCATCTGTCGGACAGTTTTTGAACTTTTGTATTTTTTTGGTTCTAATAAAACCCCATGTGTGTCAATTTGTACCTCTCCATCTACATTATTCCGTGATTTATTCAGTTTTCAAATTTATACTGACTTTTTGATCACCCGGTACGTGTGTCATTGAAGTGACAGTGGAAGGTGCTGGTGTTTTGCCGTAGCTTTTCTGTAGAAACTTTCGTTATTTACTGATCGAAAAACATTTACAAAAAAATGGCTCTGAGCAGTATGGGACTTAACATCTATGGTCATCAGTCCCCTAGAACTTAGAACTACTTAAACCTAACTAACCTAAGGACATCACACAACACCCAGCCATCACGAGGCAGAGAAAAATCCCTGACCCCGCCGGGAATCGAACCCGGGAACCCTGGCGTGGGAAGCGAGAACGCTACCGCATGACCACGAGCTGCGGGCGAAAAACATTTACAACTTTAAAGAAACTATGGAAAGAAATTTTGTGAAGGATGATGGTAGAAACCTTCCAAAAACTGATGCGTTTATGGTCTCTTCGTTCTTCAAGGACACACCAGATTTTTATGTCTCAGAAATAAGAAACGCGAAGACTGGATTGGTTGGTTGGCTGGTTTGGGGAAGGAGACCAAACAGCGTGGTCATCGGTCTCATCGGATTAGGGAAGGATGGGGAAGGAAGTCGGCCGTGCCCTTTCAGAGGAACCATCCCGGCATTTGCCTGGAGCGATTTAGGGAAATCACGGAAAACCTAAATCAGGATGGTCGGAAGACTGGATTGCATGGCAACTGGGATACAACTATAAGTCGCTGAATTGCCTCAGAAAGTGAGGGAATTTCGAACTGGATTATTTGTCGGACTACGCTGAAAGGTTTTCTAGGGCAAATTTTCAAAACGTGCACAATAAAACACGGTAGAAACTTTTCTATTCAGAAGGTAATTCTAATTAGTAATTTCTGTGATTTGTGCCAGAACTACTATTGATTTCCAGGTACCTTTTTTCTCAATACTATAATTTTCAGGCAGCATAATAACACTGCAAATCATCATCGAGTTTTCCTTCAACAGCTTCACACATTGCATTGTTTCTCTTCCTCCACGTCATCAATTTAAACCACTGGAAAATTATGTCTATAAATAATGCGGTATCTGTTGTTCCACCGTATACTTAACTGTCGTTAGAATACTGTGTTTTAAAAGTACTTAAGGAAGACCTACTTTCATTTTATCGTGATGCCCTGTTCTTAATACATTTACATGTAGCTTCCAAGCATGTTTAATTTTTCTCTTTGTCAGAATCATATAGCTTTACAAATGGCGCAGTGGCGGGTACAAGGAAGTAGCTAATTATTGTCTTCCACTTGTTTGGGTAGAATAATGTGATCGGTAATTGTTAAACGATATCTCAGATTCTTAAAAGTAAAGTCTACATCAGGCATGAAATACAGTTGTATCCTTGTGATTCATCTCAAATTTATCAGTTTTAAAGTAAAGCTAGTAAATGAAAAAATATACGAAAATGTAGTACGATATAGAATTTGATGCTCTTACATAACTGTGTTACTAATAAAGTAGACTTAAGAAGGCAGCAGTATTAAACGAAGAGAACAGGAAGGAAAGAGAAAGAAGAAAAGCACTTGCTCCAAATGAGACTCGATCTTGCGAACATTGCATCAGAAATCCAGCTCGCTAGCTTTAACACTACAAGCGACAACATATTTATTTGGAATGTATACTTACAGCAAATTATTCAGTCTATATATTGAGGAAGCAGTAAAGGAAACAAAAGTCAAATATGTTGTAGGAATTAAAATCCATGGAGAAGAGAATAAAAACCTTGAGCTTTGCCGACGATATCGTAATTCTGGCAGAGACAGCAAAGGTCCAGGAAGAGCAGTTGAACGGAATGGACAATGTCTTGAAAGGAGGATAAAAGATGAACATCAACAAAAGCAAAACTACGATAATGGAATGTAGTCGAATGAAATCAGGCTATGCCGAGGGAATTACGTAAGGAAATGAGACACTTTAAGTAGTAGATGAGGTTTGCTATTTGGAGAGCAAGATAACTGATGATGGTCGAAGTAGAGAGGATATAAAATGTAGACTGGCAATGACAAGGAAAGCGTTTCTGAAGAAGAGAAATATGTTAACATCGAGTATAGATTTAAGTGTCAGGAAGTCTTTTCTGAAAGTATTTGCATGGAGTGTAGCCATGTATGGAAGTGTAACATGGACGATAAATAGTTTGGACGAGAGGAGAATAGACGCTTTCGAAATGTTGTGCTACAGAAGAATGATGAAGATTAGATTAGTAGATCACGTAACTAATGAGGAGGTACTGAATAGAATTGGGGAGAAGAGGAATTTGTGGCACAACTTGAGTAAAAAAAGGGATCGGTTGGCAGGACATGTTCTGAGGCATTCAGGGATCACTAACTTATAATTAGAAGGCAGTGTGGATGGTAAAAATCGTAGAGGGAGACCAAGAAATGAATAAACTAAGCAGATTGAGAAGGATGTAAGTTGAGTAGATACTTGGAGATGAATGTGCTTGCATAGGATAGAGTAGCATGGAGAGCTGCATCAAATCAGTCACTGGACTGAGGACCACAACTTGCATTAAAATGATCCTCACATAAATAAATACACAAAGTGGCCACTATCTCATTTAGGTGTCTACGAGCGCGATGAAACCACATTCTTCACAACTTCTCATTATTTGGAACAGTCGAAAACAATTTTTCATGAGTTTGTATAAATGTATCTGGACAATGAGGAAACACACACCATTGGCAAACCATTGTCCGAAACATGAATTCCAAAACAAGATATCACTGTGAAGAGCTTCGTGACAGTAGGGACAGCGAGCTACCCAGAGGCATCACATGATTTAAATGGAGCTGTTTAATGGGCTTTCAAACAATTTTAATTTCATTTAATGTTTTTAAATACTGAAATTCATGAAAGAAAAAGCATCTTATGAGAATAAAATGAAAAAATTAACAGTTTATGACGATATTCAGAAAACAGCCAAATATACTGTTTCTTGAAACTTCCTGGCATATTGAAACTGTGTCCCGGACCGAGACTCGAATTCGGGACCTGTGCCTTCCGCGGGCAAGTGCTCTACCAACTGAGCTACCCAAGCACGACTCACGTCCCGTCCTCACAGCCTTACTTCTGCCAGTACCTCGTCTCCTACCTTACAAACTTCACAGAAGCTCTCCTGCGAACCTTGCAGAATCAGCACTCCTGAAAGACAGGCTTTGACGACGGGGTGGGTCGTGCTTGGGTAGCTCAGATGGTAGAGCACTTGCCCGCGAAACGCAAAGGTCCCGAGTTCGAGTCTCGGTCCGGAATACAGTTTTAATCTGCCAGGAAGTTTCGTATCAGCGCACACTCCGCTACAGAGTGAAAATCTCATTCTGGATCCTGTTTCTTACTTTTTGTCTATACTCTATATATGATTGTAATTTAATATACAATACAACCACCAGTCCAAATGGGGAAGTAAACCATTGAAAATATAAAACTTATGTTCATAGTGATATACTACCCACACCAACTCGATAACTAAGAACGTAGCCGATGGTTTCTCAAACGCCTTGTAGACGGTCGGAAGGGAACAGACCTGAAGACAGGTGAGAAGGCATTTGGTTAGGCAGTGGCTAACCGGGCAAACCAACCCACATTCTAAAAACATTACTGAATCTACTAACTATGAGTGTAACGCTGAAACATGTAATGCCTTTCATTACACACTAAAAGTGTAACGTCACAGACTGGCTCTCTACCATTTCATTACCTTTAAACCATTTGAGATTTGTGGGTTGGCGGCTAGTCATAAGTTTTCTAAGCCAGTACATCACAATTACTGGTAACTGCAAAACATTCCTATATTATTATTGTATAATTGCCGGTAACCGAGTGACTAATACATACGGTAAGTAATTGTAACGTAGTCGTTTCGAATCTCGTTGGTGGCAACCATTTTTCCGCTTTTATTTACAGTCCACATTCGGTAACAAAAAATGTTAATTAATAATAAGCTAAATAATAATTTTTAATCAAAGTAATATCTTTCATTATTACTTACGATTCGCATGAAAATGTGCGCAATCACATTAAATTAAAGTTTGGTAGAAAAATACGACAGAGAAAATGTAAAATTAAATGCTTGAACAGTATTGCTGACGCATAGCGTGAACTAGAGTGCAGAGATGCATTAGACCACTCTCGTATCGAAGACCACAACAACATAGCTTTTTTATTTCACAATAAGGCATTTTGGACGTCTGTGAACTTTACATTTATGTTCATGGGATGTTGTTGTTGTGGTCCTCAGTCCAGAACTGGTTTGATGCAGCTCTCCATGCTACTATATCCTGTGCGAGCTGCTTCATCTCCAAGTAACTATTGCATCCCACATCCTTCTGAATCTACTTAGTGTACACATCTCTTGGTTTCCCTCTAAGAATTTTACCTACCACGCTGCCCTACAATACTAAATTGGCAATCCCTTGATACCTCAGAACGTGTCCTACCGACCGATCCCTTCTTATAGTCAAGTTGTGCCACAAATTCCTCTTCTCACCAATTCTTTTCAGTACCTCCTCATTAGTTACATGATCTACCAATCTAATCTACATCGTTCTTCTGTGGCACCACATTTCGAAAACTTCTATTCTCTTCTTGTCTAATCTATTTATCGTCCATGTTTCACTTCCATACAAATACTTTCAGAAAAGACTTTCTTACACTTAAATCTATATTCGATGTTAACAAATTTCTCTTCTTCAGAAACGCTTTTCTTGCCATTGCCAGTCTACATTTCATATCCTCTCTACTTCGAAGATCATCAGTTATTTTGCTCTCCAATAGCGAAATTCATCTACTATTTTAAGTGTCTCATTTCTTAACGTAATTCCCTCAGCTTCACCTGATTTAATTCGAATACATTCCATTATCTTCACTTTACTTTTGTTGATGTTCGTCTTGTATCCTCCTTTCAAGACACTGTCCATTCCGTTCAAATGCTCTTCCAGGTCCTTTGGTGTCTCTGACAGAATTACAATGTTATCGGCAAACCTCAAAGTTTTTATTTCTTCTCCATGGATTTTAATTCCTACTCCAAATTCATGCGATATATAAGTAGAAATACGATACTTCTGTTAAAAATCTGATTCGGTATTTGTTAATCATGATTTACACTTGTCGATAAATATAGATTTGAAATAAGAGTAAAAGAAAGAGTTGCTATCAATAAGGTCTGAACTAACAGCTTGGTGATTGCTAGACTTCCACGCGTTTCGCTCACCTACTGGCAAATATGTTATAAAGTTGAAATGTTTTGTTGTTAACAGCGGTAAAAATGTAAAAGGTGATTTTTTTCGAGTTATTTTTTTTTCTTTTTTTTTGTGAGTTGCTGTAAGAAATTGGTATTGGGCACTGAGATCAATATCGTGTGAGACAGCACGTGACAGGATTTGATAGGTGTCTCATTGTGGCAGGATCCAGATTCAAGGGAGATTGGGATGTGAATATGGTCCATTGTTGGATTGGATGAGGAGTTGAGAATAGATATACTCGTAGAGTCCCGGTCGAGCACGTTTTACCACCACAAGGGAGGATTTGCTTATTGTGCACCAAGCAGATCGCGACTCCTCCACATTCGTTACTGCCATCCGAGAACATTAACGTGCTTTGGTGAGGTCTGGACAGCTGGTGAATGGCGTCGCATTGTGTTGAGCGATGAATCGAAGTTCAGCACTAACCTGGGTGACCATCGTCGGAGAGTACAGCGCTGGTGGGGCTCTATTGTTCCAATGTTGAACTGGACTGAGATATTTCGATATCAAAAATAAGTTTTACACATTTCTCAGATACCAACTTGACACTTACAAACACGAGTTTAAGTATCTAAGATGCTTTTAAGTTGAAGGAACGAAAGTAAACTAATGACTGAAAAAAGGATTTTTGCAACAAAGTGTTTGTAACAATGACATGCACACACCGAACGAATCGTGCATTGTTTAAAAAGACTAAAGTGACTGTAGGCTTTCTCAACAGAGGAGTACTGGAAGCAAGGCTACGCAATAGAATTTGTGAAAAAGGTCATAAATTCACGGATCCTGGTGTTTTCAAAATGAACTGCCAAGACTGCAATAAATTTTCTGTTGGTCAAACTGGCAGGAACTTTGCTGTTATATTTAAAGAGCATACATATGATAAAAACGGAAGTGCCCTGTGCACCTTTTTGAACACCAATAATGATAAATAGGTCACATGCAAGATAACTTAGAAATTTTACACAAGACACCTAAAAGCTACACCCTCGTCATACTAGGAGAAACAGTGATCTTTGATTTACGTCTGCATCTATGCTCTGCAAACAACCGTCAGGTGCATGGCAGAGGGTACGTCCCATTGTACCAATTATTAGCGTTTCTTCCTGTTCCATTAACGAATGGAGCTCGGGGAGAGTTATTGTTTGAATGCCTCTATGCGTGCAGTAATTGTTCTATTCACGATCCCTATGTGAGCGATACGTAGGTAGTTGTAGTGTATTCCTAGAGTAATCATTTAAAGCCGGTTCTTGAAACTTTGTTAACAGACTTTCTCGAGATAGCTTAGGTCTATGTTCAAGAGTCTTCCAGCTCACTTCCTTCAGTATTTCTGTGACACTCTCCCACGGATGAAACAAACCTGTGACCATCCGCGCTGCCCTTCTATGTGTACGTTCAATATCCCCTGTTACTCCCGTCTGGTACGGGTCCCAAATACTCGGACAATATTCCAGAACAGTTCGCATGAGTGGTTTGTAATAAATCTCCTCCGCAGATTGATTCCACTTCCCCAGTATTCCACCAATAAACCGAAGTCTACCATCTGCTTTATCCACGACGAACCTATGTGATCATTCTACTTCATATCCCTAAAAAGTGTTACACCCAGGTATTTGTATGAATTGGCCGATTCTATCAGTGATTCAAGAATATCATAGTCATAGGATACTACATTTTTTCGTTTTGTGAAGTGCAAAATTATACATTTCTGAACATTCAAAAGAAGTTGCCAATCTCTGCACCATGACGAAACTTTATCAAGATCTGACTGAGTATTTATGCAGCTTTTTCAAATAGTACGTCATTATAGACAATGGCATCATTTGGAAAATCCTGATTTCATTATTAATATTGTCCGCAAGGTCATTAATATACAACATGAACAGCAAGAGTCCTACCACACTTCCATTGACATTCCCGAAGTTACTTCTACCTCTGATGATGACTCTCTACCCCATACAACATGCTGTGTCGTCTCTACCAAAATGTCCTCAGTCGAGTCACAAATTTCGCTTGATACTCCATATGATCCTGCTACGGTCGCAGGTTCGAAGCCTGCCTCGGGCATGGACGTGTGTGATGTCCTTAGGTTAGTTAGGTTTAAGTAATTCTATCTAGGGGACTGATGACCTCAGATGTTAAGTCCCATAGTGCTCAGAGCCATTTGAACCATTTTTTGGAACTACGTAAACCTAACTAACTTAAGGACATCACACACATCCACGCCCGAGGCAGGATTCGAACCTGCGACCGTAGCGGTCACGCAGTTCCAGACTAAAGCGCCTAGAACCACTCGGCCACAACGGACAGCACCTCGATAACGTCCAGATGTCACGGTAGATCTGACACGCCCTCCGGGTGTATGCTCTTCAAAGTGGAACGGATCGAGAATAAAAGTGCTTTTGAATCCACAGCACGCAGTCACATATGGTGAGCCCAATTCCTCTTCGTGCACAATAGGCTGTCTGACAGTACCCAAAATTAAGCAGATCTGTGTACTCACTACACCCTGTAGTATCAAAAGTGCCTCGTCACTCCACACAATATTGCCGGGCCTTATGTCATCAACTTTTATCCGTGGCAGAAATCGAAAATACAGAAGATTGCTGCAGATTCCGAGGTTTCAGTAGCCGCACCATGTAGATCTTGTACTAGTACCAGTGCAAAATAGATCGCAAAACTTTCCCTGCTGTTCATCGTTGTCGTTGTTGTTGTCTTTGTCCAGAAAGTGTTTGATGCAGCTCTCCGTGCTACTCTATATTGTGCAAGCTTCTTCATCTCCCAGTACCTACTGCAACCTACATCCTTCTGAATCTTCTTAATGTATTCATCTCTTGGTCTCCCTCTACGAATTTTACCCTCCACGCTGCCCTCCAATACTAAATTGGTGAGCCCTTGATGCCTAAGAACATGTCCTACTAACCGATCCCTTCTTCTAGTCAAGTTGTGCCACAAACTCCTCCCTAATTGTATTCAATACCTCCTCATTATTTATCTGATCTACCCATCTAATCTTCAGCATCCTTCTGTAGCTCCACATTTTGAAAGCTTCTATTCTCTTGTTGTCCAAACTATTTATCGACCACATTTCACTTCCATACAAGGCCACACTCCACACAAATACTTTCAGAAACGACTTCCTGACACTTAAATCTATACCCGATGTTAACAAATTTCTCTTCTTCAGAAACGGTTTCCTTGCCATTACCAGTCTACATTTTATATTCTCTCTACTTCGACCATCATCATTTACTACTTTAAGTGTCTCATTTCCTAATCTAATACCCTCAACGTCACCCGATTTAATTCGGCTACATTCCATTACCCTCGTTTTGCTTTTGTTTATGTTCATCTTATATCCTCCTTTCAAGACACTGTCCATTCCGTTCAACTGATCTTCCAGGTCCTTTGGTGTCTCTAACAGAATTACAATGTCATCGGAGAACCTCAAAGTTTTTATTTCTTCTCCATGGATTTTAATTCCTACTTCGAATTTTTCTTTTGTTTCCTTTACTGCTTGCTCAATATACATATTGAAAAACATCGGGGAGAGGCTACAACCCTGTCTCACTCCCTTCCCAATCACTGCTTCCCTTTCATGCCCCTCGACTCTTATAACTGCCATCTGTTTTCTGTACAAGTTGTAAATAGCCTTTCGCTCCATGTGTTTTACAACTGCCACCTTCAGAATTTGAAGAGAGTATTCCAGTCAACATTGTCATAAGCTTTCTCCAAGTCTACAAATGCTAGAAACGTAGGTTTGCCCTTCCTTAATCTTTCTTCTAAGATAAGTCGTAGGGTCAGTATTGCCTCACGTGTTCCAACATTTCTACGGAATCCAAACTGATCTTCCCCGAGGTCGGCTTGTACCAGTTTTTCCATTCGTCTGTAAAGAATTCGTGTTAGTATTTTGCAGCCGTGGCTTATTAAACTAATAGTTCGGTAATTTTCACATCTGTCAACACCTGTTTTCTTTGGGATTGGAATTATTATATTCTTCTTGAAGTCTTAGTGTTTCGCCTGTCTCATACATCTTGCTCACCAGATGGTAGAGTTTTGTCAGGGCTGGCTCTCGGAAGGCTATAGGTAGTTCTAATGGAATGTTGTCTACTCCCGGGTACTGTTGATCATGGGATGCATAATTCTCATCACAGTGCACGAGCACTAGCACTAGCCGGAGCACAAAATGATGCACGGTCAGTTTCAGGAACAGTAAGCTCGTCATTAACTTCCACCGGGATAGGACGCCTTCCTCATCCAGGTGCCACACCAGCCGCATCCGTGATTTAGAACAACATTATCACCTTCTTTAAACCATTTAATGACACCGGGCGTCTCCTGAGACGTTTCAGTCGGCGACACTCTTGCAATGCAACACTGTAATTGCTGCCGTTCAAATAAAACAGTTTCACTTAAGCACGCGGTCTTTCTTGTCGGTAGCCATACAGCTCACTCACGTTATGGCTTATCAAATGACAGGATGAATGTCACAGCGTCATACAGACAGTGTACAGCGCCAGATCTGCACTCGTTGATCAAAATTGGAATTAATTTTTCTGGTCCCGGCGGAGGTTCGAGTCCTCCCTCGGGCATGGGGGGGGGGGGGGGGGGAGGGGGAGGGTTTGTCCTTAAGATAATTTAGGTTAAGTAGTGTTTAAGCTTAGGGACTGATGACCTTAGTAGTTCAATCCCATAAGATTTCACACACATTTGAACATCTGAATTATGTTTTAACCAGCGTAAATGTGTTCCGCATTAACGCATTGGCGTCTTTACCAAGTTTCGCTGCTGTACGATGATTACAGCCTACACTGGACCTAAAAGAGCTGCACTTTAATTATAACCACCCAGAACAATTCCTTCTATGTTCATAGGTTAATGCCTTGCTTTGTGCTTTAATATAAAGTCATTACGTTTAATATCCTCAACTTACGACAGTAAAAAGATGTTGCAATGTAGCTTTACCTACCTTCTAGTAGAGGTAAAGTTAATTTTAGCTCTGCCTTGTATAATGTTATAGGCCCTAGGTTAAAATGTTTTACAGACACAATTCTCGGTTTTAACTTTTACAGATTAGTTTTTATGAAATGACTGCGTGCTTAATGTGATGTAAATTTGAATTTTTAACATGACAAAAGCTATTTATTATTTTTATAGATCATTTTTTATGAAATGAATGTGTGCTCCATTTGTAGAATTTTAGCGTGAGAATTCCAGTTAGTTATTTTTAATTACTTTTATGAAATGCTTACTTTGTAGACGTTAGCTGGAATTTAACAAGTTATATTGCTTGTACTGACAGCTAACGGCCACTGAGTGTCGTTTAAGACAGGCGCTTCACTGAACGGCAGTAATAAAGGAACAAGTGTACATGTGAACTGACGAGATAAAGCGTATAGAGGATTTGTAAAATGTGTTATTATTTCATTTGGTTTCTATACAATATATTATTGTAATTATTGCAGAAATTGTTCTGTTTATCTGATTCTGACGATGGCTGTAACCGAAACGCGTTAAGGCGTATTAAACAAAAAATAAAGGTGTAATACGGATAAAGACAGTTACATTGACTAGTGATAATGGTTGCGGACTCCTGCAGTAATTTTACGTCATTTGTAAGTACTAGTATTCATTTTATTTTACATTCTGGAAATGTTTTAACGAAACAAAATCCTTGCAGCAAGGTAATCGGCGTAAAACCTGTAGAACATTCTCGTCGTAAGAAAGCGTTACAGAGAGAGTTCCGTAACTGGAGTATTTATGTAACCACCTTCGCGAGTGTTTCACAAAAATGAAACGACTGTAGCTACTTCTTCCAGCGGTGAGACGACGGAAGAAAAACATGCGGGTTGTTCACATCTATTTATGTACTGCTAGAGCCCCATTGCTGTAATGCAGGCAACAGGGGACTGGAGCAGATTTTATTTGCTCGCTTCTTTCTGCCTGCGAACGCAGCGCATATGGAAACGAAAGCCTCCTTTATACAGCGGTTGCGGAAAGTGCGGAAACAGCCCTGAGAGGCTGTCCAAGGCCAGGTCCGTATATTATTTTACAAAGAAAAATTTCCTTATTCTACTAAAAACAATGTCTCCTGTTCTGGAAAAATCAACACTGTGTCCCTAGTACGACGTTTATGGAATTTCGATATGGATGAAAGAGTTATACCAGGGCTTCCCAACCTTTGCAGCTGGTGGACCCCTTCTTCAGTCGAAAATCCATGGCGGACCCCTAGTCAGTCAAGAGCCCAGTAACTTTAAATTTCAGAGCGAAACCCATGGGAACTGAAAGCTTCTTAATGCAAGTTCCATGTTGCCAATGAGCCCCCCTCCCAACCCCCCACCCCCCTCAAACCCGAAGTTTCAATAGTCTTTGGTTTAGAGATGAATGAAAACAACTTGAAGGACAAACATCGACTTATGAAATAGGTAATGCACTGATAAAGCAAGTTTAACATTTAATGATGCCTGAGGCCGCATACGTGCCAGCGAGCGCTGTGATTGGTCGACAAAGCTCGCTCCGTGCATGCGTAAAAGGTTTCAGCACATCTACCGCCGTGAGCTGGCGCACAAACGACCCCCGTATTGTTGCGAAACAGTCGATCAGAGAAGCCGCATTCTCCGGCACTAAACTGTGTATGCGTTCTCACTTAGGAACCACAAAGGCTACTTGGGAATACGACCTGAAGTAAAAGTGCACACGTTTTTCACACGAAAAAACGATAGTGATGAATTTGATTTTCACATTTTTATTCAATAATTTTACTCATTATTTTACACGATTTGGTGAAGGGCGACCGCGGACCCCTTAGAAAGAGCCGGCGGACCCCTAAGGGGTCCGTGGACCACATGTTGGGAAGCCCTGAGTTATACTGTTGCCAGGAGCTGAGAGTACGAACACACGCTATGTCCGAATCCTGAGGGGAGAGAAAATGTTCAGTATAGCAAAAGCGGGAGAGAATGAAGGCTGACAGCAGTTGAGTCCCATAGTGCTCAGAGCCATTTGAACCAATGAAGGCAGTATATTAACTTTTCGTCAATGCTACATGTCCAGTTCAATTAGGGAAAGAAATTGTTATTTGTTCGAGAAATCATTACGACTTTTTACACAGATACTTTTATATGAACAGATAACATGTGTCGGTTGTTTTCTCTCTGTGTATAACAATCTTCTACAAACACATCACAAACTTTACAACCTGATGCTTTCTGCTTGGTCGTAACTACATCACTAAGTGGACTACGCCCGTCCGTAAAGACTAAACATTTTGCCTCCATTCGTGCATGCTTGAACAACTGACGCGCTGGTCATGGGAATATTAGCATTAATGGTGTGCTCATGGAGTACTAACCACCCTAAAAACATACGACTTGTAATAGCTATAATTATTAGTCTCCAAATGTCGTAAACACTGTTGTAATATTGTTCAGTACGCCTTCCTCAGTCCCCAGTACAAATGTCTGCAGTTACACCTGTTACACTGCGTATACTGTGCAAGCCTTAGTGTGCTGCAAGGTGGAGGATGGCTTCATGGCTGTATGAGAACTTACCAGGTCTGATCCGAACGCGTATTAAGCAGTAGATAAAAGAAACTGTATGCTCCATACGGCCGTAACCTCTCTTCTACAGTATTACTATTATTGCTGTACGCGAAATGTACGATGGAGGCTGTGGAATCTTTTTTATAGATGGCCTTGGATAACGATTTTCTTCCTGCCTCCTGTAATATCCACGACACTATGATCTAGCCGTAAGATGTTAAAATGAACTAAGTGTACAAACGTCAACAAATATTATCGATACTACGTATAAAAAAGACTGTATCGTGTAAAAATGACGATAATTATTCCATTATTTCTGTAATAATTTAATTTCTGTGTGAATTAAAACTATTATCAGAGAACTACATTCATAGACAACGACAAATATAATCTTTTTTTTTGTTATCTGTGATAATTGTGGTTTAGTTGTTCTTCCTGTGCTAACCGATACTGTTCGGACGTGAGACATGTGAGGTCTGTAAAGAGGAAGCCTGTAACTATATTGTTAATTATTATTTGCAAAATAGAGTCGCTATTGTCTAGACGTGGATTTATATTTATTTCAATTGTAATCCAATCTAATTAATGTTTTAAGTGTTAATTTTCAGCTCCGCAATTAGGAGCGCAGCCATTAGCGCTAGTAACTTACACCGGAGTTTACTAGTAGCTGGTATAAAAAATATGAAACATTTTCATTGAGCATAATTTTAAATGCTAAAGAATAGAGAACAAGAGACTTTTATCTAAATATATTAACTTGATATAAAATAAATCGAGAATAACAACAGACAAATTGACTATCGTCTGTCTGCCGCCATCTTAGCAAAAATATCTCCGCGGCAGTTTTGAATCGAGAATTTTAACAACCATAAATGTTGTTAGATATAAATGAACGGAAATAAATGTGCACTGGTGGTCCCGAATCTACTTTAAAGGACAGAATTAAACTCAGATTGAATCCTTAAATATAGTGCTCACAGCACGTTACGTAATATCAATTTCTTATTTGCTGATGTATGAAGCCTAATTATTTCGGACGATTTACATGAAATATTTTAATAGCAGACATACGTTATTGTTGCGCGCGGGTAGTATTTTGTGACTAAATGTTCCCTTTGCTAGAGGAAAGTGCATCCATCTTAAGTAACAGTTGTGTAAAATCTGATAAATGATATGCAATTTAGTGCCGTACACACGACCTTAAAGACAATATTTCTACACAACGTCAAGTGGAGATTTCTTAAGCAGAGTGACAAATATTAGCCGGAATACTCATTTATGAGATCAAACGAATTGTCACGTTGACAATAGGTAACTGGTTTTATATTTTTTTGATCTACCTGAAATATCATTTATAAGTCATTAAAGTCACGAAATACTATAAACCCGTTCCGCCACACTCCGTAGCTCAGATCGCTGTTGTAGTCTTGTTCTCTGCGGTAGCTGGTTCGAATCCTACGGGTGAAATAAATTTCAAATACCAGTAATTGTCTGGAAAGGAGTCGACGGGTGGTGGCGTAAAGCTGCTGATCGTCAGACTTCGAACCAGCGTCCTAGATCACATTCCAAATCACTGTGCAGTGTCTAGTGAAAAGATAGCTGGTGACGCTGTTATGGTGATCCGTCCGTCAGAAGGGAACGCTACGGCTGCGTTCACAGTGCCACCTAAAACAGTCGCCAGACGCCGTCACCAGAGGTCTCCCGATAATATCGGCCGACAGTTTGGCCGCTGTGCGTCGGATCCCCTTCGTCAGTCTTTGGCGGGATCAAGAAGGTTACGTTAAATTACGTTAGCTTAGAATCTGTTTTATCAAGGAGGTTAGAATCTGTTTTAACTTCCGTGGGCGGGAAGGATGCAATGACGCCTCTATGCCTGGAGACGAGTGCTACATTGCGGCTTCTCCTACTGCCGGCCGGAGTGGCCGAGCGGTTCTAGGCACTACAGTCTGGAACCGCGCGACCGCTACGATCGCAGGTTCGAATCCTGCCTCGGGCGTGGATGTGTGTGATGTCCTTAGGTTAGTTAGGTTTAAGTAGTTCTCAGTTCAAGGGGACTGATGACCTCAGAAGTTAAGGCCCTTAGTGCTCATAGCCATTTCCTCCTACTAAAAAGACACTTAATGCATGTGGAAGAGCTATATCTAAGTAAGTAGCGAGTACTGTGCACTCTTTCCTGAGTTATTGGACTAACCAGACAAATCTTACGACTGTCACATGAAGAGAGAAACGTTCTATTACATACGGTAGATGATTCGTGGTAACACTGAAAAGCAGCCTGCCGTGGTGGCCAAGCGGTACTAGGCGCTACAGTCTGGAACCGCGCGACCGCTGCGGTCGCAGGTTCGAATCCTTCCTCGGGTGTGGATGTGTGTGATGTCCTTAGGTTAGGTTCAAGTAGTTCTAAGTTCTAGGGGACTGATGACCCCAGAAGGTAAGTACCATAGTGCTCAGAGCTATTTGAACCATTTTTTTTTGAAAAGCAAAACTACAAAAACTCAGCAAAAATTCAAACAAATTCAGCAAAACAGTTATATTTCAGTTAATCTTCAATGACTGTCGTCTGCGCACATGTAATAGACAACATAATTTTCAGAATAATGTACTGTGAGTACATAAATTGCAGAAAAGTGGAAACAACTACATTTTGCAAAACATCTCATATACCATAATCACCAGTGTACTGAAAAAGAATGCCAGTAAGCAGTAATAATTTATAGGTAGATAACGGCCACCTGTCGCAACCGAGAAATAGTTCGCCCCACTAATACTAAGCATACATTAAGGCGCTCTTCTCATTTGAACAAATTGTTTTTTGAGGTTATAATGTATGCCTAAAATTTTACATACTTTTGGTTTCCAATAAAGCTGCGATTTCAGTCCATAGACTCCGAGCTACATCTTGATTATGATATTATTTACATTCAGGGTGCCACAAACACCTATCTTGATCTGAACGAAACTGATTTGAATTTCACTTATTGTCGTCCGAATTCTTTACGTTTTGGCGACGAGATGGGCTGCATTGTGGGCGCGCGAGCAGTGGCCTACAGATTTGAAAAGATCTGTCGTCTTTCGCCGATGTTTTTCATCGGAGGAATCAACCGATGTCGGTGCCACTGTGACAACAGCCTAAATCCGACGGCCCCTATTGGAAGGAGTAGGCTGTAAGCCGGCACCGGGATTCATCCTCTCACTTCTGTCCTCATCACACAATATAAATTTGACAATACACTGCTCACACGGACCGAACAGAATTCCGTCCGATCAGGCATCGCAAGGCCCAATGGTACCGACCGAACACCGTGTTTTCCTCAGGCCATGGGTGCCAGTAGATGCAGATATGGGAGAGCATGTGGTCAGCTCACCGCAATAACGGCCATTGTCAGTTTACGAGACCGGAGCCACCACTTCTCAATCAAGTAGGTCCTCAATTTGATTCACAGGGGCTGAGTGGATACTGCTTGCCTACACCGCTCGGCAGAAATGGACGGTCACGCATGCAAGTGCTATCCGAGCCCCAAGTGCTTAACATTGGTGACCAGACTGGAACTGGTGTTAGCACTGCGGCAAAAAACCGTTGTCTACACACTGTACACTTACCTAATACAATCAACTGCTCTCATCAGATACGCTTAACATAAGACTCTGATACACTGCATCGAAGCGAGCCATTATGTTCGTGGCTCCTTCCTGTTAGGCGGCTTAACGAAGCCTCGGAATCTCAAGCCAACGATCCCTATGGCTCTTTTCGTTCTGTAAACTTCGATTAGCACTTCGAGAGGACGTCGACTTCTTGCTTCCGATTATTGCCAAGTAACTTTGCTGAACGGCCGCTGGACCTGATGGGATACCAGTTCGACTTTACACAGAGTACGCGAAGGAACTTGCCCCCCTTCTTGCAGCGGTGTACCGTAGGTCTCTAGAAGAGCGTAGCCATCCAAAGGATTGGAAAGGGGCACAGGTCATCCCCGTTTTCAAGAAGGGACGACGAACAGATGTGCAGGACTATAGACCTATATCTCTAACGTCGATCAGTTGTAGAATTTTGGAACACGTATTATGTTCGAGTATAATGACTTTCCTGGAGACTAGAAATCTACTCTGTAGGAATCAGCAATGGTTTCGAAAAAGACGGTCGTGTGAAACCCAGCACGCGCTATTCGTCCACGAGACTCAGAGGGCCATAGACACGGGTTCCCAGGTATATGCCGTGTTTCTTGACTTCCGGAAGACGTTCGATACAGTTCCCCACAGTCGTTTAGTGAACAAAGTAAGAGCATATGGACTATCAGACCAATTGAGTGACTGGATTGAAGAGTTCCTAGATAACAGAATGCAGCATGTCATTCTCAATGGAGAGAAGTCTTCCGAAGTAAGAGTGATTTCAGGTGTGCCGCAGGGGAGTGTCGTAGGACCGTTGCTATTCACAATATACATAAATGACCTTGTGGATGACATCGGAAGTTCACTGACGCTTTTTGCGAATGATGCTGTGGTATATCGATAGGTTGTAACAATGGAAAATTTTACTGAAATGCTGGAGGATCTGCAACGAATTGACGCATGGTGCAGGGAATGGCAATTGAATCTCAATGTAGACAAGTGTAATGTGCTGCGAATACATACAAAGAAAGATCCTTTATCATTTAGCTACAGTATAGTGGGTCAGCAGCTGGAAGCAGTTAATTCCATAAATTATCTGGGCGTAGGCATTTGGAGTGATTTAAAATGGAGTGCCATTTAAAATTAATCGTCGGTAAAGCAGATGCCAGACTGAGATTCATTGGAAGAATCCTAAGGAAATGCAATCCGAAAACAAAGGAAGTAGGTTACAGTACGCTTGTTCGCCCGCTGCTTGAATACTGCTCAGCAGTGTGGGATCCATACCAGATAGGGTTGATAGAAGAGATAGAGAAGATCCACCGGAGAGCAGCGCGCTTCGTTACAGGATCATTTAGTAATCGCGAAAGCGTTTCGGAGTTGATAAACTCCAGTGGAAGCCTCTGCAGGAGAGACGCTCAGTAGCTCGGTACGGGCTTTTGTTGAAGTTTCGAGAACATACCTTCACCGAAGAGTCAAGCAGTATATTGCTCCCTTCTACGTATATCTCGCGAAGAGACCATGAGGATAAAATCAGAGAGATTAGAGCCCACACAGAGGCATACCGGCAATCCTTCTTTCCACGAACAATACGAGACTGGAATAGAAGGGAGAACCAATAGAGGTACTCAAGGTACCCTCCGCCACACACCGTCAGGTGGATTGCGGAGTTTGGATGTAGATGTAGAACTTCCTTTTACATTTTCCTATAGGCTACACCCACGGAGCGTTTCCGAAGTCGTTTGAAGTCTGTGCAATGAAGGTTCCAAACAATGAAGCAGTACTGTAGAGTTGCTCGTACCAGCTACTTTTATGGGATCTCTTAGTAGTATTACTTTTTAACTAGTAGTATTTATTTTGCTTTTGAAATCATTTCCTACATTTACGGAGTCAGAGATTCCGTATTACATCCTGTCTTATAGTTTCATCTGCGTGTACTTATTGAAGTATCTGCTGACGTTCAACTTCTGTTTAATTTCGTTAGTCATTTTTATGTCTAATTCTTTTGTCTAGCATCCGCTGATTTTTGTTGTGCTCTGTTCCCGCTCTGATTAGTTACGGACGCATTGTCATGACTCTCTGTATGAATCTTTGCTGAAATGTACCTTAAGTGCTGATAATATAGTCGAAGTTAACTTTACTATGATTTTCATTTCTAAATTTCAACCCTCCATGTCACTTTGTTATTAATGTTTTATGATTTACGTTTTTCAGACGATCACAACTGGAAAAGAGGCGCTGACGACCCATTGTTAGTGGACGTATATGGCCGAACACTTCTCGTGTTCAGTCATTAATTTCAAACCACGTATATCGTTCCACGTCCCTGAGATCGGTGCGCGGATCATTTCATTTGCATCCTGCCGCAGTTTTCACGCGACTGACGCAAAGAATCATTCGGCCCGCCGTCCACTAACAGTGACGTCGTCGTGCGACCTACACTAGTCGGACACAGTCCCCGCTTAGTTCATATTATTGATGGCGGTCCATGTTTCGTTTTTTAATTTATACCAGCCGCTTCACGCCGTACTCGGCACTCAGCGCTGCAGTTTCATCGCGCTGCGCCGTCCGTACTGCGGGCAACAATACGCGCGCGACCGTCATCTAGTGGCACTTTCCTCCTTCTTTGATAATTTGGAATGCTAATTTACATTTTTGATTCCCCTTTAAGGCTAAGAAACGTGTCATCTTTTAGAAAGTACTGAACTTTTCCAAAATGGTTGCCTCCCCCCCTTCCCCTTCCCGCTGCACCAGCACATATTACTTACCAATTATCGTGTTTGTTCCATGCCGTCATGCCGCTCATAGTATTAACTCTAGATATTTAAATGATTTGACAGGCTTCATAAGACCAACAATTCTGCAATCGCGTTCTGGCGGGTTCTTTCTCTTTGTCACGGGAATTATTTGTTATTTATGCAGAAATGTCGTTGAGCCCTGTGATACAATACACGACTGATACTTCCAAATACAGGGTGTAATGAGTTGTTGTTGTTGTGGTCTTCAGTCCTGAGATAGGTTTGATGCAGCTCTCCATGCTACTCTATCCTGTGCAAGCGTCTTCATCTCCCAGTACCTACTGCAACCTACATCCTTCTGAATCTGCTTAGTGTATTGATCTCTTGGTCTCCCTCTACGATTTTTACCCTCCAAGCTCCCCTCCAATGCTAAATTTGTGATCCCTTGATGCCTCAAAACATGTCCTACCAACCGATCCCTTCTTCTAGTCAAGTTGTGCCACAAACTTCTCTTCTCCCCAATCCTATTCAATACCTCCTCATTAGTTACGTGATCTACCCACCTAATCTTCAGCATTCTTCTGTAGCACCACATTTCGAAAGCTTCTATTCTCTTCTTGTCCAAACTGGTTATCGTCCATGTTTCACTTCCATACATGGCTACACTCCATACAAATACTTTCAGAAACGACTTCCTGACACTTAAATCTATACTCGATGTTAACAAATTTCTCTTCTTCAGAAACGATTTCCTTGCCATTGCCAGTCTACATTTTATATCCTCTCTACTTCGACCATCATCAGTTATTTTACTCCCTAAATAGCAAAACTCCTTTACTACTTTAAGTGTCTCATTTCCTAATCTAATCCCCTCAGCATCACCCGATTTAATTTGACTACATTCCATTATCCTCGTTTTGCTTTATAAGGACATATATTTTTATATGGGTACCTCACTAACTAACCACTTCAGTGTGTCAGTTGTTTTTCCCACAAACACGTTCAAAATTTACTGCCTGCTGTTTACTGCACTATCATAACTGCTCATTAAGTGCACTATGTTGACATATAGACTAACCGTCTTACGTCCTTGCTTTAATAGTTCAACACATGACCTGCTGACCAGTGGAAAATAAGGATTAACGCCACATGTACTTGGAGATGCTATTCAATCTGAAAACATACAACTTAAAATAGCTGTAATTAAGAGTCTGCAAATGACTTAAATACTGATTCAGTGTTATTCAGTACGCTACCCTCATATACCAATAGAAATATTTGCCCTTACACCCGTAACATTGTGCATAATGAAGGAATTTGAAATACCATCAAGGCTTATCAGATTATAGGGTGTAAAAAATTTCCGCTACCAGTCACAATAAAAGGTAAATGACCGCGGAGAAGCCCTCGGACATTGGCGCGCCAGGTACATATAGTCTGCGGCCGCGAGCTCGGCTCCAGTTCACCACCGGCAATGGAGGATGAAGCTTTGACAATGTCAGCCACTTCTGCTGGGGAAACGTCAGTAAAATCATTAGATGAACGTCCGCCGAAGAACCCGACACAGAACCCAATAGGCAATTTATCAACAAGTGGCCACGAAAGCCTTAACAATTTTGGAAAATGTTATTTATTTGTCACACGACCGGTTTCAGCATTGCGCCCATCTTCAGGTGTTTATACATTCAAGTGCATGTTTATATGCTGGAGATCACTGTATAAATACAAAAAAGTATTTGCTGGTGACTAAACAGATACAAGTGGGACAACTGTAAGTAGTGAGGCAGAACTTGTCACCAGCAAATAATTTTTTTGTATTTATACAGTGATCTCCAGCATATAAACATGTACATGAATGTATAAACACTTGAAGAAAGGCGCAAGTCCGAATCCGATCGTGTGACAAATAAATAACCTTTTATTGTGACTGGTAGCGGAAATTTTTCTACACTCTATAAATGAACAGTCACGGAGTTCAACAGCATCCACTATGGATTAAATTCAATTAATCAGATTATTTGAAATATTTATAAACGAAACTTTATGCCATTTAAAGACACCCGATTGAGAAACTGAAAACTTTAAGGTGTACTCGTATACTGGATTGAGATAAGTGTACTGCATTTCACCTATTTTATTTAACCTCGCGTTAGAGAAGATCGATCGAGAACTTACTTTAACTAACCCACAATTCAACCAACTGCAGAGGTTAACATTACAAGACTTGCTTCTTAGATGATGTAGCATTAATAAATGTTTCCAGAACAGAAGTAACCGGACGATGAAAAATTATTGCAAAATCACTGAGAACACTGATTTACTTGTTAATGAAAGGAAGACAGAACATCTGTTCATAAGGAAGGCAATCAAAAGTGATCACCTTTGGCTGGTGATGGATTCACTTTCGAGACTGTTGACCGCTTAAAGTACTTAGGGAGTCTTTCTAGTAACAATAACAGAAGGAGGTTGAAATAGATATCTGTCTGACAACAACGAACAAAACTGTTTTCAGGTACATCAAAATTCTAAAGAGTAGAGAAGTACCAACTTCAAAATGCAGATATATCAATCGATTGTTATACAGGAAACGTATACGGATGTGAAGCGTTAATACTTAGAAAGAAATATGAAGGAAAACTGATAATATTTGGATGAAAAATACTAAGGAAAATTTTGGGAGCTGTGTGTATAAAATAACGCGGAGAGGATGTTAAGAAAAAGATGGAGAATTAAGAGAAGTGCTAAACAAAAGAAGTTTCAACTGGGCAGGCCATGAAGCAAAGTTGACGGAGAGTAGATTGCCTAGAGCAGCATTGGGCAGGGCAATAGCTGGAACGAGAGGAAGACCGAACATTAGGAGGTGAGGTAACATCCGGGAGGACACAGCTGGCATGAACCTCAACACCAGTGGACAAGCATAACACTCGACAGAAAGAAATGTAAGAGGCTCGTAGAGTAGGCGTATGGTCGATAAGAACCTTGCCACATACAACTTAAAAGAAAATATTTTCTTTTCCAGAATGAAAACATGTCCCAAGTAGGCTGTATTCTTTTCGTCATCTATGCGATTTGCCAATTTGAACCCCTGATCACATTCAAGCACGTGACCTATGCTACTGCCTTTCCTTTACATTATAATATATCGCTTGCACATGTGGACAGGATATATTACACTACTGGCCATTAAAATTGCTACACCACGAAGATGACGTGCTACAGACGCGAAATTTAACCGACAGGAAGAAGAAGCTGTGATATGCAAATGATTAGCTTTTCAGAGCATTCATACAAGGTTGGCGCCGGTGGCGACACCTACAACGTGCTGACATGAGGAAAGTTTCCAACCGATTTCTCATACACAAACAGTAGTTGACCGGCGTTGCCTGAACAGTGGACGTTACATTTCAGATGTGTTACGACCCGTGGCTCTACCCCTCATTCGATCCCTGCGAAACCCTACATTTCAGCAGGATAATGCATGACCGCATGTTGCAGGTCCTGTAAGGGCCTTTCTGGATACAGAAAATGTTCGACTGCTGCCCTGGCCAGCACATTCTCCAGATCTCTCACCAAATGAAAACGTCTGGTCAATGGTGACCGAGCAACTGGCTCGTCACAATACACCAGTCACTACTCTTGATGAACTATGGTATCGTGTTGAAGCTGCATGGGCAGCTGTACCTGTACACGCCATCCAAGCTCTGTTTGACTCAATGCCCAGGCGTATCTAGGCCGTTATTACGGCCAGAGGTCGTTGTTCTGGGTACTGATTTCTCAGGATCTAGGCACCCAAATTGCGTGAAAATGTAATCACATGTCAGTTCTAGTATAATATATTTGTCCAATGAATACTCGTTTATCATCTGCATCTCTTCTTGGTGTAGCAGTTTTAGTGGCCAGTAGTGTAAAATGTAAAATGAAGCTAGAAGCTTAAGGTACGCGCTTGAAAATGATCGAAGGTTGAAACTGGCCAATAGCATATATAATAAAAGAATACAGTCTGCCTGGACCATGTTTTCATTCTTAAAACATGTTGACGCTGTCGACCCACATGAAAATAAAATTTTAAAATTTTCTTTTCAGCTGGGCCCGCAGAAAATACGTCAAAATATGAAATTTTGCAATGAGTTAGGCCGGTACTACACTATCAAATTTCTTTGTCAAAGATTTGATCAAAGATTGATCAAATATTCCGTCAAATATATTTGACAAAGATCTTTGACGTAGCGCTAGAAGAGGTATTACACTGTCATCAAATTTTCGTCAAAGTTCAAGATGGCTGACAACAACTTGTTATTAACCACAGCAGTTGCACATAGTGCAATTGCATTGTGTGCACATGCGGAAAAGAAGTGGGGGAAAGAAAGGAACCATACATACGTGGTTGACAGTCTTAAATTCCTGGGATTACAACTTGATAATAAATTCAGTTGGGAGGAGCACATCACAGAACTGCAGAAACGCCTTAACAAATCTGTATTTGCAATTCGAGTGTTAGCAGACATAGGCAACATAAAAATGAAAAAGCTTGCATACTTTGCCTACTTTCATTCCATAATGTCATATGGTATAATATTTTGGGGTAACTCTTTAAGTCAAACAAAAGTTTTCAGAGTCCAAAAGCGTGTAATACGTATTATTTGTGGAGTAAATACACGGACGTCATGCAGAAACCTCTCCAAAGAACTGGGCATACTAACTACTGCCTCTCAGTATATTTACTCCTTAATGAAATTTGTCCTAAATAATATATCTCTTTTTCCAACAAACAACTCAGTTCACACATACAATACCAGGAACAAATATGATCTGCACAAGGACTTAAAAGCACTTAATTCAGTTCAAAAAGGGTCCACTACTCAGGAACTCTCATCTTCAATAGTTTGCCAGCAAACATAAAAAAATTAGTTACAAATAAAGATCAGTTTAAAAGGAGCTTGAAAGACTTACTAGTGGCCAACTCCTACTCCATTGACGAAATTTTTAATAGAAACAAATGATGTATTGTATTTATTCATACTATTAGTATTGTTATTTCAGCCGGCCGATGTGGCCGTGCGGTTCTAGGCGCTGCAGTCTAGAACCGCGTGACCGCTACGGTCGCAGGTTCGAATCCTGCCTTGGGCATGGATGTGTGTGATGTCCTTAGGTTAGTTAGGTTTAACTAGTTCTAAGTTCTAGGGGACTAATGACCTCAGCACTTGAGTCCCATAGTGCTCAGAGCCATTTGAACCATTTGTTATTTCAGCTTAAAAAAATTGACCTGTTCCACATCCACGAGATCTCCTCAGCACGGATCTATTGAACGAAAAACTAATCTAATCTGGGCGAAGCCGTGGGTTTTACGACGACACGATAAAAGCATTCAACAAAACTTGTTACGTGAGCTTACAGTGGAAGACGTCAAGTCGTACATCAATTACTTAAGAATGGATGAGCATACATTTCTGTATGTGCTCAGTGAAGTGTATACTCATATCACAAAGCACAATATAGCACAATATTAAGAACTGCTACATCTTCAGAAGACAGGCTCACTGTAACACTCCGATTCCTTGTTACAGGAGAGGGTTATGTTAGGTTAGGTTAGGTCAGGTCTCCAATCTTCTTAATCTATTTTAGTATTCAGGGTGCCTAACTTTGTAAAGCGCCTCATCAGCTTCATACATCTCTATTAATTTTGTAGTTGTCGGCACACACCAATTGTATTTACCGCCAATGTTTATAAAATAACTACAGACGACAGACGCTGCAGCGATGCTAGCGCCCCATGTGGTATAACATGTCACATTGCAGTGAACAGAAGACAAGCGATTTCTTTGATCAAATGTACAGCGAGGCCCTAGATTTGATCAAATATTGGACGACATTTGATAAAGTTCCTATTACACCATCAAATATCTTTGACAAAGATTTTTGACAAAGATATTTGACAAAGAAATTTGATAGTGTAATACCGGCCTTATTCCAGGCAATTATTCTTTATAAAATGTCATACTGTAAAATCAAGTCTTTCAGTATACCAAGTGGCAATTGTGGCTTTAGTAGTTCGGTAGTTTTCTGTTGACACCATCAGAATAATCTGTGTGAGCCACGGCGGCTGGATCCGGTCGATCTTTGACCGCAAAATTTGATCTTTTCCCGCTTTCAGTGTCCGGCGGGCAGGTGGCGCCTGCGGCGAGAGGCTGTCCCTGTGGCGTACGCAGAGAGGCGTGTGGCCCAGTGAAAGGCGAGCTATTGTTGTGTGGTTGCTGGGCAAGTGATTGGTCGTTTGGGGGTGTGCGGTAGCTTCTGTTGTTGTTGCTGTCTTCGCGGAACGCGGTGGTGCGGGACCTCCCAGATGCCGGGAAATTCATTCTTCTCGTCGCCTTTGTGAGGGGGATGAGGCTCAAAGGTGGAGGTTTCCTTTCGTGTTGCGTAATGGCCATGAGAGCTTATTGTCTGCCAAGTTGCAACGACCTTCTGAATGGTCTTTTACTGTAAGAGTCAGCAGAATTAGGAACAGAGTTGCCGCATGGTGCGTTCACGCAAATGTGAGCAAGACATTAATATTAATCAAACCCTGAATTTAATTAAGAAAAATTTTAGAGGTGTGATTATGTGCCATGTGTAACGTCTTGTTTTAAACTATTTTTGTTATTACCAAGCCTTGGCCTCACAGGAGTACAGTGTGACTTCAGATGTGGGACACAATGGGCCTGTGTAATGGGCGTGGTACATACCGGTTGGGAATAACAATCTATTCATGAATGGGAAACTATAAGTAGCGACTAAAATTTTTGTTCTTCAAACATAGAAATTATACAGCCTTCCAGTTAGAAATAACTATTTGCTACAATTTGAAGCAAACCAAGCGCTGTATCGTGTGTCAGATACAGAGGCGAGCGAGTGCGCCGGGACTTACCCCAGTTCACTACTAGTAGCGCCACGCCACCTTAACGCGTCTGCACGTAGCGCGTAAGTATTGCACCACAATTTAGTATGAAATTAAAAATCAAAATTTATGTTTAAAACTTTGTTAAATTATGGTTTAGTGTAATAATGTTCGAAATACCAAGTCTTGATGTTCTACATAGTTTACGAAAAAATGTCGTTTTAAGAGAGAAATCGGAGGCGCTAAATAATGACGCTGGGAAGCCAGACTTTGGTCAGAAGGTGCAGTTAGAAGTTATAAATAAGTGATGCTGGTTTCCAAAACCATGAAACAAAAATTATCGCCAGAATCCACGTTTTTAGGAAAAATCAGAGGCGCTAAATAATAGACACAGAAACTAGAAAATTTGTTTTATGCTTCAGTACACCCCCCAAAAAATAGTAGAGAGACTACTTTAATCTACCTCTTATAGTTTTTGAGTAATTAAATAAAAACTAATTTTGTAACTAAAATGTGCCCGAGTGTTGTAGATTTAGTACGTGAAATTTTAATGATAGTGGATTTTGGTTAAACCAGATGATCAAATATATCAAATAATAGAGCTACACTAAGTTTAAGACTTGTAACATAAATAGCAACTGATATAAATCTTAGGAAATGTATTGTTCAGAGGTAACAATCTACCCTTAGTGCCACTAAATAAATTCTATTAAGCAAAGTTTTCATTCTAGCGAGCTGAATCTTTCCACGTACTTTCATACTGCTTATCTGCATACCAGCAAAAATTAAGAAGTTTCTGAAGTAATTGGTAACTATATTATTAAAGATTATGTGCCCGAGATAGCGGTCGTTTGTAGACTGCCGTCGTATGCAAATAGACAGACAACAGATGTTTTCTCGGCAGTCCGCACCGGCACCTTATGAATACAGCCCCTGAAGCAGTAGGAAGGTTCACTTCGCTCTCAGACACTGTGAGGTCCAGGCCAGTTAAACGCCTGGTCGCGCTTTGCCTCGGATGACGTCAGCGCCGAGCTGTGACAAGCGCGTATTTGGCAGTGAAAACGGATAGTGAACTCGCGAGGACTGTACACCGTCCTGGACCGTTTAGAATTCGGTGAAATAACTGTTAGTGTGCCGTCCGTGTGAAATTCAATTCTGCGTGGCAAGTGGTGAATTTATTTCCACTTTTATGGCGAGCATTAATTTTTGAACATTTATTGCGAACTTCCAGTTGAGTGATGTTAGTCAGGGCGAAAAACAATCTGATAGGAAGTTACCGTAGAGGTCACCTCTGAACTGCTAAAGGTGCTGTTAGATTAGAAAGTCTTGTTTTCAATTGAACATAACGCAATTTTACGTGTTGTTTGTGAGAAACTTTAATTAAATTAAATCTTGATTAGAACTTTAAACTTTTATTGAAGTTATAGTCCTGATCCCGCAAAGAAATGGGAAATAGACACTTTTCTTTCAGAGGGCTGGACCGGAATGTGGCCGTGCTGACTGGAAACTAAGGTCAGTATGTTTCCCTTCGCTTTCTGGCTAACCACTAAATTAGTTGTCAGGCTCACGTGGTTAAAGACGGCATCAAAACTTTAAACCGTGAAGTAACTTACTCGCCGCCCCAAAAATTACCCTAGGTTTCGACACCTACGAAGCGTGTCGTCATCTACCTAGGCATACGTGACAAGGCAAGAAAGTACTTAATTTTATTTTTGACTTGAACATAGCTGCTATAAGTTCTGACCATTGCTTTCTCGCAATGTAATTTTACGGTTTCTCAAAATTTGATTCTGATGAAGACAACCTCAGTAAGTGTCGAAACCTAGGTCAACTGTACCAAACAGTTATTTGCAACCAGTTGGTTGTATATTTCCTACGTCTGAAAATTGTATACGTTTGTTGAGACACAACCATGTTTAAAACTGTACAATTTTTGGTGATCTGCGTCCTTGGCCTTAACAGATCCTTATCTTATTTCATTCTCATCCTCTTGTACTTGAGCGTCACTTTCCAAGGCATCTTGGTCACCTTAGTTGTCATTATTAGTTGTGACCTTGCCAGTGTACTGACCAAGTTTAAGATACTGTTGTAATTACTAGAAGTTTGGCTGTCTCATACTCCTGTGCTAAACAGTTTTTAAGCATTGTTGTAACAGTCGGTACTGCGGGCAGGTTGCAGTTGCTTGCCGCCCGCATTTCGCCTGTGCAGTTTCCTCTCGGTAGTCCAGCCGAGGGGGCGCGGGGCATGGCACGATAGCTTTTTCCCATTATACTTCTCTTTCCTGCTCGCCGTGTTTATACCTAACTCATCTTGTGTTCGTTAAGCAACATTTATTACAGTAAAACATATTGCCTTTTAACTTAGAGCCCAGTTAGTCTTTTGATTGTTCAGATCATTCTCGGCACTTGGATGCCGTAACTAAACGTTATTTATGTTTTAGAGTTGCCTCGCTTCAGGGGTCTGAGTTTACTTTTATCTATTTACATGTGGGGCCCTAATTTATACAGGGTGTTACAAAAGGGTACGGCCAAACTTTCAGAAAACATTCCTCACACACAAATAAAGAAAAGATGTTATGTGGACATGTGTCCGGAAACGCTTAGTTTCCATGTTAGAGCTCATTTTAGTTTCGTCGGTATGTACTGTACTTCCTCGATTCACCGCCATGATTTCATACGGGATACTCTACCTGTGCTGCTAGAACATGTGCCTTTACAAGTACGACACAACATATGGTTCATGCACGATGGAGCTCCTGCATATTTCGGTCGAAGTGTCCGTACGCTTCTCAACAACAGATTCGGTGACCGATGGATTGGTAGAGGCGGACCAATTCCATAGCCTCCACGCTCTCCTGACCTCAACCCTCTGGACTTTCATTTATGGGGGCATTTGAAAGCTCTTGTCTACGCATCCCCGGTACCAAATGTAGAGACTCTTCGTGCTCATATTGTGGACGGCTGTGATACAATACGCCATTCTCCAGGGCTGCATCAGCGCATGAGGGATTCCATGCGACGGAGGGTGGATGCATGTATCCTCGCTAACGGAGGGCATTTTGAACATTTCCTGTAACAAAGTGTTTGAAGTCACGCTGGTACGTTCTGTTGCTGCGTGTTTCCATTCCATGATTAATGTGATTTGAAGAGAAGTAATAAAATGAGTTCTAACGTGGAAAGTAAGCGTTTCCGGACACATGTCGACATAACATATTTTCTTTCTTTGTGTGTGAGGAATGTTTCCTGAAAATTTGGCCGTACCTTTTTGGAACACCCTGTATAGAGGATTTTCTCAGTTCAATGTTGATCCCAGGCACTTGATTATTCAAGGTTGAAAATATTGTAAACTTTTGATGTCATACTATTGAAAATTTAAATTAAATGCCCACCCTGTCAATTCTTACTACTTAGTAGTAATCGGGCTGATTATACATAATTTTAGAATTTGTGGTAAAATTGAACTTAAAAAAATTGTGTTGTCTAAAGAGTTCGAGTTTTACTTGGGCTGATTATTTATTATTTTAGAAATTTTAAAAATTGAATTTGACAAATTTTGAATCATGTAAAGAACTTCTTGCTTCTCAAAATTTAACGTAAATGCCCGTTTTAGAGAGTTCTAGGGTTTATATTAACCGGTGTAATTAACTACCTCTGTGTTTTTAAAAATCTTAAGATAGTTTGAGCAAATTAATTGATTTGAGAAACTGAAAACCCTGAATGCTGTTGCAAATAAAGATGAATCTGGAACCCATTGCTTCCATCTTGGTTTTCCTTAAATTTGTTTAAAGGGCTGGTGACCCTCGTCTCAGTGATTACTGATGCACGATGTCATAAATCGTTTATACACATTGGGAAAATTAGTGGTCGTATTTCGTTACCTTGGGGCCTCCTCGGTTAGTTTTGAGTCTGTCGCAAATTTTCTTGTGTCTCTTTTACTTCATCCTCAGCATCACTAGAACTTACCACTATCGTCTATAACGGGTCTGAGTGAGTTAATAAGAATACACCACTTCAAGTGGATTTTGCCCAGGGCAGTTACGCAGGTACCCTATTTCCCTCCCCGCATTTATTGGCGAGTAGCAGATTGAGTTTGACCACCTAGTAGGGCCGATGATTGCCTTTTCTCTTGCTGCTGCATCATCCTCTATAAAGCGTGTGTGATATTTCTTTCTTTTCTCTGGGAACGTTTCGATTGTACAACAATAACAAATTCGATTGTTTATGCAGTATGACTGTTTCGTACATTTATAACACTTAGAAAAGACTTCAGAAAGTAAGTTATACATGTGATACAAAGCTAAGATCATTATGCAACACGAATGACACGTTGTCAGAAGAGAGAACATGTTCCAGGTTTTGTCCAGAGACATCACGGTCGCGCGGCAACTGGAAAGGTCCTCCAAAGCTGAAGTACGCTAGAGAATCTGTGGGCAAAATGTTTAACCCTTTCATGGATAAAATTCATTGTTTACAGATTTTTGAAATATTAGGGTGATAACGTTTTCTTTTCAGTCGCATTATTATATTTTCACCACCAAAATATTTTTTAAGTTCTCCATTTTTTCACAACAGGAAGTGGGACACATATGTCCCATGAACCAACGCGAGATACCTTTTCTGCAGACTGACTGATTTTGTAATTTTATTTTTTTTAGCCATAAACTGGATTTTGTGGAGAATAAAATAACTACAAATTACACATGCATGTAATCTTTTTATTTGTGTAGAGCCAGTATAAAAATATTCATTTCATTTCAGTTTTCATGATACATGACCAATACTTACAAAACTTTGCATTCCATGAAACTTGGAAAAACATGGTGTGGCACAAAGTGGTACACCACAAGCAGTGCAAACAACTTTTGTTCTCGGAATGAGATTTTCACTGTGCAGCGGAGTGTGCGCTGATACGAAACTTCCTGGCAGATTAAAACTGTGTGCCGGACCAAGACTCGAACTCGCGACCTTTGCCTTTCGCGGGCAAGTGCTCTACCAATTGAGCTACCCAAGCACGACTCACGCCCCATCCCCACAGCGGTACTTCTGCCTGTATCGCGTCTCCTACCTTCCAAACTTTACAGAAGCTCTTCTGCGAACCTTGCAGAACTAGCACTCCTGCCTCTGCAGTGCAGTCCCGATTTTTTCTCAGGTTCAGTACAGTCGTCCCTAGATGGCAGCACCGTGCAGTGCTGGGTAACATATATCTCGACACTCGAACTGGCGCTCAGAGTTAGTGGGACATATATGACCCATCAACCACGAAAGGGTTAAACAGCACACAGATTCACCGGCATATGGATTCTGACGATATATATAGACCTAATACACTGACGATTCCAGCTGTAGCGAAAAGGTGCCAACAATTTCACAAAGGCGGCACAGACGTGGGTTATGCTTATCCGTCATACAGTCCAGGTCTATGATTCGTGGGACGTTCCATTAATTGTTTACAGAGATTTGGTGACTATGTTGAAAAACAGTGTCACGTGTCTGTGTCATTTTGAAGCGTAGTGCAGCATTAAATAAAAGTTACTTGCTCTGTCATGATAATATATAACTCACTTTCTGAAGCCCCTCGTGGAAACTGCACATGTACTGCTATCTCTCCTTTTCGCGTCCAAAAAAAATGTGTAAGGAACGCATGAAAATTAAAGTGTTCAAAATGGTTCATATGGCTCTAAGCACTATGGAACTTAACATCTGAGGTCATCAGTCCCCTACACTTAGAACTACTTAGACCTAACTAACCTAAGGACATCATACACAGCCATGCCCGTGGCAGGATTCGAACCTGCGACCGTAGCAGCAACGCGGTTCCGGTCTGAAGCGTCTAGAACTGCTCGGCCACAGTGGCCGGCTTAAAGTCTGATCGACGATGAATGATAATGTACAGATTCATGTCACGTTATACAATAGAAAAGCAGTGAATTGTAACGACAGCCTTCAGCTAACGGGAGAAGGAATAGTCTCAGAATCTTTATCAAATAATTTCTACAGCTTCAGTCACTGTTTTACTAATTTAGTTAGCATACTGCTTTTCGGCAGCATGCTTCCATCATTAGGTGGATTCCAACTATGTATGCATTATGTGAATTATATTAATTTGAAGTGTGATTATGTTCATTTGCTAGGTGTGCCGGTAAGGTTATGTGTCGAAATAGAACTCTGTACAGAAAGATATTTTAGAGTGTATATTAAGTAATTTGCATCTTTATACAATTTCGTTAATGCATTTACTTACATTTTTGTTGGTAATTTTGTTGTCTGGCACACAGAGCAAAAAGACAAAAACGTCACAGCTTAACACTCCCATGTACAGATTTTTTACATCATTCCAAAGACATAACTAATGAGATAAACTAGATTCTATTGTTAAGATTCTAACATACAGTGACGACGAAACCTTTTTTATTTAAAGGTATTTATATCATGGCCAAATTAGATACTATAATAACTCGGTAAATACAATTTGTTGTTGTAAAAGCCAGTACTTCCATTGACATAAGCTCTGAAAACTGGAGACTTTTTGAAGAAATTACTATTCCTACTTTCTAGCTTATAGTTTAATAAGATGTTATCATGTACTGTGCAATGAATAAAAATTTCTAATTCTTTTTCAAAGTCGATTTGCTGTCCATTTTATTTAGTATTTGAAGTTAATGCACTATATTTTGGAAAGGGTGACCAGTGTCCTTTATGTGGGTGGCTATTGCTAATGTGTACTCGTATTATAATTGTTCGTGCGGTAGGCATTTATGTGTTCATTTCATATTCTTGGAAACCTCACCCCTTCTTGCCTACATACAGGAATTTCCATTTACTACACACATTTGTATAATATATATGTAACTGGAATGCACCTGATAATGACAGCATGCCACCGAAACGGGTCGTGCTAATTAAATATTAGCAAATAAGTGACTGAAACAGTAGAAATGATTTCATAAATTCACAATACAGACGCGGCCCTCACAACATTCCATATAATATGAATAAATTTAATCATCTTTCATTACCTTAAAACAAATGAAAACTGTGCCAACCTGGGAATCGGAATCGTATTTTCCACTTTTCGCGAACAGTCACCTTGAGCACCACTCTATCTGAAAACATCTGCGAGCTGCACTCAGAATTTGACTGTCAGCGATATTACCCCTGTCTATCAGCCTGGTAGTCAAGGCTACTCCTCGATACAATTCCGGTACGACTCAAAGTTTTGTTTGCCACGAACATATTAATTACATTTATGAACGATTTTAATTGCTATAATATCAAGTCTTAGCATGTTCAGGGAAGTGATACCTATTTTTTGTATTCATCTCATATCAGTGAACGTAATTCAACAGAAACATCCTAGGATTCTCGAAAACTGGACTAATTGTCAGAAGATACGTACTAAATTTCAGAACTGTTGAGAACACATGGACTAAGTGCTGTACGAATAGCACTGGTAGCAAATTCATTTGGTCGAATCAAGATTGCATGTTGGTAAACAATTAACAGTACAAAAAAATGGTTCAAATGGCTTCGAGCACTATGGGACTTAACATCTGAGGTCATCTGTCCCCTAGAACTTAGAACTACTTAAACCTAACTAACCTAAGGACATCACACACATCCATGCCCGAGGCAGGATTCGAACCTGCGACCGTAGCAGTCGCGCGGTTCCGGACTGAAGCGCCTAGAACCTCTAGGCCACAGAGGCCGACAATTAACGGTACAGATTTTATAAGAGTAGGTGAAGCTACATGTCCTTATTGCATAATAATGGCATGGGAGATGAATCATATTTTTAGCTATTGTAGGTGTACTGCTCATTCTGTTTACATGGTGAAAATCGAAAACGATTACTTAGGTTTATCATACCATTGGTAATTACACCATCATGGACGGTGGGGCAAGTCATAATACATGAGGGTGGAAGAGGAACAACCTTGGCATTTACTTTATGCGATTGAAGAAATGACCGGGGAACTGAAATCTGATTGACCAGACAGGGATACGAACCCAGCCCTCCCGAACTCAAGTCTTTTTCATTTTTATAACCATTGCACCAACTTCCTCGGGGCTTCAGTTATTCGAATGAATATAGCATTACGTCCCGATAGCGTATAACTTAGAAAAAAATAAAAAGATGTAACGTTCTAAATGGCAATACTTCCAGAACGTTTCGGTCTCTGGACGTTCTGGAAAGAATGGTCACTGGCTAAACATGGCGCTTATTGCTTATTTGCGAGACAGTCTTTTCTACGGGAGCAAAACAACTGCGTCGTTACGTGTGACTAGCGAGGTATTTGCCGGAGCGGCTGTACTTGGCCGGTGTCCAAACTCGGTATGGCCCTGCAGCACTTCATATCGACGACCTGAAATGATTGTTTGCAAACGACCCAACATAAAATCCGAATCAATGAGCTGCGCTGACGCAGAGCCAAATGTTCCCCTAGCACGTTTATACATCTTGTAGTCAACGAGAATTAGCCGCCAATATACAGGGTGTTACAAAAAGGTACGGCCAAAATTTCAGGAAACACCTGCAATGGACGAGGCAATTCTTCGTGCAGTTGACGATAACCCTAATGTCAGCGTCAGAGAAGTTGCTGCTGTACAAGGTAACGTTGACCACGTCACTGTATGGAAAGTGCTACGGGAGAACCAGTTGTTTCCGTACCATGTACAGCGTGTGCAGGCACTATCAGCAGCTGATTGGCCTCCACGGGTACACTTCTGCGAATGGTTCATCCAACAATGTGTCAATCCTCATTTCAGTGCAAATGTTCTCTTTACGGATGAGGCTTCATTCCAACGTGATCAGCCGGCCGAAGTGGCCGTGCGGTTAAAGGCACTGCAGTCTGGAACCGCAAGACCGCTACGGTCGCAGGTTCGAATCCTGCCTCGGGCATGGATGTTTGTGATGTCCTTAGGTTAGTTCGGTTCAACTAGTTCTAAGTTCTAGGGGACTAATGACCTCAGCAGTTGAGTCCCATAGTGCTCAGAGCCATTTGAACCATTTTTGAACCAACGTGATCAAATTGTAAATTTTCACAATCAACATGTGTGGGCTGACGAGAATCTGCAAGCAATTGTGCAATCACGTCATCAACACGGATTTTCTGTGAACGTTTGGGCAGGCATTGTTGGTGATGTCTTGATTGGGCCCCATGTTCTTCCACCTACGCTCAATGGAGCTCGTTATCATGATTTCATACGGGATACTCTACCTGTGCTGCTAGAACATGTGCCTTTACAAGTACGACACAACATGTGGTTCATGCACGATGGAGCTCCTGCATATTTCGGTCGAATCGTTCGTATGCTTCTCAACAACAGAGTCCGTGACAGATGGATTGGTAGAGGCGGACCAATTCCGTGGCCTCCACGCTCTCCTGACCTCAGCCCTCTGGACTTTCATTTATGGGGGCATTTGAAAGCTCTTGTCTACGCAACCCCGGTACCAAATGTAAAGACTCTTCGTGCTCGTATTGTGGACGGCTGTGATACAATACGCCATTCTCCAGGGCTGCATCAGCGCATGAGGGATTCCATGCGATGGAGGGTGGATGCATGTATCCTCGCTAACGGAGGGCATTTTGAACATTTCCTGTAACAAAGTGTTTGAAGTCACGCTGGTACGTTCTGTTGCTGTGTGTTTCCATTCCATGATTAATGTGATTTGAAGAGAAGTAATAAAATGAGTTCTAACGTGGAAAGTAAGCGTTTCCGGACACATGTCGACATAACATATTTTCTTTCTTTGTGTGTGAGGAATGTTTCCTGAAAGTTTGGCCGTACCTTTTATAGCACCGTGGTGAACGAAATTTTAGAACAGAGCGTGGATGATGAATTAACGTTTTTCTCGGGATTAACAGATTTTGAGAAATGTTTTGCTTCAGTTTCAACACAGTGCGTACTAATATCTGTTAAGAAATAAGGCACTGACTCATCCTGTATTGGTGTACTGAAGAATCTACAATTTCCGTTAGACTGCATTGAAACGTTCAGCGTTGAAAGAGGGTTCAGGGGAAGAGGTTCCACGTAACTTAGACTATTATAAGTAGCAACAGGGGAAGACGTATATCCTAAACTGGGAAGAAATACGTTCAAATGGAATATATTTATACCACATTCCATCTGATAATGACATTGTGCTATTTGCCTTTAGTGCAGAGAAACTTAAGAAGAAAGGAAGAACTTAAGTGAGAAATTTTGCAAATAGACTTGGTAATTAATTTCAGTACGAATGAAATAATCTACAACAAGCATATCGAACAGAAAATAGCACAAATGTTTAACGAAGTCGTGGAAATATATGTTGAACTTAAAATATGTAGAGCAATAGAGGATGACGGACGGGAGACCAAATAAGCTGAAGTGTAAGAAAATGCCCTGGAGTGCTTTCGGTAAACTAAACAGGGCTTTCAGAACTGTAAGGGACGATCAAAAAGTTTCCGTTCGAAGGCCGAACAGTCCAGAATCAGTATGTCCGTCAAGCGAAATCATCTTGAGCACTGAGACAATCATTACACCGACGCACTAGGTTGAAGTCATCCGTTCGGTAAAAAACGATGTCCTCACGAGGGAAGAAATCCACAATTGCCCGCTGCACAGCCTCGTTCTACAGGAGTCGTCGACCCTTCAAGGCCTTTTTTAAGGAACTGAAGGTGTAATAAATGCGTGACTATAGGGCGGGTGCTCGAATGTCTCCCACTTCAATTGACACAACTTTTGCGTTACATTTCCTACAAGGATAAGTGCGTTTATCAAGAAGCGGCAGCGCCCCTTGTCGCAGTTTTTCACAACGGTGGTTTCCGACATAAGTGCTGCCCCAGGCACATTCTTCATTTTCCGATTGGTGTCTACCGGTGTTCGTTCTCCGGCAGCCAAGAAAAGGATTACAGGATGCTGATTCTGTTTGGACGCATTTTGTAATAACGTCGCCGCAATTCACTTTTCCGCACGTACCGCACGCACGTCACGAATGCCACACCAATTCCTTGGCTACGTGTCGTTGCTTATATATTCAAATGGGAGTCACACTACGTTGTATATACGCTGCAGAAACGGCCTCAAACGAAAACTTTGTGATGGCCTCTTATAAACATCCGGTGTCCTGCAATGGAAAGTTTACAGTCAGTGTATATTACCAGCTATAGTAACACCGCGATAATCTAGCACTTGATAATCCGGCAGACCCGATTGTCTGGCACATATCAGAAATTTTTTTCTTATTTTGTGCTCGGCGCGGTAATAGTTGGACTCCTTTGAGGAACATCGGAACCGTTACGGGAGGCGGCTCGTCAGTAGCAGTTGTCTGCTTCGCTGGTCGAGGAAGTCGAGATGGAAAGCGTTGTAAATGTTTATCAGCAGTCGACTGATTGCTGTGAAGTTGTACCAGTGATAAATGAACTTAGTGCGTTTTCAGCTGGAGAAGTTTCTACATCTACATCAACACTCCGCAAGCCACCTGACGGTGTGTGGCGGAGGGTACCTTGAGTACCTCTATCGGTTCTTCCTTCTATTCCAGTCTCGTATTGTTCGTGGAAATCTCTAACCTCTCTGATTTTATCCTCATGGTCTCTTCGCGAGATATACGTAGGAGGGATCAATATACTGCTTGACTCCTCGGTGAAGGTATGTTCTCGAAACTTCGACAAAAGCCCGTACCGAACTACTGAGCGTCTCTCTTGCAGAGTATTCCACTGGAGTTTATCTATCATCTCCGTAAAGCTTTCGCGATTACTAAATGATCCTGTAATGAAGCGCGCTGGATCTTCTCTATCTCTTCTATCAACCCTATCTGGTATGGATCCCACACGGGTGAGCAGTATTCAAGCAGTGGGCGAACAAGTGTACTGTAACCTACTTCCTTTGTTTTCGGACTGCATTTCCACAGGATTCTTCCAATGAATCTCAGTCTGGAATCTGCTTTACCGACGATTAATTTTAAATGGCATTCCATTTTAAATCACTCCTAATCCCTACTCCCAGATAATTTATGGAATTAACTGCTTCCAGTTGCTGACCTGCTATATTGTAGCTAAATGATAAAGGATCTTTCTTTCTATGCATTCGCAGCATTACACTTGTCTGCATTGAGATTCAACTGCCATTCCCTGCATCATGCGCCAATTCGTTCCAGATCCTCCAGCATTTCAGTAAAATTTTCCATTGTTACAACCCATCGATGTACCACAGCATCATCCGCAAAAAGCCTCAGCGAACTTCCGATGTTATCCACAGGGTCATTTATGTATATTGTTAATAGCAACGGTCCTACGACACTCCCCTGCGGCACACCTGAAATTACTCTTACATCGGAAGACTTCTCTCCATTGAGAATGACATGCTGCGTTCTGTTATCTAGGATCTCATCACTCCAATCACACAATTGGTCTGATAATCCTTATGCTCTTACTTTGTTCATTAAACGACTGTGGGGAACTGTATCGAACGCCTTGCGGAAGTCAAGAAACACGGCATATACCTGGAAACCCGTGTCTATGGCCCTCTGAGTCTCGTGGACGAATAGCGCGAGCTGGGTTTCACAGGATCGTCTTTTTCGAAACCCATGCTGATTACTACAGAGTAGATTTCTAGTCTCCAGAAAAGTCATTATACTCGAACAAAATACGTGTTCCAAAAGTCTACAACTGATCGACGTTAGTGATATAGGTCTATAGTTCTGCACATCTGTTCGACGTCCCTTCTTAAAAACGGGGATGACCTGTTATTCCCAAGAATGGATCGACATTGAGTGACGTTTAGCTATCGAAGAAAAGCTGATGATGTGAGATTGCAGTGTTTTCAACCCATAGGAGGCACCAGAAACAGAGCGAGAGAGAAAAAAACGCCTACAACTCACATCTATTGGGAGGAGACTTCAGAACTCTTAACAACTTTTGTGAGATTCGCTGTGAGTAGCCAACAATACGAAGCTTCTGAAGTTTTGAATCTGCATATCATAAAAAATAATTTTTGACAAAAGGGATTTCAGTTCAAGAAGCAAATTAGTATTCCTGAACGTTTGACACGGCTCAGAAAAAAGAAAAGTTCGGCTTAACCATCAGAGGTAACGTCAGATATCTGAGCTGTTCCTATAAATGGTGATTCCAATTATAATGCACCACTTTTCGATAACAATTTTTATTAATTAGCTTCTTCCTGATCTTTTCAAACCATTGCTGCTTGTTTTATTTCGTGACATGCGTACACAAAATTGTTTATGTATATTGAACTTTTGTAAAACTTGGAGCATTGAACTGATTTAATCGACTAGTATAGTATTCTATTTTTTTTTACAGGAAAGTAATACATACGTTTAACTTTTATTGTGATCTCTCCTGTTGAGTTTAATAATTTGATTTTGTACGTTAAGCCTACAGGTTTTGCTTGTATCCCCATTTTTTAACGATGTTTTTAAAATGACCTTAATAATCCGGTATATTTGATAATCCGGCATTGACAGATCCCCAACTCTGCCAAATTATGAAGTTCCTACAGTATTATTCGCAGCAGTAAGACTTGGGAATAACTACGAGAGACAGGAAAACATCCAAACGCAGCAGGGAATAGATTGATGCGCATTGTTGTAACGAAAATAAACAGATTTCGTCTGGGCATATAGAAGGCGGTTGGATGATAGATGAACTAAGGAAGTGCTCTGCTGGATGCCAAGAAAAGAGAAAAGACACAACTGGCTATCCGGGAGAGGGTGGAGTATGTGAGAGCAGCATTCGTATGTACGGGGCGCGCCGGCCGGGGTGGCCGAGCGGTTCTAGGCGCTACAGTCTGGAACCGCGCGACCACTACAGTCGCAGGTGGAATCCTGCCTCGGGAATGGATGTGTGTGATGTCCTTAAGTTGGTTAGGTTTAAGTTGTTCTAAGTTCTAGGGGACTGATGACCTTAGAAGTTAAGTCCCATAGTGCTCAGAGCCATTTGAACCATTTTGAACCCACGGGGCACCGATATGGATGCATTCCACGCTTTCGTGCATTTGCGCACATGACCCCACAAGTAGTGAGTCGTGAGTAGTTCACACAGACTGAAGTATCCTAGAAGACGTGACTCACAAGGAAAGTATTCGGTCTCGAACAAACACATTTACACCACAATTCCGTGAGGGGACTAAAGGTCCACAACTGCACCGCTGATATTTCTTCATCTGAAATCCATTACAGTCGTCCATTAGAGGCCACTGAGTATGCTGTGACGAATTCGACCTCTTCACGCCGCTGGCTCATATGAGTCCAATAGAAACGGTGCAGTGCATACCTGAAGCTACATTTTGCGAAGTTGCAATTCGAACTTATTTGTGTAGTGAAGCGTCGTATGATTCGGAGACTGGTAATCAAACCTGCTTATGTATTACAGTTGGTTGAGACTCTGTTACGGCGAACTCTTCTTTGTGAAGTTGGCACTGGTGTAGTAGATGAATTGTTCGCATGTTTTCTGGTACCTATTAGTGTTCAAAAATATTATCACCGGTTAAAAACGCATACTGTTGTAACAATAACACGTAATTATGATGCTAGTGATGATAATGACGAACACAGTGCTGCAAGCGTTAGTGATACGGCAAGTTCGAGAAGAGGCAATGGAAACAGTGAAAGTGAATTCCAATCTTCTCTTGATAGAAAGTTTAAAGTCGAAAGTGTCATCACAGAGTTTGATATCACCACGCCAGAGAACATATACTATGATTATCACGTCAGTGGTTTCAACACAAATGACAAGCCCCCGAAAAGAAATCGTAAAATGAAGGCTAAAAGCAACATTAAAAGTGTACTAGACTATGTGACAAAGAAAAGGAAACGAAATACAGTTTTCAAAGAAATACGCTGCAGTCCAATGTCATCAAACAGTGTGTGTTGGCAAATATAGATGAAGCTCGAGAATGCGATTCTTCCATTCACTATTGACATTTACATCAGACGTTGGACGCAGATAAATATCTCGGGTGTACAGACTTCACAGCGGCATTAGAATTTATTACTAATTAGAAAAATGATTTTCGGATAACATCACGCCGTATTACTATGTTCCAAACACGAAATGATAAGGACGACAAAGAAGAGAGATTCAAACAGCTCAAACGTTTGCTGCTTAAGTCAATGCGCATGTCACCACATTCAAACATGTCCTGTATGGAATTATGATCAGGGTCGAACTATGAGCTTTCCTCGGAAAGAATGCTATCCATGAAAGGGGAGAGAAACAATGTCTCGACGTTGCGATTAGCTAGTACTGCAACACACAGCTATACAATCGATGTTGCTACATCAAGGGATGGACGATTGGCAGACAGACTCTACCCATTCTTTTAAGAACAAAATGGAAAGTTTGGGTCACATGTGAGGTTCAAAGATTAAAATGGCTCTGAGCACTATGGGACTTAACATCTATGGTCATCAGTCCTCTAGAACTTAGAACTACTTAAATCTAACTAACCTAAGGACATCACAGAACACGCAGTCATCACGAGGCAGAGAAAATCCCTGACCCCGCCGGGAATCGAACTCGGGAACCCGGGCGTGGGAAGCGAGAACGCTACCGCACGACCACGCACATGTGAGGGGAACGGTGTCCACCACGTGTGTTCGTAGATGCAAGTGTGAGCGGGAAGATGACGAAATAACATATGAAGACGTTTTCTCTGTCAGATTTGAATCCACATTTTCCGGCGAAGTCACTTGTGCCCTGTGACTCCTGGGCATAACAAGTACTACTGGAAGCCTCTAGAGGAAAAGACGTAGTTCCAAAAATCATTCCACGTAAAACTATCAAAGAGCTTGCACTAGAAGAGAATCGTTTCACAGCATCGAAGATGAAGAAGTGCTAACAGCTGTTAAAATGTGCATTAAACATGCAATTTTTTACTGCACATTTTTTTGCTTCGATTGATCGATCGTGACACATTCCTGAATATTGACCATTCCTCCACAACGGTAAAGATGCAGCAACGAGCTGGGGACACAGAGGATAGATGAAACCAGGGAGTGGGGGGATCGAGTTGGCAGGCAATGTACGGGCTGTTGCGGATGTGTTAGAGGAAAAGGAGAAGTTGTGGGAAAGGGATGGGGTTGTGGATGATCCACGTGGGGGACAGAGGCAGATACAGAAGGTGAGGCAGAGTGCATAGCATTCAAGGATTTGGAGGACTTTTGGAGGGGCAGAAATCCATGTGATGCTGGTATAAGAAAGGATAGGATGGATCACGGACTTGTAGGTGTGGCGGATTGTGGAAGGATGCAGTCCCCATGTCTGGCTGGACAGGAGTTTCAGGAGGTGGAGTCTATTGTGGGCTTTGTGACGGATTGTAAGGAGATGGGGATTCTAGGTGAGGTGACGTTGAGGGTGAGGCCAAGGTATTTCAGGGCAGGAGTGAGGTGGACAGGGCAACCGTAAATGGTGTAAAAATCGTGGAACTGGAAGGTGTGAGTGGTATGACCTATGATGATTGCCTGGGTCTTGGAAGGGGTGATGCAAAGGAGCCACTGGTTGCACCAGGTGGTGAACTGGTTGAGGTGGGTTTGAAGGGTACGTTGGGACTGTTCACAGGTAGGATAAAGGGCAAGGAAGGCGATGGCATCATCAGACAGGAGGAGGTGAACAGGGAGGGAAGGTTTGGGCATATATGCAGTGTACAAGAGATGGAGGAGAGGGGAAAGGACGGAACCTTGGGGCATGGCAGCCTGATAGAATGTACGGGAGTTGGCATTGTGGATAGTAACATAGGAGGAATGACAGGAGAGGAAGCAATGAGATGGACGAAATTGATGGGTATAGCGTAGGTCTGGAATTTAAAGAGGAGCCCGGGACGCCAGACATAGTCGCAGGCGTTCTGGAGGTCGATGGAAACAAAGACAGCAGAGTGATGGGAGTTAAGTTGGAGGGAAAGCAGATTGGTAAGGAGGTCCTGAAGCCACACAGGTTAAAGGGAAGGAGGTGGTGCGGGTTAGGGTGGTGATGAATACGTCAGGAGAGGAAGTACTCTAAGACTTTACTGAACTTGGAGGTGAGGCAGATCGGACGATAGGAAGAGGTGACAGAGGAGGGTTTGTTGGGTTTGGGGAACAGCAGGACACGGGAAGTTTTGTACAGGTCAGGGTAAAAGCTGGTGGAGAACAGGATGTTATAAAGGGTAGCAAGGGTAGCCAGGAAGGAGGGGGGTGATTCCTTGACGTGGGGGTAGGTGACACCGTCGTGACCAGGGGTGGTGTTGTGTTTGGAGCGGAAGACAAGTTTGATGTCGTGTGCAGCAATAGGAGTGTTCATGTCTGACAGAGGTAACTGATCTAAGTACTGGAAACTAGGGGCGAGTGATGGGACAGATGTATCAGTGCATTAAAGCTCAGTGGGGAAGAGGGAGTAATCAAAATGAGGATCGTCAGGAATGGAGAAGACCTTGGAGAGGTGGGATACAAAATGGTTATCGTTCATGAGGTTGTCAGGGAAGGGGCTGTTGTCGTGGAGAAGAGGGTAATGTGGGGCGGGATGGCTACCAGTAAGGCAGTGGAAGGCTGACCAGTACTTGGAGGATTTGTCAGGGGGGGGGGGGGGGTTGAGATGTGTACATGCCTGCAATTTCCGGTGGCAGACATCACACAAATTGACTTCCGGTATTTTACGTTACTGGTGGTTTCATGTTGTAATGAGTGGTTAACACGTAACGACTCATGGCTTAATTCAATTAAATTGTGCATATACTGAATAATTTACTTAAACAGTTACTTCATCACCTCACCCTTCCTGCCGATACTTATGGATTAACGATTTGTAGGATCACATAGACTCGCATAAGGAGACTTACACCTCCTAAAGAAAAGTGTCCAGACACTGCTATGTAATGCGGAATTGACCACTAGGTGTCGCGAGGAGCGGTCCCGGCACTACAAAATGAGGCGGAGAATATCGTTTTGCCAGCAGACAAGCAGTACCAGGAGAATGAGTTGGTCAGGAGATCTCAGTGGCATCTAATGTTGACTAGTCACTTGTATATCACCTAGTAACAAATCCATCAGGGCTCTATCAACCCTTGTGCAGCTGTCCAAGTCGATTGTTGGTGATCTGATTGTGAAGTGGAAACACGAAAGAACGACCTCTGTGTACTGACGGACAGGAACGTTCGAGCATTGCGGAGTCTGTTTGTAAAAAAATCGCTTGAAATCAGCGGCAGGAATCACTGTTGAGCTCCAGTAGTCCAGCTAGCACAATGACTGTGCGTAGGGAGCTAAAAGGAATGATCGAGCGGCTCCTCATAAGCCACATATTTGTGCAGTGAATACTAAGCGACGCTCGAGGTGGTGTAAAGAGGGACGCTGCTGGACAGTGAATGACTGGAGACAGGTGATTTGGAAAGATGAATCACGCTATATCCTGTGGCAGACCGATGGAAGGGTTCGTCTTTGGTGAACGCTTGGACAGCGTTATCTGCGGTATGTGCGCCCCTGGTAGCTGATTGGTCAACGCGACGAAATGTCATGCCTAACGGCCCAGGTTCAATTCCTTGCAGGGTCGGAGATTTTCTCCCCTCAGGGACTGGGTGTTGTGTAGTCCTTATCATCATCATTTCATCCCCATCGACATGCAAGTCGCCGAAGTGGCGTCAACTCGAAAAACTTGCACCAGGCGAACCGTCTACTCGACGGGAGGCCCTAGCCACAACGGCATTTCCATTACCTGCGATATAGTGGAGACGCGAAGTCTCGTAGGCGGCAGGCGACCATCGTTATATTATACTGTAATATCGAATTGGAGCTGAATAGGGCGCATCACAAAAGTAATAAAACCGGTAAAAATGACTTTATTAGTCAAATCGCTCACTTGACGCGTTTCGAATTTATTTCAATCATCAGATATCCACGTGTATAGAGGGTCATAGGATACGAGCGTTACTGGACGTATATGTAACATAAGCTGACAGACTACTACCTGCTATTGTGTGTAGTGCCAACATGAAATAGGGAGGGGCTGATATTGCGGTAAAAAAAAGGTGACTTTCATGGTCAGTGTGTGGTCCCCTTATTGCTCTTATTAAAACTCCAAATGTCCTGCATCAATAGAGAACCAATCAGGAGACGATGATTGTATCAGAATGATAGTGCAACCTTCCATCAAGCAGCATCTGTTAGGCAAAGGTTGGTGCGCAGTTACATTCGTGAAATAGACTGACCTGACCAGAGTCCAGACCCAAATCCAATGGAACACCTTTGGAGTGGGTTAGAACGTCGACTTCGCACAAAACATCAGCGTCCAAATCTCACTACCTTGTCGGGTTTCGGCTTTTGAGTAAGAATGGGCCGCGATTTCTCCACGTACATTCAGACACCTGAATGTCTGGCAACGTTCACTGCGGAGTCCAAGTCAACGTTGGACACACCCCACATTAATATCCACTAACAGGTGTCCGGTATTGTTGACCAGGTTGTTGTTGTTGTGTCCTTCAGTCCAGAGACTGGTTTGATGCAGCTCTCCATGCTACTCTATCCTGTGCCAGGTTCTTCATCTCTCAGTACCTACTGCAACCAACATCCTTCTGAATCTGTTTAGTGTATTCATCTCTTGGTCTCCCTCTACGCTTTTTACCCGCCACTCTGCACTCCAATACTAAACTGGTGATCCCTTGATGCCTCAGAATATGTCCTACCAACCGATCCCTCCTTCTAGTCTAGTTGTGCCACAAACTCCTCTCCTCCCCAATTCTATTCAATACCTCCTCATTAGTTACGTGATCTATCCATCTAGTCTTCAGCATTCTTCTGTAGCACCACATTTCGAAACTTCTATTCTCTTCTTGTGTAAACTATTTATCATCCACGTTTCACTTCCATACATGGCTACAATCCATACAAATACCTTCTGAAACGACTTCCTGACACTTAAATCTATAATAGATGTTAACAAATTTCTCTTCTTCAGAAAAGCTTTCCTTGCCATTGCCAGCCTACATTTTATATCCTCTCTACTTCGACCATCATCAGTTAATTTGCTCCCCGAATAGCAAAGCTCTTTTACTATTTTAAGTGTCTCATTTCCTAATCTAATTCCCTCAGCGTCACCCGATTTAATTCGACTACATTCCATTGTCCTCGTTATGGTTTTGTTGATGTTCGTCTTATATCACACAGGTCTTGTTCCTCCTGCTACCGAACTTCACTAATTCCCACTATATCTAACTTTAACCTATCCATTTCCCTTTTTAAATTTTCTAACTTACCTTCCCGATTAAGCATCTGACATTCCACGCCCCGACCCGTAGAACACCAGTTTACTTTCTTCTGATGACTACGTCCTCCTGAGTAGTTCCCGCCCGGAGATCCGAATGGGGAACTATTTTACCTCCGGAATATTTTACCCAAGAGGACGCCATCATCATTTAACCATACAGTAAAGCTGCATGCCCTCGGGAAAAATTACGACTGTAGTTTCCACTTGGTTTCAGCCGTTCGCAGTATCAGCACAGGAAGGCCGTTTTGGTTAGTGTTGATCAGGTAGAGTGTGCAAAAAACAGTCTTAATAAGTGATTGCACCACATTTTTAATCATTAAGATGCGAAGAGCGTTTGCACACACAGTTTGGATATCGCTATAGGCCACGAATTTCATTCCACTGGTAGAGATAAAATGAACCCAAAAAAAAAAAAAAAAAAAAAAAACCGAGGAGGTAGTATACTACTACCTGCTGCTATAGTTTTGAGAACAAATTCCTAATATGTAGCCCCCCGCAAGGATGCGTCGAAGAAGTCGGAAATACTGCGTCAGTTATTACGGACTGATGGTGCCGGGATTTCCGAACGATAAACTGATGAAGTGGCGAAGAATGATTTGGAAGGGAGGTCTGAAACAGGTAATTTCGGTACAAATACCCCGGATGGAAAGAAGTGACTCTTATAGAAGACGGTGCTTTCTTTTTCTTATAACTCGATAAATTGGCTGCTTGACCGGGGAATTCAGCGGCTTTGCGCAGAAAGTCTGAGAGGACCACTTAGATGAGGCCGCTTCGAAGAGGAAAGGGGAGATGGAGCTGCTCTGACAGTGGGGGTGGGGGAGCGTTCTTTGGCCATAATTGTGTCAGCTCTTCGGTTCAGAAAGCTGTGCTGGGGCCCAAGGACAAGCGTCCATTACGCTGAAATAAGAGCAGGAAACAGGAACTACGCCATATTTGGTCTGGCATCAAATGTGGCTGCTTTCTCATATGGAGCAGCTATTAAGGATTTGTTTTTTTCACAACTACGACTTTATGTACACTTCGTGATCCACTTGACGTGTACTTCGTAACTCACTGTAATCTACATGATGAAGAGTTCTTCACAAAATGCTAGCTTGTCTGTCTCGTCCTGCTCGCATACTGAGCGAAGGAAAGATTTCTTTCTTCGTGCCTCTGCAGCCGTGACCTCTCTCATCTTAAGTAGTGTGTAACTGGGCATTCTGGCCAGGAATTCACTGACATCAGTATCATCGTGCTCTTATCTCCAGTGTCGTATAATACACTACTGGCCATTAAATTTGCTACAACACTAAGATGACGTGCTACAGACGCGAAATTTAACTGACAGGAAGAAGATGCTGTGATATGCAAATGATTAGCTTTCCAGAGCATCCACACAAGGTTGGCGCCGGTGGCGACACCTACAACGTGCTGACATGAGGCAAGTATCCAACCGATTTCTCATACACAAACAGCAGTTGACCGGCTTTGCCTGGTTAAACGTTGTTGTGGTGCCTCGTGTAAGGACGAGAAATGCGTACCATCACGTTTCCGACTTTGATAAAGATCGGATTGTAGCCTATCGCGATTGCGGTTTATCGTATGGCGACATTGCTGCTCGCTTTGGTCGAGATCCAATGACTGTTAGCAGAATATGGAATCGGTGAGTTCAGGAGGGTAATACGGAACGCCGTGCTGGATCCCAACGGCCTCGTATCACTAGCAGTCGAGATGACAGGCATCTTATCCGCATGGCTGTAACGGATCGTGTAGCCACATCTCGATCCCTGAGTCAACAGATGGAGACGTTTGCAAGAAAACAGCCGGCCGGTGTGGCCGTGCGGTTAAAGGCGCTTCAGTCTGGAGCCGCGTGACCACTACGGTCGCAGGTTCGAATCCTGCCTCGGGCATGGATGTGTGTGATGTCCTTAGGTTAGTTAGGTTTAAGTAGTTCTTAGTTCTAGGGGACTGATGACCACAGCAGTTAAGTCCCATAGTGCTCAGAGCCATTTGAACAATTTTTTGCAAGACAACAACCATCTGCACGAACAGTTCGACGACATTTGCAGCAGCATGGACTATCAGCTCGGAGACCATGGCTGCGGTTATCCTTGACGCTGCATCGCAGACAGGAGCACCTGCGATGGTGTAGTCAACGACGAACCTGGGTGCACGAATGGCAAAACGTCATATTTTCGGATAAATCCAGTTCTGTTTACAGCACATTGGAAGCGTGTATTCGTCATCGTCATACTGGTGTATCAGCCGGCGTGATGGTATGGCGTGGCATTGGTTACACGTCTCGGTCGCCTCTTGTTCGCATTGACAGCACTTTGAACAGTGGACGTTAGATTTCAGATGTGTTACGACCCGTGGCTCTACCCTTCTTTCGATCCCTGCAAAACCCTACATTTTAGCAGGATAATGCACGACCGCATGTTGACGGTCGTGTACGGGTCTTTCTGGATACAGAAAATGTTCGACTGCTGCCCTGGACAGCACATTCTCCAGATCTCTCACCAATTGAGAACGTCTGGTCAATGGTGGCCGAGCTACTGGCTAGTCACAATACGCGAATCACTACTCTTGATGAACTGTGGTACCGTGTTGAAGCTGCATGGGTAGCTGTACATGTACACGCCATCCAAGCTCTGTTTGACTCAATGCCCAGGCGTATCAGGGCCGTTATTACGGCCAGAGGTGGTTGTTCTGGCTAGTGATTTCTCAGGATCTATGCACCCAAATTGCGTGAAATGCAATCACGTGTCAGTTCTAGTATACTATATTTGTCCAATGAATACTCGTTTATCATCTGCATTTCTTCTTGGTGTAGCAATTTTAATGGCCAGTGGTGTAGCTGAGACAGTCGCGTATGTCACGTCAGCATGAGAACCTCCTTATCTACAGCGCGATACTAGGAATCGTGACATCTGGCTTCATGCCTAGGTGGGGAAGGGGGGGGGGGGTAGGGGAGGACCTCCCCCACCCCTACGTCTCCTCTCTAGGCAGCCAATGGCACGCGTGTTGTGAACACGAAATACCTTTCCCCATCTCGCTCCGAATGCTCCTGCTCAGCAGCCAATGATGTGCAAGCTTGGCTGAGCAATGTTTTTTTATAATAATGTGATGCGCATGCATCACCGTTTGCTGTGCAGTATGAAGCTCTACCAATGGCAGTGTTCAGCTAGGTTGAATAAGAAGACTACCAACAAACATTTTTTGTCATTCCATCTCTAGTTATTAATAATATGTGTTTATCTTGTTACTTTCGTTATTAGGTCGTTATTTATTTAGATTGATGAAAAGGTAGATTTTAGATAGATGAATACTTACTGTGACTACTTACATTACTTACGTGGTGGAGGACTGGATACGCATTTTAAAAATGGTAAAGAGTACCAGCATATTCAGGATGGCGTGCTGGTGGAGTCAGTGACATACAAAGAAACTAATTTGTTCATATATGTCAGCTATAATATGCTGATGTCATATGTTCGCTACTGAGCACGGGTGTGGAGCTGTGCAGGTGCTTGGGTTTTGTTTTGATACTCTACTAATTCTGTTAACCCACCAGTTGTAAATAGGAAAATAAATCCTAGAGCTCATAATAATGGTGGGATAAACTTGAATTTAGTTCCATATAATGTAGCTAGTCATCTGAATACCTTAATTCCTGTAGGTACAGCAATAATTATTGGTGCTGATGTGAAGTATGCTCGTGTGTCAACATCCATTCCTACTGTAAATCTATGATGTGCTCATACAATAAATCCTATTAATCCAATTGATAACATGGCGTAAATTATAAGTACGTGTGCAGGCATGCTGCACTCTGCATATGTGCAGGTGCACATGCAGGTGGACCAGATAACGGAAACGCAGCAATATGTACATTGGACATATGTATGAACTACAACTGACTCTCACTCCCAGGAAAAGCGCTAAAGCAGTGGTATGTGCAGATGGGTCCTACACATGCACTTCTCGCTGCCATGAAAAACGCGAGTACTGCAACTAACCCCTGCACTTCATGCTGACAACATGCACCAAAATTGCAAGTATTGGTTGCCAAGTGGGGCCACTTGGATAGGGGGTGAGGGGTGCTTTATGCTGACCACACACATGCCATTGGCTGCCGAGCGGCGACACACAGGGGGCAGGGAACCCTTCCTTCCCCTCCCTTTGTCCTCCTTGGCACGTGGCCTGATGCAATGTTGCTGATGTCATGACGATAAACAAGTGCGGATGCTCATATGACGTGAACAATTCTCTCAGCTGAAATATGACAGCTCACGTAAATATGCTGACGTCATCGAATTTCTGATCAGGACGTCCAGTGCCACCACTATCGTATTCTCATCATTCCTACGCGAAATATTCGACTGTGACAACAGTATGATCATAGTAGTCCTTGAATACAGGTTCTTTAAATTTACTGAAAAGGGTTTCGCGAGAGCAGTCTTCCGAGACTGCCTACAATTTCCTCCAGAATCTCTGTTACATTTCATCATGGACTACACCGACCTGTTACGATCGCAGCAGAACGTCGCTGCATTCGTCTTATGTTTGTAGTCGTGCCTGCCTAATATGGACTTCAATGCTGGAGCAGCATTCTGGAATTGCTTTTCTGTAAACAATTTTGCACAGCTCCAAGTATTTAAAAAACGATATGAAGAATTACGAAAAACTGCTGTCATGTTTGCCTGCTTGTGGTCGACGAATAATGGTCATCAATAAGTAGATACACATTCAAGCAGCTTTTGGTGGATCGTGGTGTCGTCGTGTAAATTCTGGAATTGGTTGCCTGTGACTGACTGGATTTACAGATGAACTGGACTTTCCCTAAAACCCTCCGTAAAATCTAAGACTTCCATACGCCTTTGCTAATACTGATTTTATATTCTGTCATTATATATTATAACGTACCAACTACGTTGCGTAGTATTGTATAAATGTCTCCCATTCTGTATTTTATGTACCTGTACTTAAAATCCGATCTATGTTGTTAATAATTGTCTCTATATACAAAACGCAAGTTGCCGGCTGACTGACTCACCCACTCACTCATGGTAGCCCAGCCCAAACCGCTGTGGATAAAAACTTGAAATTTTCAAATGGTGTTGATCTTATACTGTAGGCGTCATTTAAGAAGGAATTTTTCGAAATCCTGAGAGGGAGAAAGAGGGGATGAAATGTGTTTTGAAAATATGTCGCTATAAAGGCAAGTTTGAAGACAGACCTTCGAAAATTGGTATTTAGTTCCTCGGGCAGAAATAAAGAAATTCGTGTTTCAGCATTTTTGGAAATTTAACCCCTAAGGGAGTGAAACAGTGGGCGAATGTTTGATTGAAAATAAATCATTATTAAAGAACTACAAAAATATTTTTAAAACTACGTCTATGAAAAGCGGTATTTGACTTTTCAGTCACAAATTTTAAAAAAATGCGTGTTTCAGTGATGTTGGAAATTTAATCCCTTAGGTGGTCAAATAGAGGATGAAACATTTTAGGCAAATATTTCGTTCTAATAAAAATGTTAAGCTAAATTTATGAAAATCGGTATTTCATTTCTCGGTTCGATATAAAGGAATATGTGTAAGCGGATGAAAGTTTCTATGGAAATATCACCATAAGAACTCAAAAGGTAAGATCAACAAAGACGTCCGACTCCAGCTATCAGAATCGGTTTTTGGTCGGAAGTAAGTGATGGCTGTATCATTTGCGCGGAAAATCAGAGAGTAACTTGAAAGTTCTGGAACAATCATACGTGAGCTGAAAAAAGGGCGCGGAACACCTATGTCGAAGGGGAACTCCCATACTGGTTTGCAATGCTATCTCGTTATATTACGAACGCAGTGCAATAGTCCCTGTAGGTTAAGAACTACACTAGAGAGCCAAAGAAATTGGTATAGGCATGCATAATCAAATACCGAGATATGTAAACAGGGAGAATACGGCGCTGCTGTCGGCAGCGCCTATTTAAGACAAAAAATGTCTGGCGTAGTTGTTAGATCGGTTACTGCTGCTACAATGGCAGGTTATCAAGATTTAAGTGAGTCTCAACGTTGTGTTACAGGCGGCGCACGAGCGATGGGACACAGCATCTCCGAGGTAGCGAGCGAATGGGGATTTTCCCGTAAGACCATTTCACGAGTGTCCCGTGAATATCAGGAATACGGTAAAACAGCAAATCTCCGACATCGCCGTGGCCAGAGAAAGATCCTTCAAAAACGGGACCAACGATGACTGATGAGAATCGTTCAACGTGATACAAGTGCAGTCTTTCTGCAAATTCCTGAGTATTTCAATGCTGGGTCATCAACAAGTGTCAGCGTGCGAAACATTCATCGGAACAACATCGATATGGACTTGACTGCACGACACAAAGCTTTACGCCTCGCCTAGGCCCGTCAACACCGACAATGGATTGTTGATGACTGGAAAGATGTTACCTGGTCGAATGAGTCTCGTTTCAAGTTGTTTCGAGCGGATGGACGTGTACGGGTTTGGCGACAACCTCATGAAGCCATGGACCCTGTATGTCAGCAGGGGACTGTTCAAGCTGGTGGCGGTTCTGTAATGTTATGCGGCGTGTGCAGTTGGAGTGATATGAGACACCTGATACGTCTAGATACGGCCTGACAGGTGACACGCACGTAAGCACTTTTTCTGCTCACCTGCATCCATTCACGTCTATTGTGCATTCCGACGGACTTGGGCAATTGCAGCAGGACAATGCGACGCCCCACAAGTCCAGAATTACTATAGAGTGGCTCCAGGAATGCTCTTCTGAGTTTAAACACTTTCGTTGGCCACCAGACTTCCCAGACATGAACATTATTGGGCACATCTGGGATGCCTTGCAACGTGCTGTTCAGAAATCTTCACCCGTCGTACTCTTACGGATTTATGAACAGACCTGCAGGATTGATTGTGTCAGTTCTTTCCATCACTAGTTCAGACATTATGTGTTAAAGAATGACGAAATTCCTCCAGTTGCATTAAGGTGTTGGTTTTATATGCAACTAGTATCGATGTTGTTACATCATTTTCAGGCCCATACTTGTTGACAGTAACCATATGTGTCTAACACTAGTAGTCAGTGGTGAGATAGGCGTGTTCCATGGGGAAGGCAGGTAGTAACTCCCTGTCCTCTACTACAACTCTCTACTGGGCTACCTTTGGGGCAGGTCATGTACACGAACGTTCCGCTGGAAACTTTACTTCGAGTGTCAAAAACAGCATCTGAATAGCAAGTGTTATTATCGTGCTCTATTTACAGGGATGTAACAAGTCGTGTAGGAACTGACTATCGACCGTGTGTGTACTACAATCCCTCATTGAGACGATCTTTGGAACTACGGAAGGTCCGCGTTATCAAGTCAAAATGCCGTTTTACTATAATGGTACTGCATAGCTTTACACTTGCGAGAGTTCCAGATGTGTTGTGTCCATTGTTCAGTCACGGACATGCGCTACTGGCCGCACGTTCTAAGTATTGAGCTCCTGTCGTTTGGTGCAGCAGTATAACGCTCATGCGAGCAAATATTTCATTAGAATCCTTGGTTAAAGACCAGAGCGGCAGTGCCACCTTCGTTACATAATATTTTACAGTTATACACTACTGGCCATTAACATTGCTACACCACGAAGATAACATGTTACAGACGCGAAATTTAACCGACAGGAAAATATGCTGTGATATGCAAATGATTAGCTTGTCAGAGCATCCACACAAGGTTGGCGCCGGTGGCGACACCTACAACGTGCTGACATGAGGAAAGTTTCCAACCGATTTCTCATACACAAACAGCAGTTGACCGGCGTTGCCTGGTGAAACGTTGTTGTGATGCCTCGTGTAAGGAGGAAAAATGAGTACCTTCACGTTTCCGACTTTGATAAAGGTCGGACTGTAGCCTATCGCGATTGCGGTTTATCGTATGGCGACATTGCTGCTCGCGTTGGTCGAGATCCAATGACTGTTAGCAGAATATGGAATCGGTGGGTTCAGGAGGGTAATACGGAACGCCGTGTTGGATCCCAACGGCCTCGTATCACTAGCAGTCGAGATGACAGGCATCTTATCCGCATGGCTGTAACGGATCGTGCAGCCATGTTTCGATCCCTGAGTTAACTGATAGGGACGTTTGCAAGGCGACAACCATCTGCACGAACAGTTTGACGACGTTTGCAGCAGCATGGACTATCAGCTCGGAGACCATGGCTGCGGTTACCTTTGACGCTGCATCACAGACAGGAGCGCCTGCGAAGTTGTACTCAACAACGAACTTGGGTGCACGAATGGCAAACGTCATGAACCCAGGCTCTGTTTACAGTATCAGGATGATCGCATCCGTGTTTGGCGACATCGCGGTGAACGCTCATTGGAAGCGTGTATTCGTCATCGCCATACTGGCGTATCACTCGGCGTGATGGTGTGGGGTGCCATTGGTTACACGTCTCGGTCACCTCTTGTTCGCATTGACGGCACTTTGAACAGTGGACGTTACATTCCAGATGTGTTACGACCCGTGGCTCTACCCTTCATTGGGTCCCTGCGAAACCCTACATTTCAGCAGGATAATGCACGACCGCATGTTGCAGGTCCTGTACGGGCTTTTCTGGATACAGAAAATGTTCGACTGATGCCCTGGCCAGCACAGTCTCCAGATCTTTCACCAATTGAAAACGTCTGGTCAACGGTGGCCGAGCGACTGGCTCGTCACAATACGCGAGCCACTACTCTTGATGAACTGGGGTATCGTGTTGAAGCTGCATGGGCAGCTGTACCTGTTCACGTCATCCAAGCCCTGTTTGATTCAATGCCCAGGCGTATCAAGGCCGTTATTACGGCCAGAGGTGGTTGTTCCGGGTAGTGATTTCTCAGGATCTATGCACCCAAATTGCGTGAAAATGTAATCACAAGTCAGTTCTAGTATAATATATTTGTCCAATGAATACCCGTTGGTATCTGCATTTCTTCTTGGTGTAACAATTTTAAAGGCCAGTAGTGTATATACGTTCTAAATTCATAGCGTATCTGGTAATCTTTTTTTGGGTACTAAAAATTGCTTATTACGAATAGTTTTATTCTGTAGTAAGTATCTGGTTCATAATAAAGTTAATGACAAACATCAGTAATCTGATACAAATTATATATTTCGTACTATAATTTAAGATTTCGTTTGATTGCAGACTGTTGGGCTCACGTGCGTACATACCAAACAATATTCAATAAGCACTGCTAACCCAACTGCATCGCTAAGATTCTTCACAAAATGGTTTAAGTGTTGCTTTTTTATACATTCTTTGGTTTTGGTTTTAGTTGTCTCGAGCTCCATAAAGTAGAAGGTCGCAAAGGTAGAGGAGGCTGTAGGTAACACCTGTTTTTTCATTTCAACGTATCTCTTACTGTTTTTTTAGACGTAAGACTAGTTAAACCAAATGCGGTAAGCCAATATGTTGTGAAAATCTGTATTTCTATAATGTTCCACTGCTAAGAAACTTGTTTGTCACAAATACTTAATTAATTCACAAATATTGTTCCACGCATTTTGTTTCTCATTCAAAAGCCAGGACAATTAGAAACTTCTATCTTTTACTCTTGAAATGCTTACTTAAACTGAACCTACGGTCTCTTTACTTGTTTTTATCATTTCCACACTGACTTACACAATTTTCCCGGTCAAATACAACTCATCCTATTCTTTTATGACCCACAATATACAAAGGCAACGCAATCTGACTGCAGATAATGAACGCAAAAGAATGGCCGAGAATTATAAGAAATCCTAACAATAACCTACACTTTCTCATCAGTCATTTACCTCAAGAAAAATCTTCATGACACTAAGTATAGCGAATACAGCAAGCAGCAACTTCAGCCAGCTAAACAAAAAGATTCTGCCTACTGTAGGCTCTAACTATTAACAGGAATGTGGTTAGCAAAGGAGAGATTTTGTTGCAGAGCAAACAATGTATTTAGCAGATTTTACCTTAATCATGTGACATCCAGATCCAAAAATTATATAATCGTCAATAATTCCATTGTCTAAGAATTGGCAAATAAATTAATCATCATTTTACAATCCATATCCAACCAATACTAAATCTCCATGACGGACACTCGTCCAAACCGTCCACTCGCGCTAACACTGCTAACCTCCAACACTGCTAACTATTAACATCCAACTGCGAGTCCCTCCAACCACAGAGTATCTTAGCGAGGGCGCAGAGTTCTGTCAGTCTATAGCGCTGCCAACATACAAATATATAAACGGGCTACTTACAAATTGTGCGAGCTGAATGATTTTGCCGAAACACCAGGACATTTATGTGAAACTTGGGACTGTCCCGGCAAAATCAGGACGTCTGATCAGTCTGATTATGGCGCGCAAGGAAGGTATTCGCCATATAAGCTGTCTTTCGTATATTCTCGTCAAAAAAGAAAAAGAATTAGCTGCGAAACACTACTCTAATTACCAAGCCCTTGCTAATTAGAGGTACAGATTCAGGGAGAACAATACGCCTTTTAATAAAAATTGATGGTTCATAATTTTTTATTTGTTACTAATCTGCTACTTCCGAATCTCTCTCAGTTTATTAACGTTAGTTCTAAATAGTGACAGCTTGTACTAACGAGGGCGGAAGACCTGGACTACTATACTTGAATGGAGAATCGACGAGACGCCAATTTGTCTTTGTCTGAGGCGCTCTTGGCATCCTACAAACTGTACCATTGTCGTTGTCACGCGGTCTGCCCTGGTTAATTGAATGGCAGCTGTTCACTCCAATAACTGGAACCTCACATTCTACCGAAACAAATTATATTCTCTTTAGATTTAGGTTTTGTTTAAAAAAAGCGTTCTTCCAGTTACAGTGATGTTGTTGTTGTTGTTGCGGTCTTCGGTCCTGGGACTGGTTTGATGCATCTCTCCATGCTACTCTATCCTGTGCAAGCTTCTTCATCTCCCACTACCTACTGCAACCTACATCCTTCTACGCTTTCCTTTCCATTGTCAGGCTACATTTTATATCCTCTCTACTTCGACCATCATCAGTTATTTTGATCCCCAAACAGCAAAACTTCTTTACTACTTTAAGTGTCTCATTTCCTAATCTAATTCCCTCAACATCACCCGACGGAATTTGACTACATTGCATTACTTTTGTTTTGCTTTTGTGTTCACCTTATATCCTCCTTTCAAGACACTGTCCATTCCCTGCTCTTCCAAGTCCTTTGCTGTCTTTGACAGAATTACGATGTCATCGGCGAACGTCAAAGTGTTTATTTCTTCTCCATGGATTTTAATACCTACTCCGAATTTTTCTGTTGTTTTCTTTACTGATTGCTCAATATACAGATTGAATAACATTGGGGAGAGGCTACAACCTTGTCTCACTCCCTTCCCAACCACTGCTTCCCTTTCATGTCCCTCGATATTATAATTGCCATCTGGTTTCTGTAAAAATTGTAGATAGACTTTTGCTCCCTGTATTTTACCCCTGCCCCCTTCAGAATTTGAAAGAGAGTATTTCAGTCAACACTGTCAAAAGCTTTCTCTAAGTCTACAAATGCTAGAAACGTAGGTTTGCCTTTCCTTAATCTATCTTCTAAGATAAGTCGTAGGGTCAGTATTGCCTCACGTGTTCCAATATTTCTACGGATCTTCCCCGAGGTCGGCTTCTAGCAGTATTTCCATTCGTCTGTAAAGAATTCGCGTTAGTATTTTGCAGCCGTGACTTATTAAACTGATAGTTTGGTAATTTTCACATCGGTCAACACCTGCTTTCTTTGGGATTGGAATTATTATATTCTTCTTGAAGTCTGAGGGTATTTCTCCTGTCTCATAAATCTTGCTCACCAGATGGTAGAGTTTTGTCAGGACTGGCTCTACCAATGCTGTCAGTAGTTCTAATGGAATGTTGTCTACTCCCGGGGCCTTGTTTCGATTTAGGTCTTTCAGTGCTCTGTCAAACTCTTCACGCAGTATCGTACCTCCCATTTGATTTTCATCTACATCCTCATCCATTTCCATAATATTGTCCTCAAGTACCTCACCCTTGTATAGACCCTTGTATATACTCCTTCCACCTTTCTGCTTTCCCTTCTTTGCTTAGAACTGGGTTTGCATTTGAGCTCTTGATATTCATACAAGTGGTTCTCTTTTCTCCAGAGGTCTCTTTAATTTTACTGTAGGCAGTATCTATCTTACCCCTACTGAGATAAGCCTCCACATCCTTACATTTCTCCTCTAGCCATCCCTGCTTAGCCATTTTGCACTACCTTCGATCTCATTTTTGAGACGTTTGTATTCCTTTTTGCCTGCTTCATGTACTGCATTTTTATATTTTGTCCTTTCATCAATTAAATTGAATATTTCTTCTGTTAACCAAGGGTTTCTACTAGCCCTCGTCTTTTTACCTACTTGATCCTCTGCTACCTTCACTTCTTCATCCGTCAAAGCTCCCCGTTCTTCTTCTACTGTATTTCTTTCCCCCATTCCTGTCAATTGTTCCCTTATGCTCTCCCTGAAACTCTGTACAACCTCTGGTTTGGTCAGTTTATCCAGGTCCAATCTCATTGAAGTCCCACTTTTTGCAGTTTCTTCAGTTTTAATCTAGAGCGATTCCAAGATGGAATTAATATTCTTTCGCCACACCACTAAGCCTGCAACCTTCCAATGTGGCTTTTTAGTATTACCTCTAAATACTCATACGATGAAACGTGCTGATGATGTTCTCCTCCAGCCTTGTAATCGAATACTCTCGGCTTCTTTCTCGTTGTCAGGCTTTAGCTTGTGTTTATTCACATGTAAATAGAGATGCCGTTTATTACACCAAATGGGGATTGTGTCCACGTCGTCCTACATTTGTTTACGATCGACCAGAGTTTAGACTTATCTGAAGACAAACAACATGGTTACGAACAATCTGATGGCGCCGCTGACCTCACCTGATCAATCGATTGTAATATATCTGAGATATTTTGTGGTTCCATTGCACTTCTTTGGGGCACACCCGATGCTGTTTTCCTTCCCGTTCAGTATTAGCCGTCCAGTATAACATATTGCAAACTGATAGTAAAAAGCCAGTAAACATCCGATTGTTTCAAGAATCGAACTCCCATGTGTAAAGGAACTTCAAATATCAGAGTACTTTACAAATCAGTTAATGTGTTAAATATTTGACGTTCTGAACCTAAGCGAGAAAAGGTTTAGTAAATATTAGAAATTACGCTTAGCCGGAGGGGATGGGCGAGCGGTTCTAGGCGCTACAGTCTGGAACCGCGAGACCGTTGCGGTCGCAGGCTCGAATCCTGCCTCGGACATGGATGTGTGTGATGTCCTTAGGTTAGTTAGGTTTAAGTAATTTTAAGTTCCAGGGGACTGATGACCTCAGAAGTTCAGTCCCATAGTGCTTAGAGCCATTGGAACCATTTGAATCAAATTATCCTTAAAGTTTCTTCGAAGTCTCTAAGTGCTCTCATTATGAAACACTGGATGGATAAAATTTGGGTAATTTACACTCCGTTTGAAGGGAAAGCTAGTTCTTCATGCATCTCAATGTTTATGACGCATATCTTCTGAATTGTGTGTCGTACGATAACATAATTTTAGAGGTATATTGAGTGGTATCTCAGGAAGCTGTCTGCGAACTGTGTTACAAATACAGTCCGTAGTACAGAAATAATAAATTAAAACGTCATGTCTGATGCTGAATTATTACTACATAAACAGCGAAAAAGTAGTAAGCGACAAACGTTATACCATTCATCATTTTGTGGTGGAAATCGTTAAGGCTTTCGTGGCCACTTGTTGACAAACTGCCTGTTGGCTTCTGTCTCGGATTCTTCGACCGACGTTCATCTGATGATTTTACTGACGTTTCGCCAACACGAGTGGCTGGCATTGTCAAAGCTTCACCCTCCATTACCGGTGGTGAAATCAGATGAATGTCGGCCGAAGAACCCGAGACAGAAGCCAATAGGCATTTTGTGGTGGGTGTGAGCGAGAAAAAAACTCCTTAAAGGTTGAAATTATTTGTGTCATTCCATGGAAGTAGGTAAGTGGTTTCATTTTCAATACTAGAAGAATAAATTCCGGATATTTGTGCGCCGTCAGTATAATACTTCTCTTATTGTGTTAAACATAAGATTATATCTTTTAATCGGTAGATTATGACAGCATTTTTAAATTTTTAAATGCGGTCAATAATTGCGCGAATTATTGCCGATCAAACTTTTTTTAGCCCTGGAAGTCGCTGGATAGGCAACCTGCAAACGTGTCTGTTCACCATGTTCCGCGTTAGTCTCACAGTAAACATAGATCTCTGACGTTTTACGCATTTTCAGGGCTGTGGAGCTAGTCATCTTACAATCACAAAGAACGTTTACGCAATTAGTTTGTGCAGGCTTATCTGGTTGACGTTTTCAGTGGACAGCTGATATGAATCGAATAAAAATTCATCTCTCAAACCTGAACCCCTTCGCGTCAAATCTCCGGAGGCACCCAGTCATAGGCACGCCACTTAAGTTGGCAAAACCGCCAAGGCTTCTAAAACGGCTGTTAACGTAATTTTGGTAGTTTTAGAAACGTTCAGTTTAGCGTGAAGGCTTGGAATCCGCGATAGTTGGTTTACAGTATAGATTCTGGGAGTCAGTCACATATGTGTGAAGTTTCTCCGTCCAATCTTTGGTATCGATAGTAACGATGCCACAAAGTTTCAAAGGTTGGCACTACCACTAGACACCGACGGCAGCGCCCTCTAGTTGGTGCTGTGCAGCTCTAAGAGCTCCACTGCAGATTCGCCCATTTTCATCAGGTGCAGCCAGCCAGGAAACTCCGCTTCAGTTTGCTCTCCATACGACGGGTCTAAGACTTCGCATCTGTACAAAGTTATGTATTCTTTCTCGCACCAGTAAACCATTTTTACTCACTGCAGTACCGACGTATTTTTCCTGCTCCTTCTCCTACCCACGCGGTGCCTTCCAGGCGGGATACAAAACAATCCTATCTACATTATTAGAAGACAATGTGTTACAGCTTTGTTTCAGAAATATAGTAAGGCGGAACCTGCCTTTTCAGTGTTCTTGAAACATATGGTCTGTTAGGGGAGTACGTCCAAAAAGTTTCGAGACTGCATTAATAGAAAACAGAGAAACGTTAACATGGTGCTTTTAATGCTTAATTTGTTCCCCATATTCTCTCCCCGCGTGAATGCAACGCAGGGTACGTTCACACAACGATATGAAACTGTCAGAAAACTCCCTCTTCGGGATGTTGTTGAATTCGTGCCACACATTGGCTTGAATGACGTCTTTATTCATCTGAATTTGAGCACTTTATCGTTTTGTGGTAGGTTAGTATCGATAACAATAAGACTCGTCAACCGTGATGACTATTTCCGATAAAGAATTGACACATTTTGATACTTCAGTAATGTGCAACAAGTCTCCACGTGTTGTTGTATTCATTCTGGAATCAAGATACGTAGGACAAACTTAGCACACACTTTTCTCTTCTTCAGCAAATCCTGCACGGCTCTTGAACACCTGATTTAGAGATGTTGCCCCATTACAATTTGTGACACACTATGGTCGCACTTCTACTACTTAATACTGCCTGCTCAGAACTGATTGGCCGAATTTACATTTGTTGTTTGCATTTGTTAATTCAAGCAGCAACAGCAATTACTACTGCGCTGCAGTTGCTTGTGCGCCAGAAATAAAATCAGTCTTGGAACTTTTTGGACGGACGGCGTCTTCTAATTCATCGTTATGCTCACTTTTGTGCAATGAGCGACTTCCGCCTACCACACGCCTCTGCTCCACATTTCCTTCCCGAGCGCTCTGCTCCCAGCAGCCCTCGGGCTTCCTTCCCTTCCCTTGCCTTCAGCGTTCCTATTGAACACAATTTTGGTGACGTCATCTGCTTGTATTCCAACCCAGTGTCATTTCCGCACTTTCACTGTAATGATGACTGGTCTGCCTCTTAAGTTTCCAGAAAATTTCATCTGCTATCATGCTGGTATGCTCATTCCAGACATGAAACGGAGACAATTATTGACAAAAGTTGCGTTACGCAATGGACATCTGTGTTAGTATATTTTATTAGAGACTATCGATTTCGGTCTGTGATCAGGCCATAATCGGGTACAAATCACATTTCAGCGATGAATTTGCATAACTGCAATAACAGTTATCAGATGTATACTATTTCATAATTAATAGCAGCTATACATACGTAACATATACATCCATTTAACCTCATATACGTTTGTGTGTGACTGAGATTTATTCTCCCAAGTTTCGAGAAATTACTACTTCTGCAACTTTTGTCAATAATTGTCTCCGTTTCATATCTGGAATGAGCAGACCAACGTGACGGCAGATGAAATTTTATGGGAACTTAAGAGGCAGACCAGTTATCGTCACAGGGAAAGTGCGGAAATGGCACTGGGTTGGAATGCAAGAAGATGACGTCACCAAATTTGTATTCAATAGGAACGCTGAGGGCAAGGGAAGGGGAAAAAGCCCGAGGGCTACTGGGAGCAGAGCGCTCGAGAATGAAATCTGGAGCAGTGGCGTGTGGTACGCGAAGTCTGTCCTATCAGAAAAGCCAGCATAATGGAGCAGTGCTCTACCTGTCCTGCGTCTCAATGAGGTACAAAAGTTATGATGACGACGATGACTGCTTCTACAAATACCTATCCCTCTCACGTGCTAATTTATCTTCAGGTCCTGATATTGCAAAGAAGTGATAATTTTTACCCTATCTTTACCACTGACGGAAATGCAGTGCCATTAACTTACTGGAGAATTTTTTCTTAATTATGCAACTAACACGTTTCTCAAACATTTATATAACCTGGTGGCGTGCCCCGAGGAAGCATAAGAGACCTGCGGTTTGTTCTAAATAAACATAAACAATTACAATATTGCCACGAAAGTGTCGTTAAGAAGAACGATTGCAGCGTTCTTCTTAACAATAGGCAGCGACTTTCAATTAAAATGTCCTCCCCTGTACGGGATTTACATAATGTGCGTACGAGTGCAGATGGTGATGCAGGAACGACGACATATGGAAGTTTGGGTCTGACTGTGATTCGTTCACGGATACCGAAAGCGTTTAAGGCGACCGCCCGTGTAGAGCGGGAAATCCCTTTTACAGCTGAAGGTAGTTCGTATTCGCTTTCTTGGGGAACGCGAGATATTACGTCTGTTTTACTCTGTGACTTTCCGTCGACTGCTACGAACTGTGGCCTTTCTGACAGCAAATCACGACTCCAGTTACGCAACTGAGATGATACTGCATCGACAGGCAATTTTATTGGAAATGTGTAATGGTACTTGAATTACGTAACCATTACGGCACCTCGCCTCAACCTCTCGGTACCAGCAATATTCTACTGTGTTTCTGTAAAATAGTTAACGTATTTCTGTGACAACATTCAGATTTGATTTCATTAATGTAGAAGTGATTTGATACATCGATATGTTTGTATTGCAATGATATTATTCTTATGTGTGTTCTTTCTTTTGTCACTATGATCTTTGACGTACTTGTAACTCTGAATTTTGGGCACGTAAGCGGTTATTAGAGAATCAAGTCTTGGTCGTCATGTTGAAAAGACGCAAATTGTAGTCAGTTTATGAAATGAGAACTTTAACAGTGAGGAAGATATTTTCAAGTATGTTTTATATTGTGAAGTGATGTTGCAGCAAAAGAAATAAAAACCGAGCGAGGTGGCGCGGTGGTTAGACACTGGACTCGCATTCGGAAGGACGACGGTTCAATCCCGCGTCCGCCCATCCTGATTTAGGTTTTCCGTGATTTCCCTAAATCACTCCAGGCAAATGCCGGGATGGTTCCTCTGAAAGGGCACGGCCGACTTCCTTCCCCATCCTTCCCTAATCCGATGAGACCGATGACCACGCTGTCTGGTCTCCTTCCCCAAACCAACCAACCAACCAAAAGAAATAAAAAAGAAGTGTAACTTAAATTCGGAGTGCTGATTACTATTTTACATCACCATTGTCCTAACTTGCAAAAGTTTAATCTTGAAGAATGGTTTATGAAACACATCTATAAAACTTTTGAATATCGAAGAATAACACCTAGGCCTCTTTGCATCCGAGCTTGGAATCATCACTACCTAGATTTTCGACAATTGAGCCATGAGTTCACAACGAGACCAGCGTGGGAAACACGAAAAGATGAGTGCCTAGTTTATCCATTATTTCATGAAATGACTATATGAATATGGAATTGGTGGGTTCAGGAGGGTAATACGGAACGCCGTGCTGAATCCCAACGGCCTCGTATCACTAGCAGTCGAGATTGCAGGCATATTATCCGTATGGCTCTAACAGATCGTGCAGCTACGTCTCGATCCCTGAGTCAACAGATGGGGACGTTTGTAAGGCGACAACCATCTGCACGAACAGTTCGACGACGTTTGCAGCAGCATGGACTATCAGGTCGTTGACCGTGGCTGCGGTTACCCTTGACACTGCATCACAGACAGGTGCGCCTGCGATGGTGTACTCAACGACGAACCTGGGTGCACGAATGGCAAAACGTCATTTTTTTTCGGATAAATCCAGTTCTGTTTACAGCATCATGATGGTCGCATCCGTGTTTGGCGACATCGCGGTGAACGCACATTGGAAGCGTGTATTCGTCATCGCCATACTGGCGTATCACCCGGCGTGATGGTATAGGATGCCATTGGTTACAAGTGTCGGTCACCTCTTGTTCGCATTTACGGCACTTTGAACAGTGGGCGTTACATTTCAGATGTGTTAGGACCCGTGGCTCTACCCTTCATTCGATCACTGCGAAACCCTACATTTCAGCAGGATAATGCACGACCGCATGTTGCAGGTCCTGAACGGGCCTTTCTGGATACAGAAAATGTTCGACTGCTGCCCTTGCCAGCAGATTCTCCAGATCTCTCACCAATTGAAAACGTCTGGTCAATGTTGGCCGAGCAACTGGCTCGTCACAATAAGCCAGTCACTACTGTTGACGAACTGTGGTATCGTTTTGAAAGCTGCATCGGCAGCTGGATCTGTACACGCCATCCAAGCTGTGTTTGACTCAATGCCGAGGCGTATCAAGTCCGTTATTACGGCCAGAGGTCGTTGTTCTGGGTACTGATTTCTCAGGATCTATGCACCCAAACTGCGTGAAAATGCAATCACATGTCAGTTCTAGTATAATATATTTGTCCAATGAACACCCGTTTATCATTTGCATTTCTTCTTGGTGTAGCAAATTTAATGGCCAGTAGTGTATTTCATCCGTATCGTTACATAAAGGAACCGTTAGAAACGAGTTTCTCTCTCTGCTATCGCTATACACTACTCTGTTACCGTGATCATAAGAAATACGATTAGTAACAGCTTTTGTAAACATCCGCTGGATGTCATGAACATGTAAGGTCACCAATTTTCAAGCGCATACTTCACGGACTTAACATAGTCATCTGCTGCCGTTCTCATGGAACTAACCTAAAATAAATAAATAAATAAATATAGTAGTTTCTACTGATGTGCTGCACACGGGAAAGCTCGAAGTGGTCACAGCGAACTAGGCATAAGTAGCCAACAAAGCTGACAGCACAGGTGGCCAGTTTCAGAGTGAAATAATTAAATCACGAGCACTCAGAGTGCTGTGTCGTATAGAGGGCACCAACCGTGCTGAGCCCCTTTTGACGTTTTGGGTGTGCTTGCGTGGGTGCCTGTTTGTGTGTGTGTGTGTGTGTGTGTGTGTGTGTGTGTGTGTGTGTGTGTGTGCACTCCCGCTCGCGCAATCTGTGAAAAAGCGATGAGCAAATGTGCCCAACTCACAGGTCCCTGCATGGGACACATTAGATTAGCGAGGCTAAGCCACGCACCTGACCAGTACCGTCCATCAAGCCTGTAATGTGCTTAGCAGCCCGCTCACCTCGAGCGACCTCGCAGCTGTTACCATCAGCTGCCCGCGGTCTTCCCTATATTCGTTCTCTGCGTCTCCCTCGTTCGCGTCCCCCTATGTCTATCATTGTTCGAGTTCTCGTGTCCGCCACCACCGGTATCATTGCTGATGGCGAACCGTGTAACAAGTAAGGACGCCATCACACTTACCTCTGTCCATGTATTACTGAATGCATAAATACGGGGTGTTACAAAAAGGTACCGCCAAACTTTCAGGAAACACTCCTCATACACAAAGAAAGAAAATATGTTATGTGGACATGTGTCCGGAAACGCTTACTTTCCATGTTAGAGCTCATTTTATTACTTCTCTTCAAATCACATTAATCATGGAATGGAAACACACAGCAACAGAACGTACCAGCGTGACTTCAAACACTTTGTTACAGGAAATGTTCAAAATATCCTCCGTTAGCGAGGATGCATGCATCCACCCTCCGTCGCATGGAATCCCTGATGCGCTGATGCAGCCCTGGAGAATGGCGTATTGTATCACAGCCGTCCACAATACGAGCACGAAGAGTCTCTACATTTGGAACCGGGGTTGCTTAGACAAGAGCTTTCAAATGCCCCCATAAATGAAACTCAAGAGGATTGAGGTCAGGAGAGCGTGGAGGTCATGGTATTGGTCCGGCTCTACCAATCCATCGGTCACCGAATCTGTTGTTGAGAAGCGTACGAACACTTCGACTGAAATGTGCAGGAGCTCCATCGTGCATGAACCACATGTTGTGTCGTACTTGTAAAGGCACATGATCTAACAGCACGGGTAGAGTATCCCGTATGAAATCATGATAACGTGCTCCATTGAGCGTAGGTGGAAGAACATGGGGCCCAATCAAGACATCACCAACAATGCCTGCCCAAACGTTCACAGAAAATCTGTGTTGATGACGTGATTGCACAATTGCGCCCGCATCTCGTGGTCGTGCGGTAGCGTTCTCGCTTCCCACGCCCGGGTTCCCGGGTTCGATTCCCGGCGGGGTCAGGGATTTTCTCTGCCTCGTGATGGCTGGGTGTTGTGTGCTGTCCTTAGGTTAGTTAGGTTTAAGTAGTTCTAAGTTCTCGGGGACTGATGACCGTAGCAGTTAAGTCCCATAGTGCTCAGAGCCATTTGAGCCATTTGCACAATTGCGTGCGGATTCTCGTCAGCCCACACATGTTGATTGTGAAAATTTACAATTTGATCACGTTGGAATGAAGCCTCATCCGTAAAGAGAACATTTGCACTGAAATGAGGATTGACACATTGTTGGATGAACCATTCGCAGAAGTGTACCCGTGGAGGCCAGTCAGCTGCTGATAGTGCCTGCACACGCTGTACATGGTACGGAAACAACTGGTTCTCCCGTAGCACTCTCCATACAGTGACGTGGTCAACGTTACCTTGTACAGCAGCAACTTCCCTGACGCTGACATCAGGGTTATCGTCAACTGCACGAAGAATTGCCTCGTCCATTGCAGGTGTCCTCGTCGTTCTAGGTCTTCCCCAGTCGCGAGTCATAGACTGGAATGTTCCGTGCTCCCAAAGACGCCGATCAACTGCTTCGAACGCCTTCCTGTCGGGACACCTTCGTTCTGGAAATCTGTCTCGATACAAACGTACCGCGCCACGGCTATTGCCCCGTGCTAATCCATACATCAAATGGGCATCTGCCAACTCCGCATTTGTAGGCATTGCACTGACTGCAAAACCACGTTCGTGATGAACACTAACCTGTTGATGCTACGTACTGATGTGCTTGATGCTAGTACTGTAGAGTAATGAGTCGCATGTCAACACAAGCACCGAAGTCAACATTACCTTCCTTCAATTGGGCCAACTGGCGGTGAATCGAGGAAGTACAGTACATACTGACGAAACTAAAATGAGCTCTAACATGGAAATTAAGCTATTCCGGACACATGTCCACATAACATCTTTTCTTTATTTGTGTGTGAGGAATATTTCCTGAAAGTTTGGCCGTACCTCTTTGTAACACCCTGTATATGTTGGTTTTGCTGTTGTGGTCTTCTGTCCGAAGACTGGCTTGACGGCGCTCTGCATCGCAGTCTACCCTCTGCGAACATTATCATTCCTACCATTACTACTGCAACCGATATCCATTTGAATTCTCTTGCTATATTTGAGCCATGGTTTCTACAATTTTTACCGCCCCATACAATTCTCTCCATTATCAAATTAATCATTCTTTGATGCATCTGGCCGGCCTTTGAGGCCGTGCGGTTCTAGGCGCTTCAGTCCGGAACCGTGCTGCTGCTACGGTCGCAGGTTCGAATCCTGCCTCGATCATGGATGTATGTGATGTCTTTAGGTTAGTTAGGTTTAAGTAGTTCTAAGTCTAGGGGACTGATGAACCTCAGATGTTAAGTCCCATAGTGCTCAGAGCCATTTGAACCAATTTTTCTTTTTATGCATCTGGATGCGTCCTATCAACCTATCCCTTCTTTAATCAAGTTGTCCCACAAATCTCTTTTCCTAAATTCGACTTAATACCTCTGAATGGCTGGCAATGGCAAGGAAAGCGTTTCTGAAGAAGAGAAATTTGTTAACATCGCGTATAGATTTAAGTATCAGGAAGTCGTTTCTGAAAGTATTTGTATGGAGTGTAGCCATGTATGCAAGTGAAACATGGACGATAAATAGTTTGGACAAGAAGAGAATAGAAGCTTTCGAAATGTGGTGCTACAGAAGAATGCTGAAGATTAGATGGGTAGATCACATAACTAATGAGGAGGTATTGAATGGAATTGGGGATTGAATAGAATTGGGGAGAAGAGGAGTTTGTGGCACAACTTGACAAGAAGAAGGGACCGGTTGGGAGGAAATGTTCTGAGGCATCAAGGGATCACAAATTTAGCATTGGAGGGTAGCGTGGATGGTAAAAATCGTAGAGGGAGACCAAGAGATGAATACATTAAGCAGGTTCAGAAGGGTGTAGGTTGCAGTAAGTACTGTGAGATGAAGAAGCTTGCACAGGATAGAGTAGCATAGAGAGCTGCATCAAACCAGTCTCTGGACTGAAGATCACAGCAACAACAACAACAACACCCTCTGAATTAGTTATTCTGTCTACCCATCTAATCTCTGGCATTCGTCTAAAGTTCCGCATTTCAAAAGATTCTTGTCTGAATAGTTTACTGCCTACGTTTCACATTATTACTACGCTACGCTCAGTAACAATACCTTCAGATAATATTCCATGTCATTTAAATTCGCTTTCGCTATAAAAAAATTTCTCTTTTCAGAAATGCATTCCATGCTATTGCCAGGATGCAGTTTAGTTCCTTTGCGGTACTTCGACCATTGTCAGTTATTTTGATGCTTATATTGCAAAACTCATTAAGTACACTCACTTTCTTTTCATAATCTAATTCTCTCAGCATCGCCTATTTCACTACATCCCACTACCCCTTTTTTAATTTTGTAGACGTTCATCTTATAATCTCTTTTAAAGACACTATTCATTCCCTTCGACTGCCGTTTCATGTCCCTTGACGTTTCTGACACAATTAAAATGTCATCGGCAAAACCTCAAGTTTTTATTCCTTCTCCCTGAACATCACTTCCCTTTCCTAATTTCTCCTTCGTTTCCTTTACTGTTTGCTCAATGCGCAAATTGAATAACATTGGGGACAGACTGCATGCTCGGTGTGATCTGCTATTGCTACCTCCAGAACTTCAAAGAGTGTCTTTAATGTCAAAAACTTTCGCCAAATCTGCAAATGCTGTAAATGTAAGTTTTTATGACTTCAACCTATCTTTTAAGATAAGTCACAGGTTCAGTATTGCCTACTGTTTCGTGTCTGTATTTTGCACCTGTTACTTCTTAAACTGATGGTTGGCTAATAATGGTATTTACCAGAACCTATCTCCTTTGTAAAGGAGATTATTATAGTCTTCTTGAAGCCTCAGGCTATTTCACCTATTTCGTGTACCTCGCATACCTGGTGGAATAGTGTCATAGCCGGCTCGCCCAGGGTTGTCAATAATTCTGAACGAACGTCGTCTGCGCAAGGGGCCTTGTTTCGATTTAGGTTGTTCGTTGCTCTACTGTATGCAGCTTCGAAAACCATTTGGAAGTTTGGGAACGCTGTACCTCATTATAGAATGTGAATTGAAACGCTTTTCAGCTTATCCTGTCTGATAAATCGTTCATGTATATTAGGAACATTAGAGACCGTACTTGTATTACGGTTCCTTGGAGCGCAGTCTATTTTACTTATGTATCTGTTGAACATTCTCCATCCGATCTAGCGTTCTGAGAGCTATTAGACAAAAATACTCCGAGCCAGTCATTTATCTGTGGAGAACAGTCCATCCGATGATATCTTGGTTGTCAGTCGACAATGAGTCACAGTCTCTGTAAGTCCGTTTTTGTGGATTTTTGTATGAATTATTGTGGTAAGATCCTATGGGACCAAACTGCTGAGGTCATCGATCCATAAGCTTACACACTACTTAATTTAACTTAAACTAACTTACGCTAAGGACAACGCACACACCCATGCCCAAGGGAGGACTCGAACCTGTGACGGGGGTAGCTGTGCAAACCGTGACAAGGCGCCCCAGACCACGCGGTTATCGCGCGCGGCAGTCCATCTTTATACGGATAGTTGCAGGACCTCGGCAGTTCATTATAGAATGTTTACTCAAAACACTTTTGAGTAGTCTAAACTTCCAATTGTTATTTTATTTGAACAACCAGCTTCGGCGCTACATTACGCCTTATTCATGCCCCCTGACCGATGTGTAGGAAGATGTCCACCTCTGATCCAGTCAAAATAAGGGCCAGGTGGGAATCTTCCTACACTCCGGTCAGTAGGCCTGAAGATGGCGTAATGTAGCGCCGAAACTGGTTGCTCAAATAAAATAACAACTGGAAATTTAGACGGCTGAAAAGTGTTTTGATTCGATATTCTATAATGGGGTACAGCGTCGAAAACCATTTAGAAATCTGGAAAAGCTGAATCAGCACCCGCGTCTACGATTTTCAAGAAATATGAATAAAAGAAACACAGGTGTGCACGTGTGTCTTTGCCCGGAATCGTGTTGAATGCTTGGGAGACAGGCTTTTACTTTAAGAAACGCCACAATGTTTCAGTTTATAATACGTTCCAGTATAGGATATCAACAGGGAAACGTGTGTTGTCGTTAAATTACGTTAGTAACTGAACAGATACTGCCTCTAGAATTCTATTATTTCAGCGTATACAGGACAAGTATTTATATGTCACGTACACAAAACCGTGACGCACTGTGTAATTAATTATAAATGACAAGGAAACTGACCCTAGTATTGTAATGACAATCGTTTGTTCCCTTTGACACTTCGAAGTGGAACTCCGAGTTTTAACGATTCGTAACGCGAACGTTTCGTGTCAAAACCACGAAACTGGAACTGTGTAAATGAGCTGTGACCAAAATTAAAAGCGCATTAGGGGAAAAAGGTGAAAATTTAGCTCAAATTGACATAATGTAATTAACTTTAACCGTTAAAATTCGTGATTGAAAACAGCACGTCTCGATGCTCTTGCTCGCAGTGGGCGAGCTGTATTTACATACTGCGAGAGTGAAAATTTTTTTTCTTTTTACATTGCTGCGCTTGTCATAAATTTCAGCTTATTACGCACTCTCTGACGTAAAAGAGCTATAATTGCAACCTCGAAAACATCGAGCTGCGAATATGAAAGCACAACCCTTGATTCTCGCCCATACTTTCCAAAAATGGATGGCTTGATGCAGGTCGTGGTTGTAGAAATCTACATTTTTGCTGTTCAGGAAGCGTTATAATCGAAATCAGCTTGTCGTCATTCCGGAAATGTGTGCCACAAAATGCTTCCTGAATGTGAGGAAAGAGGAAGAGAATAGAGTCGTGGGACAAAATTTGATACACCAAGGAATCAGCATGTTTGTGTTGTGTGCAGATTGAGCTGATCTGGATCTTGGAAGCATCCCATAATCTCGTAAGGTGGTTTCAGTGGTGTGTGCCCGTGAGCATAATACCACGCCATGATGGTTTCAAAAAACGGTCAGCGTCACATTGCCTAATGACGGTTGGATCTTCGCCTTTTTCACTGATGTTTCCATTGATTGCTCTGCGTCTGCGCTATCTAACCAGTTTGTCATATGATGAAGCATTCTTCCGTACAATTCAGACAACTCAGCATGGATTCTTGCAGTGTCGCTTCTCTTCAAATGCAGAAAACTGATTAGTGCACGATACTCTAAGTTACTGACAGGTTGCGACATCTTGCTCGGCTCCTCTAGCGGTGTGCTGCGGTGTGATGGCGCGGTTATTTCAAGGTCTACATCTACATGACTTCTCTACAGTTCACACTGAGTGCTTGACAAAGGGTTCATCGAACCACCCTCTGAATACTCCTCTACCTCTCGAGAACTGCGTGGGTAAAACGAGCACTTAAATATTTCCGTGCGACCTCTGATTTTTCTTGTTTTATTGCGATCGTCATTCCTTCCTATGGAGGTTGTCACCAAGAAAATATTTTCACATTCGGAAGAGAAAGTTGGTGATTGGAATTACGCCGCAGCGACAAATGCCATATCAATGATTGCCATTCTCTCGAATGATATCTATGGCACAATCTCCCCTATTTCCCGTTGATACAGAACGAGCTGCCGTTCTCTGAACTTTTTCGATGTCCTCCGTCAATCTATCAGATACGGATCCCACACTGCTCAGCAGTACTACAAAAGGGGTCGCACAAGCTTAGTATAGAAAATCTCTTTAGGAGACTATTGCTTATTCAAAGTGTCCTGCCAATAAAACGCAGTCTTTGGTTCGCCTTCTCCACAACGTTATCTGTGCGGTCGTTCCAATTTAACTTTTCGTAATTTGAATACCTAGGTGTGTAATTGAATTGACAGCCTTTTGAGTTGTGTGATTTATCGTATAACCGAAACTTAGCGGATCCCTTTAGGATTCATGTTGATAACATTACACTTCATATTATTTAGGGTCAGCTTCCGCTCTTAGTACCATACAGATATCTTGTCTAAATCATTTTGCAATTGGTTTTGATCTTCTGATGACTTTACCAGCGGATAAATGACACCATCATCTGCAAACAACCTAAGACGGCCACTCACATCGTCTCCTAAATCGTTTATAAAGATAAGAAACAGCAGAGAGCCTATAAAACTTCTTTGGGGAACGCCAGATATCACTTATTTTACTCGACGACTTTCCGTCGATTACTACGAACTGTGACCTTGCTGACAGGCAATCGTGAATGCAGTCGTACTACTGAGACAATACTCCACGCGATTTGATTAGAAGCCACTTGTGAGGAACGCTGTCAAAAGGCTTCCGGAAATCTAGAAATATTGAATCAATTTGAGAGCCCCTGTTGATAGCACTCACTACTTCGCATGTATAGAGAGCTAGATGCGGTTCACGAGAACGATATTTTCTGAATCCGTGCTGGGTGTGTATCAATATTTCATTTTGTTCGAGGTAATTCCAAAATCCTACTGCAAACCTACGTCAGTAATATGGATCTGTAATTCAGCAGATTACGCTCATTTCATTTTTTGCGTAGCAGGACTGCAGACGTGTACCTGCGAGTAAACAAAACATTAATTTCGTAATCTTAACTTTTCGAGGCAGTAATTAAAACTATGCAACTGAGCATCGTACACGTACATGTATACGTAATAGTTTATACCTTTGTAAGGGACGTATTATCCGACAAACAAATTAAAAATAACTCTAGTCCCTAGGTTGCGACTGCGGTTTTCGGACGTTGTTTCTTGACTCTAAGGCTGCCAGAAACGTTAATACCTCCTGAATACCCCCGCTTCGGAACACCGTTGCCCCCTTCAGTTTCACTGGGTTTTGGCTAAAGAACAACCGAGTTCTGCAATGAGCCGAATTTCAGACGGCTCATCGTGCTGTTCGGGATACAACAGAATGAACATGTGAAGACAAAAGGAAAGAAAATCAGTAGTGGGAGAAGCAGATGCGTTACGGATCATTGAATAAAATTTGACAAAGAAATTTTACAATTGTAGTCATTAACTACTACGAAAAAAAATCAATCGAGATCAAAGTTTTTAATTTAGACTGATTTCGTCCAATATAAAGCCATCTTCAGATCTAATTGCGGAGAGGATGGTAGTTATTACTGGCATCGGATGGTACGGGTTATCAAAACTCAAACTCTTGTTAGCTACATGCTGCAACGAGGTCAATGAAGAAACTGCTAACGAAACAGGACTAATCAAGGGACCAACTTGTCCCCCCTTTTTTCAGTGCACTCCGATACACCAGCTGTAGTTTAAAAAATGAAAAATATATCACCGCGATGAAATACATCTAGCGAGCGGCAGCTACTTTGTACTTAAAAAAATGAAAAATATGTCACCGCGGTGAAATACATCTAGCGAGCGGCAGCTACTTGAATACGCTACTATTCGCTGTCAGCCATTTGACACAAGAGAAGAACGATGGTACACAAAAATCTTTTTGTAGATTACAAATATGAAAATTTCAATAGAAGAGCAACATCATGGCTTTTAGTGGACAAGAAAATAAACCAAGTTATACATTTTAAACACTCAAGATGTAAAGGAACCCAAACAATGAATGAGATTAATATATGAAAATTTAAGAAGGCTCTGAAGAATACCGTCCCGAAGTTCTGCGTTGTTATGCCTTGACCAGCTTTGTTGTGCGGTAGGAAGACATGGGTTCTTAGGAAGAATGATACGAGAACTGATGCTGCGGACTGAGGTTTTTGACAGCAGTGATTCGGTATAAGATGAGACTACTCGGGAATGGAGAAATAGGCATAATTATTAGGTGGGCTTGTCATGTTGCTTCGATGGATACACACTGACGATCTCTGAAATCCACGTATTTTGTTTCTTGATGAAGAACAAAGAGAGATGGAGAGATGGAATCCAAGAGAACTTGCTGCAGATCGGCATAGAGGGTGTTTGGCGGCAATAAGCAGGAAATTGTATCTAGTGGAAGAGGTCTTTGTAGCTGCATGCGGTCCTCTAGGACTGATCGCTTAAAGTACAGTAAGTAAGGGGGGACCTAAATCGAGTATCATGAGACAAGTAGTAAGTGACTAGAAATGAATATTTCAACGGTACGAGATGCCAAACGGGCATTGCACGTGAGTCACGTGGTTGTAGAACGATCGTGTTTCATTGCAAGCAACTGTCGACCGAAATGTTTGTGGCTCTACCTTAAAAAAATAATACATGGTTTCATGGGAGATGAAGACGGTGGAATTTAGCTCTGTTTACTGTTTATGGATGGTTGTCAAACATGGGGCAGTACTCATTATAGGAGACAGCACACATGTATTGGATGTACGGTGCAGTACATATGCATTCCTTGTACATTGCAGGTCGTTGGAGTGCTCCGAAAACGGAACGAATGTATAGAGAAAAGTTTTACAACAGGTGTCACCCTAACTGGAAGACATTTATCAGTGTTGCTGAGAGCTTACGAGAATCTGGACCATTCAAGCCACAGAGAGCTGGACAATGTTCCTGACGAAGCATTATTTGCAAGTGGATTTTGAAGAGCTGGTGCTGGAATGGTGTTGCTTCGGAAAGGAATAATAATAATAATAATAATAAATCCCGTGGAGGCCCGGGAAAAGAATAGGCCTTCGGTATGTTCTGCCAGTCGTAAAAGGCGACGAAAAGAACAAACCACTAATAGGGCTAACCCCCCTTTTAGTGTGATTACTTGGTTCAGGACAGAACTAAAGAAGCCTCGGACAAGCGCCGTCATGGTCGGGGACGACGCTTGAACCCTATGCCCGCCCACAATGGTAACGACACTGCTAGCCAACTGGAAAATGATTTAAATCCAAATAGAGGTGTTTTGCAGGATATGCTTCCTGCAACCACCCTAGAAGGAAAACAAAGACAGAGGATGAGACGGTCAGATGAAGTTAATCGACACCTCATGTTCTGTTATTACCAAGCAACAAACCTAGGAACCAACACAACTGGATACAGATCACAAGTATACACAACATTTATTACCCGGAATTAAAATTTTTAACAGAACAACGACTAGCTGATCAGATTCGTGTAATAATAAAAAATAACAGGATACCCCAGTCAGAATTAGAAAACATCAAACAACAAGTACAACAAATACTGGAACAAAATAATGTGCAATCAGAAGAAGAAGAAAATACAGTAATGGACTCAAACATCCCAGAGCAAACAAACAAAGACCAACACGCATAAATTAAACAATCAGAGGAAAACGAAATCTTAAGACAGCCACCAGAACAAGCACAAATAGAACACGAAGAGACACACGTGTTAGATATAGAAGAGAAATTTCAGCTGACGTATATAGAATACAAAGACACAAATACAGACATCAGACCATTCTTGCATAGACCGCCAAATAACCCACTAGTCGAAACAACAATAAAAACTATCAACACAATCATACACAACAAAATAAATGAAAACTCAACTATGGAAGAGTTACAACTACTGGTTTATATAGGAGCACTCACTACACTAAATATACACACTAGGCAGAGATCAGAACAAACCAACACACAGAAGAAACCCACAAAACCAGCATGGCAACACAGGCTACAGATCAGAATAGAAAAACTGAGAAAAGACATCGGACAGCTAACACAATTTATAAGAAATGAAATATCAGACCAAAAACGAAAAAGGTTAGGTAAAATCTCGCAACAAGAAGCAATAGAGCAATTAGATGAAAAGAAGCAGAAATTACAAGCATTGGCCAAACGACTTAGAAGATACATAAAAAGTGAAAATAGAAGGAAACAAAACCAAACATTCAACACAAACCAAAAGAGATTTTACCAAACAATAGATAACACACACATTAAAATAGACAATCCACCAAACATAACAGACATGGAACACTTCTGGAGCAACATATGGTCAAACCTGGTACAACATAACAGGCATGCACGGTGGATACAAGCAGAAACAGACACATACAAGATGATACCACAAATGCCTGAAGTGATAATTTTGCAACATGAAGTGACCCAAGCAATTAATTCTACACACAATTGGAAAGCCTCTGGAAATGATAAAATAGCAAATTACTGGCTAAAGAAGTTCACCTCAACACATTCACATCTAACTAAATTATTTAACAGTTACATTGCAGACCCATACACATTCCCTGATACACTTGCACATGGAATAACCTATCTGAAACCTAAAGATCAAGCAGACACAGCAAACCCAGCTAAATATCACCCCATAACATGCCTACCAACAATCTACAAAATATTAACTTCAGTCATTACACAGAAATTAATGACACATACAACACAGAACAAAATTATAAATGAAGGACAAAAATGCTGCTGCAAAGGAGCACGAGGACGTAAAGAGCAACTGATAATAGATACAGAGGTGACATATCAAGCTAAAACTAAACAAAGGTCGCTACACTACACATACATTGATTACCAAAAAGCCTTTGATAGTGTACCCCACTCATGGTTACTACAGATATTGGAAATATACAAAGTAGATCCTAAATTGATACAGTTTCTAAACATAGTAATGAAAAACTGGAAAACCACACTTAATATTCAAACAAATTCAGATAACATCACATCACAGTCAATACAGATTAAGCGTGGAATATACCAAGGAGACTCATTAAGTCCTTTCTGGTTCTGTCTTGCTCTGAACCCACTATCCAACACGCCAAATAATACAAATTATGGATATAATATTACTGGAACATACCCACACAAAATCACACATTTGCTATACATGGATGATCTAAAACTACTGGCAGCAACCAATCAACAACTCAACCAATTACTAAAGATAACAGAAGTATTCAGCAATGATATAAATATGGCTTCTGGAACAGACAAATGTAAGAAAAATAGCATAGTCAAGGGAAAACACACTAAACAAGAAGATTACATATTGAATAACCACAGTGACTCCATAGTAGCGATGGAAAAAAACAGATGCCTATAAATATCTAGGATACAGACAAAAATAGGAATAGATAATACAAATATTAAAGAAGAACTAAAAGAAAAATATAGACAAAGGCTAAGAAAAATACTGAAAACAGAATTGACAGCAAGAAACAAGACAAAAGCTATAAATACTTATGCTATACCAATATTGACCTACTCATTTGGAGTAGTGAAATGGAGTAACACAGACCTAGAAGCACTCAATACACTTACACGTTCACAATGCCACAAATATAGAATACATCACATACATTCAGCAACAGAAAGATTCACATTAAGCAGAAAGGAAGGAGGAAGGGGATTCATCGACATAAAAAACCTACATTATGGACAGGTAGGCAATTTAAGAAAATTCTTTCTAGAATGAGCAGAAACTAGCAAAATACACAAAGCAATCACTCATATAAATACATCGGCTACACCACTGCAATTTCATAACCACCTTTACAACCCTTTAGATCACGTAACATCAACAGATACGAAGAAAGTAAATTGGAAAAAGAAAACACTACATGGCAAGCACCCGTATCATCTAACACAGCCACACATCGATCAAGATGCATCCATCACATGGCTAAGAAAAGGCAATGTATACAGTGAGACGGAAGGATTCATGATTGCAATACAGGATCAAACAATAAACACCAGATGTTACAGCAAGCATATTATTAAAGATCCCAATACCACAACAGATAAATGCAGACTTTGCAAACAACAAACAGAAACAGTAGATCACATCACAAGTGGATGTACAATACTAGCAAATACAGAATACCCCAGAAGACATGACAATGTAGCAAAAATAATACATCAACAGCTTGCCTTACAACATAAACTTATAAAACAACACGTTCCCACATACAAGTATGCACCACAAAATGTACTGGAGAATGATGAATACAAATTATACTGGAACAGAACCATTACAACAGATAAAACAACACCACATAACAAACCTGACATCATACTCACCAATAAAAAGAAGAAATTAACACAACTAATCGAAATATCCATACCCAATACAACAAATATACAAAAGAAAACAGGAGAAAAAATTGAAAAATACATCCAACTGGCTGAGGAAGTCAAGGACATGTGGCATCAGAATAAAGTTGACATCATACCAATTATACTATCAACTACAGGAGTCAAACCACACAATATCCACCGTTACATCAATACAATACAGCTACATCCAAACTTATATATACAATTACAGAAATCCGTAATTATTGATACATGTTCAATTACCCGAAAGTTCCTAAATGCAATATAACATATACCGTACAGTTAAAAGGAAGTGACGCTTGATCAAGGTCCGCGTCACGTCCCATTTTTAACCAGACTTAACGTCTGAGAAAGTAAAGAAATAATAATAATAATGGCACATTAATGAGGACAGCGTTGCGACGGAATTTTTCCAGAAGTGATTGACGTATGGACCCTTACTTCTCTGTTGTGCAGGCCCTGTGAGAAATAACTCTCCACTCGCCAGTACCCTATCAGTTGACAGTTCCAGTATCCGTATCTAAGTTGAAATATGCATGGTTTTGCGTCAAGAAATCTCAATGCCCATTCTCGTTAAATGTTATATTTTCTGGTATCAGTATTAGAAATCAAACGCTTGTGCTACGCCTTTCACGCTTTTATGATAGATTCTACCCAAAATGTTGTCAGCCTATCAGTGAAGACGAATAATTATGATGACTTCTCTGCGATAACTTTTTGATACGCGTGTGGATGTAATGATAAGTAAACGATAATTTCATCATGATTCTTTATTGCCTCTCGCTACAAAAAGCTACAGGAGGTGTAGCTCAATAATAATTTGTGATGTTAATAGCAAATCCGCTTACAACGCAATAAAATTCCATGGAACATTTTGATATGTGAGAAAAAAGGTTAGAATAAGTCCAAAAAGTACACAGTTATCCGCTTACGTAGTTTTAAAGGTATCAGGCATTAATGCTGGTAGGTAATACTAGGCGTATTCAAAAAGTAAATTGTACATTATTATGGCATATAGTTTGCAATGAGGAAAGCAGAATCACGTTTCAGGATTACAGTCTCATATTACAGCCCCATCTTCTGGTACATAGAATGTCCACATGAATCAACTAAAAGAGGTTAATATAGTAATTCTCTGGTACGTGGCATGTATTACCAGGCCAGATGTAAAACCTCTCGAAGAACAGAATAATAGTGCATGCTTAGGGGATGTCACTAACTTGCTTCCGCATAAAGCGAGATACCCAGAATCTCACACACGGTACTGCATACAAGATCGTCTAGAACCGTACCAACCACACACCAATGTTAAAAACTTGATATCCTTCTTCTGCAAAACAAAATGTTTTACAACTGTAGCGGATGCTATTAATCATGAACTTTTATTGAATGTGAAACTACACTTCAAAGTGACACAGATACATGACACTACTTTTCAACATAATCACGAAGTCTCTGAAAACGATGGAATGTTGAACCAATCGTTGATTTCCTCAACGAAAGAAATCTGCTTCTTAGTCGCGGAGCCATTCGAGAACCGCTGTATGAACGTCCTGATCTTTGGTAAGTCTGTGACTGCTGCGAATCTGTTTCTCGCTGCCTGTACATCATCAGTCACTGGCTGGCGTTGTAGACGGCCTTCCTTCCCAATCAGCGTCACCCACGTCTGTGCGGTGTGAGTCAAATTTGTGGCGCCACTTCACTACTGTTGGACGCGGCACCCACCATTCGGTCCATATGTCGCCTATAATACTCGTTGAATCTGTGTGCAATTTAGACGTCTCGCTCACAAGAATCATACTGTCTCGCGTTCTTCGGCTTTGGAGTGTATTCTAGTTGCTGCGGCAGCTCACTCGCAGAATGGTATACGTCTGTTAACCGCTGCCTGGAAATCCCTGCGCTGCCGCATGCTTATCAACACTGAGCAAAATGGCTAGGCTCTGATTGTGCTAAAACTAAAAGCTTTGAACATTCACTACAAACACGAAAACCACTTTCAGACATGCTACTGGAAATTTAATGACAGTGCTGAAGTAGCAGTATTGAGATGAATACACTAAAATTATTCCCGCATTTATAAAGCAAATATTAACAAAGTTATTAGAAATTATGTATAAAATTATTTGTAAAACCGTTAACAATTATTACAGACTCGCGTACAACATACAGCTGGCTAGGTTTTGGCGCCAGATATGAAATGACAACGTTCGTCTTATTGCTGAACAAATACACAATTAGTTGTAAATAAATTATTTAGTATCTTAGAAAGCAAACGCGAAACCGAACAGTTCTCCACGTACACAGTATCGATTAGCATCAGCATGAATGAATTGTTCTGTTATCACAATGTGTTTAAGTTTATTTAATGAGAATTTATTAAGTTAATGTTCGTAAGATGACTGAGTAGTGTATTATTGAAGCAGCAACTCGATTAGACATGAACCTGAATGGCTTTCGCCGTTCCGTAACGATGTATGAAGTCTGAATGAAAGTTCGTCGTTCTGTAATGTTTAGCAGATAATGATGTATTATCAGACTGCTAATTAGCTAAATTTATATGCAGTGTATGTCTGAAATGTAAATGCTGTAAAAATGCAATCATAAGATTGTTGGTCTAGATGTAAGATAATCACCTGACTTTGGTTGTTGTTCACGTGACAAAGTTTTTAAACATGCGGCAGAGCACCTTTCGGTGTCTTTTGATGTTGATGGATAGGGTTGTTTGATTAAGTGTGAGCGGCGGCCAATGGCCGAGAGGTTCTAGGCGCTTCAGTCTGGAACCACGCTGCTGCTACGGTCGCAGGTTCGAATCCTGCCTCTGGCATGGATGTGTGTGATGTCACTAGGTTAGTTAGGTTTAAGTGTTTCTAAGTCTAGGGGACTGATGACCTCAGATATTAAGTCCCATAGTGCTTAGAGCCATTTGTACCATTTTTGAGCGGCGGCGAGCTGCATGAGTTTAAGTGTTGGGACTTAGAAAATATATGAACAGTATGTGCCAGTATAACTACTAGTGACTGAAGTTTAGCCCTTATCAACTGATTAACGTATACAGTCTTGAATGAACTTCTTGAATTTTAGTAATTCAATTCCCTTTCGGTGATTTGGTGCACTGCACAACGTCTTCGGTTTGCGTTCGTTAGCGCCTGCGAACGCTGTGCCTCATCGTTTAAGCCAATCAGTTGATTTCTTGTCGCTTTACTCTGTTTGAATGTCAGCCTGTTTAAGGCCACCATTCGAAGTAACTTTGTAACTGATCTGAATAATATTATAAGTAAATTGAAGGCGCGGAGGGGAAAAAGGAAAGGTAAAGGATTACTGGCGTTAACTGCATCGGGACATTACGCGGAATTAGCCTCAGCGAGTGAAAATATGTACCGGACTGGGATTCGAAACCGGGATCTGCTGCTTACTAGGCAGATGCTTTAACCACTGCATCACATGGGACACTGTGTTACTGCAACGGCGCGGACTGTCTCCGCACGAGACACACCGAGGTGTGTGTAGGGGACCTGGAGTCCCTGTCCATTTCCTCCAGGCCTGCTGCTCTGAGATTCCAGGAGCAGGTTGGACGTACTTGCACATCCGCACTGAAGAGGGTGGATCCATTGCCCATCTTGGAGAATCAGTTATATGAGTGCGTGACACCACACATTTATATAACTGATCTGAATTAACTGAAAGTGAACTTAAATCAGTGGTTAGGCTCCATCATGAGGGTTCATTTTCTGATATCCCATTTATCTGTTAGTCCATTCATCAGCTTACGTTCTTATATAAAATCTTCACTATCTCTTCTAAATTAATGTATCTCATGAAAGATCTATGTTTCCACAGAGTGATTCAAAAGTCACATACCATAGGACAAAAAGGTTGAACCAGATTCCCACCGACAAACTTTCAGACGTGACAGTATGGATCAAAACAAGAAATAATGAGCTCTGAAATTCATACCATAAGGACAATGAACACTTCATCTTGAGTACTCTGAAACAAATTTCTATTACTAGCTCTTTGCTTTCCATATTTTGAGAGATTGTTTAAATGTGTGTGTAAAATCTTATGGGACTTAACTCCTAAGGTCATCAGTCCCTAAGCTTATACACTACTTGACCTAAATTATCCTAAGGACAAACACACACACCCATGTCCAAGGGAGGACTCGAACCACCGCCGGGACCAGCCGCATAGTCCATGACTGCAGCGCCCTAGACCACTTGGATAATCCCGCGCGGCTGAGAGGTCGTAGTATGGACCAAAACACAGAAAAAGGAGTCCGGAGGGCTCTGAAGTGCATACGAACAAGTGCTCATAGCTCTTAAGGTACGCATTTTAGAGGCCATACTTACTGCACTTTTTTTAATCGTTTTGATCCATACTACCTCCTCTGAAAGTTTGTCGGTTGAGTTTTGCTTCAGCCTATTTGACCTATGGGACATTACTTTTGAATCCCCCTGTGTAAGAGCTCTAAGGAACAGTGCATGACAGAACACTGAATTTACTTATGAACCATATACATGTTTAAGGTAGTGTACTCGGTCTCTGGTGGTTAGGCAGCAACAATTCTATTGATTAATTTATCGCAATTTTATTTGTTACCAGTCCCAGCACAGCTGCACGATGAGATGTATGCTTAATTTTCGAAGTCCCCTCGTGCCAATGTGACTATCGTTATTATTTCCTTCTGAGGAATAGCGATTCGTGGTAGCGATACGATCGAGTGGTAGACGTGTAGGAACAGAAAATGACATGACACGAACGGAGTACAGCTAAACTTTTAATCTACCGTCTTAGCCGTTTGTGCTAACGCCTCTGTTCGACGGATGGCTCTGACGTATGGTATCCAGCTGGCTCGATTTCTTAAAATCGCTTCATAAGCTCGCTGTATTACATCAGAATTCGTTAAAGGTAAGTATCTAGTACAGCAGACCGAAAGAAGAGATTAAACTGACGGACTTCCGAGTGCTACAGTGCGGGCTGTATACTTGTAGGATATTGAAACACTCTACAACTGATGAGCCAAAACAATATGACCACTGCCTACCGCGACGCGGTAGCAAAAGTTTGAAAGCAGAGCAGACACGGACGGGGTCAGGGGATCACCCTAGCGAAGATACGGGCTGCAAATGGGGAAATACATTGCGATAAGCGACTCTGACAAAGGGCAGATTATTATTACGCAGAGCCTGTGAACGAGTATCTCGAAAACGGCGAAGCTAGTGGAATGTTCACGTGCTACTGCTGTGAGCATACACATAAAGAGGTAGGACAGTGAATCAGAAACTGGGCGCTGAGTGGGTGGATGTTCACGACTCTTCACAGAACGTTGGGTTCGGAAGCTTGTCTACTCTTGAAGTAGGATCTATCATTTCTGTCGGAAGCGCACAATACTGGTGCAAACACAAGTGTCACACCGGTCATCGTACATTGTTGACCATGGAGCTACGCAGCAACCCCCCCCCTTTGTTCAGTTGACCCAACGACATAGTCAGTTACGATTGCAGTGAGCACGGTACCTTAGGGATTCGACCATCGATCAATGGAAACGTGTCGGCTTTTCGAGTGAATCATATTTTTGCTATACTAGGTCGATAGTGGTCTACACAAATGCCGTCATCGAGGCGAACGTCGGCTTGAAACGTGCAGCGCGCCACGGACGCAGGCGAGTGGGACCAGTACTGTGCTATGGGAGATATTCTCCTGAGCTTGCATCGGACCTGTGGCAGTAATCGAAGACACTGACAGCTGTGAGCCACCTGCTTCCCTTCATGCTTGATGTCTTCCCCGACGGCGATGTTATCTTTCAGCAGTATAACTGTGCGTTCAAAAATGGCTCTAAGCACAATGGGACTTAACATCTAAGGTCATCAGTCCCCTAGACTTAGAACTACTTAAACCTAACTAACCTAAGGACATCACACACTTCCATGCCCGAGGCAGGATTCGAACCTGCGACCGTAGGAGCAGCGCGGTTCCGGACTGAAGAGCCTAGAACCGATCGGCCACAGCGGCCGGCAACTGTCCGTGTTTCGGAGCCAGAACCGTGCTACAGTGATTTGAGGAGCATCATACTAAACTCCCGCTGATGTCTCGGCGACCAAATTTGCCTGATGTAGATGTCGCTATCGGGCGCCCTCACAACGTGCACAAATCAGCGGCCCGTTATTTACGCGAATTACACTACCTCTGATTAGACTTCTATGCGATATGCCTCCACAAACCTACCAACAAACTGTCAGATCCCTGACACGCAGAATCAGTGATGTATTTCGTTCCAAGGACAGACAAACAAGCTATTAAGCAGGTGGTCAGAATATTTTAGCCCATAGTTATAGGTATATTCATTAATCAGCACGCTCGCGGAGTATTCTGAGAAAATAATAGTTCCACTTTCTGTCAGCAGATGAAAATATGGAGCTGAAAGTAGTCCGCATGTGGTATGGGAACAGGAAAATGGGAAAAATCATCAAACAAGTGATAACGGTGGTTCTGGTTCGTTTATTAGGACTTGTTCACAAGTTACAAGTGTTCCCTACTGTCTCCCAACTCAGCAACATGCTGCATGCGTGACACGGCAAGGTCGACAGTCAATCGCAGTATATCTGTTGTAATCAGAGCAATATGTCGTCGTATGCTATCCTTCACACCAGGAAGAGCCCGGATACGTACTTGACAGACACGACCTTTCAGATATCCCAACAACCAGAACAGAAGTCACTTTGTCGGAGGATCTGGTACACATCTTGAAACCGCCTAGAGATGATGCGGTCGTTACCGAATGTTTATCGAAGCAAATGTTTCACTTGCCAAGCGACATATGATGTCGCCCCGTCTTGCATGAAAATAGTGGAGTGGCAACATTTGCGTTCTTGCAAAGTCCTTGTAACGTGCAGAGGTCACTGTACACCTAACATGCGTGCGAGGAGTCATCTCCTCGAGGATAAACGGACTGAAATGCAAGAGCTTGTGAAACCACACCACACAGTCACATAAACTGAGTGCAGTAGATGTTCCTGCCCAACACCTGGAGGAGTGGAACCGCACATGCGACACTTCTGTGAAATCACGGCACCTTGTAGAGCAAAATGTGCCTCGTCAGACCAAGGAATATTCCCAGACTACATCTAATTTGTTTTCATGCACTCCAAAATACGAAGGATAAAAGTCACAGCTGCAAAATACTAACGCGAATTCTTTGCAGACGAATGGAAAAACTGGTAGAAGCCGACCTCTGGGAAGATCAGTTTGGATTCCGTAGAAATATTGGAACACGTGAGGCAATACTGACCCTACGACTTATCTTAGAAAATAGATTAAGGAAAGGCAAACCTACGTTTCTAGCATTTGTAGACTTAGAGAAAGCTTTTGACAATGTTAACTGGAATACTCTCTTTCAAATTCTGAAGGTGGCAGGGGTAAAATATAGGGAGTAAAAGGCTATTTACAATTTGTACAGTAAGCAGATGGCAGTTATAAGAGTTGAGGGGCATGAAAGGGAAACAGTGGTTGGGAAGCGAGTGAGACAGAGTTGTAGCCTCTCCCTGATGTTATTCAATCTGTATATTGAGCAAGCAGTAAAGGAAAAGAAAAATTTGGAGTAGGTATTAAAATCCATGGAGAAGAAATAAAAACTTTGAAGTTCGCCGATGACATTGTAATTATGTCAGAGACAGCCAAGGGCCTTGGAAGAGCAGTTGAACGGAATGGACAGTGTCTTGAAAGGAGGATATAAGATTAACATCAACAAAAGCAAAAGGATGATAATGTTATGTGGTCGAATTAAGTCGGGTGATGCTGAGGGAATTAGATTAGGAAATGAGACACTTAAAGTAGTAAAGGAGTTTTGCTATTTGGGGAGCAAAATAACTGATGATGTTGGAAGTAGAGAGTATATAAAATATAGACTGGCAATGGGAAGCAAAGCGTTTCTGAAGAAGAAAAATTTGTTATCATCGAGTATAGATTTAAGTGTCAGCAAGTCGTTTCTGAAAGTATTTGTATGGAGTGTAGCCATGTGTGGAAGTGAAACATGGACGATAAATAGTTTAGACGAGAATAGAAGCTTTAGAAATGTGGTGCTACAGAAAAATGTTGAAGATTAGATGGGTAGATCACATAACTAATGAGGAGGTATTGAATAGGATTGGGGAGAAGAGATGTTTGTGGCACAACTTGACTAGAAGAAGGGATCGGTTGGTAGGACATGTTCTGAGGCATCAAGGGATCACCAGTTTAGTATTGGAGGGTAGCGTGGAGGGTAAAAATCGTGGAGGGAGACAAGGAGATGAATACACCAAGCAGATTGATAAGGATGTAGGTTGCAGTAGGTACTGGGAGATGAAGACGCTTGCACAGGATAGAGCAGCATGGAGAGCTGCATCAAACCAGTCTCAGGACTGAAGACAACAACAAACGACGTCACTGCGTTGCAGCCTATCGTGGGCTTCGTTTGGTGCACATTCTTAATCGTGTAGGGGTACCAGTACAAAATCCGCCGCAAAATTTTGTGAAATGTTGATCAGGGGAGAGGTTATTCCCGCGACAGAACACGAGGACTGGTTGCATGATTTGAAGCATGTGCTGCTCAGTCGACTGTAGCTGCAGGAAATTCATCAACAACTGCCATGGTTCAACGGCCGCCTCCATCTCCCTGTCGAGTGACCTAATTCACCTGTTTCTTGAAATTTCTAGATTTTATTCTTTAACTAAGTTATTGACATGGTGCCTCTTCACAGCATTATCTGTCTGCGATATTCCGCAACGCAGCGCTGCTATTCCGATAAAACAACTTCACCAGCAGAGCACGGTCTTTCTTCTGAATATCCTTTGAGTTTCTTACTGGTACGGAAAACTTCAACCTTCTTAACCGTTTACATCAGCTGTCATTTCACAAGCAAATCAAGAAGCGTCGCTAAGCACGATACAGCATAGTGATAGTAAAACAGGAAACATTTCACATTCTGACTGCTTACAGCACCATCTTTTCTCCTGGTGGTGGGAAGTGGAACTACTCGTAGTATTTTTTTTTTTTTTCATCGCACTTCACGAGCGTACCGATTAATGAACACACCTACAGTGTTTCAGCGTCTTGCGACGTATACAACCCGCTCTAGAGCACTCAGAACACCGTCAGTTATTATAGCCACTCGGTACATACATTCTGACAGTTCAGTAGCACGAATGGACGATTCTGTAGCTTACGCAGTGAGACTATCAATCGTCTCTATAAGCTTTAGATTTTGACAAAATCTGTAATCACTTTATGTAAAACAAGAACCTAGATTTTCATTCCCATTCAATAACTCAGTGTATCAAAGTATTAGTCTACATTATTTTCAGCGTAATAGATTTACAACGTACCTACAAATCTTCAGTCGTGAAGCCCTGCGCTACCCTTTTACGAAAAGCGCTACTAACGGCAGCCAATCGAATCTTCCGATCAGCTGGCAAAGGCTAGCACCTCTCACCACAACTCCGGTTGGAGAACCACTCAGACAGAGTGGGTCCCACCGCAGAGAAAGCGTTCAGCTTCGGCCAGGCCGCCAATTCGAGGGGCGGAATAGCCCCGCTTTACTTTAACGTCTCCTTTCAAAGCCCGGGAAGAGCCTGCGGAGACTGCGTTACGCCGTCTACTGCTGTAGCTGACACACTTCAGTTTCAGAGAATTGCGGCACCGCGGACAGACGCCGATTCGTTACGGAATTACGGGACGTGTTTTCTGCTCACTTGTGATATCTTTTCTGAAGACCGATATGCTCCATGTCGAACTCAGCGTTGTATCACCAGATTGCTCAGTTAGCTCATGAGGTCTAGACAGTGCATTTCGGGTTTTGATAACGTTTTGCACTAGTGATTACGCTAGTCTTCGTCCTCAAAAAATAAATTTTCTTTCTTTTTCACTTCTCATCTACATCTACAGCTACATGATTGCTCTGCTATTCACAATAAAGTGCCTGGCAGAGGGTTCAATGAACCACCTTCAAGCGGTCTCTCTAACGTTCCACTCTCGAACGGCACGCGGGAAAAACGAGCACTTAAATTTTCCTGTACGATCTCTGATTACTCTTATTTTATCGTGATGATCATTTCTCCCTATGTGGGTGGGTGCCAACGGAATGTTTTCGCAATCGGAGGAGAAAACTGGTGATTGAAATTTCGTGAGAAGATCCCGTCGCAACGAAAAACGCCTTTGTTTTAATGATTGCCACTCCAATTCACGTATCATGTCTGTGACACTATCTCCCCTATTTCACGATAATACAAAAGGAGCCGCGCTTCTTTGCACTTTTTTGAAGTCATCCGTCAGTCCCACATGATGCGGATCCCACACCGCACAGCAGTACTCCAGAATAGGGCGGACAGGCGTGGTGTAAGCAGTCTCTTTAGTAGACCTGTTGCAGCTTCTAAGCGTTCTGCCAATGAATCGCAGTCTTTGGTTTGCCCTACCAACAGTATTATCTATGTGATCGTTCCAATTTAGTTTATTTGTAAATTTAATCCCTAAGTATTTAGCTGAATTTACAGCCTTGAGATTTGTGTGACTTATCGCGTAATCGAAATTTAGCGGATTTCTTTTAGTACTCATGTGAATAACTACACACTTTTCTTTATTCAGGTTCAATTAGTACTTTTCGCACCATACAGATATCTTATCTAAATCATTTTGCAAGTCGTTTTGATCGTCTGATGACTTTACAAGACGGTAAATGACAGCATCATCTACAAACAATCTATGACGGCTACTCAGATTGTCTCCTATGTCGTTAACATAGATCAGGAACAATAGAGGGCCTATAACTCTTCCTTGGAGAACGCCCGATATTACTTCTGTTTTACTCTATGACTTTCCGTCTATTACTACGAATTGTGACCTTTCTGACAGGAAATCACGAATCCAGTCGCACAACTAAGACGATACTCCGTAGGCACGCAGTTTGGTTAGAAGACGCTTGTGAGGAACTGTGTCGAAAGCCTTCTGGAAATCTAAAAATATGGAATCAATTTCACATCCCCTGTCGATAGCACTTACTACTTCATGAGTATAAAGAGCTAGAGTTGCTTTTCACAAGAACGTATTTTCTGAATCCGTGCTAACTATTTGTCAATAAGTCGTTTTATTCGAGGTACTTCACAATGTTCGAACACAGTTTATGTTCCAAAACCCTACTGCAAATCAACGTTAGTGATATAGGCCTGTATTCAGCGGATTACTCCTACTTCCCTGTTTGGGTATTCGTGTGACGTGATAAATTCTCCAGTCTTTAGGTACGGATCTTTCTGTGAGCGAGTGGTAGTATATAATTGCTAAATATGGAGCTATTTTATCAGCATACTCTGAGAGGAACCTGACTGGTATATAATCCAGACCGTAGGCCTTGGCCTTATTAAGTGATTTAATCTGTCTTGTTACACCGAGGATATCTACTTCTATGTTTCTCATCTTGGCAGTTGTTCTTGATTGAAGAATTCTGGCTTATTTATTTATGACCAGACTATTAATTATGTTCATTGTAAATGATCTGAATGTGACCAAACGTTTATAAAATTCCTTTTATTTAAATATTGTTGTAGTGTGTTAGTTTAGTGTGGAAAGTCGTCAAGCTCAGTCAAATCATCTATGTAGAACTTAAGAACGATATACTTTTGGTGGGCCGGCCGAAGTGGCCGTGCGGTTCTAGGCGCTGCAGTCTGGAACCGCGAGACCACTACGGTCGCAGGTTCGAATCCTGCTTCGGGCAAGGATGTGTGTGATGTCCTACGTTTAGTTAGGTTTAACTAGTTCTAAGTTCTAGGGGACTAATGACCTCAGAAGTTGAGTCCCATAGTGCTCAGAGCCATTTGAACCATACTTTTGGTGGACATGTCCGTTATCCAATGGACAGGTAAGCACTGGTAAGGTATACTTTTCCAGTGGTGCACTGAAGGGAGCGATTATGGGCTCTTTATGTAGAGTTCTTGAAAAGAGAGACCTGCCGGTGGTACTGTATGGTATTTGAACGTGTAGGTGATCGATTCCGGGAACTTCAATTCTCTAACTTCTTCCAGTTGCGTTATGGAAATGAGAATAGATAGAGTATATTTCTACTTGTTATCTCACTCGTGTTGATTTGTAAATCATCATATTGAACTCGGAGTTATTTTGAGCTGGTGAATGTTTCATGTATTTTGATCATGAATTGGACTTAGTTTTCGCGCATGTTGGAAGGCTATATAGCTTGAGGATTCTGCAACGTTACGCCTCTGATAAGGATATTTTCTGCCTGCATTTTAAATGGATATCGTAGAACCATTTTCCATTTACTTGAGATATACTTCCATGAATAAACGTTATTAAAAAAAATTCTCTTTTGTCTAAATCAGTTGCAGGCGTTAGAATAGAAAAGTTTTCATTAAATTATTCACTTATTTTCTAATATTCCGGTTTATTTTATTAATTAGCAAGTCTAGGCAATGGATAGACTATTGGACTGCAGTATCACATTTACGGATTATTATTTGCAGCGAGTTAGATGCTCAGCATCAAACCAGGCGCGTGCACCTCGACTCTATGACCAAATCGTGTTATTCTTTTTGTACAGAGCCGTGCATAGCCCAGCTACCAAAGGTGCGAATAACATTGGGTAAAATCGCAACTGGGTTGCTCGTGTGGGATGCTGTTCAGAGAGCAACTACTCAGCAGAATAACCGTTCGGCAACGTCGAAACTACCGGCTCTGCGATTCTTTCTTTCATCTACTCATTTAACTACATTTCTTAGAAACGTGTCGTGTATTATATGTGCCAAACTACTGTCTGTCTTCGATTAATTACGTCTTTTGTTGGGTGTATTATCTCTTTGACACGATACAGAACGTCTGGATTGCTTCCTTCATCAATTCTTTCGATCTTCAAAAGTCATCTAATAGTTTCATTTCTGTTTTCCCCTTAGTCCTTGTTTCACACCCGTAAACAGGTTTGCTCCACACGTTGTTTTCTTATTAATCTTTTGCTGGTCTCAAGTTTTTACTTTTATCTTATAGCATCGACTGGATGGTGTGGATACGCCGTTAAAAGCCCTTGGAAGAATTTAAGCGTGAGAAACAATTCCTTTAAAACATTGTTTGTTGTCTTGTTGGAAGTTAGATAGTCGTGTAATGGTTTCAGATGAGTGTTCGAGAATGCAGTAATGCACAAGCCTACACTAGAGTTTTTGAAGAACGTCGAGCTTGACTAAATGTTAACAATAGTTGACATACCAATTCATTAAAAAGGTGAGAATTATATTAAGAAATACAGTGACCAGCCTCTTTTTTATGCGTTGTTATTTATGCCAATACGGGTTCGTGCTTTCATCCATGATCAGCTGGCGTTATACGTATTTGAATCTTCAGTAAGTACATCGTTAAAACATCGCCAGCACTTTGAATGCTGCAGTTGCCCTGTGCAGAATTAATAATTCTGTTTAGCTACTACATTTCACGAGTTGTAAATTTACGATATATTGTTGGTTAGGTGTACTTACTTTGTACTCCGGTTGTTGTTATTCCCGAGTTTACGCGAAACTCGGAATAACAACAACCGGAGTACAAAGTAAGTACACCTAACCAGTAACATATCGTCTAATATACAACTCACGAATTGTAGTAGCTTAATAGAATCGTTAATTTTGCACAGGCCACTGGGGATCGTGGTACAATGTCTGGTGACCAGAAATTTAACGCCACAGTTAGAGGCCAAATACTGGTGGTGAATATTTCTTGCGTCTCCAGATTCGAAATTTCGTGTGTTAGCTTTATTATTATTAGCTTTATGTGATCGTTCCACTTTAAATCGCTCTCTATGTGTAGTCCGAGATATATAACGGATTTTACTGGTTCCAGTGATTGTACGGACATCTTGTAGTTATACAGGGTCGTCAGAAACAGTCTGAAAATCTTGTAAGGATGTTGGAGGGTAAACCTTGCTGAGAAATAAATGTTTAAAATACTCGATACGTTGCGCCGTTTCCAAATTAATTAGCAGTAAAGTTAGCCAAGCACGTAACTTGGCGCGCAAATTCAACCTGTCGGCTAGACGATATCGCCAATCGTGTTGTTCGTTTGGTCCCCTTAAACCGTAAAAGAGAGCGATACAAAAATTTGACGTGTGATGGTAGTAAGGATAGAACCCGAGCCAAAGGATAACCAGTCTCTTGCACTATCATCTACGCTATGAGAACAACTGACGCTGATTGTATCTGGCGGGGTTGCTTGAATTTGCGCGCTTAACGGCCTGGTTGCCTCATTTCAGTGCTAATTAACTCGGAAACGGTGCAGCGTACTGAATTTTTTTCTCTTAACAATCATTTCTCAGCACAATATACCCTGCAACAACTAAGCATTTCAGACTGTTTCTGAGCACTCTATGTAGGGATGGGTTATTCCGCCGATTTATGAACAACATGCTAAATTTATTTATGTTGAGGGTTAACTGTCAGTTCTTACACTAAGTGTCGATCCTCTGCAAGTCTCCCTGCATTTTTTTTTAGAATTTGTCTGATAATGAATATAGTTAATCCCAAATTTCCTGTTTTCACATAGTTCCTGAAGTTCGAAAACAGGATCAGGCTTTACATGAGGGCTTTACATGAAGCCGGCCTGACTCCAGTTTCCCCTGTGGACGTCTACAGTGCAGCTCTTGGGACGCTATTAAAAGGATGCTTTATGTTACAAAATGCAGCATCGCGTAGTATGTTACTTTAACTCAGGAGTATGAACGAAGAAGCTTGTGGACGGCCGTAAAGTCCCTATTGCGATGGACTCAAAATGCCAACGATAGCGGGACGTAATATCCGCTGTTAACTACTTTACCGAGGCGTAACACAATGCTGGAAGCACGCACGCTGAATTCACACGGGGGTCTTTCCGTTGAATTTCTACGGCCCGTAGTAGCTGCAAATGTAAGCCAATAAAGTCAGGCAGAAGCGCGAGGCGAATTACCGCAACAATGGCCGCGTAGGGAAGCACCAGGGACGACTTTCCACCAATTGAGGCCGAAATTTAATTTGCCCCCTGGTCCGGGAAACGCCCCTGGCTGGCGGGAGAGATAGGCAACCGCGCGAGGCACGTAGGCGTCCCTGGCCGGCCAGAACTGGAAGATGGAAAAGGCACACAGAGAGAAAGCGGCGCTGCGGACCGGCGATACGACACGTGTCAGCCGGCGCGTGTGAGGTCTCCATTCCGAAAGCGAACGTGCTCGCGGCACAAGCACTGCCCTCCCTGTTTAAAAGCCGACACCGTGGAAAGGTTTTCACAAACCTGCTACAGTTAAAAAAGGAAGCAAGATAAGGGATGAACCTTCTGGCGACCACGAGGCTAGCAGAGACGAAACTCAACATAGGGCTTGGACAGATCTTCTTCTTCACTTGCAGGAGTAGGCACATCGCTTGTTCGATCTGTCTACCCAACTCGTCAGTGGGCTTCTGCAATCTGGTTTGCTTTGTGGTTTTCAGCCAATACTTATTTACTAGTAAAAAAGAATGATCTTCCTCATGTTCTGCAAAATGTTCCAGAATATTAAGAAGTGCCGCGCGGGGTAGCTGCTCGGTCTCAGGCGCCTCGTCACGGTTCGTGCGGCTCCCCCCCCCCCCCCCCCCCCCTTGGAGGTTCGAGTCCTCCCTCGGGCATGAGTGTGTGTGTTGTCCATAGCGTAAGTTATGTTAAGTTAGATTAACTAGTTAAAGAAGAGATACTTCAAGGTATCAGATCAATTATATGATGGTAAGACAGACATTTAGGTTCCCAAATGGCTCTGAGCACTATGGGACCTAACATCTTAGGTCATCAGTCCCCTAGAACTTAGAACTACTTAAACCTAACTAACCTAAGGACATCACACACATCCATGTCCGAGGCAGGATTCGAACCTGCGACCGTATCGGTCGTGCGGTTCCAGACTGAAGCGCCTAGAACCGCTCGGTCACCCTGGCCGGCAGAGATTTAGGAAGCAGGTTTTAAATTGTAAGACATTTCCAGGGGCAGATGTGGACTCTAACCACAATCTATTGGTTATGAACTCTGTATTAAAACTGAAGAAACTGCACGAAGGTGGGAATTTAAGGAGATGGGACCTGGATAAACTGACCAAACCAGAGGTTGTACAGAGATTAAGGGAGAGCATAAGGGAACAATTGACAGGAATGGGGGAAAGGAATGAGAATGGGTAGCTTTGAGGGATGAAGTAGTGAAGGCAGCAGAGGATGAAGTAGGTAAAAAGACGAGGGCTAGTAGAAACCCTTGGTTAACAGAAGAAATATTCAATTTAATTGATGAAAGGACAAAATATAAAAATGCAATAAATAAAGCAGACAAAAAGGAATACAAACGTCTCAAAAATGAGATCGACAGCAAATGCAAAATGGCTAAGCAGGGATGGCTAGAGGACAAATGTAAGGCTGTAGAGGCTTATCTCACTAGGAATAAGATAGGTACTGCCTACAGCAAAATTAAAGTGACCTTTGGAGAAAAAAGAACCACTTGTATGAATATCAAGAGCTCAGATGTAAAGAAGGAAAACCAGGAAGGTGGGACGAGTATATAGTGGGTCTATACAAGGACGATGTACTTGAGGACAATATTATGGAAATGGAAGAGGATGTAGATGAAGATGAAATGGTAGATACGATACTCCGTGAAGAGTTTGACAGAGCACTGAAGGATCTGAGTCCAAACAAGGCGCGGCAGGAAGTAGCGCCCTGATAAACCGCAATGGCGGCACCGGAAGCAGGTCTTTCCAGCGGATCGCGCTTAGTTAAAACTAGCGCGATCCTGCCAGGCGCCTCGTGCTGCGGCTAAGTCCCGTTCAAGGTCACCCGCCAATATGGCGGCGCACAAAACCATATAGAACACGGTATGGATAAGGATGGTTTGTTTATTAAGGATGATAATATACAGATCTATCAGAACTATCAGTTTAATAAGTTACAGCTGCAAAATACTAACACAAATTCCTTACAGACGAATGGAAAAACTGGTAGAAGCCGATCTCGGGGAAGAGCAGTTTGGATTCCGTAGAAATATTGGAATACATGAGGCAATACTGAACCTAAGGCTTATCTTAGAAAATAGATTAAGTAAAGGCAAACCTACGTTTCTAGCATTTGTAGACATAGAGAAAGCTTTTGACAATGTTGACTGGAATACTCTCTTTCAAATTCTGAAGGTGGCAGGGGTAAAATACAGGGAGCGAAACACTATATACAATTTGTACAGAAACCAGATGGCAGTTATGAGAGTCGAGGGGCATGAAAGGGAAGCAGTGGTTGGGAAGGGAGTGAGACAGGGTTGTAGCTTCTCCCCAATGTTATTCAATCTGTATATTGAGCAAGAAGTAAAGGAAACAAAAGTTCGGAGTTGGTATTAAAATCCATGGAGAAGAAATAAAAACTTTGAGGTTCGCCGATGACATTGTAATTCTGTCAGAGATAGCAAAGGACTTGGAAGAGCAGTTGAACGGAATGGTCAGTGTCTTGAAAGGAGGATATAAGATGAACATCAACGAAAGAAAAAGGATGATAATGTTATGTGGTCGAATTAAGTCGGGTGATGCTGAGGGAATTAGATGAAGAAATGAGACACTTAAAGCAGTAAAGGAGTTTTGCTATTTGGGGAGCAAAATAACTGATGATGGTCGAAGTAGAGAGGATACAAAATGTAGACTGTCAATGGCAAGGAAAGCGTTTCTGAAGAAGAGAAATTTGTTAACATCGAGTATACATTTAAGTGTCGGAAGTCGTTTCTGAAAGTATTTGTATGGAGTGTAGACGTGTATGGAAGTGAAACATGGACGATAAATAGTTTGGATAAGAAGAGAATAGAAGCTTTCGAAATGTGGTACTACAGAAAAATGCTGAAGATTAGATGGGTAGATCACATAACTAATGAGGAGGTATTGAATAGAATTGGGGATATGAGGAGTTTGTGGCACAACTAGACTAGAAGGAGGTATCGGTTGGTAGGACATATTCTGAGGCATCAAGGGGTCACCAATTTAGTATTGGAGGGCAGCGTGGAGGGTAAAAATCGTAGAGGGAGACCAAGAGATGAATACAGTAAGCAGATTCAGAATGATGAAGGTTGCGGTAGGAACTGGGAGATGAAGAAGCTTGCACAGGATAGAGTAGCATGGAGAGCTGCATCAAACCAGTCTCAGGACTGAAGACCACAGCAACAACAAGAAGTGTGTAGGCTCAGGGACCGATGACCTCTGTAGTTTGCTCCCATAAGACCTTACCACAAGTTTCTAAGTTGTTATTAGGAAGTGATTTCCTTTTTAATACCAGGTAGTAATAACTAAACTTCCCGCATTTAACACGGAAACTAATTACCGTATGAGGGCCAAACTTGGTAGCATTAACGCCAAGGGTATGGGGAAGAGAAATAATGCAGAATCAGATCAAAGGAAACACTTTTAATGTGCTACTACGATACATTCATACCATTACATACCGGTATCATTACTGCTACAAAAAGGACTCAATATGGCGCCCATCAGTGTCCAGATGAGTCTTAAAGCGCAGGATAGCAATCTACACAGCAGAACTACGCATGTACCTAGGTATGCTCGCTACCTCTGTTGATGTGCTGCGCTTCAAATCAGCATACGTGTGAATATTCGGCTGGTAAACCCTGTCCTTCAGGTAGCCCCAGAACCAGACATCACAGTGAGTGAGATCAGGGGATCGTGCTTGCCAAGCATTTGGAAACGATTGGCTGATAATTCGATCGTTTCATGTGTTTCGGAGAAGCAGGTGAACTTCAAGAGCGATTTGCGGTGGGGCCCCGTCTTGCATGAAAACTGTTGAGTGCAGCGCGTGTCTCTCCTGTAGGGCGGGTAAGACATGCTGGCGAAACATATCGCAGTACCGCTGGCCAGTCACACTGCTCATCTTTGGTCCTTGAGCACCGACCTATTCGAAGAAGAATGGGCCAACGATGAACGTAGCCGTGAAGCCGCTCCATCCGGTGACACGTTCACCAAACAGACGAACTTCATGCACACTTACTGGAGGTGAAGAGCCCCACAATAGGCAGTTCATCAGAGATAAATGAGCTTCGTCTGTTCTCAGGATGGTAAACTTCAATCCTTGAGAGAAAGTGGAGAGCGAAGTCAATAGCTCGTTGTGCGTCCTATGGTGCAAGTTGCTGTACGATATGAATCTTGTACGGATCCAGTTTGAGAATAGTTCGTAGCACCTTCCGTACAGTGGACCACGGGTTTTTCAACTGTCGTGACACAGTACGCGTACTGCCCGACGATCGGGAATTGCGCACAGCGTTGTCTGCCATAGCAACAGCGATTTCATCAACCACCTGTGGTGGAATCGGTCATTGGCCTCTTCCCGGAGCGCCGCCTAGTTCTCCAGTTGATTAGAACTTCTTCATCATGCTCCGTACAGCAGGTGGAGAAAAGAGGATCTTTCTGTAATCCTTTCAGATGGCGACATTCTCGAAAGGCAGCTGCAGCATTACTGTTGTTTTGATAATAGAGCTCCACGAATAATGCCCTACTGCTTTTATCCAAACTCATAGTGACACGTCAACAAGTGCACTGCGACTAGGAGGTGTGTGAGACTATGGTCACGATGACTGATCACGGCACCTGGTGGCCATAGCTGGAACTGGACGGTGGCGATGTGATGCATGAAAATCATGCACACCATACTCTGCACATTAATGCTACAAAGTTTGGTAATCGTACGGTAGTTAGTTTCTGTGTTATAATGTGTTAAATACGGAAATTTAATTATAACCACCCGGTATAATAATGCCAACATCTATTTTGTTCCAAAAACGTCTGTTTCGATGGGCCCATAGCACGCATTAGGACACTGATCTACGTATTGTTTTTCCGTTTTGTACTGTACACTGTGTTTATTAACTCGTTATTTACATACCATGAATCTCCTGCAGGCAGTTTTTAAGTAATTCTGCAACATACAATATACAATGTTTTTGTATAAAATTATAAAAATATGAGTTTGATGGCTTACAGATGTTTTGGGAGATACTGAATATTATTATTTGTCAGAATATAGTGTCTTGGAATGTATGTTGGCATCGTTTCTTAATTTCCATGCTGTTGAAGTTTATCAGAACGTAATGTATTGTGTGCACTTCCTATTTGCACTTGCACTTACGTTTGACAATTCAATCCGTTGAAATGACACATATATGTTTACAATGAATTTACAATTCATATTAGTGGAATTTATGTGTGAATAGCTACATAAGGTGATTCAGCCACACCTATCTATGAGTTTTATGCAACCTGCAGCACCTTCAAATACTACATGAAAGAGTGTCATATTCTCTCGCTAGCTGGGAAATGTTTTCGCTGAAGGCCACAGTTTTCTAGTTATTTGAGAAAAAGCGCGTTTGAAGGAAACATTTTTACGCTTTTCTTGAACAGTTAGTGAACTATAGCCTCTGTCGAAAACATATTCCAGTGCAAAATTTGACTATATTAAATTTCGTACAAAGAGATCCAGATCATTTTTTTTTGTAGGACTAATAATTTATACATAGTGAGCGAGAGAATTGAAAATCTCTTGCATGGTTTTTGAAGGTGTTGCGGTTTGCATAAAGGCCATAGGGGCAGCGAAGCTACCTTTTCTATGAAGAATGTGTAATTCTACGGTTTCAAATACTGTGCAAAAATATAATTTGTTTTGAGAACTAAACACAAGCAATATATAGAAAACTTTATAGACTTCCTAAAAGGGAAAGACGATTTTCAGCGCCTCATGATGCTAAGAAATAAATAAAAAATAGTAGAATTCGCAACAAAAATTATACCTTTGCACAGTGCATGACATCATAGAATATTGCGATCTTTGTATATAGATACACCTTACTGAAATTCTGCGAATAAGAATTATAAATTCATTGTTAATGTATATGTGTTACTCGACTGAACTGTAGTGTCAAACGATCGTAAGTGCAAATAAAAATAGCACAGAATACTTAAAGGTCTGGCAAACTTAACAACGCGGAAACTGAGAAACAATCTTAACAGACACTCCAACACACTATATTCTGAGACATAAAAACGTAATTATATAGCAAAATAGATGTAAGCCATCAAACTTAAGATTTGATAGATTTATGCAGAGAAACTCTATATTTCATGAGGGTATTTTTGATCTGTCGTTGCAACTACAAAAATGCGTGATTTTTCACCAGACGCGTTTCGCTTTACTGTGGTAAAGCATTATTAGTGGTCTGTACTTAAGTTTATTTACATTTTGATTTGCTTTTTAGATAGAAAAACAGTTCGTTAAGAATAGGTTGGTTTGTACTTACGGTGATTTTTCGGCTGCTTTCTCGCTTACGTCAGGAAAGTAGAAACCAACCTATTCTTAACGAACTGTTTTTCTGTCTAAAAAGCAGATCAAAATGTAAATAAACTTAATTACAGACCACTGATGGTGCTTTACCACGATAAAGCGAAACGCGTGTGGTGAAAAAATCACGCATTTTTGTAGGTGCAACGACCGATCAAAAATACTCTCATGAATTATAAAGCAGCTATGGACACTATGGCCACACAAATGAAGAATTTAAACTCTATATTGTATACTGTAGGATTACTTGAAAATAGGAAACTGCCGAAACGAGACTCGTTGTGTGTAAATAACGAGCTAATAAAATCAACGCGCGGCAGAAAATGGGAAAAAAACTTATATGTCACTCAGCAATTTTGTTAGTCTTCTTTCTAGCATCCTATTCTAGCCATTTTTCTCTCTTCTGCTAATTCATCATCTGAATAAATTCTCAGCTCAGCTCTTCGTAGGGAGGACACAGCATTTTATATTGGTTGGAAAGTCATTTAAGGAATTAGCAGTAGCTTCAGGTGTGACCCATGCAAGTGTGTTGGGATTCTTGTTGTTCATGTTGTATATTAATGCCCTTGCAGACAATATTGATATAATTTTAGACGTTTTGCAGGTGATGCATTTATCTATAATGATGAACTCTCTGATAAAAATGGTTATACACGTAGGCTATACAGTAAGGTCATGATAAGATTACACTAACAATAGCACGCACAGGCGTATTTCAGCAATCATTCTTCCCATGACCCATACACAATTGGAAAGTGGACCTAGCATGTGATACCACTTGTCACGGTGTGGAAGGTCTTCTTGTGGGAAGATTACTAAAGAAGACAAACCACAGAGAAAAGGACGGATTTTAATATGAAAACACATGTTGGTTTTGTGGACTACGAGGTATATTAGGCTGGATCTACCATTTTTTGTAGTTAATTTTAGAAAGATGAGCGATCCCCAAACACTTAATACAAATTATTAGAAGCCTGTACCAAGAAACAGAAACCACAACAAAAGGCTGTAGCTTCTTGCACACTTATGAATATCTCTATTGATGGCATTGTTAGACAGTGTAAAACCAAGGCCAATTGAGACATTAAGATAGGAACAAATAATTGGATAAACACGATGGTGCTCATAGACGACCAAATAATTTTACAAGAGTGCTAGTACAAACTGGAAATGGCAGTACGTTGACTATATCAAATCTGAAACGACCACGATTTTTATATTTCTCACATATTAAGGTGGTGGATTTTAAAGGAGACGATCTTGTACGTTGCAAAATAGTGGTAAACGATCATGTTTTAGAACAGTTTTTTTCATTTTAGCTTCTTAGATTGCGACGTAAGCTACCAGTCTGAAAATTACATACTGAATCAATTAAATAAATATCAGTTGATGTATGATACAACACAAAGAACACTATGTAACAAAGTACAGAGAAAACAAAAATAAAATTTTGTGAAGGAATAGTTACACTTCTTTTGACATATGGCTCAGAGTTTTGGACAATAAGAATACAATACTAAATCTGTGCACAGGGTACTGAAATAGAGGAAAGGCTGCAGTCTGAAGGGAAAAAAGTAAAGAAGGAATCTACATCGTTTATCTTTGAAGTTCTCCTACTAGAGTGTCTACAGCAGGCGACCTAAGGAGATGAACTATCTCACTATACGTTGACACAGCACTGACTAATGGCTATTGAGAATAACGTAAATGTCGAATTTGGTCTATTCGACATTGTGTGAGCATTTGCTGTTTACTTGTGTAGCAAATTCCTTCACTTCCTCAACCTGTTTTTCTTTTCTAATAGTGAGGAGTCGGGTATGTTTTTAGAACAGTTGTTGACTATTAGTGTGTATAGGTTGTTACAGTTATATTCCGCCATAGTTTTCGCATTTATAAGGATTAATTAAGATATATTCTAAATTTTCTCAATTTCACTTGAAGCTTTACACTTCTTTAGACAACACAGTTTCGTGACTGAAACTGTAACATTTGCACATTTCTATCATCCGTGTTGTAACGTTACTCGTATTTAGGCGAGCTAATCGACCGCCCAGAATTGCTGCGAGGTAAGGTGCAGTTGATGTACGGCTGAACGATAGCGGGCGCAGGGCAAAGGACTGGCTGTAGTGGGTGCTCCAGGCCAGCAGTGGCTAATAATTTTCTAATGGGAAATAGGAACTTTCATAACGGAAATCAAAACCAGGAACGAAGATTTTAGACGTGGAAGCCTTACGAAATGCAACGCCGGAATACAGAGTCGAGAAATTAAAGATCGCCACATCCCAGGTCCGAGATGGCGAAATAAACCGGCGTTGAAAAGGACACGTTATTTTAAAAATTCTGTGGATGCCTAAAATTCGTTACAGAAATCACAAATGTTAGAGATGGAGATTATAACAAGTTAGAATAAAATGGGAAATAATTTTATGCAGCGGAACCCTAAAGAGTGCTCAAGAAAGATTGTAAAATTTGTAGAGAAATTTGATAATGAGGATATGGGGCTGAAAAACTTATTTTGTGGAAGTTAAGTGAATGCTGAAATAAATGTACGTTTGTTGAAATATTTTGTGATCGGAAGAGAGGCTGAGGTGGATCTGATTTTGGTGAAGGTGGATTGTGTGACGAATTCTGATGATGCACTAGTCAGTGCAACAATTAAAGTAATGTAAGTAAAAGTAATTTAGATGATTTTGTATCGGAGGAAGTTGTTGAAGCTATCTGTGAAGATGGCGTAGGAGTAGTCTTGTCAGAGTTTTGTGGTACATAGACATAAGTACGTGAAGGTATTTGTGAAGGCGGCGTAGCAATAGTCTCGTCAGCTGGTGATGAATTTTATTGTGTATCGGCGGATGTGGGTGATTTACTGTTAAAGGAAGGTAAAGGTTATGTTTTAGGAGCTGAAGTTAAGGAGTTTGGCCACTGATTTAGACATCTGGACGGAAGGAATTTGTGGATTTATTCCTATTGATGGAAGTGAACCGAGGCCTTTTAATGGAAACATGAATTATGTGTGGATGTGGAAGGGTGAATGTAAAAATAGTGTGTTAGGTAGCAGATCAGAATGGAAAGTATTGGAGAAATCTGAGAATGGGGAAAATGTAAAGGAGAAGGGGTTAGAGTTTGGCGTAATTTATGCATAATGTGAATTCTAATGTGCAACGATGCAGTAGCGGCAATTCATATGCTAGGTTGACAGAGTTATTGGTGGTGTTTTCCACAATGTATCGACGGATGTAATTGATGTTTTATGTAAAGAAGCTTATGCGTTATCGGTAGATGTTAATGGAGTTAATGGTGATGAAGTTGTAGTGATTTGATGGAAATGAGTTGGTTGATTTGGGGGAGGGGAACAACAGTGAGATCATCGGTCTCGTCGGATGAGGGAAGGATGGTTTTGGTGGATATTCGAAATAAAGCGTCTGCTCTGTTCCTCAAACGCACTTTCCATATACTCAGAGAACTTCCACAATGTAAAACTGCAAAGCTCTTTGAGGCTGTGACATCCCATAGCCTGCAAGCACCGATTGATGTGCGATGGATTAATGCCCGTCTGCAGTATGTGAGGAACTTTTTCCTCGAAGCAAGTTATCTTAGTAACGAAATCAGAAGCAACACATGTATAACGGCGCGTGACATCATACTTGAAAGGAAGTTCAATGAGGGCAGAAACAAAATTGAAAAGAAATTCCCTAATTGTGACTGGAAAGCTGTATGGCGGAACATCAACTATACCGGGCTATTTACAGACGCTATTTCAGCATGGTACAAAACAGTTAACAATGTCATCAGCACCAACGAGAGACTATATGGGATCGTTTTAAACCAGACACACCTTTGTGGAAAATGCAATCCGGTGGATACACTCATCCACAGATTCACCTGTGGCGGCAATGTGAATAACCGGAATGCGATCAGGCAAAAAATCGCGTTTCTCACCAGATCCTCGACGGAATATATAACACCATCGCTCCTCCTGAGACCAGACATGACGTACTTTCCGAAAATAAAAACCAACACCATTAGCTGATTACTGGGAAAATATGTTAGTTATGTCATCAACAAACTTGGGTCGGACAACGAAATAGAATTCCGCGTTTACATGAAGTGTGAATACGCAAAAATCAGCACATATTGCAACCACAAGAAGCACTACGGGAACATGCTGAAAATCATTTTTGAAAGAATGGGTGTCGGTTAAATATGTGGAACCACTACAACACCTTGAACGAGAAAGAACAGAAGATAATTAAAAGTCACTTGGTTTCTTATTATTATTTACTATTACCTTGCTTCCGAAACTTCTATGTTACACGAAGAGTTTTTTCAAAACATTTTGTTCAGAATTACTCGTGTTCGACTTTCAAAGTATTTGTGTGAGTCAAGAAGAATTGTTAAGTTTTTATCAGTGTTCAGTTTCTACTCAGGAAGAGGTTTCTTTGTCTTTTTTACATCGGAGAATGGGAGTTTTGTGTTAAGATTTCTGCACACTTAGTGCTTTGACCCAACAGGGGACATGAAAAAAGGGGTGGGAGGGGTTTGGGCCTCGCCGTGAAGAGACCCCACTGCTAGTGCGGCGTGTACCACGCCCTGACCTTCCTTAAAAATAAATAAGTAAATAAATAAAAACAGTGTTTGGCGTTCGAGTCCCGTGGTCGCTGGATCAAGTCCCGCTGGTCAGATTTTTTTTTAAATTTCTAACACAGTCGTTTTCTTTGCTATTTGTATTACAGCTGTTGTAATGGGAAGAATAGTGTGGTCGGATGAGCTTTTATTAGATTTGCAATGTTATTTGAAAAAAAAAAAAAGCAATGTGGTCTTGCGGTAGCGTTCTCGCTTCCCGCGCATGGGGTCCCGGGTTCGATTCCCTGCAGGGTAGGGGATTTTCTCTGCCTCGAGATGACTGGGTGTTGTGTGTCTTTCATCATCATTTCATCCTCATTCACTCGCAAGTCACCGTAGTGGCGTTAAAGAACTTGTGGAGCGGCGGCCGAACCGCCATGCGAGAGGTCTCCCGGCCACCAATGCCATACGCTCATCATTTTTATTCGAGATGGTATGGAAAATTTTTGTAGACGTTACTGCCCTACTGGTGGGCACAGAAGAAATATAAATGAGCAGGAGATCTTGAAGGGAGGAAAGACGAAACTGGGACGAAGGAAATGTTAAATGAATTATTTGATGGTGATAAAGAGACTGAGGATTGATCTGACGTTCCAGTGTGCACAACAGATATGGATGAGAAAGGAAGGCACATTGAAAATCACCGTTTGAGGGAAAAGTGTTTAGCGGGGGTGAAATTACAAATCTGCAACCTATAAGTGAAATGATCAAATTTGATGGATGGAGAAAGGAAGTGGGCGTTTCTTGTGTTTGAAATTTGTGTCCCAGCAGTAGTCACAAATTTTGTATATAAACATAAGAATCCGTTGGAGAAGGAAAGGAGGGCTGAAATTTGAGCAGGTGAAAAAACGTAAAAAGTGAGACTTAAAAGATACTCATACTGCCGAGATACATTAAAAGGCAACAGTGGCAGAGTTGCAACTGGTGACTGAAGAACGTGCTGTGGAAAAATATGTGTGTAATATAAATGTGTTTTCATGTCTAATTTGTAAGCATTTTGGGGGCTATTTCTGTTTGGTGTAATGGGTAAAATTGGTGAATTTAAGAAGTATGAAGGCGCAACTCAGAGCAAGGAGAGTGTCGACATTAGCCACACGACTCTTAGTGCGCGGATGTCAGCAGAACATAATTAAGTTCGTTATTTGCGAAATAGAGAAATAAATTATACAGTACATAAGATTTGAGGAGAAATGTGTTGCATGTAGTACTTTGGATGAGTTTCTAGTGTGATGCATGTAGCATATTTATTTCACACAAAATTAGGTACGTGGAGGTCATCGGACCCCCTTAAAATTTTATTTGTTTGTGGGAGCAAAACATGTAGTTACGTGCAAAGTATAAGCTAAGATTTAGGTTTTGTATTACGTGGGTTAATTTTATGATGTATGCTATTTTGAAAGGGGGCTATTAATATATTTCTATAAGGAAATGTTGGTGATAACTTCTTATAGAGGTCGTGAGAATAATCCTACAGATGACGATTTTATTACGCAAATAGGATATGGATGAATTTATAGTGCAGTTTAGGTGCTGAGAAAAGTAGATGCAAGTGAGTGATTTTTGCACAGGGTAGTATTAGTTTTAAAGTTTTTAATTTGACATAGAAAATTGTTAAGAAATGACAAACTGTTAGTCGAGCAATATTCACGAAAAGTGTGTTTTCACGAAAAGAGTGTTTTCTGGTGGTAACGTGGACAGACTGCTTGAAATGTCGAGCTGAATCGTTTTGCCTGTGCGATAAATCAGTTTTTACTTGCTGTTCTGTTTGTGAAAGTATCGATTCCACTGGAGAGGGCGTTCAGTGCTTGATCTATGGGGATTGGGAAGTTGTATGATTGTTGGTAAGTAACTACAGTCGTGTTTCGACAGCTATTGCCCTTCAGCACTAACAATAACATGGGACCGACGCATGTTCCGGCGCATTACGTGGCCAAGGGCGTCACAAATTTTTGCAGAGGCGGCTGGACTGTGAATGATCTGAACTTCGACGTCAGAAAACCAATCACGTGCTCTGTTTGTGCTAGTGAAATGCTACAATGTGGTGAAAGCAAAAGGCGCTACCAAATGAGCGCAAAAACGCTAAAACGTTTTGAAAAGATAGGGCTGACTCGGGAGTTTATTTAAATTTATGTATTTATTTGGCAATTAATTAATGTGCCATAATTTCATAATTTGTGTTACATTTTGATAATTGAAGCTGATAATATGACATATTCTAGGAAATATAAGCTGTTTCATACACCATCACGAATTTATTTACACTATTGTGCTGACAAACAAGGAGTATATCCTATCTATTATGTATAGCACGTGTTTATTATGTTCTGTAAGTATGTCAAGTTTGGTGAGACTTAATGAGCCAAATCAACAAGCCAATGTGCTACATTAAGTGGAGGTGTGTAACGTTAAGCGCATTTAGGTGAGCTAGTCGGCCGCCCAGCATTGCTGCGAGATAAGGCGTATTTGATCTAGAGCTTAACGCTTCTGGGCCCGGGGCTGAGTACGAACTGCAGCGGTTGCTCCGTGCCAGCCAGCGATGAGGCTGGAGACCGGAAAAACCTGCATTGGGAATCTGGACGATGCGTAGATTGCTTAAGGGAGACGTTTATGCTCCCATAAATGGAAGGCTTTGAGACAAACTGTAAGACGGCTTCTTACATTTACAATCAAATATTAATGCAAATCTGAATACTTCTGTGATCTCAGAACAATGAGGCATATCCAGTACCACAACAATATTTCAACATCTTTAAAATTAAAGAAGTTAATATTTCATAGTGAATAACCATTTTCATAATGACCCTCTAAATCAACAACTCTTAATCACTTCATGCTCTGAAAGCTACATACCTGTATCTATTTTATTTTTTGATATATTACGTTTTTATATGTTTTTATTATCCAAATGTTTGTCAGAATATCGTATTCTCCACATGTACACAACAAGTGAACTCAGCATGAAACCTTATATTTTGCCATATACAGGGTGAGTCACCTAACATTACCGCTGGATATATTTCGTAAACCGCATCAAATACTGACGAATCGATTCCACAGACCGAACGTGAGGAGAGGGGCTAGTGTAATTGGTTAATACAAACCATAAAAAAATGCACGGAAGTATGTTTTTTAACACAAACCTACGTTTTTTTGAATGGAATCCCGCTACTTTTGTTAGCACATCTGAACATATAAACAAATACGTAATCAGTGCCGTTTGTTGCATTGTAAAATGTTAATTACATCCGGAGATATTGTAACCTAAAGTTGACGCTTGAGTACCACTCCCCCGCTGTTCGATCGTGTGTATCGGAGAGCACCGAATTACGTAGGGATCCAAAGGGAACGGTGATGGACCTTAGGTACAGAAGAGACTGGAACAGCACATTACGTCCACATGCTAACACCTTTTAATTGGTCTTTTTCACCGACGCACATGTGCATTACCATGAGCGGTGAGATACACGTACACACGTGGTTTCCGTTTTCAATTACGGAGTTGGAATAGAGTGTGTCTCGACATGTCAGGCCAATACATGTTCAATGTAGTGGCCATCATTTGCTGCACACAATTGCAATCTCTGGCGTAAAGAATGTCGTACACGCCGCAGTACATCTGGTGTAATGTCGCCGCAGGCTGCCACAATACGTTGTTTCATATCCTCTGGGGTTGTAGGCACATCACGGTACACATTCTCCTTTAACGTACCCCAAAGAAAGAAGTCCAGAGGTGTAAGATCAGGAGAACGGGCTGGTCAATTTATGCGTCCTCCACGTCCTATGAAACGCCCGTCGAACATCCTGTCAAGGGTCAGCCTAGTGTTAATTGCGGAATGTGCAGGTGCACCATCATGCTGATACCACATACGTCGACGCGTTTACAGTGGGACATTTTCGAGGAACGTTGGCAGATCATTCTGTAGAAACGCAATGTATGTTGCAGCTGTTTGGGCCCCTGCAATGAAGTGAGGACCAATGAGGTGGTCGCCAATGATTCCGCACCATACATTTACAGTCCACGATCGCTGTCGCTCTACCTGTCTGAGCCAGCGAGGATTGTCCACGGACCAGTAATGCATGTTCCGTAGATTCACTGCCCCGTTGTTTGTGAAACCCGCTTCATCGGTAAACAGGTAGAACTGCAACACATTCTCTGTTAATGCCCATTGACAGAATTGCACTCGATGATTAAAGTAATCACCATGTAATTGCTGATGTAGCGACAAATGAAACGGGTGAAAGCTGTGACGATGCAGTATGCGCATGACACTGCTTTGACTCAGTCCATCGGCTCTCGCAATGTCCCGTGTACTCATGTGTGGGTTCATGGGAACAGCAGCTAACACACCAACTGCACCCGCTTCTCCTGTGACGGGCCTGTTACGGACCCGTTTGCGTGCTACGATCATATCTGTTGCATACAGTTGGCGGTAGATGTTTTGCAATGTGCGGGACGTTGGATGCTCTCTGTCCGGGTACCGTTCTGCATACACCCTGCAGGCTTCAGCTGCATTTCGTCGACACTCGCGATAGATGAGTATCATCTCCACCTTTTCAGAGTTCGAATACACCATGGTCACAGTTCCTACAACACTACACTATCACAGACGTCTGGTAACACGGTGTCCTACAGTTGGTCTACTTGCGGAGACGAATGCAGAATAACAATAGCAGCAAGCGCTACATGCGGACACTGCGACAGCTAGACCAAACCACAGGCCGGCCGAGGTGGCCGAGCGGTTCTAGGCGCTAGAGTCTGGAACCGCGCGACCGCTACGGTCACAGGTTCGAATCCTGCCTCGGGCATGGATGTGTGTGATGTCCTTAGGTTAGTTAGGTTTGAGTAGTTCTAAGTTCTAGGGGCCTGATGACCATAGATGTTAAGTCCCATAGTGCTCAGAGCCATTTGAACCATTTGAACCAAACCACAACAGTGCACTACAGCCACACTCGTAAACACGGTCGTCATCGTAAACATGTCTCTGCAGATGCTGCTCGCCGACCGTGGCTCGTGTTGGTTACAACACGCAACTGAACGTCGGAGGTTTCAAGCGTCAACTTTAGGTTACAATATCTCCGGATGTAATTAACATTTTACAATGCAACAAACGGCACTGATTACGTATTTGTTTATATGTTCAGATGTGCTAACAAAACTAACGTGGTTCCATTTAAAAAAACGTAGGTTTGTGTTAAAAAACATACTTCCGTGCATTTTTGTATGGTTTGTATTAAACAATTACACTAGCCCCTCTCCTCACGTTCGGTCTGTGGGATCGGTTCGTCAGTATTTGATGTGATTTACGAAATATATCCAGCGGTAACGTTAGGTTCAAATGGTTCAAATGGCTCTGAGCACTATGCGACTTAACTTCTGAGGTCATCAGTCGCCTAGAACTTAGAACTAATTAAACCTAACTAACCTAAGGACATCACACACATCCATGCCCGAGGCAGGATTCGAACCTGCGACCGTAGCGGTCACGCGGTTCCAGACTGAAGCGCCTTTAACCGCAGGGCCACACCGGCCGGCGGTAACGTTAGGTGACTCACCCTGTATGTGCTTTTATTTAATGAACACTTTACTGTTTTGCCAGTAAGTTCAAAAGAGAACCAATAGATGCTTCTGTCACGAAGGTATGAATACTTGCTCAAATCATATTTTATTGCAAATCATATATTAATGCAAATCTGAATACCTTTGCGATCTCAGAACAATGAGGCATATCCAGTACCACAACAGTATTTCAACATCTTTAAAATTAAAGAAGTTAATATTTCACAGTGAATAAACATTTTCATAATGATCCCCTGAATCAACAACTTATAGTCACTTCATGCTATGAAAGCTACATACCCGTATCTATTTTATTTTTTGATTTATTACGTTTTTATTATCCAAATGTTTGTCAGAATATCCTATTCCCCACATTTACACAACAAATGAACTTGTATTTTTATTTAATTAACAGTCTACTGTTTTGCCAGTAAATTCAGAAGAGAACCAAAAGATGCATCTGTCAATAAGGTATCAATACTTATTTAAATAATAAATAACGTTAATCTTATGTCATTTATCGTGAGCGCTCCTGCACAAGAATACTGGCTTATTTATATACGGACAAACTTTTATTTGTAATTACTGTAAATTATCTGAGTGTGACAGAATGTTTATAACATTTATTTACCTAAATATTGTTGTAATATAATAGTTTAGTGCGGGAAAGTGGTCATGATGAATGAAATCACGTCTGTAGAGCTTAAGAGCGACGTATCTATGATGGAGACGGCCTTCAGCCAATGGAGAACTGGACGGTAGTGGATGACTACCGGAGTGAACTGAAGACTGGGAATTTTTGAGTGAAGAGTCAAGGGAGCGGTTTGGGAGCCTTCATGTCAGGTTATTGAAGAAAGAAGCCCCGCCTGCAGAAATATTCATGATGCGGTCCTATTGGTGACTGATTCTGGGCAGTAAACCGCTGCCGGCATACTGTAACTTCCGGAGGGACTTTATATTGCGAGAGGTCTGAACGTGCTCCAGAGTAGGACTCTAAATTTATCGCTTCAGTTACGGAACTGAGGACAGACAGATTGTTATTCTTCTGTGTATCGCTTGTGTAAATTGTAAATCATCTTGTTGAACTCTGAAAAAAAAAATGTGTGTGAAATCTTATGGGACTTAACTGCTAAGGTCATCAGTCCCTAAGCTTACACACTACTTAACCTAAACTATCCTAAGGACAAACACACACACACACCAATGCTCGAGGGAGGACTCGAACCTTCGCCGGGACCAGCCGCACAGTCCATGACTGCAGCGCCCTAGAGTTGAACTCTGAGCTGGTGAATATGTACTGTGATTACGAAATGGATTTCATTTTCTCGTATCTCTGATGACTATTTAGTATGGGGATTTTGTTGCCGCTCTCATAACGTTCTCAACGTAACGTTAATGCATTTGATAAGCGTATTTTCAGTCTGTATTTTAACTGAATATCGTAGTACCACTTCTTCTTTATTTGAGATGTCGTTTATTGAATTAAACATTACTCAGCATAATTCCTGACGTTAGAATTTACGGACGTTAGAATTGAACCCTTGTTATTAAATTATTCATTCATCTTTTACTTTGTATTTATGTGTATTTTATTAATTGGCAGTTCTAGGCAATGCATAGACTATTTGATAACGGGATCACAGCTACATGTTATTATATGGAGGGAATTAGCTATGGGGCATGGAAGCAGATGTGCACAGCTCTACTCTACGACTACATCGAGCTACTCTTGCCAAACAGAGCCACGGACACTCGAAGTACCTAAGGTATGAGCAATATCAAGCAAAGTCGCAAATGGTTTGCTCGTACTGGAGGCTGTTAGGCCGAGCAGCTACTAAGTAGCAACCGTTAGGTACAGTCGCTCTGTAATTTGTACCATGACGGAAACTCAGTGCATATGCTTATGCTAAGAGGTCATTATTAGAATTCCAATTGGAAAAATAAGAGAGGGTTTCCCGGTATCCGTGAGACGTGGAGGGCAAGTTGAGGAGCTTCAAACTGTTATCACAGAATTGTGAGGCAGTATTTAGCATAAACCAGGCTTGTTTGTCCGCTGCAGTGCCGCAGTCCCCAGCTACGCAGTTGTTCGCGGACTGCTGGGTGTAATTCGTGCCTGATTACAGCTGGCAGTCATTTCAATGGCCGTTTACTAATTGCGGCCGTACTACCGCCCGGGCAGAGCTGGGCACGCGCTGATTAACGGCAGCACGGACAGCAAATCGGCGAGTTTTCGTGTTTCGGATGGGCGCTTGGCATCCAGCCTTGGCGGGTGACATTTACGACCGCAGTTGACCGAGCGCACGGCCGGGTACGTAGGACTCATGTGGCAGTTTGAAGAACCGTGCACTTCACGGAAGGCACATCACAGACAGTCAGAGTCCCCATGATGTCACGTTACAGGAATGTTTCAGTTGCAGAGTTGGAACTGAGCTCCACTACAACAACCAGCTTGCGTTGTGGAGAAGTAACTCAATACTGTCCCTCAGGCAACACAGGTAAGCGTCTCGTGAACATTTGCACATAATAGTTGCATGAAATCTTGAGACGTAGAACTAACTTCCGACAAGTGTCACAGGGGTACAAATTGCACAGTGTGTATGGTACGGCGTTTTTCATCAGCCAGTGACACATTCACGCCAACATCCGACGCCTTCTACACTGCTGGCCATTAAAATAGCTACACCAAGGAGAAATGCAGATGATAAACGGGTATTCATTGGACAAATATATTATACTAGAACTGACATGTGATTACATTATCAGGCAACTTGGGTGCATAAATCCTGAGAAATCAGTGCCCTGAACAACCACCTCTGGCCGTAATAACGGCCTTGATACGCCTGGGCATTGAGTCAAACAGAGCTTGGATGGCGTGTACAGGTATAGCTGCCCCTGCAGCTTCAACACGATACCACAGTTCGTCAAGAGTAATGACTGCCGTATTGTGACGAGCCAGTTGCTCGCCCACCATTGACCAGACGTTTTAAATTGGTGAGAGGTCTGGAGAATGTGCTGGCCAGGGCAGCAGTCGAACATTTTCTGTATCCAGAAAGACCCCTACAGAACCTGCAACATGTGGTCGTGCATTATGCTGCTGAAATGTAGGGTTTCGCAGGGATCGAATGAAGGGTAGAGCCACGGGGCGCAACACATCTGAAATGTAACGTCCACTGTTCAAAGTGCCGTCAATGCGAACAAGAGGTGACCGAGACGTGTAACCAATGACACCCCATACCATCACGCCGGGTGATACGCCAGTATGGCGATGACAAATACACGCTTCCAATGTGCATTCATCGAGATGTCGCCAAACACGGATGCGACCATGATGATGCTGTAAACAGAACCTGGATTCATCCAAAAAAATGACGTTTTGCCATACGTGCAACCAGTTTCGTCATTGAGTAAACTATCGCAGGCGCTCCTGTCTGTGATGCAGCGTCAAGGGTAACCGCAGCCATGGTCTCCGAGCTGATAGTCCATGCTGCTTCAAACGTCGTGCCGGCCGAAGTGGCCGTGCGGTTAAAGGCGCTGCAGTCTGGAACCGCAAGACCGCTACGGTCGCAGGTTCGAATCCTGCCTCGGGCATGGATGTCTGTGATGTCCTTAGGTTAGTTAGGTTTAACTAGTTCTAAGTTCTAGGGGACTAATGACCTCAGCAGTTGAGTCCCATAGTACTCAGAGCCAGAGAGAGCAAACGTCGTCGACCTGTTCGTGCAGATGGTTGTTGTCTTGTAAACGTCCCCATCTGTTGACTCAGAGATCGAGACGTGGCTGCACGATCCGTTACAGCCATGCGGATAAGATGCCTGTCATCTCGACCACTAGTAATACGAGGCCGTTGGTATTCGGCACGGCGTTCCGTATTACCCTCCTGAAGCCACCGATTCCATATTATGCTAACAGTCATTGGATCTCGACCAACGCGAGCAGCAATGTCTCTATACGATAAACCGCAATCGCGATAGGCTACAATCCGACCTTTATCAAAGTCGGAAACGTGATGGTACGCATTTCTCCTCCTTACACGAGGCATCACAACAACGTTTCACCATGCAACGCCGGTCAACTGCTGGTTGTGTATGAGGAATCGGTTTGAAACTTTCCTCATGTCAGCACGTTTTATGTGTCGCCACCGGCGCCAGCCTTGTGCTCTGAAAAGTTAATCATTTGCATATCACATCATCTTCTTCCTTTTGGTTAAATTTCGTGTCTGTAGCACGTGATCTTCGTGGTGTAGCTATTTTAATGGACTGTAGTGTACATCAACTCATGCCACAGCCGCTAGGTGTGAGACCAATAATGTGCAACTAAATCCCGCCAAAACGACTCCCATCTGCTTCAGCGAGAAACGTCCCTTGATGCCTACTAACTTGAGACTGCATGGGCGGCATATTCCCTGGGTCTCACTACGGACAAACACTTCTTTCTCCACAAACATACTGACTTTCTCAGGAACAAAGCTTCTGGTGTGGCAAAGGAACTGCTCCCTTTTTTAAAGAGTACTGATATAAGTCCACAGCAAAGCTTCGATTATATAAGTCTACTGTTCTCTCTAAGATACTGCAGTTCGCAAGCGGGCGACGACCCTGCACAACAAAGTAGACACTTTGCGTATCTCGGTGTACCACATAAGAACTCTGGGCAGGACAATATTCTCCCCGTGACATCGGAATGAGATGAGAGGTTCCTTGCTACTATGATATTCTCACCCATTCCATCAACTGGCGATATCTTGCGAACCGATAAACAGGCCCTAAGAAGTTGACCCCAAAAGTTTATTTATACTAAAACGAATCCAAGCAGCTACGTACCTTCCACCATGAAGTCTGGATCGTCGTCCACGATGGCACTACGAATCACAGCGTGTAAAAAAAAAGGATTAACTTCTATCGTCACGTCGCATCCTGTCTCTCCGATATCTTTTCTGTCCTTCATTTTGAATACCACCTATTCCGTACAGTCTATTTACGTAAAGGTATCTCTGTACCACCCCTTGAACCTACTTTCGAGTACTTCGACAGCAAATCATAGCAGTGAACATACCACATCAACGACATTAAACAAATCCTCCAAAACACCGCAACACTGTCCTCGATCACGACTGCTACCAGCACCTGGAACTCGTTACAGCGATATCCTCTGCGCAGGCTGTTACCCTGAACCGTGTAAAACTTCCACAATCCTATCTTCCCTAAGCCACCAATAACCCTCTAGTGGAACCTACTCACAACGCCTCGCCAGGCGCACCTCAGCGTTTAGCAACCTCTTTAAACGCATCCCGTCTCGAGACATCAATAGCCAACTGCAGCCAATCCTACCTACAAACCACAGTAGCTTCTGCCACAATTTCTCATCAGATTACGATCTGTTGTATAGTCCATCTACTATAACAGCAGCGCAATAATCGTAAGTCCTCCATTTATGCAGTTCTTAATCTAGAAAAATCATATGACCACATGTAGCACTTCAATTTCTAAATTCCAGACCAGTACCAATATCCGCCCTTCTTGATCTACTTTATTCAACCGCCCATTCTTTATCTCTATTTTTTTTTTTTTTTTTTTATGTTCATCAGTCTACTGACTGGTTTGATGCGGCCCGCCATGAATTTCTTTCCTGTGCTAACCTCTTCATCTCAGAGTAGCACTTGCAACCAACGTCCTCAATTACTTGCTTGACGTATTCCAATCTCTGTCTTCCTCTACAGTTTTTGCCCTCTACAGCTTCCTCTAGTACCATGGAAGTCATTCCCTCATGTCTTAGCAGATGTCCTATCATCCTGTCCCTTCTCCTTATCAGTGTTTTCCACATATTCCTTTCCTCTCCGATTCTGCGTAGAACCTCCTCATTCCTTACCTTATCAGTCAACCTAATTTTCAACATTCGTCTATAGCACCACATCTCAAATGCTTCGATTCTCTTCTGTTCCGGTTTTCCCACAGTCCATGTTTCACTACCATACAATGCTGTAGTCCAGACGTACATCCTCAGAAATTTCTTCCTCAAATTAAGGCCGGTATTTGATATTAGTAGACTTCTCTTGGCCAGAAATGCCTTTTTTGCCATAGCGAGTCTGCTTTTGTTGTCCTCCTTGCTCCGTCCGTCATTGGTTATTTTATTGCCTAGGTAGCAGAATTCCTTAACTTCATTGACTTCGTGACCATCAATCCTGATGTTAAGTTTCTCGCTGTTCTCATTTCTACTACTTCTCATTACCTTCGTCTTTCTCCGATTTACTCTCAAACCATACTGTGTACTCATCAGACTGTTCATTCCGTTCAGCAGATCATTTAATTCTTCTTTACTTTCACTCAGGATAGCAATGTCATCAGCGAATCGTATCATTGATATCCTTTCACCTTGTATTTTAATTCTACTCGTGAACCTTTCTTTTATTTCCATCATTGCTTACTCGATGTACAGATTGAAGAGTAGGGGCGAATCTCGAACAGCTTGCACCATTTTATATTGTCGAACGCTTTTTCCAGGTCGACAAATCCTATGAAAGTGTCTTGATTTTTCTTTAACCTTGCTTCCATTATTAGCCGTAACGTCAGAATTGCCTCTCTCGTCCCTTTACTTTTCCTAAAGCCAAACTGATCGTCACCTAGCGCATTCTCAATCTTCTTTTCCATTCTTCTGTATATTATTCTTGTAAGCAGCTTCGATGCATGAGCTGTTAAGCTGATTGTGCGATAATTCTCGCACTTGTCAGCTCTTGCCGTCTTCGGAATTGTGTGGATGATGCTTTTCCGACAGTCAGATGGTATGTCGCCAGACTCATATATTCTACACACCAACGTGAATAGTCGTTTTGTTGCCACTTCCCCCAATGATTTTAGAAATTCTGATGGAATATTATCTATCCCTTCTGCCTTATTTGACCGTAAGTCCTCCAAAGCTCTTTTAAATTCCAATTCTAATACTGGATTCCCTATCTCTTCTAAATCGACTCCTGTTTCTTCTTATATCACATCAGACAAATCTTCACCCTCATAGAGGCTTTCAATGTATTCTTTCCACCTATCTGCTCTCTCCTCTGCATTTAACAGCGGAATTCCCGTTGCACTCCTAATGTTACCACCGTTGCTTTTAATGTCACCAAAGGTTGTGTTGACTTTCCTGTATGCTGAGTCGGTCCTTCCGACAATCATATCTTTTTTGATGTCTTCACATTTTTCCCGCAGCCATTTCGTCTTAGCTTCCCTGCACTTCCTACTTATTTCATTCCTCAGCGACTTGTATTTCTGTATTCCTGATTTTCCCGGAACATGTTTGTACTTCCTCCTTTCAACAATCAACTGAAGTATTTCTTCTGTTACCCATGGTTTCTTCGCAGCTACCTTCTTTGTACCTATGTTTTCCTTCCCAACTTCTGTGATGGCCCTTTTTAGAGATGTCCATTCCTCTTCAACTGTTCTGCCTACTGCGCTATTCCTTATTGCTGTATCTATAGCGTTAGAGAACTTCAAACGTATCTCGTCATTCCTTAGCACTTCCGTATCCCACTTCTTTGCGTATTGATTCTTCCTGACTAATGTCTTGAACTTCAGCCTACTCTTCATCACTACTATATTGTGTTCTGAGTCTATATCCGCTCCTGGGTACGCCTTACAATCCAGTATCTGATTTCGGAATCTCTGTCTGACCATGATGTAATCTAATTGAAATCTTCCCGTATCTCCCGGCCTTTTCCAAGTATACCTCCTCCTCTTGTGATTCTTGAACAGGGTATTCGCTATTACTAGCTGAAACTTGTTACAGAACTCAATTAGTCTTTCTCCTCTTTCATTCCTCGTCCCAAGCCCATATTCTCCTGTAACCTTTTCTTCTACTTCTTCCCCTACAACTGCATTCCAGTCGCCCATGACTATTAGATTTTCGTCCCCCTTTACATACTGCATTACCCTTTCAATATCCTCATACACTTTCTCTAACTGTTCATCTTCAGCTTGCGACGTCGGCATGTATACCTGAACTATCGTTGTCGGTGTTGGTCTGCTGTTTATCTCTATTAACAATACCAATTACCGTATCTTCCGTCCTGCTGCAGATGCCCTCCAGAGCCCTGGTCTATCTCCAATCCCATATATTATTTACTCTGGTGACATACTCAAACCAGCACCTCCTTCCCACCTCCTTCAGTATTCTGATGACGCCGCCTTCCTACCTCCCAGAAGTCGCAGCGCTCCCTTCAGATCCATCTCAACCAATTCACATCCTGATGCAACCAGTGGCTTCTCGTGATTAATCCCTCCATTATCCATGTAATAATTATAAGACGAACCACATGCAGTTTGCGAATCCATGACAGCTACCTTACTATTAGTACCACTTATATCCAGTTAACCACCACATTAAAATATGTGAAACTAATCGTCGATCGCAAAATAACGAGGAAACTTCGTGTATTAAGCATCCTACAGGAAGCTCACAATAGACTAAAACTACTAACCAACCGAACACGGATGCTTCCATCATGTTCCACACCTACAAAACCATGATACGACTTATCCTCTCCTGCGCAAATGTCACCTGATTATCTGCCCTACCAACATTCCACTAGACCTCCAAATCTTTAAACGTCGTGCACTTCGCCTTGCTTTCTAATTCCACTTACTTTCTCGTACGACAATCCTTCGTCACTTCATCTCTTTTTTCCCCAACCACATTGAACACCTCAATGTGCCTATACTTCCCAGAAACGCATCTCTAACAACCCCATGACAAATCTTGGTGTGCTGCCGTGCACATCAACTCTACTCTCTGCCCGCCACAGTCTCCTTACCCTCTGCCAACTCTGTTCTGAGACACTGCCACTAGCTGACAACGAAACCCATCCACCCCTACTATTAGATTCAACCGGCTCCGCCCTATCTTTTCCGATCTCACGGCTCCGCTCCCTCCTCATCATCGCACCAGTCTCTCGGCCACTGTCGGCTTTGCAGACCTTGGAGTCGCTACTTCTCATTCGGTTAGCCCTTAAACCGCCCTCATGAGGCCAAGTGGACCCCGATCCAGTCCTTCCACCAAGGGAAAACCTCTAATAGTACCGGGGTCATTCGCATGGCAGTCATTTTCTCTAACCACTCAGCCAAAGAGCCAGCCACGAACTTTACACAGCTGCACCAGTACTTTATTTAGCAACACCTGGACTTTCTTGGAATAAATTCACTAACAACAGACAGACGAGAGAATGAGCATTATTATGTACATATAAAAGTTAAATTGCACATACATCCAAGTGCCTATCCCATGGCACTTCCGAACTTACTTCTCTGAAGTTTGCTGATAGGGACATCGTCTTACGTACAATATGATGATTGCTTAACTTAGGTTCATTCTCCGTAGGCCGAATTACTACATTTATCAAGGGCAACAGCTAAAACGCCCTTGTGCAATGGCCTCGACACAGTAACTGGATCTCACCGATATACACTGAAGCGCGAAAGAAACTGGTATAGGCATTCGTATTCAAATACAGAGATATGCAAACAGGCAGAATACGGCGCTGCAGTCGCCAGCGCCTATGTAAGACAACAAGTGTCCGGCGCAGTTGTTACGTTACTGCTGCTACAATGACAGGTTATCACGATTTAAGTGACGTTGATCGTGATGTTACAGTCGGCGCATGAGCAATGGGACACAGCATCTCCGAGGTAGCGATGAAGTGGGGATTTTCTCGTACGACTATTTCACGAGTGTATAGTAAATATCAGGAATCTGGTAAAACATCAAATCTGTGACATCGCTGTAGCCAGAAAAAGATCCTGCAAGAAAAGGACCAATGACGACTGAGGAGAATCGTTCAACGCGACGTAACTGCAACCTTTCCGCAAATTGCTGCAGATGTTGGGCCATCAACAAGTGTCTGCGTGCGAACCATTCAACGAAACATCATCGATATGGGTTTTTGGGGCCGAAGGCCCTATCGTGTATCCTTGATGACTACACAACACAAAGCTTTACGCCTTGTTTGGGCTCGTCAGTACCGACAATAGACTGTTCGTGACCGGAAACATGTTGCCTGGTTGGACGAGTCTTGTTTAAAATTGTATCGAGTGGATGGACGTGTTCGGGTATGAAGATAACATCATGAATCCATGGACCCTTCATGTCAGCAGGGGACTGTTCAAGCTGATGGAGGCTCTGTAATGGTGCGGGGAGTGTGCAGTTGGAGTGATATGGAACCAGTGATACGTCTAGATGCGACTCTGACAGGTGACACGTACATAAGCATTCTGTCTGATCACCTGTATCCATTCATATCCATTGTGCATTCCAATGGACTTTGGCAATTCCAGCAGGACAATGCGACACCCCACATGTCCAGAATTGCTACACAGTGTCTCCAGAAACACTCTTCTTAGTTTAAAAACTTCCGCTGGCCACCAAACTACCCAAAAAAGAACATTATTGAGCATATCTGGGATGTCTTGCTACGTGCTGTTCAGAACGGACTTCCACCCCTCGTACTCTTACGTACTTATGGCTAGCCCTGCAGCATTCATAGTGTCAGTTCCCTGAGCACTACTTTAGGCTTGATTTCATGCCACGTCGTGTTGCGCCACTTCTTCGTGATCACAAGAGCCCTACGCGATACTAGGCGGGTGTACCAGTTTCTTTGGCTCTTCAGTGAGTGAATGTCCAGGTTTAGATAGGTAAAGTAATGACAGTTTTTGCGAAAACAAATGGTTCAAATGGCTCTGAGCACTATGGGACTTAGGCGCTGCAGTCATGGACTGTGCGGCTGGTCCCGGCTGAGGTTCGAGTCCTCCATCGGGCATGGGTGTGTGTGTTTGTCCTTAGGAGAAATTAGGTTACGTAGTGTGTAAGCTTAGGGACTGATGACCTTAGTCCCATAAGATTTCACACACACACACACTATGGGACTTAACATCTGAGGTCATGAGTCCCCCAAAACCTGGAACTACTTAAACCTAACTAACCTAAGGACATCACACACATCCATGCCCGAGGCATGATTCGAACCTGCGACCGTAGCGGTCGCGCGGTTTAGACTGAAGGGCCTAGAACCGCTCGGCCTCACCGGCCGGCTTTGCGAAAACAGTATATACAGGGTGGACATTAAAAAGCCGAGAAACTGCAGTGACGAATTGACTGGAAATGAAGGAAAAAACGTCTTATGAAATTATGTGCGGAAATGGATTGCGTGCGAGCAACGACAACAAATCGTCCCAGAAGACAATACGGAGCTGCAACACATCCACGTCACAACATATGTTCAAAGTGGCCTCTATGGGATTGCAGGTGATAGGGATAGAAGCGGATGTCATGCAGGATACACATAATCGTACTTTGACTTTTACCATGATGGTGGGCCACTTGCTTGGAGCTTGTAGTAGGGTTCGTTTCAATATCCTTTTAAATACGGTCCTTGTGTGAGGTGGTTGGTGTCTGTGTTTTGGTATAGCCGTGTTGCCTCTCGACCGTACATAAACGCCATCTCAGCTTATTGCGGACGTGAACAAGGGACCATTCTGCTGCTTACAGTACGCTGCATCAATCACACAACCTGCAACTCACAAGTCACACACGGAACGTACTCAGAGGATCTTTCATTCGTCAACGGCAACGATGCGTTTCAGAACACATGTTGATCGGTCCTGTTTCGCTCTAATTCCAGTCAGGAATGACGTTCCAATGTTTAGAATATAAGATGCGCACAGAATAAATAAACATCATCTTAAGAGGTAATGCGACGAAAGTTTCTGTAGGCGATATGGCGAGCGTTAGAGATGTCTGAATTTGGATGACTGTTGAAGACTTAAAGACGTTTCTGCTTTGGCGAGGGAAAGTGGAGATCGCAGTTCTTCTCTGGAGGAAACAGAAAACATCGCTGGCGACAGAGGGTGCGATCGGCGGGCCGCCCGCCCCCTCCGCCTCCACATCTGAAGTTGTCGGCCCGTAACGCGTCTGGGGAGTGAGGGGCGCAGATGGCGCCGGAAGACTTTAATGTCGGCGATAAAGCCGAAGCTGAAGCTAAGCAAACTTCGCAGCCGGGCGCCCGGCGATGCGCCCGAGCCATAAATCCACGGGCCTTCGCAGTTTCGTCAATCGCCGAACAATGCCGCCTTCGGAGTCACAGAAAACTCAAGGGGAGTAGCGGCGACTCAGTGACAGATGGACAGAGCGGGCGTTTCGTCTCTTCATTCATTCATAAATCTTTACACACAGTCCATCATCTTGATTACAAACACACGATATATATACAGGGTGTCCCAGGAGGAATGGTCTGTATTCAGGGATATGACAGGAACGATCAGTCAAAGTAAAAAATTCCAGTAAACATGGCCTCCAAAATACATACGTTAAGAGCTACGAGTTCATGTTCATCTTCGCTACTGTGAAAGACATCTCTTCTATTGAATAAAGTGTGTGCACGTGGTAGTTTGTAATTAATTTACGTCTTTCTCATATAGTTCAGTGATTGTCAGCCTCTACATGTCCAGGGAATCGCACAGGCACAAGCATGAGTCTGCAGACCTGTGGAGTTGCACAGAGGAAATAGCACGAAGTCTTCGTTCTGGTCGAGCTGTCGATTTAGCTCAATGGGACGAGGAAATGTCATGTGGAACAACATGCAGACTCGCCGATGTTCGAGTCACGTTCGCAGCAAATTTTTTTCACTTAAAGCATCACACTGTATCTGGCTTACACTCTCACAGTGTGGTATCCTGTGTGTTTCTTTCTGTTACTGTTGCCTTCATTTAAACTTTGCGACATAACATGAACTTCTTACAGACGTGAACGACCACTTCGTTTAGTCCATGATACAAATAAAACTAACAGGAAAAAATGCTGGATACAGTAACATTGTCTGTATTCAATGAGCTACAAAAACACAACAGGTAGGCTTACACTAGATTACACATTATGCTACGCACAATAATTCGTATTCCGTACGTTTGATGTCGAACCTTATCTTCACAGAGCCGGTACGTACACACACGAGCAATGTTGAGCTTGCATTTGCGAACATTTCGCCACTCGCTCGATCATACTTTGACCCTACGCAATACACCTGCACTCACCATTGCCAAAGCAACATGCACACAAACTATTAGCTTGTGTACATCCGTGGGCGGAGTACAATAAACTTGTTCCATTAAGTGTCCCCACAAATAAAAATCTAGTTAATTATGATCTAGCGAAGGCCGGAACATTGGGTGTCCACGAACAATCCACTTCCATGGGAATGCTTCATTTAAGTATGAGCACACAGTCACTCCGAAGTGTGGCGGTGCACAACCATAATGAAACAATTGCTGTCGCCGAACGCCAAGTGGGACGTTTGCTAATGCACCAGGGAAAGTATTGTATAGAAACTTACGATGCAGGGGCGCATTCAACTTGTCTGGCATATGGGTAAAGGCCCAAAAGCAATCCTCCGACGATTCCAGCCCACAAGCCAAGTTCACAGGTGGGATGCGGGTTGTGTTCCGACCAATAATGATTGTTATGGTAGTCGAAAATACTTTCGCGAGTGAAGCTAGATTCGTCAGCCCATTTCACGCTATTTATAAAATGTTATTTATTTTCCGCTTGGTACAAAATCCGTTCACAAAACTGTACTCGTCGTATTTTATCTTCTGGCCGCCGGTGTTGAGCTAAGGTGCAATGATGTGGATGCAGTTCTTCGCCGTGCGACACTTCAACAACCAGTGTTTGAGACGTCTGGAACTGCCTTGCTTTTTCAGGTAACTTCCGCGGAGTGACTGGTGAATATTTTCAAGAACCACGGAATATGTCTAGTCCCTGGACGACCTGTGTCCCTTATTCGACGAAACACATTATTACTGGGATGGCACTTTTGAGTGTACTGTGCAGAATATGTACGAGCAGCTTAGTCATCGAATGCAACTAGCACCAAAAGCATATCGACGTATTCATCGTTTGTGTATTCCGTCGGGAAGCCATGAACTTCACACGACTTATTGTGGTTGTGCACTGTGTGGCTAGTAGATATCTACATGCAGTTTAATGGATGCCACTATCATGTGATAGACTAGTGTCACGCGAAAAAGTGAGTTCTCCTTGTAAACGACGAGAACTAAGGAATGTACGTCTAAAAAATAAAAAATTAGCTGGCGAGGATTCGAACCATAGCTCCGTAGTTGACGAGTGTTTGATCTTCCAGCAGGCATCTCAGTGAGCTACGACGACTAGTTCCTCCATACATTGTGACTTTTGCCCTCCTCGTTTCCATATATGTCTTTTCAAAGGGTACCCAACCTGATTTTGCCAGATAAACGTTTATCCTGAAACTGGATGAGGAATCCCTTGCCGACCTCCAAGAGGAGGATTTTTTCTTCTCCCTGTATAGGATGAAAATAAAATCCCTATACACTTTTTGGGGAGAGACAAAATTTTTAAACAGACCAATACATACTGTTCAAGGTAACTAAAGAGATTTCACCAACTGCGTTTCCGATCCGTTGATTTAGTTGTGCTATGGTGTTAATCTTCACGTGGTAATTTCCCATGTAAAGCAATGTAAGCGGTCAGAGCTTGGGTGAGGCTCAAACTGTCGGCTGGTACAGGTGTACAGTGCGGAAAATTAAGTTTTTATCTTTTCCTATCTTTTCCTCGTAATATACGAGGTTTATGCGGAAAGGAAAGAGCAATCGGTCGCGGAATGGAAACCACAATGAAAATCCGATTAAGTTTTCCACATGTGTGTTGGGCAGTGTCTCTAGTATGCCGGTCGATCGCGTTACGTCGTTCTAAGCACACAGGGAGCGCATTAAGACACCTAGAACAGTAGTGTCACCCGCCAAGTACGAGGACCTGGTGAGAAATTTCGCCTGAAGCTCTGCAGCCAACATTACATAACTGCCGTCGTTTTCTTCTTCAAGGCAATTCTCAGCCGCATTCTCCAGGGCCAATGAAGATGCTCCTGCACCGTTTTCAATTAGAAATGTTTGATTACCCACAATACAGCTCGTAATTGTCTGTCTCTGAGTTTCATCTCTGCTCACATGAACCGCTGGCTATGTAGACAACATTTTGGCACAGACAACGAGCTGTAGGCCAGCGTAGAGAATTGGCGGAAAGCACTGGCGGCTGCCTTCTGTAACGAGGATACTGAAAAGTTGGTACAACGCTACGACAAACATCTAAGTTGGATGGGCGTCTATGGAGATAAGTAGCTGGAAGCTGTAGCTAACTGTTGCAAATAAAACAGTTTTGATTTTCACTGTGGTCTCCATTTCGCGATCTATCGTTCCTTACTTTCCGAATAGCCCTCGTACTTACGAAATTTCTTGTGTGTTTTTCTGTTTAAGAGATTTTTGGAAGTATAAATTAGTTTAGTCTTAGGGCAGTAGTTGCTCATTTGCTTTGTTCTGAAGAGAGGCGTCACACTCCAGCACTCGGCTGATATAGATAGACGGAGCGGCATATTAAGTGTTCATCTTTTCCTGTCTTTTTCTTGTAGTACATTTATTAAATTTTGCCCGTGTTTCCGTCAAAGAGGTGTTAGCTCGCATTTTGTAAGCATAAATTCGGACAGTCAGTAGCGCAGTTTTCGTTTCTTCTGAACCACCAGCTACATAGCTCAGCGAGGCATCAGCGTCCATCGGTTACACATCAGCAGGTTAACAGGTTTCATCTCTATGATTACATCTGCTTTGATAATTTACTTCTTCAGCTAGTCTTGCTAGGATAAGTAGGATGTGCGCATACTGTGTGCAGACGCAGGAGGAGCTGGCCGCAGTTCCCAAACAGCTGAATGCGCTTTTGGCTACGGTCAGTCACCTTCAGGCTGCTGCCAATCAAGGGGTGTAAAGGGGGTGGAGAATCTGGGACGTCGCATGGGTCACCTCAGGTGTCGATCATTTCGTCTACGGGCTCTGCTACCAAGACACTTCATAGTGTACCCGACACAGTGGATCCCTTCTCACAGCAGAGTGAATGGCGAGTGGTAACGCGTTCGCATCGCTCGAAGCGGAGGGCCAGTGTTGAGACTGATCGTCCAGCCTCGCCCATTCACCCTGTGAGTGACAGGTGGCCGCTGCTTCACAGCGTCCGAACAGGTGCACGGGTGGTAGGGGGTTGCTGCACTACTGGCCATTAAAATTGCTACACCAAGGAGAAATGCAGATGATAAACGGGTATTCATTGGACAATTATATTATACTAGAACTGACATGTGATTACATTTTCACACAATTTGGGTGCACAGATCCTGAGAAATTAGTACCCAGAACAACCACCTCTGGCCGTAATAACGGCCCTGATACGCCTGGGCATTGAGTCAAACAGAGCTTGGATGGCGTGTACAGGTACAGCTGCCGATGCAGCTTCAACACGACACCACAGTTCATCAAGAGTAGTGACTGGCGTATTGTGACGAGCCAGTTGCTCGGCCACCATTGACCAGACGTTTTCAATTGGTGAGAGATCTGGAGAATGTGCTGGCCAGGGCAGCAGTGGAACATTTTCTGTGTCCAGAAAGGCCCGTACAGGACCTGCAACATGCGGTCGTGCATTATCCTGCTGAAATGTAGGGTTTCGCAGGGATCGAATGAAGAGTAGAGTGACGGGTCGTAACACATCTGAAATGAACGTCCACTGTTGAAAGTGCCGTCAATGCGAACAAGAGGTGACCGAGACGCGTAACCAATGGCACCGCATGCCTTCACGCCGGGTGATACGCCAGTATGGCGATGACGAATACACGCTTCCAATGTGCGTTCACCGCGATGTCGCCAAACACGGATTCGACCATCATGATGCTGTAAACAGAACCTGGATTCATCCGAAAAAATAACGTTTTGCCATTAGTGCACCCAGGTTCGTCGTCGAGTCGCAGACGCTCCTGTCTGTGATGCAGCGTCAAGGGTAACCGCAGCCGTGGTCTCCAAGCTGATAGTCCATGCTGTTGCAAATGTCGTCGAACTGTTCGTGCAGATGGTTGTTGTCTTGCAAACGTCCCCATCTGTTGACTCAGGGATCGAGACGGGGCCGCACGATACGTTACACCCGTGCGGATAAGATGCCTGTCGTCTCAACTCCTAGTGATACGAGGGCGTCGGGATCCAGCACAGTGTTCCGTATTACGCTCCTGAACCCACCGATTCCATATTATGCTAACAGTCATTGGATCTCGACCAACGCGAGCAGCAATGTCGCGATACGATAAACCGCAATCGCGATAGGCTACAATCCGACCTTTATCAAAGTCGGAAACGTGATGGTACGCATTTCTCCTCCTTACACGAGTCTTCACAACAACGTTTCACCAGGAAACGGCGGGAAACTACTGTTTGTGTATGAGAAATCGATTGGAAACTGTCCTCATGTCAGCACGTTTTAGGTGTCGCCACCGGCGCCAGCCTTGTGTGAATGCTCTGAAAAGCTAATCATTTGCATATCACAGCATCTTCTTCCTGTCGGCTATATTTCGCGTCTGTAGCACGTGATCGTCGTGGTGTAGCAAATTTAATGGCCAGTAGTGTAGTTATCGGGATCTCCAACGTCTGGCACGGTATGGAGCCACTTAGGCAGACAGCGTTCAAGGCTGGAAAGAAAGCCAATGTGCACTCGCTACGTCTGTCGAGGGAGTTTCATCTCAGGTGTGGTGGCGGCCTTGCCTGCGGTTATCGAGCGTGCAGGGTGCAGTTGCCTCCAAGTTGTGGCTCACGTAGGCACCAGCGTAGTCTCTCGCATGGGTTCTGAGGTCATTCTCAGTTCATACAGGGCCGCTGCCGGAAGCGGCGACGGCTGCTGGCCTCAGTCATGGGGTGCAAGCAGAGCTCGCAATTTGCAACACTGTTCCCAGAGTTGATCGGGGTCCTTCGTATTGAAGGCGAGTGAAGGGTCTCAACCAAAGGATACGTCCATCTGTGACGCTCTTGGTCGCAGATTTCTATACCTGCGTTATCAGTTGTGGATTTGGAGGACTCCCCGTCACAGGCCAGGGTTGCCCTACACAAAGGAAGCTGCTACACCGGTAGCAGAGTACTTGTGGAGGGCACATGAGGGATTTTTAGACTAGGCGGTAGTTTGAGGTACTCTGATAAATACTCGCCAGTCAACGCGCAGAAAGGGAAGTCAGGGACTGTTCAGAATAAAGACACTTCGTCTGTCAAAATTTTATCAGTAAATTGTCGAGGTATTCTTAACCAAGTTCCCCAATTTACTGTCCTCCAGGAGGGTTTCCTCTCTTAAATTACTCCCGGGAGCGAGTGCTGGCTGAAATCCGAAGTGGAAAGCTCTGAGATGATTAGCGAGTCATGGACGTATATCGGGAAAGCAAATTAGAGGTCGTAGGAGGGGGAGTGCCCATTGGTGTTCATAAAAATATTGTTTCTATTGAGGTAGAAGTTGAGTGAGACAGTGAAGTTCTCTGGTCGCTTATAACAGGTCTAGGTGAAACCATGTTAATTATTGAATGCTTTTACCGGCCACTCGAGGCTGCTGTGATAGTTACAGAGTCATTCACAGAATGTCTAGGTCAGTAGCGCGTAAACACCCAAGTGGTAATTGGAAGCGACTTTAACTAACCAAGTATAGACTGGAATGTCTAAGGGTTTATTGCAGGGGGGCACAGATAGACCGTCATTCGAAGTACTTTTGAACCCGTTTTATGAAAACTGTCTTGAGCAGCTAGCTCGGCAGTCCACACGGAATGGAAATGCCTTAGACCCTGCAGCTACAAATAGGCCGGACAGTATCGATAACCTCAGTATACAAGCGGGCGTTAGCGACCATGATGGTTACGGCAGTTAATAAATCAGTCAAGAACGCTACCAGAATATTTCTGCTAGAAAGAGCAGATAAGCAATTGTTAGCGTCTCACTTAGACAGTGAAATGACATCACTTAGTTCCAGTAAGATGGAAGTAGAGGAATTATGGCCAAAGTTTAAGCAGATTCTAAATATGTGCATAGTAAGTGGATTAAGCACGGGAAAGACCCACAATGGTTTAATAACGAGATTCGAAAACTACCGAGGAAGTAGAGGGTGTTGACTCTCTCTTCAAAAGAGAACGTGCAAATTACGTCAAGCAAAGGTTGGTAGACATTTGTGCGTCTGTGAAAAGAGGCATGCGCGAAGCATACAACTACTACCACCGTCATACCTTAGCGAAAGATCTGGCAGGGAACCTGAGAAAATTCTAGTCCTATGTAAAATCGCTAATTGGGTCTAAGGCTTCCATCAAGTCAACTGGTTACCAGTCTGGTGAGGCAGTTGCATATAGCAAAACGAACGCCCAAGTTTTAAATTTCACGTTCAAGAAATCGTTCATGCCGGAGAATCGTGCAAACATGCCGTCGTTTGACCATCGAACAGACTCCCTTATGGGTGATGTAATAATAAGAACCCCTGGCTTAGAGAAACAACTGAAGGAGTTTGAAATGTTGTATTTTCATACCACCACATCTCGTCACACGAAAGACTGATCTGAGTTATGAAAGAGGCCAAGAGCCATTTATTTGCCAATGTGTAATATATAACTACGCATTGTAATGATGTGTTTTGACGATTTACAAGGAGAAATGAATCCAGCGCCAATGAAACTATAGACTAATTCAGCGCGCATGCAAAAACATCGATATTAAAGACAGACTCTGAAGACATTACATAGGCGTCATTGTAAGATTTGTAATTTGTTAAAACTTACAGAAATATACTGTCATTTTGTTGCATGTGGGACTAGTATGTGTGAAAAACGCAGAATGGTTAATGAACGGACATTTGTACGTGATTTCTAAACTTTTCAAACCACTCAGCCTCTGTCATTGTTATTGACGTAAGTGTTAACATGTTATGTGTATGTTAAATCCAAGTTCGTGATTATAGTGTCAATTACTCTAAATTTGTGTTTGCCTTGGTAGTTGGGCAACCTTAATCATTTCCTTTCTATGTGCCAAGTTTTTTCACAGAGCCAACAGCATCCGACGTGTCATTGTGTGGACAGAACAAATGGTACAAATGGTTCTGAGCACTATGGGACTTAACTTCTGAGGTCATCAGTCCCCTAGAACTTAGAACCACTTAAACATATCTAACGTAAGGACATCACACACATACATGCCCGAGGCAGGATTCGAACCTGCGACCGTAGCGATCGCGAGGCTCCAGACTGTAGCGCCTAGAACCTGTGGACAGAACAGTCGAGGCCGACGTTAACATACAACTTATATTCCCCCCTTGTAATATTCTTCAAACTCAGTTTTAAACTGGGCCTTAGGTACTTTTTCAGTGTGAGTGACGTCCGGGAATGCCTTACCAAACTTCGCTTCTCAAATCGCACAGCGCTCGCACAAAGCCTCACTGTTCCAAAATGGTTCGCGGCATTTTCTAAACGGGAAAGGGAGCCACGCAAGCATATGTTGCTCCCCCTTCTCAATCTGATGCTTATTAATAATAATTATTATTATAATGATAATATTTCCTTACATCAGGAGTTGAAACAAATAAGGCACCAGGTCCACATAGAATCCCAGTTCAACTTTTTAAACAGTACTCCACGGCACTGGCCGCTTACCTAATTTGCATTTATCGTGAATCTCTAGCCCAGCGCGAAGTCCCAAGCGACTGGAAAAACGCGCATGAGACTCCTGTGTACAAGGAGGGCCAAAGAACGGACCCGCAAAATTACATACCTTAGCCCTAACATTGGTTTACTGTAGAATACAAGAGCATATCCTCATTTCGAATATAATAAAGCAACTTGAGATTGCGGAACTTATGTTCACGAATCAGCGTGTTTTTGAAAGCATTGCTCGTGCGAAACTCAGCTTGCCCTTTTCGCACGGAATCCTGCCTCGGGCATGGATGTGTGTGATGTCCTTAGGTTAGTTAGGTTTAAGTAGTTCTAAGTTCTAGGCGACTGATGACCTCAGAAGTTAAGTCGCATAGTGCTCAAAGCCATTTGAACCATTTGAACCTTTTCGCACGTGATGTACTGTGAACTGTGGATGAAGGGCAACAGGCATATTTCTAGATTTCCTATAAGCATTTGACACGATGTCCCACTGCAGACTCTTAACAAAGGTACGAGCATATGGAATACCTTCACACACATGTGAGTGGTTCGAAGACTTCTTATAGATCCCAGTACGTTGTGCTCGACGGCGAGTGTTCATCAGAGAAAAGGGTACCGTTTGGAGTCCCCCCGGGAAGTGGAAGTGTGATAGGACTGCTTCTATTCCCTATATACACAAATAATTTCGTGGTTAGGGTGGGCAGCAATCTGCGGTTGTTTGTTGATGATGATGTGGCGTAGAGTAATGTGTCGAAGTCGACCGAGTCTAAAAGGATACGAGCCAGTATATGCAGCAAAATGTAAGTTAAATCAGATGAGTTGGAAAAACAAACCCGTTTTGTTAGGATACAGGATTAGCAGTGTACTGCTTGACACAGTCACGTCGTTTAAATACCTGGGCGTAACGTTGCAAAGCGATATGAAATGGAACGGAGATGTGACGATCGTGGTAGGAAAAGCGAATGGTCGACTTCGGTTTATTGGGAGGATTCTAGGAAAGTGTGGTTCATTTGTAAAGGAGACCTCATGTGGGACGCTAATGCGACCTATTCTTGAGTACTGCTCCTGTGTTTGGGATCCGTACCAGGTCGGATTGAAGGAAGACTTCAGAGCAATACAGAGGTGAGCTGATAGACTTGTAACTGGTAGGTTCGAACAACACCCAAGTGTTATTGAGAAGCTTCAGGAACTCAAATGGGAATCCCTGGAGGGAAGGGGACGATCTTTTCGAGAAACACTACTGACAAAATTTAGAGAACCAGCTTTTGAAGCTGACTGGAGAACGATTCTGTAGCCTCTAACATACATAGCGCATAAGGACCATGACGATAAGATAAGAGAAATTATGGCTCATACGGAGGCATACAGGTAGCCGTTTTTGCCTGTTCTATTTGCGAGTGGAATAGGAAAGGAAATGACTAATAGTAGTACGGGGTACCCTCCACCACAAGCCGTAAGGTGGATTGCGAAGTTTCGATGTGGATGTTGGCGTACATATTGGCTGTAGAGACCTGTATTAGGTTTGGAGGTGATAAGACAATTTCTGTTACAGAAATCAGTATTGTTTCGAAAAGAACTGTGAACTTTCTGTTTCCAGCGATTATACGTATGAAACATTGAATATGTTGGTAACAGTGCAGGTTTCTAGTGCCTGTAAATGATTATCTTTGCTAATATTTACTTTTGTTTCACTGAAGCAGTTTGTTCACGGGTTACTGCATGTTTGTTGCCCAAATACTACATATATTTGTGGAAGTACATATACTTTAGTATGCAATAAATACGAAGTATGCCACGCATTAATAAATTCAATAAAAGGAAATTCCGTGGTAACCAGTTCACAAACAAAGCAAGCCACACTGTTGAAAGTAACCTATGTATCAGTTATTCAGGGAAGAAACTCCCACATCGCACGCCTCCTGGTGATTCAAATTTTTGTGTTAACAATGACGCTGCTTGTAGTGGATTTGTTGTTGTTGATGTGGGCATCTTACATTCTTTGATAAAGGAAGTGCCGAAATGTAAACCATGTGATGGTGTAGGCTGTCTGGAAATAACTGAACAAAAAAGTAACAGGAAGGGTTTAGCGTCAAAATTAGTTGTTCTGTTTACATCCTGCAATAAATCTACCTCGAAAATGACTTCGAGCATTGTGCCTAATTCATATGATGCGAATTTGAAGCTAGTGTATGCAATGCGTGCAATAGGAAAAGAAAAAAAGGCTGCTCAAACGTTTTGTGGTTTGCTGAACCTTCCTCCTCCTCCCAGTAGGTTCAGCAAATACATAAAAATACTATTAAGTGCACTGAGGGTTGTGTCTACGGCATCTATGAAACGTGCAGTAGAAGAAATTGTAAATATTATTGAAACCAGGGACATTGCTGTTGCACTTGATGGGACATGAGAATGTCGAGGACATCGTTCCTTGAATGGTGTAAGTGCAACTTCTCTGTAGAATGGAGAAGTTGTTGATGTTGAGTAGCTTATCTAAGTACTGCCACACCTGCCATGGTAACACTGAAGGACATATTGAAGATCAATGTTCTAAAAATTATGATAGTTACAATGTAGGTATCGAGTGTGATGGAGTTCTAAAAATATTTCAGAGGTCGGTGCCCGTTTATAACGTTGGTTATACGAAGTACTGGTACCTAGGCGATTGGGACTCTAAAGCTTTCAGTAACATTAATGAGTTCATTGTTTATGGTGATATCTTGGTGACAAAACTGGGGTGTGTGGATATGCGCAAAAGAGGGTGGGTGCTAGATTGAAGAAGCTACGAAGAGAAATGAAAGTTGGTATCTGATGGAAAATCTCAGTCTGGCCGAGGCACATTGACAGAAATTGAAATAGACCTTCTACAGAGTTAGTATGGACTGGCCATTAGACGAACTGCACCTCTGAATGATGTCACAGCAATGAGAAAAGCTGTATGGGCCACCTACTTTCATAAGTTGTCCACAGATGACCACCCTGTTCATGGACTTTGCCCTAAAGGAGCAGATTCTTTGAGTGGTTGCCAAAAAGCAAAAGAAAGTGGTAAAATACACCATCATAAGCATTTTCTTCCTGAGCCTGTTATGAATGAAATAACACCAATTTGTAGGGACCTGAGTGACCCTGTTTTGCGTAGTATATGTCTTCATGGAGGCACTCAGAATACAAGTGAAAGTTTCGACCATTGCATATGGGAAAGATTACCCAAGAATGTTTTTGTAGAACTAAACACATTAAAAGTTGGTGTGCTAGATGAAGTGATATGTTTCAATGATGCAGTGATAGAAAGGTTGGAAGTCCTGAGAAATTTAGGCATAAAATGTGGCCCTAATATGGAAGATCAATTGCTTGCGTGTGATAGAGAACGGGTGCATGAAGCTGAAAGATTCGCTCTTCAAGTTACCAGAGAAGCAAGAAATGCTAAAAGGAATGCCAAGAGGAAGCTTGAAGCTGAAGAAATGCTGCAGGATGAAGTCTATGCTTCAGGAACGTTCTGAGGCACAGTTTAACTGGACTCGTATCTTCATTCGCAATTTCCTGCGAGTTGTGTTTTTCGGAATTCAGGTACAAATATTTCCTAAAGTTTATAAAGCATTGCTGAGATTTTTTTCTGTAAATTGCAATACTCCATACTTATGTAGTAGACCCAAGCTTTATTGCAAAATCAACTAAATTATAGAAAAATAAATGCGTGGTGTAATGACTGGCAGTTATCTCTCAATATTAGCAAGTGTAACCTACTGCGTATAACAAGGCGAAAATCCCCATTAATGTATGAGTTCAAAATAAATGATCAGTCTTTGGAAGCGGTAACATCAGTCAAGTATCTGGGTGTGACTATTCGAAATGATCTCAAATGGAATGATCAGATTACACAAGTAACGGGTAAAGCGAACTCTATATTGTGGTTTATTGGTAGATTCCTGAAGGGATGCAGTCCTTCAACAAAGGAAATAGCTTACAATACGTTAGTTCGTCCAGAGTATTGTTCGTCTGTATGGGACCCTTACCATGTGGGTTTGATTCAAGAAATTGAGAAGGTCCAAAGAAGAGCGGCAAGATTCGTGACTGGTACATTTAGCCATCGCGAGAGCGATACAAATCTCATAGAAAGTTTGAAGTGGGACACACTTGCAGATAGACGACACGCTAAACAGAAGGGGCAGCTCACTAAATTCCGAAATCCAATCTTCACCGAGGATGTAGAGCATATATTATTACCACCAACTTTCAAATCGCGTAATGATCATCGTTCAAAGATAAGGGAAATAAGAGCTCGTACTGAGGCGTTCAGACAGTCGTTTTTCCCTCGTGCGATCCGCGAGTGGAACAGAGGGGGGAAATATGACTTTGGCGCGAATCTCGCCCACCGCCACACACCGCTTGGTGGCCAGCGGAGTATATATGTAATGTAGATGATAGAAAAAATAACATTTTTATTAGGAAAAGAATTGTAAAAATTAAAATGTAAGATGTGACATTTTTTTATCGTTGCAATACACATAAAAGGTGGAAGTAAATAGGTCTAGTACCTCAGCCATCATCTGATGCATATCTCGTAAAAATTTAGTTTCCATCAAATGTATAACGTTGGATTAAATGGTACATCAATTTGAGGAAGCATTTTGGAAAAAAATTGCTTCAGTGTCTTTTTAATTTTTTAATAACCCTATGCAGGTTCAAAAATATTCAGAATACTTCTAATTTGTTTGGAAAGTGTGCGGCATTACCTGATATCAACAAAAAATCTGTAAAACGTATACATTATAAACAGTGCCTGAAAGAAATAGGTGTTGATTTTTACATGATATTGAGCCGGAAAAGTTCCCTGTATCCTTAATATATTGACATAAATTTCAGTGTGATGCGTCTACGAGTTCCTGAGAAAACGGGTTTTGAAAAGTCTGGCGGACAGAGAGACAGATATCAAAGTTATCCTATAAGGATTCCATGTTTACCGACTGAGGTACTAAACAATAAAAAGGCCCTTCATTACTCGTTACTGAAACTTCAGTGACTCAGCTACAAATATCTTTTATTATTTTTCCAATACCATAAAATGTCTGTCAGACAGAAAAGAAAAACTTCAAATGTAATCTGAAATAATTTCTAAATTATGCACACCTGCTCTTACTCCATAGAAGAATATGTATTTAATATTGTTGGCATGAGACCTACAGTACACAATGGTGTTTCACTAGTAACTTGTGCAGTTTAAAACTAACATCTTCGTTTTTGTTAAATTTAACAATGGCATTAAGAAAAAAGTAAACCAAACCATGTATAAATAGTTTGCAAACGGACTAATTCCACATCAGTTCGATAAAAACATTCTATAGCATGTAACTAAAGGACCAACTAATTATTGATACAAGCGCTAACTGATATACCGATGTAACTCATCATGAATCTGTTACCACTGTGGCCTGGTCTGTGACATAATTCCTTATATTCTCTCTCAAGAGCATAAAGAAGGTATTTGCTGTTACAGGACACCGCTCGCCGTGACCACGAGATGCGGCGTCACAGCCACCAACGAGGTGGGCAGCCAGAGCCGAGCCGTCGTGCCTTTGTTTCGCCAGCACAGGCCCCACTAGCAGACGCGCGCCGCTCCGGACTTCATCCGCACGGCCAGTGTGTGTCCAGTAAACAAACGCGACGACACTGCGGTGACGCGAGGGAATGCCTGAACACACACACTCGCTTCTACTCCTGATCGAATGCCGTTGTTTGGCGATCAGAAGCAACGCGCTGTTGGACGTGAGCCTTGTTTGCATTTTACGGAGCGGGAACAACTTTCCCAGAGCCTGAAGGGATTCTAAAAACGGCTACCCTGTCAAAATAGTTCGACTTTTGGGGAATGAGTGCTGCAAAATAGCTTCAGATATTTCGAAAACTATTTTGGGTCGCTGATTTTGAAGATATTAGAGAGCCTATTGCTTTTTGACACCGTGGTAGATTTTTCCCTTTGAGTTATTAAAACAGTAAAGGCAACTGGCGTTCATATTTATATTCCTATGAGCAAACTTTTATTTTTCAGGAAAAATTTGGATCGCAAAAAGAGTAAGTTGTCCAATGAGGTTTTAGTTTCCCAAAGTATTATCAGTTTAGAAGGATTTAATTTCGAAAAAAGTTCCGCTGTGTCAAAAAATTTTGTTTCCGAGAGACTGTAGTTTTGAAAAATAATTTTATTTTGCTTTCAGATCTGTAGCTGGGAGAAGGGTAGAATGAATAAAATTCGCTGGTGAGACGGAGCTTTTGGCTAAAGGTCAACTGACACTGAACGAAATGATAGAAGGTCTGAGTCCAGCGTGCCAAGAATATGGGATGAGAATTAATGGCAAGATATGATCACTGATGTAGAGGAAAAGAATGCAGCCGTAGGACACAGATAGGAAATAACTGAACGATTCAGATATCTGAAATACTTAGGCACATTAATAAAGGAGGTCAGGACACGCACCGAAGAATTTAAAACCAGAAATGCAATGGATACTCAAGCATCCAACAGGAAGGAGAGGCCTCTGGTTCAAAATGGCTCTGTGTACTATGGGACTTAACTTCTAAGGTCATCAGTCCCCTAGAACTTAGAACTACTTAGACCTAACTAACCTAAGGACATCATACACATCCATGCCCGAGGCAGGATTCGAACCTGCGACCGTAGCGGTCGCGAGGATCCAGCCTGTAGCGCCTAGAACCGCTCGGCCACCCCGGCCGGCTAGAGGCCTTTGCATGGGAAACTGAGCAGCCAAATGTTTTCTGTCGAGCGTGGTTATTTATGGGTCAGGAACGTGGAATTTAAGGAACTAAGATGAAAAAAGAAGATGAATTAAGGCTGGAGGCCTTAGAGATTTGGTTATGGAGGAGGTTGTAAAAGATAGGCTGGACAGAAAGAGGTATAAATGAAGAAGAATTAAAAAGGGATAATGAAGCAAGACTAGAAAAAAGAAATGGCTAGAACACTGTATAAGAAGAAAGTGTTCACTGACAGATGCTTGCGAGAGCATGGTGAATCTGTAAAATAGTTATGTAATGACCGAAAGAATGGCACAAGACAGAGAATGATGGAGACACAACATTATCTAAAGACCTGCCTACTGGGCAGAAAAAAAAAGCAGGAGCCTGAGTTTGAAGTGGACTTTTATTTTCAAGAGGAGTTTTTTCCAAAAACCAAGAAGGTGATTTTGGTGAAAGGTGGCCTGGAAAGTGTGGATGGAAGCCTGACGAAAAGAACAGAATGTTGTGTGTGACTTAGTATGCACCAATAAGGAGAGATGAGTTCTTGAGCGAAGCGACTACTGTCGTAGAGAAGTTGAGTGGGAGCAGAAATGATGAGCGAAGATGATTTACTCGGCTTGTGTTTCTCCAAGTGTACGAAGACTGATTACAAATATTGTGACAAGAAATACATCCTACTATTAAAACACAAGCAACGATGAGGCTCTCGCTAAACTAAGCACAATCGATGGTGTCGTCCTGAAGAGGCTACCACCAGCCGCCCCATATTGCAGTGGAAGAGGGCGCTCGTAGTACAAGGCTGCTGGAGGCGTAGCTCAGTGGATGGGTTCCATTGGGTCCGCCGGATCCCGGAAGAGCGTTGTCTGTCTGACAGAAACTTGTAATGCGTTGCGAACTTCGCAAAGCCCTTGAGCTTTCCGGCAGTCGTTCTTCCCGCGAACCATACGCGACTGGTACAGGAAAGGGAGGTAATGACAGTGGCACGTAAAGTGCCCTCCGCCACACACCGTTGGGTGGTTTGCGGAGTGTAAATGTAGATGTAGAGGTTGTATCGATATGTGCTATCACAGGAAAAGAAAGAAAATGACAGTCTGGCTAAGTGTCAGACAAGAAATGAAACGCCCAGAGTTCAGTCCACACTCGGTCCAATCGTTTCTTCTGTCACTTACGGTTCCGTTCGCCTCTGGCAATGATATTAATGCAAAAACTGGCAAATTACACCTTGTCCACATCAACTGTAGATCCACATATCTGACTACATAAATCAGACGAGATGTATGTTATCACTTCTAAGGGGATTGTGCCTACTGATGGGTAGGTTACTGAAATTAACTCCCAACGACAACTGTACACTTACTTTTCTTTATACCAATACTAACGCACTAATGAACCAATCATACACATATTTCTGTACTTATCAACAGGAACACATCTGAACAAAAGTATCTGGATATCAATTAATGGAATGTGGGAAGTGTCTGTTCTTCGTCTTTATGAAGGCTTGCACACTACTGGGGACACTTCCAATGAGATGCCCTAATGTCTTTGGAGGAATGGCAGCTCATTCGTATTCAAGAGCCAGAAGCTAAGAAAAAAAGTTGTACACCACAATTCTGTGGATGATCATACAATTTCTACGTGTTTTGCGAAGTTTGCTTTATTAGCTGTGTTGAATATTATTCTTGTAAATATGTTATCAAGTTGCAAATGCTATTTGTTATTTAAGAAAGAGAATACGCATGCGATGTGTACATTTTGTAAGTAGACAAGCTGGCCTAGTCAGGGAAAAGCTATTGTCAAAGAGTGTAATAAATTGCAAATTCATTATCGCTGGGCGTGCGAGAACGCCAAAAAAGTAGCAGTTGGGAGTCGCGAGGAAACGAAGGTGTCGTTGGGTGTGTGTATTCGCCGATGTAGCTATGCAAAAGCGCGGAGGCAAAAAGTCTGTTTCCGAAGTGCGGAGCAGTGAAAACTGAAGTGATTGTTTTGACGGATGTTTAATATGGGCAAGCCACGGCATTTACTGGGCACAGTACAAATGCAGCAAGAGTAATTCATTTAACATCAAGAGTACTGTGGGCCCTTGTTATTGACTATGGACTGGCAAGAAGATCATCCTGTGCGCTATTTACCGCTAAATGAAGCCACTCGGCAAACCAGCGGCATCATGAAGTGAAGTAAGATCTAGACTTTTATAACTAGGAGTGTAATAGACTGTCCAGCGTAGTTCGAATTTTATTGCTTGAATAACATTGTATTTCGTTCATGCTGTCAAGTAAATAATTTTCCTAAGTCCTTATTCAAGAAGTATCCATCCTATCCCTTTGAATGAACAGAGATAAACAGAAAATGAACTGAAAATGAAGTGAACATTAATTTATTAGATTATCAAAACATAACTTTTACATCTTTTCGACAATTGCATGAAAATGAAATCCCTGGCTTGGTTGTAGTGTGAATCATGTCAGAAATAGAATGAGGCAAAAGCCAGTATTAATTCATTTGCTAAAAATAGGGTAACTTTCATAATAAAAAATTGGTAGTAAAACTTTACGTAACTTGGACACTGATTTCATTGTCAAAGCACGGTTCAATTTATAGCTTGTGGCATAATTTGTAACTTTTATTACAAAGAAATATCGAAGTAACTGCAACATTCAAAAAATCTTTCTGCTTGTTACAATTACGCCAGTCAGTATTACGGTGAGTAAAGTAACAAAAAGTTTCTGTCCAGAACCAGTAAACAATCTTACTTTAATTGATCTTTGAAAATTAATATGATACGTTGTATATGGTTACTATTTGATTATTATCTGACTGCTGTGACATGTGTGGTGTGAAGTACCTGAAAGTGTGTGCTAGGTACTGTTTCTACGTCATGGCTCCAATAACTATTCTTACGTATGATTGCTTAAGAGTATGAAGTTCAGTTCCAGTTTAATTATTCTTGTTCCGGTAAGGAACTGGCGACCCTTGGTTGTTTCATTAATGACGTACTTCGAAAACCTTTCTTCCAAATTTTCCACTAACTACTGTTAATGAAAAAACTAGTTCACTTACTTAAAAATATATAAACTTAACCGAACTTTCTTTCTAATCGTCATTGCTAAAATACTGAGCAGTGGCGATTCGGTTATAACTTCATTTATTTCTTTTGGTTTTGCATTATTCTTCAGATGTCTTTTCCAGAGAGATTAGGGACTTTACGCAGACGGTAATAGAGAAACGCCTAATTAGCCGGAGAGGTAGGAGGGTTATAAAGTGATGTTGCAGGCTGGGATCTACAGCGAAGTCGACGCTCTAATTTTCTCGTGTTAAAGGTTTTACTATAATAGACTTACGCCTCAGGTTAAGGGTATAGGTGAAGATATTATGATCATTGGTACTTTAATGCAGTATATATTCACTTCAGTCTATTGCTTTTTCTCTGCATGTAACAGTCTTGCACAAACATGTCATATAGTCTACTACCTGACGTTTTCTGTATTATCGTAACTGTACCACAAAGTGTGTCAATATAAACTAACTGTTATGCGCCTTCGCGTCCACACTGTAGCACCTGACCTGCTCCCCAGGGGAAAATAAGCAGTAATGGCTTGCTCCTTCCACGTGTATTTGGAGTTACTCACCAATCTAAGGAACCGACTACTCGAAACAGCTCTAATTAACAGCCAGCAAATGGAGTAAATAACGATGTAATGTTGTTCAGTACACTGCCCTGGGTCACGAAAAACAATATCTGCACATACGTCGCAAACATCCTATATATTACATTTCACTCAGATTTTATTATCACATGTTATCGTTAGCAGGACGTACTGGAAAAATTACGTTCCCGTTTCGTGACTGGAAAATATGGAAGGAACAGTGTTAAAAACAGCAGTTTCTCTGTTGATGAGATGCTAATCTCCTGTTGATACATACCAGGCGCTTGGAGCTGTAACATTACTGCAGCTGTTAAAAGATTGCATTTCTTCATCATATATAGTTTAGCTACTGTTGCTCGTGGTCTGTGGTGCGACTTACACAGATTTTACATAGAAGTCACAAAAATATAAAAAATTGAAGACTCGTAGCTTCAACCATTGCGGAATATATTTCAACACAAAACCACCCATACGTTGCACAATGTGAAGTTTTACACACTGTTTAGAAAAATAGCAAGATGACACTTCTGGAAATACTTGAAATCAGTAAATGTGTGATAAAGGTTTCAAATTGCCAAACTCGATTTCCTTTTCTGCCCCTGTTAAATTAAGTTTCAGCCATAGAAATATAAAGTGACAATTGTAAAATCAACTTAATTTTTCATCAATATATCAGTATAATGATCTTCACAAAAACTGTATTATTTTCATTTAAATGTAACTATTTCTGCATGTAGTAATACTTTCCTTTGTAAACACCATATATTATAATTTTTTGTATTTACGGCATTCAGTTGTCGACAGACGATTATTATGAAGTCGAAAGCCAGTAGTTTAGGACCAGATACATAAAATTCTACGTACTCTAAGAAAAAAATAAAAAAACGACGCACCACGAAGTAAATGTCCGAATCTGACTTAAATCAGTAGCTGTCATGTACATGTACATATGAACAAAAGATTACGATTTCAGAAAAAGTGAAAGATTTATTCACGAGAAAGAGCTTCACAAATTGAGCAACTCAACAAGACCTTGGTTCACAAAATAGCTCTGAGCACTATGGGACATAACATCTGAGGTTATCAGACCCCTAGAATTTAGTACTACTTAAACCTAACTAACCTAAGGACATCACACACATCTACGCACCGAGGCAGGATTCGGAACTGCGACAGTAGCGGTCGCGCGGTTCCGGGCTATAGCGCCTAGAACCGCTCGGCCACTCCGGCCAGGCACAAATAAGAACTTCAGTATTTGTGACCATGTTATAAGGCAAAAAGGAAAGTGCAATACCATTCCTAATCAACATGGACATCAGCTTAAAGAAGTTGCCCATGAAGGGCAACGCAAGGGGCATAGAATATTGTCGACTTGCCGCTGTGCTGTAACGGTGCCTTGGATGATAACCAGTGGTCCTGCTACGAAACCAAATGGCGGCCCACACCATCACTCCTAGTTTTCGGGACGTATGTAGGACGGCAGTCAGGTTGGTCGACAGTCAGGCTGGTAGCCCACCGCTATCCGGAGCGTCTCAGGACAAGTAACCGTTGGTCATGAGGGCTCAGTTCGAAGCGGGAATCAGCACTGAAGACAATTCTGCTCCAGTGAATGAGGTTCCAGGCCGGGCACGTGTCTGGAGACGCCCCAGACAGCGGTACGGTACCAACCTGAACGTCGCGCTCCATACGGCCCCACGACCAATGATCTAGGGTGCCATATATTTTCGTAGCAAGACAACTCCGGTTACCGTCCGCGACACGCTTACAGAAGCGGTACATTGACGATATTCTGCGCCCCGTTTCGTCCCCTTCATGGCAAACCATTCTGGGCTTTCATTTCAGCAAGATAACATTCACCCGCATACGGCAAGAGTTTCTGTTGCTCGTCTTCATGCTTGGCAAAAACTACCTTGGCCAGCAAGGTCGCTCGATCTCTCCCAACCGAGAACGTTTGGAGTATTACGCGTAGGTCCCTCAAACCAGCTCCGCTTTTTGACGATATATCGCGCCGGTTGGACTGAATTTAGCACGATATCAGTCAGGAAGATATCCAAAAACTCTATCATTCAGTGCCAAGCCGAATAAGTGCTCGTATAAGAGCCAGAGGTGGGCCGACAACTTATTGACTTGCCCAATTTGTGAAGCACTTTCTCTTGAATAAATCATCCAGTTTTCCAGAAACTGCAATCTTTTGTTTGTCCGTACATGTACATCACATCTACCGATTTCCGTTCCATTCGGATAATGCCTTCGTGGTGAGTCGTTTTCTTTTGTCTTACAGTGTGTTTAGCAGAACATTATTATTACTGATTGCTTAGAGATTGGAATTTAATGATCAGAAACAGATATTTCGATTTCAATTGACGTAAACTTCTTTCAGTTTATTGGAATAACTTTAACGTCTTGTTACCTGTTAGTATCAAGCTGTTGCGCTGATAATCATGACTAAACTAACAACCACTAGTCTCAGTACCGAATAATTTATTGGCAAATTGAACCCCGGGTTCGAAATTATTTAGCTCTATTTTCGATAATCGTTGTTTATGATAGGGGAATTAACGGCTGCGCTGCTGGTGCTCTCCACACTGTACAACGAGTGCTGGTCCTCAACGGCCCCTTACTTACCTTCAGTATGTCAAGAATCATTCGCCCAGCGCGAAGTCCCAAGTCACAGGAAAAAAGTGGGGTGTTATTTCTGTATATAAGAAGAGTAAAGGAACGAACATGCAAAATTATGACAAATAGCCTTAACATAGGCTTGTGGCAGAATTCTTGAGCATATTCTAAGTTATGACATAATGAATTTCGCCGGCCGGGGTGGCCGAGCGGTTCTAGGCACTACAGTCTGGAGCCGCGCGACCGCTACGGTTGCAGGCTCGAATTCTGCCTCGTGTATCGATGTGTGTAATGTTCTTAGGTTAGTTAGGTTTAAGTAGTTCTAAGTTCTAGGGGACTGATGACCTCAGAAGAAGTCCCATAGTGCTCGGAGCCATTTTGAACATAATCAGTTTCTCGAGACATAAAATCTGATGACCAAAAATCAGCAAGGATTTAGAAATCATCGCTCATACGAAACTCAGCTTGCCCTTGTCTCCCACAGTATCCCGCTAACCATGAATGAAGAGCAACGGCGAGGTTCCATACACCTAGATTACTGGAAAACACTTGGCATAGTGCCCTTTTGCAGACTGTAAACGAATGTTGGAGCGTACGGAAATTGTTTTATTTTAAGATAAGGCAGTGAATCGAAGGAATCGAACCCAGCATGTTGTCCTAGATGGAGAGCGTTCATCAAAGGTATCAGCAGGAGTGCCCCAGAGAAGTGTGATAGGACCGCAGTTATCGGTGTCCATTCGACACCATGCGCTACCTAATACGTTCCAAAACTCCGCGCATGAAAACAGGATTTTTCCGGGGCTCATACCTTTGTTTCTGTAGGTGATACAATGTAGTTTCAAGTGCATTGGATAGCCTTTGGGTTAGCGACCATTTGTGGACCCAGCAGAATGATCGTCTTGCTGTTACTATCCAACATTTGAACACCAGACAATTTCAGTAGCTTAGGCAAATGGAGCAAATCGGTTGGTTCTTTTTGCGTTGGATGTGATCTGCTGTGCGCCTTAAGGGTCCTATGGAGGCAAATTTAGTTCATGAGAGGTTCACGAGAAGACCAGAAGAAAGCGTTTTTCACCATTTGTAAGCGCGTCAACAGCGGGTGTCTAAATAACTAATTGCACCAAATTGTTCAAATTTCTCTAGGCATTTATACACAAGTGCCATCTTCCCCTTTTCAAAAACAGTTATCCATTATCGAGACACCCCCCCAAAAACATGGTTTTTGGGTACCGAAACCGAGACGCGGATTCCAAGGCGGATATACACAGCAATTTTTTGCAATGTATTCCAAAGAGACGGCTATCAAAAATCTTGAAAATTATCGTAATATTTTTATCCGTTTTCGAGATATAGAGGTTCAAAGTTATCCTAGTTGTAGACATAGAACACACACGTAAAATCCGGTCTGAGGCGAAAACGTAGTTTATAAAGTTATGTAGCACTGAGAAATATGCTGTAAAGTGTCTCAGTTATCATTGGAAGGTTTCTGGGAATCCCATGTTTCAGCAAAACCCACACGCAAAATTTTTGTGCACGTAAAACCTGGTTTGAGGAGTAAAATTAGTTGCTTTACTTCAGTTTCACCTAAGTAAACTAACGAAATATTATATTTACATAGTTCTTTCCTTGTGAGTAACATTTCCTACTGTAGCAGGGAAATGAAGGGAACCAGCAGAAAAAATGCTCCCATTGTCAGATTTTGGGAAAAATTTAAAGGTGCAGGGGAAGTCAGAATGAGAAAGCTAGTACGCCACTTTTCAGCCACAGCCTTTTACACAGGAACACTTTCTCATTTTTTGTGCTCCGATACCAGCATATTTCCGATAGTCTTCTGGTTACATAAACGATCTTCTGGACAGATAGAGCAGTAGTCTGTGCCTCTTTGGTGATAAAACTGTAGCGTACGGGAATGTGTCGTCATAGAATGCCTGTTGGAGGATCCAGGAAGACTTAAACACAATTTCTGTCTAGTTTGATAAATGGTAGCTTCCTCTACATATAGCAGAAATGTAAGGTGACGCAGACGAGTTAGAAAAACGGCGTCAGTCAATGAGTACTGTATGTAGGTGTAACGCTGCAAAGCGACATGAAATGGGACGAGCACGTAAGTTCGGTAGTATGAAAGGCGAATGGTAGGCTTCGGTCCATTGGAAGAGTTCTAGGAAAGTGTAACCCATCTCTAAAGGAGACCAGGTATACAACACTAGCTGCTCGAGAATCCCCCACAGGTCGGGTTAAAGTGACGCTTCAATGTCATTCACAGAGATGCTGTTATACACTGAAGAGACAAAGAAACTGGTACACCTGCGTAATGTCGTGTAGCGTCCCCGCGAGCACACAGAAGTGCCGCAACACGACGTGACATGGACTCAGCTAATATCTGAAATAGTGCTAGAAGGAAGCGACGCTATGAATCCAGCAGGGCTATCCATAAATCCGTAAGAGTACGAAGGGGTGCAGATCTCATCTGAACAGCAGGTTGCAAGGCATCCCAGACATGCTCAATAATGTTCGTGTCTGGGGAGTTTCGTGGCCAGCGGAAGTGTTTAAACTCAGAAGAGTGTTCCTAGAGCCACTCTGTAGCACTTCTGGATGTTTGGGGTGTCGCATTGTCCACTGGAAACGACGTAGTCCGTCGGAATGCACAATGGACATGAATGGATACAGGTGAACAGACAGAGTGTTTACGTACGTGTCACCTGTCAGAATCGTATATAGACATATCAGGGGTCCCGTATACTCCAACTGCACACACCCCGCTCCATTACAGAGCCTCCACCAGCATGAACACTCACCCGCTGACATCCTGGGTCCATGTTTTCATGAGGTTGTCTTCATACCCGTACACCCGTCCATCCGCCCGATTCAACTGGAAACGAGACTCGTTCGACCACCAACAGTCCAATGTCGATATTGACGGGCCCAATCTAGGCGTAAAGCTTTGTGTCGTGCAGTCATCAAGGGTACACGAGTACCTCCGAGCGCGCATATCATTTATATTTTGTTGAATGGTTCGGACGCTGACACTTGTTGATGGTCCAGCATTGAAATCTGCAGCAATTTACGGAAGGGAAGGGTTGCACATCTGTCACATTGAACGATTCTCATCAGTCGTCGTTGGTCCCGTTCTTGCTGGATCATTGTCCGGTGGTAGCGATTTTGGAGATTTGATGTTTTACCGGATTCTTCATATTCACTGTACACTCGTGAAATGGTCGTACGGGAAATTCCCCAATTCATCGCTACCTCGGAGATGCTATGTCCCATAGCTCGTGCGCCGACTATAACGCCACGTTCAAACTCAGTTAAATCTTGATAATCTGCCATTGTAGCAGCAGTAACCGATCTGACAACTGCACCACAAACTTGTTGTCTTATGTGCGCGTTGCCGATCGCAGCACCGTATTCTGACTGTTTACATATCTGTACATTTTAATGCGCATGCCTATACTGTTTCTTTGACACTTTAATGTATTTGTAAATAGTTTCTTCGATCAACACGGCAGTATCACGAAAATGCACCGTGAAATCAAATGGTAATTCCTGGCAAGAAGACGACGTTCTTCTCGCAAAAGACAGGTTCGACTCCTGGATGTGTGTGATGTCCTTAGGTTAGTTAAGTTTAAGTAGTTCTAAGTTCTTGGGGACTGATGACCTCAGAAGTTAAGTCCCATAGTGCTCATAGCCATTTGAACCATTTCTCGCAAAACACTATTACGAAAATTTCGAGGCTCTCATATGTGAATGACTGCAGAACGGTTCTACTACAGTCAACCTATAACGCACGTATAGACCGCAAAGGCAAGATACGCGAAATTAGGACTTGTACGGCTGCATATAGATCGTCGTTTTTCCATCTTTCCGCTTGCAAGTGGAACAGGAATCGAAACGATCAAGTTTTTAACAACAGCGATGAACTTCTTTCAATGACGAACACGTCTGTAGAGATATCTCTCTTTATACATTCCATCGGTTCTCCGGACCCTGTGTCCTGCTGCGCTATACAATTAATGAGTAGTAGTTCCTACAACGAGTAATGCTCATGCTCCCTCTTCAAGTACCAAACATTGTGGTAAAATCCAACATCGGAGTTCACAGACGATTATGTTAAAGTATTGCTGTAAGATGTAAGTTGTTTATCCTTGTCCCTTATCTTATGAAATACCCAATTCGACACTAAACGTGCGGGACACCAGTTACGTCCTTCCTGAAACGTTCATCGATTTACAACATTTATTAAGGTGTGTTCAAAGCATGTGGTAGAGTACACTGATAATTTTTGTCATATCGAAGGTTGCATATAACTCTTAATTCGTCAGTGAGACGTAACCTATTTATTTATCTATTTTCTTACGTGGACGGATGTTAATCAAGATCTCTATTATGTAGCATCACTTCTGAACACCACACGCGGCATCAACAGGTTGCGTCCAAGTCCGTCCATATTGAACGCCTTATTTCTGCACTGAGTACCAGACGTCACGTTAAAAACCGCGACAAAATTGACTACTGACTCTTTGCAATCACGAAACCTATAATTGAATCAGATTTAGGTTACAAAATTACTGTGCTGGTTTCAATGCAACGAATTTTATGAATGTTGCAACACATTGAAATCTTAAAACTTCGTAAGTTCATATGGTTAGCTACCAACTGTTACTTATCGCGAATAGAATCTCGTAAGAGAAAAAAAAGAAGTTGAATACCGACTGACCTTTGGACTTGGGGAAATTTCATAACACAATAGTAATTTCTAAGACTATAGTAATTCCTACAAAAATTTCCTGGTTGATAACACAAGCTAAAATCTCAAGTCAGGAATATAGAAGAACGTACTAGGTGAAGCTACAGAAACTGCAGATAAACACATAATTAAATAATCAAAACAAAAAGTATCATTTAAGTCTAAAGTACCTCTCAATAGTTCTGTTCTCTTACTTGCCCATGTTACATAAATCTGCAACGATTTTGTAAGTGCCTGATAATCTATTTTTTGTAATTCTAAATTAAAAATTTATTATGAAGCAAAAGTACGATTTCTGCAGTGTTCCGTTAAGTCCTCTTCTTTATTACCAAAAGGGATCAACTTGAAAGCTTTCGGAGGATTGGCGGATGTTCAGAGATCGATAATGCTGTGTTATTTACGGCTTTCCAAATAACAACGTGTTTCGGCCAAATGGGCTGCTAAATATTGCAGCACTGGCCGCGTAAAAGATACGGTTGATGTTAACGCTGTTTTACACGAGGATTTCAGAGGAATCCAGCAGGCAAAATTCAGGCTTTAGGCTTTGTGCAATTACATGTGAAGTGTGCAAATTGGTAATCCTTTCATACTTTGGTGTAATTCTGCAGATTCTGAAACTCCCGTTAGCCTAATTGCTCGAACTCTTGTTACACTGACGGTGATTGTGGCGGTAACGATCCTGATTAAAGTAGTAGGGCGCTCAGCATTGCAGTTATTAATGATGGTACTAAAATATTGTAAGAAACAATATTGTAAGAAACCATTTTAAACTATATGAAATTCAAACCGAATAATAAGAGAAAACCATTCAAAGGCCCAACGACTCTTTACCTGTCTCTCTTCCATTCGCTCACTTATCGAACTAAACTAAATTAAACTAAAATAAGCGTTAGTAAATTCTCAGGCTATCACGCTGCCGGATTTTTAGTCATTAGTCCTTCAGTAGAACCATTAGTTAACGAAACAAACACTGTTTTTTGCCTTGTGCCAAAAATTTTATTATTAATGTTACTGTACAACCTAGGTTTCGGGTTATAAGCCCATTTACTTGAAAATTGGCTCATAACCCGAAACCTAGGTTGTACAGTAACATTAATAATGAAATTTTTGGCACAGGGCAAAAACAGTGTTTGTTTAGTTATTTTAGAATGTTTCACCAAGAACCCACAGTTGATTCAATTAAAATCATTACGTTGTTAACAGAGATCACAAAGAATTTATACAAAGTGTAAATACTGGATTAATGAATGTACTGAGTAATTTCTACCCTAACGAGGGGATAAATAATTGTTTTGGTTGTGCTCGAAACTTCGTACGGGGAAATGTTAGGCGATTTGATACTCCATCATTACGTAAATCATGCTGTAACAGGTTTTGAAGTTCAGCGTGATATTATCACATGCTCGTAATGATTGAGTATCCAAGTTATTCCACTTCAGTTGATAAATCAGAGAGATAAATGTATTTATGGCCTCTTTGCAATGGTTTCATCCTCGCCACATCGCTTACAGACCGTAAATTATTTCACTGTGATGAATCAGTGGTCTCCGTCTTCAGAGTGGGAAAATGGTTTGTCTCCCTTAACTGAAATAACCGCTCTAGCGACCACATGTTGACTGCACGAAGACTAGTTTGAAACTCCGTACAGGGATACACCGTATCATACACATTTATGACTGGTTGGTTAAGTCTACCAATCGTTCATAATATTAAATTAATTCTTTCGTTAATCTTTGCAGGTCGAGGTTTAATAATTGAAACTATGCTTGTAGTTATATAGAAATCAGTGTGGATGAAGTCTTCAGAATTGTGAGATTGGTTTCGTAATCATGTGAACATGAAATATTCATATGCATCCTTTCGTCGGTCAGAGACAACTCAGCCTATTATCATCGCTTTCCCACACTCTCGGTTCATACGGCGCGACCATCCGTCATTTGTGGAGTGGGAAGTCAGTCTTTCCTTCTGGCTCGCAAAGCTACGGAAGCGTGCGTAGTTCGAAACGATATAATGAATAGTGGCCCGCAGTGTGGCAAAACACCACAGTGCCACAACGTAAACAGGTAAGTTAATGCAGGAAGTAATGTGAGCATTGTCTCAGAAGGCCGTAGAAAAAAAAAATGGTTCAAATGGCTCTGAGCACTATGGGACTCAACTGCTGAGGTCATTAGTCCCCTAGAACTAAAAACTAGTTATACCTAACTAACCAAAGGACATCACACACATCCATGCCCAAGGCAAGATTCGAACCTGCGACCGTAGCGGTCCCGCGGTTCCAGACTGCAGCGCCAGACCCGCGCGGCCACTTCGGCCGGCGGCCGTACAAAAGCGAATATATTATTGACAATTTGATTCAAAAAGTATTCTAATGATATTTTTAATGAGTAATGGAAAATTAAGTCTAGAACCCTTTACCCATCAGAGGATTTCAAACGGTCGATGTTGTTATTCTTTTTGTTGTTGATGATGATGATGACGATGCTATGATGGATGAAATATGTACATGATGTAGCAAAACGATAATGACAAATTTTGAGACGTCTTCAGGAAAAGATTGAGGGTAGGGATTCATACTGCGACACTTCATTCCACTACGTACGCTTCAGAACGTAGAATTTGAAGTAGTCAACGCCTGCCTCTAGGGCACCGCTTCGGTAGCCAACCTGAGTTGACACATTGACAGAACGCGTGTCGAGCATCTCGCAGTGGGAGTGGCAATGTTCAGGACATCAGGTGGCGTCGGTCGCGTCTACCCCTGTGAAAACATCGCTGTAGACAGCAAGAGCTCATGAATGCTGTCGAAGTGTTTGTTTAGTGGCAGGTATTGGTTCCTACATGTTCTGCGCTTTCTAGCGTTGTTGAATGATGTTTCCATACAACGGTTTCTATTCTCAACACTTCCCGTATGTCAGCCTCTACAACCTGTCATGTTAACTCCATCTTCAGGCCACGAGTGGCCTACCGGGACCATCCGACCGCCGTTTCATCTCCAATGGAGGATGCGGGTAGGAGGGGCGTGGGGTCAGCACACCGCTCTCCCGGTCGTTATGATGGTATTCTTGACCGAAGCCCCTACTATTCGGTCGAGTAGCTCCTCAATTGGCATCGCGAGGATGAGTGCACCCCGAAAAATGGCAACGGCGCATACCGGCCTGGATGATCACCCATCCAAGTGCCGACCACGCCCGTCAGCACTTAACTTCAGTGATCTCACGGGAACCGGTGTATCCATTGCGGCAAGGCCGTTGCCTATGACCTGTCATAGTTAGCCTAATTTTTTTACACCCTGTATATTTTCCATCCTCACTGCCCATAAGGGTGAGCTTGGACAAAAACTTTTGGTGTATACAGTGGAAAATGATTTGTTGTGGTCTATTTAAAGCTAAAAAGTTATAAGTTAGCGTATGATAACTAGCGTGAGTATTTGAAAAAGTAGTGTTTCTCGACACACTGCACTATCCGGAAAGTCAGACGTAAGTTTCGGTGCGACGTTTCGACACGTTTTTTAGTTAGTTTCTTCGACAGAAGATTTACACAGAGGTGCCACTTCTGACAGCAGTAATGGCTCTGATCCTGCTGGACATCAAGTCGAACTGAGCTTTGATGACAGATACCAGTAAGTCATTCGAACCGCTCCCCTTCTGTGCCAGAGTTCTTCAAAAGTACTGGCTGCCGAATAATGGTGTTCCAGTGTGTCGACAATCCCCGACCAGAAGTTTCATGTGGGTGAGACATCTGCAGAACAAGAAGATTTGGGCAGAGCAACAGCCGAACTCGCACTGTATCTACAAAGATCATTCAATACATAATGACCCATTTGCTTACACCGGCATTCTTTTCTGTAGTCAGATGTGGCAGAGGTCACCACCTACTGTGCTTAAACAGTGGGTAGGGCTCCGACTTGCACGTTCTGTGGTGAGACGCCGACTTCCATCAACTTGTAGCTGACTCCTTGTTTCACCGTCTGGCAACCACTTCCACTCTCGACAGTTACACGCGAACAGCTGACCAGCATGCCATTTCCGAGATGTTCGTTCCAAAGTGCAGGACCACAAAAGTCTGACTTTTGCGAGAATCACTTAAGTGAATGGATTAACCTATTGGCAATTCGTATTGTTGTTAGGTGATTACGTATTCGTCAGGGCTATTCATAAGTACCTTCAGGGCTTCAGAAGACTACAGCATGAAAATGACAACACATACAGAAAATACACACATATCAGTGGGTAGAGCATCGCGCCAAGCCTTTAACTCGCATTGCACGCACCCAGTATAGGCACAGTTTGTGACGTGCCACTATTTATTGAATCTGATAACACGAACTGAATGAGAAGGTGAGACAGCCGCCCTCTGTTCATTGCCTTACGTATCTGCAGGGGCGAACAGCACTGTCCAGTCACATTAATGTACCACCTGCCAGAATCCCGAACAACCACCTTCTGGAGTGTGGACCGCTGTAAGACGTGCAGGAAGAGAGTCAATGAGGTTCTCGAAGATGCCGACAGAGATATGAAGTCATACTCACGCCAGTGCCGTAGCTCGCTGCTCCAGATTTCTCGGATGAGGATCGATGGACGAACAACACGATCGAGGTGGTCCAACAGATTCTCTATGGGGTTTAAATCCACGGAAGTTGGTGGCCAGGGGAGTATGTAAACTCATCCTGGGGCTCTAGAACTACACACGTACATTCGGGCTGTGTGTCCAGCTGGTAGACGCCATCATGTCGAGGAAGAACAAGCTGCGTGTTGGTACGGAAGATTGTTGCAGGGTACTTGCTTTCAGACGATTCACGCCTAACACGTCAACGGCCATCTATTTGACAGAATAAACCTTGATCTGAAATGGGCACGTTGCCACTCATTGAGCATCAAGGCTGCTATCGTCGCCCATGAACAGTAGTCGGGATCGCTGCGTGAAACAGGTGCCGGCTGTGGAGGCCCATACACGTTCTCCGAATGGTCATTGAGGAGACACTGATGGTAGCCCTTTGGTTCATCTAGGTCGTCGGTTGCTCAACTGTCGCACGTCTATTCGCTTGTACACATCTTTGCAGCCGTCATTCACGCCTGTCATCTATGGTCTGTGGTGAACTACATTTGCCTCGCAGCCGGTTTTGCACAGCGCCATTTTGCCATGCGCGGTATATTTTAACCGTGGCGGTACACGAACAGTTTACAAACGTAGCCGTTTCGGAAGTGCTTCCACCATTAGCCCAAACACCAATGATCAAGCCCTTTTGGTCGTCGGATAAATAGCTCCGTTTCCGCTTTGCGACAATGGTTGCACTGTTTTCCGCTCCCCCATGACATGCTCTATACAAGGTCAATATTCGACAAACTCCAGGGATGGATTCCTGACTGGAATGCAGGCTGCGTGATTGACACAATGTACTGCAAGCAGCAGAATGGTCCCTTATTCACGTTGGGAGCAAGCCGAGATGGTGTTTGTGTACTGCCAAGCAGAACGTCGGAAGGCAGCATGGCTGTATCAATACAAATAATGTCACAGACACCAAACACATCACAGAACATTTCAAGCCCTTTTTGGGAGTATGTGTGATCATGGATCCTTTCAGACAGACAAACTTGGAGGGAGGAGGCGAACTGTGTACACCAGCTGGAGGACCGGGTTCTGCAGGATACTAAGGCGAACCCTAATACAAACTCCAGGCAAGTGGCCCGCCTACATGGTGTAAGCCAAAGAAAGATTATGTGTATCCTGCTACTATCTCAATCACCTGTAACAAACGCAAGGATTCTCAGCAGCTAATGTTCCTCTATGGGCTACCTCTCGACCGTTTCCATCTGCTTGGCCATCACAGACACCATCTCGACTTGTTCCCGACATGAGTAGTGGGCCATTCTGCTGCTTACAGCACACTACGTCAATCACACAGCCTGTAACACACAGGGAACACACATTCGTCAGCGCCAACTATCGTGGCAACGATGCATTTCCGGACACATGTCCAAAGGATCTTTTTTCCTCCATTTCTACTCTGGAACCCACCCCTGCAGTTTGTCGGTTTTATTAATCTTGTATTCCCTCCACTACTAGTGCTGTCACCTGGCATTAGTGAGTGGTTGTTGCACTGTGACGTCAAAAAGAGGCGATGGTCACTTTAATTTCTTTGAACCGGGTAGCTCGATACTGCAACACAGAACAAATGACTTGTATATATGTTCTGACATGCCTGCGAATCGAGTCTTGGAGAGATGCACTGTCCACTTTCTAACGTACTTCCCCTGGTTGTTATGACCCGTCCATACCACTTTCCACGCACGCAGATATCTGACACAACTAAAGTGCCTGTGAACCCAGGCCTTGCAGGGTAAGGAGATCCCTGGATGAAGTCATGATTAGACATCAGAATAACAGGCGTCATACATGCCCCAAAATGTCCCCTTCAGTGAGGAAGGGGTAACCTCTACTCTACAACACACAAACAACTAATACCTGTAATAAATCTTTTTATTACAGAATGACCATACACATTGGGTTCAAGTTTGTAGTTGGTGACACTGGAAAATCCTCTATAATTAGGAAGATCCTGACAACGAATTCACAAACTAAATGAAATTAATCGTGATAAACATGAACACATAACAACCTTTCAAAAGCGTTCCTACGAGAGAAAAGAACCCGTAGCGTAACTCACAATACAATGATCACAAAACAATTTACCCTCCAAAATATTGCACTCACAACACTTCAATAGGCCCTATTGTCTATGCTATCTTACCTGGACAATAACGTATATTTACCGATACCTTTCTCGACTTTTAAGCCCTGTGAACATACACGCGATAGTTTAGCTTGGACACAAGGTAATGAGAAGAAAATACGTAGCACAACTCCAATCTCCAATAGAACTGAAATGCACACAAAAGCTAGTGACTCCGTTACCGAGCGCCTAAGCAAACGCAATATTTACCGTGTTTTGTCGGCGGCTGCTGAGGTCGGCCGTGGCATATGATGACGGTGGCGCGTCGACGCTGTGCGCACCTGTAAACCTCAATACTGTCCTGGCCTTGACTGTACAAGCAGTCGGAAACTGTCCTGAGTTTTCGTGAGGCGAAAAACTGTTTTTTTTCTAGTGGCAATGTCCACTCGCTCTGGTTTGGTGATGTGTACGCCTCTGCCCTCTGTAATTGATTCACAGAATGTAACTAACTCGGGTCGATCTCCACTCTAGAGATGTGAGATTGTCGAATCCTGTGATCGCAAATGTTCCACTCAAAAGCTTTTCTAGGCTGACACAACAGGAAGTGTTCCGTCTACAAACGGCCCTGGTCTGAAGAGACCTCTCTCTTCTACTCACGGCCCCAGTCTGTATATCTTTTTTGTTTCCCCCGCTGTATTGTGTTCATATTCAAGTCATAGCCACCAATGCTGATTGTGGTACGACTTGACTCGTTTCTTGGCCCAATGAAGCTTGAGAAGCGTATTGGCTGGCCTATAGCATTCATGCCGGCCGCTGTGGCTGAGCGGTTCTAGGCACTTCAAACCGCGCTGCTGCTACGGTCGAAGGTTCGAATCCTGCCTCGGGCATGGATGTGTGTGATGTCCTTAGGTTAGTTAGGTTTAAGTAGTTCTAAGTCTAGGGGACTGATGACCTCAGATGTTAAGTCTCATAGTGCGTAGAGCCATTTGAACCATTTTTATAGCATTAATGTTTCGCTCCTATACTCTCAGACTCCGCCCATACATGAGCTGTCCACGTGCACCCTCGTGTTCTCCACGCCTTCAACACGTGATATGCGAGAGTTGGTTAAAAACAGCGGTGATTTCCACTGCGGCCTGTTTTTTATGGCGACAATGATTTCCGTGCTTTTCAAAGGCCTCCCATTATGCTGCTTTTCCAAGCATCTGATGTGGTCTTTCTTCGCTTGTTCTGTCCCGTCGAGTCTGTCCCGCTGTTAACGTTATTTTATGTGACGCAACAATTTTCGTAAATGCGAATTACCCGTATTTATCCACTAAGGGCGGCCACGCAGAGCCCTGCTATGCTGTTTCTTTCCATTCCACGCAGGTGTGAGTCAGAGAAGCTCGCTTAATCGCTCATTATTAGCTAATGGTGCCTACATTACCGCTACAAAGGGTCGAACGTTTATAGCCCCTCTCGAAATGCGTTCCATGTCCTACTTCTCTCAACGGTTCAGAACTCCCAGCGTTCACTTCAATTCAAAGTGATTGCTGTATTACGTGACTGTTAACATGAAAAGTAGGGAATGCTTGTTAGTATCGAGTTCGTGTCGGCCACCTAGGGAAGATTACTCTCCGTACTATGAAAATTAGTATCACTTTACTTGAAGTAGGGCATGCATAATATCAAACTCCTTACCTTGCTGAGGAGATTAAATTTCTATATTTAAAATACACTACTGGCCATTAAAATTGCTACACCACGAAGATGACGTGCCTCAGACGCGAAATTTAATCGACAGGAACAAGATGCTGTGATATGCAAATGATTAGCTTTTCAGAGCATTCACACAAGGATGGCGCCGGTGGCGACACATAAAACGTGCTGACATGAGGAAGGTTTCCAACCGATTTCTCATACAGAAACAGCAGTTGACCGGCGTTGCTTGGTGAAACGTTGTTGTGATGCCTCGTGTAAGGAGGATAAATGCGTACCATCACGTTTCCGACTTTGATAAAGGTCGGATTGTAGCCTATCGCGATTGCGGTTTATCGTATCGCGACATTGCTGTTCGCGTTGGTCGAGATCCAATTACTGTTAGCAGAATATGGGATCGGTGTGTTCAGGAGGGTAAAACGGAACGCCGTGCTGGATCCCAACAGCCTCGTATCACTAGCAGTCGAGATGACAGGCATCTTATCCGCATGGCTGTAACGGATCGTGCAGCCACGTCTCGATCCCTGAGTCAACATATGGGGACGTTTGCAAGACAACAACCATCTGCACGAACAGTTCGACGACGTTTGCAGGAGCATGGACTATCAGCTCGGAGACCATGGCTGCGGTTACCCTTGACACTGCATCACAGACAGGAGCGCCTGCGATGGTGTACTCGACGACGAACCTGGGTGCACGAATGGCAAAACGTCATTATTTTCGGATGAATCCAGGTTCTGTTTACAGCATCATAATGGTCGCATCAGTGTTTGACGACATCGCGGTGAACGCACATTGTAAGCGTGTATTCGTCATCGCCATACTGGCGTATCACCCGGCGTGATGGTATGGAGTGCCACTGGTTACACATCTCGGTCACCTCTTGTTCGCATTGACGGCATTTTGAAGAGTGGACGTTACATTTCAGATGTGGCTCTACCCTTCATTCGATCCCTGCGAAACCCTACATTTCAGCAGGATAATGCGCGACCGCATGTTGCAGGTCCTGTACGGGCCTTTCTGGATACAGAAAATGTTCAACTGCTGCCCTACCCAGCACACTCTCCAGATCTCTCACCAATTGAAAACGCCTGGTCAATGGTGGCCGAGGAACTGGCTCGTCACAATACGCCAGTCACTACTCTTGGTGAACTGTGGTATCCTGTTGAAGCTGCATGGGCAGCTGTACCTGTACACGCCATCCAAGCTCTGTTCGACTCAATGTCAAGGCGTGTCAAGGCCGTTATTACGGCCAGAGGTGGTTGTTCTGGGTACTGATTTCTCAGGATATATGCACTCAAATTGCGTGAAAATGTAATCACATGTCAGTTGTAGTATAATATATTTGTCCAATGATTACCCATTTATCATCTGCATTTTTTCTTGGTGTAGCAATTTTAATGGGCAGTAGTGTAGTATGTTAAGTGGCAAAATTATACTGCCACTTTACAACTTACGTTCGTCATTTTTCTTTATGCCTTGTAGTTTTCACGCAGTCGTCGTCTGGCACCCCAGAACGACCCTGTACTTTCCTTACAATGTCCCGCGTCCACCACGCCAATACTCCGCGGTTAATCTTCCTGTGTACAGTGGTTATAACGGGTTGGCTTATCAGCGAGTCAGATGTCGCCGGGGAATAGCTGGAAGTCGCCGTTGAGCAGGCTGGCTGCAGCATTAACGCGCAGTAATCTCGAGATGCAGGGCATGCAGTGACGGCACACCTTTGTGGCCCTACGGTGCCCTATGGGTTAGCTACAGAGCGCTGGCTGCCCTTGTACGGGGTCCGCGGTGCTTAGCCAGCTCCGCGCCAAACGACGGAATCCCTCGTCCTTGTGGAGTGATACCGGCCGGCCGTTCATTAGTGAGAGCGCGGCCGTGTGAGGATTACGTAACGACCAGCCTGCGGCGGCCGCCTCAGCCTCGGCCATCGCGCGCCGTAATCCTAAGCAACACCAGCAGGTCCTAACAACGGCCGGCCGCGGCCCGTCAGGCGGCCATTAACGCAACGAGCTGCCGGGACGACGCGCGACCTGAGCGCAGGACGGCGCGGCCCAAAATACTCGGCGCCGTTTACGCTCTCCAAGTAGCACCTTTGCACATCCACTTTCTCTAAACATCTGTATCCGACGCCATTTGTGCGATCTCGGCTCGATTATGGGTACACGGGGTATGGCTCTGCGAGGCCTTCTTATTTAAAGATGTTGGTCGTTGTGCACCGTGATGGGCTTCGGTTGGCCACTGGGGCATTCAGAACTAACCCCATACCAAGCCTCTGTGTAAAGGCTGGTGAACCGGCACTTCATATGTGGCGACGGCTACTTACAGTACGCCAGGCGTAAAAAACTTTGCCCACACCATACACACCTGCATACCATGCCGTTGCTCAGCCTCCTCTGGCACGGCCTATTCATAACCTGCAACGTGCGACGCGGCCCTATGGGATTCGCGCACAGGATTGCCTCGCTGCGATGTCTATGGCTGGTCTTCGTGTTTTGCGTCGCGGTTGGAGCAGATTTCCACTTTGGCTCCTCCGGAGACCCAAACTTATTTTAGATTTGACTAATTTTAAGAAAGATAGCACACCAGATTTTAGATTACAATCTCTGTTTTTTAACGTTTTAGATGTGCATCACGGTTTCACCGTCATTTACACTGATGCCTCCAAAACAGGAGAATTTCTTTGGCTGTTCTTTGGTGTTCCGTGAACATGTTACCCGGCTTCGCCTCCGTGATGAATACAGGCTGTTACAAAAAGGTACGGCCAAACTTTCAGGAAACATTCCTCACACACAAATAAAGAAAAGATGTTATGTGGACATGTGTCCGGAAACGCTTAATTTCCATGTTAGAGCTCATTTTAGTTTCGTCAGTGTGTACTGTACTTCCTCGATTCAGCGCCAGTTGGCCCAATTGAAGGAAGGTAATGTTGACTTCGGTGCTTGCGTTGACATGCGACTCATTGCTCTACAGTACTAGCATCAAGCACATCAGTACGTAGCATCAACAGGTTAGTGTTCATCACGAACGTGGTTTTGCAGTCAGTGCAATGTTTACAAATGCGGAGTTGGCAGATGCCCATTTGATGTATGGATTAGCACGGGGCAATAGGCGTGGCGCGGTACGTTTGTATCGAGACAGATTTCCAGAACGAAGGTGTCCCGACAGGAAGACGTTCGAAGCAATTGATCGGCGTCTTAGGGAGCACGGAACATTCCAGCCTATGACTCGCGACTGGGGAAGACCTAGAACGACGAGGACACCTGCAATGGACGAGGCAGTTCTTCGTGCAGTTGACGATAACCCTAATGTCAGCGTCAGAGATGTTGCTGCTGTACAAGGTAACGTTGACCACGTCACTGTATGCAGAGTGCTACGGGAGAACCAGTTGTTTCCGTACCATGTACAGCGTGTGCAGGCACTATCAGCAGCTGATTGGCCTCCACGGGTACACTTCCGCGAATGGTTCATCCAACAATGTGTCAATCCTCATTTCAGTGCAAATGTTCTCTTTACGGATGAGGCTTCATTCCAATGTGATCAAATTGTAATTTTTCACAATCAACATGTGTGGGCTGACGAGAATCCGCACGCAATTGTGCAATCACGTCATCAACACAGATTTTCTGTGAACGTTTGGGCAGGCATTGTTGGTGATGTCTTGATTGGGCCCCATGTTCTTCCACCTACGCTCAATGGAGCACGTTATCATGATTTCATACGGGATACTCTACCTGTGCTGCTAGAACATGTGCCTTTACAAGTACGACACAACATGTGGTTCATGCACGATGGAGCTCCTGCACATTTCAGTCGACGTGTTCGTACGCTTCTCAACAACAGATTCGGTGACTGATGGATTGGCAGAGGCGGACCAATTCCATGGCCTCCACGCTCTCCTGACCTCAAGCCTCTTGACTTTCATGTATGGGGGCATTTGAAAGCTCTTGTCTACGCAACCCCAGTACCAAATGTAGAGACTCTTCGTGCTCGTATTGTGGACGGCTGTGATGCAATACGGCATTCTCCAAGGCTGCATCAGCGCATCAGGGATTCCATGTGACGGAGGGTGGATGCATGTATCCTCGGTAATGGAGGACATTTTGAACACTTCCTGTAACAAATTGTTTGAAATCACGCTGGTACGTGCTGTTGCTGTGTGTTTCCATTCCATGATTAATGTGATTTGAAAAGAAGTAATAAAATGAGCTCTAACATGGAAAGTACGCGTTTCCGGACACATGTCCACTTAACATCTTTTCTTTGTTTGTGTGTGAGGAGTGTTTTCTGGAAGTTTGGCGGTACCTTTTTGTAACACCCTGTATACCGTTTTCGCAGCGGAGCTCCACGCGATCCTGAAGGCACTGGAGCAGATGAATCGTGTTCGGGGAGATCGATTTCTCCTCTGCTCCGATTCTCTTAGTGCCTTACAATCACTAGAGAATCTGTACCCAAATGAGGCGATGGTCCAGCTGATGTATGACCAGCTGTACTTGCTCCAACGGTGGGGTAATGAGGTGTCCTTCTGCTGGGTGCCTGGTCATCTAGGAATATGGGGCAATGAATAGGCCGATCGGGCTGCCAAGGAGGCCTGCAGAGAGCAGGATGTGGTTGAGTGTCCTATCCCCTTGCAGTCTGTCATATCTGCACTCCATAGGAAGTGCATGGAGTTGTGGGAGGAACAATGGCTGGCGGCGACGGCCAACAAACTGCGGTTAGTCAAGTCAACAACTCGGCCGTGGCGTTCCTTCTGCCGGTTGCTCAGGCGGGAAGAGGTGGCCCTCACACGTCTTCGGGTTGGGCACTGTCCTCTCACACATAGCTTTCTATTACGGCGGGAGGATCCTCCGTTTTGTGATGCTTGTGGTGTGCACATCTCTGTCCGGCACATTTTTAACAGACTGCATTTTATACCGTGACGCGAGGGCAGAAGCACAAGTTGATGGGGATCTGCTTTGTGTTTTAGCTAACGATGAGACGCGTGTGTCGAGGGTTTTAAAGTTTTGGGATGTGTCTGGACTCTGGCCTCAACTTTTAGGCTGGAGGTTTTAGTGTATTGCAGAGTGACTGGCTCCGCCCTTTTTTCCTTGCGGTCAGCCAGCCACTTCCATCTGCTACATTGTTTTAGCTCCCTCTACCACTTTCTTCCTGTGTTGTCCATGTTTTACTGCCGACGCCATGCTTCATCCCACGCATCGGTGTGGGTAGGCACATATTTTTACAAGCTTGTTACCTGTGTTTTATGTTCTGTTTTATCTTACTGTTCTGAGTATTTTATTGACACCCCTCTCACTATGTTACTGAGCGGGCGCTGAAGACCTTGCTGTCGTGTGCTCCAAAAAACCCTCTACTACTACTACTTCTACTACTATTGTATCCGACCCAAGGAAGACACCGCACGGCTAGAAGTAGAGCCTACACATTATGACTTAAACCGTCGGCACAGGGAACGTACTGTCGAACGTCAACGTTAAGCGTGCCGTGTTCAGTGTGCTCCTGAACGCTTGGAAACGATGCAACTTGTGCGTACGGTACGCGTTCTCAACGTGATATACGCGATGACATCACGCTCCAGCGGCAGTTGTCAGCTGAATCTGACCCGCACATCACACTTTTTACGAAAGGACGGGCATAAAATTCCTACGTTACCTCTATTCAAACGTACATTTCCTCCGTTTTCCGTATGCTATTCCTGTTCCTCCGTCTGTAGTATGCACAAATAAGAACGTCAGTATCTGTGACCATGTTATAAGGCGCCGGCCGCTGTGGCTGAGCGGTTCTAGGCGCTTCAGTCTGGAACTGCGCTGCTGCTATGGTCACAGGTTCGAATCCTGTGCGTGATGTCCTTAGGTTGGTTAGGTTTAAGTAGTTGCAAGTCTAGGAGACTGATGACCTCAGATGTTAAGTCCCATAGAGCTTACAGCCATTTGAACCACTTTTTTGTTATAAGGCAGAAAGGAAAGTGCAATACCACAACCAGTCAACAAGGACATTACCTTAAAGAAGTGCGATTAAAAATGGTGCGATAAAACTTTACAGTAGTTCTCCACAAACGGTAAAAACTACACAGTCCAACGAAAAATTTTTTTTGAAAAAATCTTTTTTTACTTTGATAGCTGATCTTTATAGATTTTTATGACCTGAATCAAAATCACGCCGTAGTTTCTTTGTATCACCCATAGTTTTCGAGTAATATGCTTTTTATCACATAGTATAAAAATCCTGAAGTTCTCTGTGAAGTGACCAACAGTAGTTCCCCATCATGTTGGTGTTCCATCGGCCTTGGTAGCGTTTTTCCATCACAAATCTAAAGGCTTTTTTCTCCTTTTTGGACCACTTTCTCAGATCTTCAACACACACATAACATACCTTCTGCGGCGCCCAAGATTTATCTTGATCACCAAGTTTAGATTCAAAGTATGATAGATAAGCCTTTTTACAAAGTCTGTGGTATTTTTTAATCACAAATTCACCACAAATATAATAAAAACTGTCAGCAGAATTTTTACAACCACGATTAGACATTGCATTGAGCACGTGTACAGGAAAAGGGAAAGTGAGGTTAGGTTGACTGTAAACAAAACACCATCTGTTAACACAAAAATAGAATCGACCTTTTTCTGCCAGCAAATGTTTTTCAGCAGTGCTACCAACGTCATCTACCATTAAACCTCCTTTTTAAATTGTTTTAACTATATAAAAGCTGTTAAATTCTTTAAAAAATCGCTTAATTTAATAAATTTAACTGTAAAATGTGAAGAACTGGTGGGTGATACAAGTTTTTTTAAGTATCATATTTGGATTTCCCACCCTAAAAAACGTAAGAATAAGGGATTTTCAGCAAAAAAGTTTTTCCATCGTTGGCCTGTGTTATTTAACCTTTCTCACTGTTTAATGAAATCATAAAGTCATTATTACTTGATCAATGTTCTTATTCAGTAGCACAATCTTTACAACAACTTAAAACAAGAAAGCGCAAAATATCTTACTGCATGCTGTCTGGTAGATGAAGCCAATCAAACGCTCTTATTCCCAGAAACAGCGCGCACTTATAATTACGTAACATCGAATGCTACACAATATATTTTTATTAAACTGTCAATAAAAAATCAGAACCTGTTTATAAACTCGGAGGCTAGTAAGAAAAAAATAGACCCAGTGCGTAACATTATGTGATTGCCCCACCACTTTAAATCATTCACTAACCGAGCAGTCGCTCGGCAACAGCTGCAGTTAGCAAATAACGCTGCGAGAATGTAAAAAAAACGAACGTCCTGTGATGTGACGTGTTTATTGTGGAGGCGTCGTCAGAGATGCACTGAGCTATTGACTTTGAAAGTCGCTACGCGACAGGCGGACAAAATAAGAACACTTTTACACATTCCTTTGATGTACGAGATATTCTCGATGAACAGTTACTCCCTCTTCTGTGTCTTGTAATTTGTGTCGGACACGTATGTCTTGCCACCGCATTATTATTGTTTAAAAATATTATTTTAGTGAAATGTGAAAGTGCCATACTGCATAGCTGTAGATTTATGTGAGAAGCTGTATTGTGCGACGTGTATCTGGACCTTCAGAGCATTCTAAGTTCGTTACCTATTGATTGCCATAAATTCAAAGTTAAATGGAACTCGTGTATGGACTATTTATTTAGTATAGAACCTATGTCTCACTACTTCATGACCATATGTACGTGATTTGCTTTTATTTTTCTGCAAAGTTTGATGGTTCAAAGTCACGAACTGTTTCGTCGAAATCGGACGGAAGTTGTATACGACGAAATATTTTTTTTTATTTTTTTATTTTTTTTATGGGACTTAACTTCTGAGGTCATCAGTCCCCTAGAACTTAGAACTACTTAAACCTAACTAACCTAAGGACATCACGCACATCGATGCCCGAGGCAGAATTCGAACCTGCGACCGTAGCGGTCGCGCAGTTCCAGACTGAAGCGCCTAGAACCGCTCGGCCACAGCGGCCGCAATGAAATATTTTCTCCGCACCTTATTCTACTGGTAAATGCATGATAAACTTCGGTCCCTTAGGAAATTCATGTTGCGCTATCCAAAAACAATTATATTTTCAATAGTCATTTACCCTCCTCTGCAAAGCAACTCCTGACTGATCAGACGATTCAACAAGAAACAGTCGCACACAGTCGGCGTAAAATTCCTGACCAGTAAAGGTATTCAAAACCACTACAATAACTAGTTATGTCTATTGGCCTAAAATACAATATATATCATTATGTGCTTTTCTGTGCAAATGCATTTCCACCGCTGGTTATAGCTGTATGTTAATGCACAAAAGTAAACATATTGTTATAAGTGAGACATGAACCAGCAACACATTTCCCCATACCCTACAATTCAGCGACACTACTCATTGCACTGTACCGATCGTAAGTATTATATGACACTGTTTTACAAGTTACAAAATTTTTTTAACCATCAATACGACTTTCCCTTGATTTTATTACCAATCATCAATTTTCTGATGCTTCAGCTGAAAACCAATAAGGAGTTTCGAAACTCTACACTGAGGTGACATGGCGCAGGTGACGTAGGTGGCGTTTCTTCCTCTCGTTCGCTGGTCAACGTTCAAACCCACGTTGAGAATATCTGTGGTGTTAGATATTGCTCTGCACGTTCAGAAAGACTCCGAAACGTGCTCTTTCCACGCTGTAACTCAGAAACTCGGCACACCCAACGTTCAACATTCGAATCCACCATCCGTGTGCTGACGCCTTTAGTTGTAAAACCACTGTAGGCTTCTGTAGATTACCATAAGTAAGCGTAGACCACAGTACGTTTCCTGGTAGCTTTGGTCAGTTAAGTTTGTATCCACATTACCTGTATGTTAGGTGTGTTGCGTAACTATCACGCGTTACCTCATAATCACCACTTTGTTAAAATATGCGATCAGTGTCTTACCAGATTCCCCTAAAACCGGAAAACTGGCGACATATAAAGGCCCAGGTAACTTACAGCATTTTTGTCCTACACAGTTATCCGCCTGTCTGTTACCTAAAAACAAAATTGAATTTGTCAATGTTTGATTCAGTTTTTATTGGAAAATTGTTGATTTTTAATGTGTAACAGAGGAATGTAGTAGTAAGAATAAAGAAAACAGTACGGATTTATCATAAAGCTCTAGAAAACGCAATTTCTTCGAAAGGATCATAAACAAAAAACATCAAACTTCGCTTCAGTATTTCGTCGAACTTATACAAAACATGTTTCTGTTATTCATAAACAACTTTCGTATTTATCAGTAATAACAGGAAATTCTTGCCTTCGATCATTGTGAAGAACGTTCTATCGAGTGCAAAATAACAACAATAATTATACATATTTTTATGTTTGTGCATGTAAACTGTACCTGTATCAAAATTGATGTGACTCTGTTTACGCCCTTATATACCCTTCGAGAGGTAGTAACAACACTAAAGGCGAACAACACTGAACCACTCTATTGGCCGTTCTACCTGTCACAGAGAATTGCAGATCTAATCATTTGTATGTCCGCCCATAATGTGAACGCGTGCGAAGTTAGACTACATTCCGACCATGTCGTCTGCGTACTATTTGTTAGGCATTGTAACGTTTGTCGTAATAAATAAAAATAAATAACTTATGTATGTAAACATATAGAACATATACTGATGTTTTACGAGGATATGACAGGTCGTTGGTCCCTGTATACTGTCATCCCACACACTTCAGACGCCCGCTGGCGGCTCCAGCACCGTGAACAGCTGTTATGCTCCTTTTACTTTCTTCACTGTGACTACGGAACTGGCTCCAGGACCATACTACCATGGGCCATGCCATACCCATGATCACCCTCAGGCATCCTGAAAACTGAGCCATCATCGCCCCCCCCCCCCCTCCCCCCCATAAGTGAGGAGCTCAGGAGAATGACAAGACACTTGTGTTATTTGCTATTTATCTTAGGCACTCTACGGCATTGAAAAATGATTATATTGTGATTGTGTATTGTACTATGACAGGATGTTGGAGTTTTCCTCTGTGTTTGTTAACCCAGACTCTGAGTTCAAGTAGTAATCTTTAACTGTATAGTAAGCATTACTTATGAAGTGTGTTTTAATATCATTTAAGACTGGTCATGCTCGATGTATAAAACTATTTCATGACGTTTCGTCCCCAACTGCTAGAGATGTCTTAAGGTAAAACAGCTCTCTAGAGGCGCACAAATATAAAACTATGTGCATATTCAAGAAAACTTTTTGACACATTTGGCTGCACTATTATCCTTGGATTTCTGAACACGTCAGAAATGAAACAGAGGGAGCGAAAGGTTATAGGCAAATTGTAGATAAACCAGAGTGCAGTCATAAGACAGATTATAATTGCATGTGAGAGAGTTGTTAGCTCAGTTGAACAAGCAATAATGGAAACTTGAATTAAAGTTTAAGAAGATGAGATAATATCTTTGACATCTGCCGATGACATTGCAGTTTTGTAAGAGACGGCAAATGAGTTGGAATATCAATTCAATGGAATGATAACGTTATGAAAAGTGGTTTTTAGATTAACTTAACCAAACGTAAATCGGCGGTAATGGACTTTAGTCGAAGTAAATCACGTGTTCCGAGGGGAGCGTGTCCCTACTATACCAAGGAGAAAACATAGATAGACCGAAGAGGAAACGGTGCAGTTTACCTTCACAGGTAAAATTTATAGTAGGATAAGACAAAATTTTAAAGACAAAGTGTTTTTTTTATGTCCCAAAGACGTTAGGTAGATGTCGCTTCAGTTCAAAGGATAAACAACTGGCCATCATTAAACGTTGGTTTATAAGATCACCTGCGATGAGTGTCAATCCTGCTATATAGGACAGACTGAGTGGTCAATCCGTACTGGGCTCAGATAACACCATAGAAGTCGAAGGTTAAAGAAGCCAGATTAAACCTTTGCCGAATATTGTTTAAAGCAAAACCACAAATGCCTTATAGATGTACAAGTTCTACCCACAGAGGGAAAGGATGTATAGCTCAATCAATTAGAAATATGTGTGTATCCTCGCATTTGCTATCGAATGAGCAGACTCATTTCATTTATTCACTCCTTATAGACAATGTTACAGCATCTACATAGGAGGAAAGCACTGGGTGCCTTGATTTATAAGTAGATAAAAACACAAATTCCTGAAACGTAGCTCTACTTCAGATACATTATTCATAGGTATTGTAAATACTGTCCTAATGAATGTTGTAAAAAACAAATGTAACCGTGGAAGAAAATTGTCGACAGAGATAACATTAATAGTCTAAATCAATAATCGATAGATTAATAAACTGTCATGTCCACCTTTGCTTAATTCCCATATCTGCGGTCAGTTATCTGGTAGAAAACGTGCTTATAACACAAAATCTAGGTCGTAATGCAATAATAAAGTTTGTGAAACAAGGCTAAATAAGTGTTTTGTTTAACTGATATACTGATGGAATTAAATTATGCAGTGAGACAGTAAAAGTAGTGAACGAGTTTTGGGAAATAAAACGATTGATGTAAAGATGATATAGGATGCACACTGGTACTTCCAAGAAAATTCTTTTACAGAGCACTGTGCTACCAAATATCAACTGAAGTATTTCATGAAAGTATTTCACTGGAGCGCAGCCTTACGTGAAAGTGAAATGTGGACGATAAACATTATAGAAGAAAAGTGAATAGAAGCATTTGAAATGTGACGATAGGGAAGAAATACTGAAGATTAGATGAGCTGTAACGAATGAAGAGGTACGGAATTGTATTAAGGTGCAAAGGGCTGTAATGTCGAAACTTGGCTAAAGGAAGGACTGGCTATTACAGATATAGTTAATTTGCCAATGGAGAAAACAGTTGCGCATAAAAACTGTAGAAAGAAATAAACGCTTGGAAACAGCAGACACGTTCAAACACATGTAAGCTGCATAGTTATGCAGAGATGAAGATATTTGCGCCGGATAGACTAGCATGGAGAACTCAACTAACCGTTCTTTGGACTGAAGATTGCAACAGCAGCCAACAAATATACAGACTACATTTGCTTTTTATAAGTATTACTGTTTGAATGGTTGTAATTCTTTGTTTAGGGAGCTCAACATCGTGATTCTCAGCGCCTTTTTATGCACATGCGAAGACAGTATGGTATCACAAAATGGTCGTAAATCTAGGGAGCCTTTTACCGGTATGTATCATAAGGTTTCGATTACATTCACGATGTTCGATCCGAGCGACAACATCGAAAGGAGTCGACGTCACTAAAGGTTTCCCATGTTTCATCTCGAGCGTTATTGGATTCCCGTCAAGCGCACGTTTTGAAACTAATATGCGAGAGTATGAAAAATGTGATACAAGATGAAAGGGGCAACCAGCAGCCCAGCGAAATGATAACCTGGGAGCACGCGACGTGCTCACATTTACCTGCTATTTATTCTGGCTTTAAGTTTGAGAGAAATGCGTCCTTTTACGAAATTATGAACTGCTACAGCATTGTTATTAACTGCATTGGTTAACCAAAACCGTGCAATTTATGTATAAGCAGATGGCACCAGGTCTGCAAGGTTTATATATAAATAATCTATTCAATTACAGTAGTTTAATGATCTGTATAATGCTAATCCTATTTTACTTTTATTTGTGACGTTGAAAGGCGTCTGTCTACTGTGAGATATCTATCATGCCGCACGTTCATGCACGCGCCGATCGGCATTTAACTGCCTCAAAGAATGAGTGGTCACTTCTCTGGCTGCTAGGGATATTATTTATTTATCGTATGATTTTTGACACATTGGAAAAAAACGTAGATCATAATACTTACAGTATAAAATATCGTAAACAAAAATGTAAAGCCTCTGTGTAATCTATCGACTTTTGAGTTGCCAGCAGCAAGTCTTCTGGTCTTGTGGGAAATTCTTCTGTGATGTGTCTGATGATCTGTGGTTTCCCACAATCACAAAAAGGGGAGGGGATGGCTGTTTGTGTAATAAATAAATAAATAAATAAATAAATAAATATGTCGTGTTGCGTCCTAATACTGTTTAACACTGACCATGTTTTGCTTGGCAAGAAAAATCCCTGTAGTTTTTGGGTGGTAAATGGCATTTTATTATTTTGTCGTCCAGTCCATTCTCGAGTCTTTGTATTAGCAATGTTGGGCTAATCTTCCACAGCGACGCTTGCTGTTGTTGCAGGTGGTTGTCTAGAGCGGTGTGAGTTATGTCTTACCTCTTCGACACCTTCATTGTTTGCTAGATTTTTACTATCTGTGATCATTTTATATTCATCCGTGAGAGCATTTACCCGACGAAGTTGATGGGCTGAAATGTGGATTAGTAACGGGAGGCATTCTTCACTCTGTAGATGTTGATTTAATAACGCCAGCAATCATTCTCATGGCGTTATGTAGCTGGAAATCTGTCTTTTGTGCGTATGGGCTATTTAGCCAAACTGGGGCACAATATTCGGCGGTTAAGAAGACAAGACTCAGAACAGAAGAAAATAGGGTGGATGCCGATGCTACTCTGGTTGTACCGTATAGCTTTTGAATAATATCGTTTCTCGTTTTCCGTTTTTCGGTTGTTTTTCTTAGAGAATCTCGGAAAGATAGATTGGATCAAGATTTATCCCCAGATACTTTGGTGTTTTATTATGAATGAGTGTAGAGTTATCACACGTTATGTTGCGTTTGGTTCCAGCAAGTTTGTTATTACTACACCAATCCCGGTTCTCAGAACTCCTGAAGATAGTGTGTATATTGTATCACAGTCCCTTTGACTGTTCAGAGATGTCACTAAACTCGGCCAAAGATGTAAACAACCATGCATGAACAGCGCCTATTAGACGGAGGGGGTTTGACAGCCGATCAGTTTCACTCATTCCACTAGGAAAGAGGTACACGGCTTTGTCTGTAGTTCAACCATGCCTAGACGGTCAATACCGCAGTTCGATCGCGTCCACATTGTTACTTTGTGCCAGGAAGGGCTCTCAACAAGGGAAGCGTCCAGGCGTTTCGGAGTGAACCAAAACGATGTTGTTCGGACGTGGAGGAGATACAGAGAGACAGAAACTGTCGATGACATGCCACGATCGGGCCGCCCAAAGGCTACTACTGCAGTGGATGACCGCTGCCTGCGGATTATGGCCCGGAGGAACCCTAACAAAAACGCCACCATGTTGAATAATGATTTTCGTGCAGCCACAGGACGTCGTGTTACGACTCATCTGTGCACAATACGTTGCTTGATGTGGGACTCCACTCCCGACGTCCATGGCGAGGTCCATCTTTTTAACCACGACACCATGCAGTGCAGTACAGATGGGTCCAACAACATGCCGAATCGACCGCTCAGGATTGGTATCACTTTCTCCGATGAGTGTCGCATGTGCCTTCAACCAGAAAATCGTGGAGACGTGTTTGGAGGCAACCCGGTCAGGCTGAATGCCGTAGACACACTGTCCAGCGACTGAAGCAAGGTGGAGGTTCCCTGCTGTTTTGGGGTGGCATTATGTGGTGCCGACGTACGCTGCTGGTGGTTATGGAAGGCGCAGTAACGGCTGTACTATACATGAATGCTATCCTCCGACCGATAGTGCAACCATATCGGCAGCATATTGGCGAGGCATTCGTCTTCATGGACGACAATTCGCGCCCCTATCGTGCACATCTTGTGAATGACTTCGTTCAGGATAACGACATCGCTCGACTAGAGTGGCAAGCATATTCTCCAGACATGAACCCTATCGAACATGCCTGGCATAGATTGAAAAGCGCTGTTTATGGACGATGTGACCCACCAACCACTCTGAGGGATCTACGCCGAATCGCAGTTGAGGAGAGGGACAATCTGGACCAACAGTGCCTTGGTCAACTTGTGGATACTATGCCACGACGAATACAGGCATGCAGCAATGCAAGAGGGCGTGCTGCTGGGTATCAGAGGTACCGGTGTGTACAGCAATTTTGACCTCCAGCTCTGAAGGTCTCACTGTATGGTGGTACAACATGCAATGTGTGGTTTTCACGAGGAATAAAAGGGCGGAGATGATGTTTATGTTGATCTCTATTCCAATTATCTGCACAGGTTCCGGAACTCTCGGAACCGAGGAGATGCAAATTTTTTTTTTGGATGTGTGTATTATAAACACTGAGAAGGGTGAAAAACTATCGCATCATGTAAGACGTTTTAATTTATTACTTCTTTATTACAACTCTACTTACAACACGTTTCGCAGACAGTAGGCACGTACACCACTGAATGGACTGCAGAACTATGTCATTGTACAGTACATAGTTCACGAGATACAATCCCAAACATTGAACTGCGTGAAAATGAAACTCCTGGGCAAAATTTGCTAGACAAAATGGTGAGTATATATACAACTACATTTGTAATTTGTTAAATACGAGGCGTGTCTTTTAAGTAGGTACCGTTTTGAAATTAAAAAAAGACATGCTAAGATATTTCAATAATTTTATTTTTACATGAAAGCATGTACCTTAATCTACTTTTCTACATAATTTCCGTCAATATTGAGGTCTTGTCATAACGTTTACCAGTTTTTGAATACCCTCCTCACAGAAGTCTGCTGCCTGACTTGTTAACCACTGCATGACCACTGTTTTGACTTTGTCATCGTCTTGAAGACGCTGACCGCCCAGGTGTTACTTCAAGTGCAGGAACAGATGGTAGTCACTGGGCGCAAGATCGGAGCTGTACGGAGGTTGATCTAGAATGTCCCATCGAAAATATGTGATGAGATCTTTGGTGTGATCCACCACATGCGGAAGGGCATTATCTTGCAGCTAAACGATGCCCTTGCTCAACTTCCGTGGACTGTTGCTTTGATTCTGGTGTGACGTAGGCTACCCATGTTTCATCGCCCGTAACAGTTTGTCTTAAGAAATCATCACCGTCGTTGTGGTACCGCTCAAGGAAAGTCAGTGCATTATCTAAACGTTTGGTTTTGTGCACATCCGTCAAAATTTTCGGTACCCAACGTGCGCACAATTTTCGGTAATTCAAGTGGTCGGTCACAATGTCATACAAAACAGTACGAGAAACATTAGGAAAGTCATCCCGCAAGGAGGAAATAGTAAAGCGTCTGTTTTCTCTCACTTTATTGTCCACTTCCTGCACCAAACTTTCATTAACAACCGAAGGACGCCCACTCCGTTGTTCATCATGCACGTTTGTGCGGCCATCTTTAAATGCTCTCATCCACTTTCTTATCATTCCATCAGTCATAATGTTTTCTCCGTAAATTGCACATATCCTACGATGAATATCGATCGCTTTTAGGCCTTTAGCACTAAGAAATCTTATAACAGCTCCTACTTCACAGTCGGCGGGACTCACGATTATCGGAGGCATCTTAAACACTCAGTACACAACGTAAACAGGGAAGAATCTGACTGTAATGGCGTCAGTGCGTAGATTAATGTACAGGCTTTCATGTAAAAATAAAATTATTGAGATATCTTAACACGTCTTTTTTAAATTTCAGAGCGGTACTTACTTAAAAAACACGCCTCGTATATGTGAAAGATATTTGATACGAGCGTATGAGGGCAAAGTCACGGGTAAAAGGCTCATCCTAAACCCCTGGAACCATTTCAATGAAATTTGGTTCACATATTAGTTACAATCTGGATAGAAATACTGTGGGGGTAAGAATCACTAGGCTCCTACTGGGTGAGCGTGATAAAATGAAGAGGGAAGGCTGGATATAGAAATGGGCAGACGGCGTTGGTGAAGGAGGAGGCAGGCATAAATAGGAGGAGGAGATCGAGAGAAATAGGTTAGGGGAAAATGCTCAGTCAGGGGAGAGAAGGAGGGGAGTAGATGGACACAGACAGGAAGGGGGAGGAGATGGACAGGGTGAGGGGGGGGGGAGGAGGCAGAGACTGACAAAGAGAGATGAGGAGAAGATATAATTGGGGGGGGGGGGGGAGGAGATGAACAGAGGGCGAAGGAGCAGATTTATAGTGGCGAGAGGAGCAGATTGACAGAGAGAAAATAGGAAGGTGGCGATGGGCAGAGAGAAGGGGAAGGAGGAAACTGACAAATAGTAGATCGGAATAAGCACTTGCCTGGGAAACGCCGGTACTGACTTAGAGATAAACCTAGGAAGATTTCGTAGATTATGCAGCTGTGTACGGATACGTCGCAGCACTACAAAGAAGTAGTGAAATGATCTGAACGCTTGGCTAGGGTCTTACCAGCTGGTTATCAAGACAAGCAAATTAACGTATTGCGCGTCAGAAATCACAAAGATCGGTTATTGTTTTGTCACAGGATTTCTGGAAAATTTCTGGAAGCAGTCATTTCCATTCAATGTCTAGGAGTATGTGTATGGCGCTACACTGCTGGCCATTAAAATTGTTACACCAAGAGGAAATGCAGATGATAAACGGGTATTCATTGAACAAATATATTATAGTAGAACTGACATGTGATTACATTTTCACGCAATTTGAGTGCGTACACCCTGAGAAATCAGTACCCAGAACAGCCACCTCTGTCCGTAGTAACGGCTTTCATACGCCTGGGCATTGAATCAAACAGAGCTTGGATGGCGTGTACAGGTACAGCTGCCCATGCAGCTTCAACGCGATACCACAGTTCATGAAGAGTAGTGACTGGCTTATTGTGACGACCCAGTTACTCGGCCACCATTGACCAGTCGTTTTCAATTGGTGAGAGATCTGGAGAATGTGTTGGCCAGGGCCGCAGTCGAACATTTTCTGTATCCAGAAAGGCCAGTACAGGACCTGCAACATGCGGTCGTGCATTATCCTGCTGAAATGTAGGGTTTCGTAGGGATCGAATGAAGAGTAGAGCCACGGGTGGTAGCACATCTCAAATGTAACGCCCACTGTTCAAAGTGCCGTCAGTGCGAACAAGAGGTGACCGAGACGTGTAACCAATGGCACCCCATACCATCAAGCCGGGTGATACGACGAATACACGCTTCCAATGTGCGTTAACCGCGATGTCGCCAAACACGGATGCGACCATCATGATGCTGTAAACAGGACCTGGATTCATCCGAATTAAATGACGTTTTGCCATTCGTGCACCCAGGTTCGTCGTTGAGAACACCATCGCAGGCGCTCCTGTGTGTGATGCAGCGTCAACGGTAACCGCAGCCATGGTCTCCGAGCTGATAGTCCATGCTGCGGCAAACGTCAAAATGGTTCAAATGGCTCTGAGCACTATGGGACTCAACTGCTGAGGTCATTAGTCCCCTAGAACTTAGAACTAGTTAAACCTAACTAACCTAAGGACATCACAAACATCCATGCCCGAGGCAGCATTCGAACCTGCGACCGTAGCGGTCTTGCGGTTCCAGACTGCAGCGCCTTTAACCGCACGGCCACTTCGGCCGGCCGGCAAACGTCATCGAAGTGTTCTTGCAGATGGCTGTTGTCTTGCAAACGTCCCGATCTGTTGACTCAGGGATCGAGACGTGGCCGCACGATCCGTTACAGCCATGCGGGTAAGATGCTTGTCATCTCGACTGCTAGTGATATGATGCGTTTGGGATCCAGCACGGCGTTCCGTGTTACCGTCCTGAATCCACCGATTCCCTATTCTGCTAACAGTCATGGGACCTCGACCAACGCGAGCAGCAATGTCGTGATACGATGAACCGCAATCGCGATAGGCTACAATCCGACCTTTATCAAAGTCGGAAACGTGATGGTACGCATTTCTCCTCCTTACACGAGGCATCACAACAACGTTTCACCAGGCAACGCCGATCAGCTGCTGTTTGTGTATGAGAAATCGGTTGGAAACTTTCGTCATGTCAGCACGTTGTAGGTGTCGCCACCGGCGCCAACCTTGTGTGAATGCTCTGAAAAGCTAATCATTTGCATATGACAGCATCTTTTTCCTGTCGGTTAAATTTCGTGTCTGTAGCACGTAATCTACGTGGTGTAGCAATTTTTAGGGCCAGTAGTGTATTTCAAGTGCAACGATCATAAAACCTAACTGTAATCATCTGTGGAAACGGGTAGACGATAAGTTCCAAGTTCCATTCAAATGGGTTTTGTCGTTACACGTGCATGCTCTCTCGAACTTTTCACGTATTGTGTGGATATCACTGACTGTAAGCATCCTCAGGGAGTTTAGTCCACCTACGGGAGAGATAGCTTAAAAAGCCTCGGTCAACCGATACTTGAGTACTGCTGCTCAGTAGGTGAAGAAAAGCGCATCTGAGCACACGTTCGTTTAGCAAGCGCGGAGATCTCCCCAAAATAGGACGTACCCTTTGCCAAGCACTTCACGGTGGTTTGCATAGTGTGTATGTAGATGTAGATGTACATGTGGAAGATGTTCATCCAGCTCCAATGGCAGACACTAACATTACAGGCGTTGTGCGTCAGAGAGAATTTTCCTCTTGAAATTCCAAGAGCGTACTTTCTAAGACAATCAATATACTGCTCCCTCCTATATCTAGGGAAAAGACCAAGCAAGTATAGTTATAATGATTTGGCTTCAAACGGAGCCTTACCCACAGTCGCTCTTTCCGCACACTATCAACGATTAGAACAGAAAGGTGGGCAGCGACAGTCGTACACGAAGAACCCTCCGCCACACACCATAAGCTGGCTAGCGGTGTACGGCTGAGGACGTTTATAGGCTTGCGTGAAGGGGCTGTCGATTCAGGACACTTGCTAAATATGCACTGATGCTCTATGGCACTGTATCTCTAACAATTGTGATTTCATCTAATGACACTAGACTGGTACTGGTACCGTTCACAGAGTCTGTACACTTACCTGATATTTTAAACAGTACACGGTATTTTATTCATTTCGCTAACTGCGATGGTAGCGATCTACAATAGCATCTAAACATCTTTCTTTACTAACTGGTCGACAGTCACGATGAATTTATTAATTGAAATCATTGTTCCGGCAAACATGTAATGTAATTGGGAAACTAGGTCTTAAAATTATATTAGAACTTCCGTCGTCATAAAGAAACTACATACAAACTGCAGTCATCGACCCTAGCGCATGAAGAAGCATTAAACCATATTATATTAACATATCGCACATTTCGGTTCTCCAGATTCTCCCGGCGTTGTTCGGGACTAAATTGTTCTCAGGTGAACGGCCGGATGTCAGTGTCCAACGAGTATAAAATTTCGGCAAGCGACTATGTTGTGATCAATAGATGTGCATCCGATGATGGCAAAATGGTCGCTTGTCGAAATATTGTGCCCGTTGGTGAACGGCCGGATGTCAGTGTCCAACGAGTATAAAATTTCGGCAAGCGACTATGTTGTGATCAATAGATGTGCATCCGATGATGGCAAAATGGTCGCTTGTCGAAATATTGCGCCCGTTGAACATCCTGCCATTCACCCGTGAACCACTTCATCATATCGCACATTTTTATATCTTCCATCATCAGATATTAGAGTTGTGTGAAGCGTTGTAGAATTTAATTTCTTACAACCAGATTCCAAGAAGAGTGGAATGCCACATAAGGATTCCCAAGTGGAACTGCAGTCCGTTAACCGTGCATTTTAGGCGCCGGCAAACCTACCGATATACAGGTACAAACACTCCAAGGTTGGAACCTGTTCTTAAGCAGTTTCACTACGAGACCCACTACTGGTTTAGTGTCGAATAAACGAATACTAACGTCCTGTGACATCTACCAGTTTTGTTTCCGGCTAGACAAAATATTTCAAATGACGAATTCCTGACAAACTCAGAGAGCGAAAAACAACGAATCGAAACAAATCTCTATGCATTATAGCTTATTATACGTGTCACAATTAGCCAGATCACTTTCACAAAGCAATGGATTCGCCACTGCAGAAACTAGGAATGCATGAGTACTGTCCTGTGAACGAGGCTATTCGTTATCTTGGAAGACAGGAGTGTCATGAAGATGTAGAAGAAAGCCTTACCTGAGAGGAATCGTTGGGATGGATGATGACGCAGACGAAGCTTTGGTCTCAATTTTTCAAATACTGCATGATTCACACTGAGTGATGTCTAGGCTAAAGAAGTTGACCAGGCGGCATGTATATTGGCTAGGTATAGATGACAATGTGTGGTCCAGGCCAGCCTGCTATGTGTACAAAACCAAACAGCTCCAGTTCAGTCATTTTTTCCCATCATCCACTCTCAGTCATCTGTGGAAACGGGTAGACGATAAGTTCGAAGTTCCATTCAAATGGGTTTTGTCGTTACACGTGCATGCTCTCTCGAACTTTTCACGTGTTGTGTGGATATCACTGACAATAGACACAAGTACGATCAGCGAAGCAGAGGGCGAAGCAGCTCGTCCAGATTTTTAAGATTCACATGAATGAAATCATAACAACAGCCTTCAAGGAAGCTATGATACTCTTTCTCGTTCCTTACTATTCCATCCCATTACACAACAGTAGCCCAAACGGGAGTTTAAAGAGGCACCCAACGGGTTTCTGCGCCCAATCCAATAACCTCAAGTCCCACACCAAGAGTTTACAGGTCTGTGGTTGTGCTTCATCTGTACACAGGGTACAGCCAATGTCGGTCATCTCTTTGATAAGTGGAGTCAGATATTGAAGGTGGCGCTGATCAAGAACAACTTGTGTCTCACTAATCAGCGCTCACCATATTGTATGCCTAGTGTTAAGTGGGAAGCCAACAGAGATCAAATACTGCAGAGGAAGCTTCAGACATGCTAGCACTCGTTACTGCCTAAGTCCTAACGTCTGTCATCCATCGCCCTCTAGCACCAGCTCATGTCATCCAGTACTGCGGGTCCACATTCCCTGCGCCCACTCTCTCCCTAATAGCTACCACACTCTATTTTCCTTCCTGGGCATTACCAAGCCATGGTCAGATTAACAGAGGAAGGAATTTCGAATCTTCTTCATCCAGCGATGCTGAGATGTTCTTGGACTTAGGCGACAATGATGTAAGTGTGTTCATATGGACGAATGGGCGTATCGCCCTTGGTAAGCAAGTGTGTAGTAGGGGAGCCTAGTCTCACCTTTAAGTCAGGACGGATTTACTTTCATTGCTACACTAATGAGAACTAAAAAAATGCTCATCCTAACATTTAATTTTAATATTAGAAACTTTTTGTTTTGTTGATGATGCTGAACAGTCCAAGTAACCTAAAAAACGGTAAAACTGTAATAAAATATGAAACCTTATGCCTGCCTGTTTTACTTCATAGTATCAATACCGACATAGACTGAACTTCCAAGACAGATCACAAAGATATTTTTAATATTTCAACATATCTTTTGCATACCGATGAAAAATTTTGGTGTATTTCAGTGCTGTAGGAGGGAAATTACTGAGGTATCTACATTTTAAGAACTCTATACCATAAAAATTTCAGAGTCTAGTAAACTATATCAAAAACAGTTAATAACAGAAAAATGGTTCAAGTGGCTCTGAGCACTATGGGACTTAACATCTGAGGTCATCAGTACCCTAGAACTTAGAACTACTTAAACCTAACTAACCTAAGGACATCACACACATCCATGCCCGAGGCAGGATTCGAACCTGCGACCGTGGCAGTCGGGCGGTTCCGGACTTCGCACCTAGAACCGCTCTGACACCGCGGCCGGCAAATAACAGCAAAGAAGTTAGTACGACAAAATCTAGGTGGAATACAACAGAATCACAGAAAAGGCTCTGAGCTGTCGACAGGTAAGTATACAAGATTGAAATCGTCACTAAGCTTTCGGATAGAGTCCTTCGTCAGAGCTAATAGTCAAAATCATATTCATTGTCGAAGAACTTTGCGACAATTTCTGTCTTGTTGAGCGACTGTCGAGTGCAAAACGTCTCACCTATAGGGTGGTTATCTTTACTTCGTCGACTGATTAACACGGTGGTATACTGTTTTCGCCGTTTAACTGTCGGACAGGTACCACACTATTACTTTGATAGAAACGTCCCAGAAATGTGATTTTCTGCTAAGGAAGCAAGAGATGAAAGAATAATTGTCTCCACGATATGGAAGAACTGTCCTCGGATTACTATGACGCAATTTTATGAAACCAAATAGATCGGCAAGGATCATCGTGGATCAGAGCTAGTTTCCCCCGGACGTCAATCGTATGATTTAATTGCGTTGTTTATATAAAACAAGCACAATTACATTTTTAAAACAATTTAATTATTAATTCAGACCCTACTCCTTACTCCTCAACATAATTTTCAGCAACATTAATATCCTTATCTTAGCGAACAACTAACCTCGGAACACCATTCTCACATACATCGCCCCTCTGTTGACTGTTTCTATGTCATAAATTCTTGTTTCGAATTTGGTGTAACATTAACCATCCTAGTTCTTTCGTCTTCAATGACCATTTGGCTGAAAAAATTCATAGCTGTCATCATTTCTCTGTTCAAGGAAATTCAATACAATTCGTGGCCGCGCGGGGTAGCCTATGCCTATGCCTATGGACCTATGACCTCATCAATTTGTTCCCATAGGAACTTAGCACCAAAATTCCTATTAGATTGGTTTGGTGCTCCTCATACATCATTTTTACTGCCTAACATGGCTATAAGCGGGTTGCTAAAGTCTGCTGTAGGGATTTCATAAAGAACCCTTCTTGAAACTGGAGGTGTGTAATTAAGTAAGAAATCATGTTCTTCAACTTTTCCTACAACTTTCTGCATCAAGTCCTCAGTGCTTACAGATGGTCTCGCACTTCACACTTCATAATGAACTCCATTTTCTAGCGTCCGCAACTTCACTATCTCCAAATGCTAAATAACAATGTGCAAAAAATGACGATCGATAAATAAACCCATAGCAACAGGAATACCAGCATGCAAAACAATAACGCTGCGAACTTACGCACCAACTTAATATTACGGATTTCTCAAACCGCTGTGATGGATTTTCTTATCATTCAGTCGCTCATAGTGTTTTCTTGGACAAATTTGGCTGATCTTATTATTTAGTGAAACAGGCATTTTGAGAAACGTGTTTGCAGTAGAGTTATAAAGAACATAACTTGAATACAGCACCTAGCCATAAGTTTGGCAATAAGAATTTATTTGCATTTAACCAATACGTGCTTCGGGTTTTTGAAAAATCCATCGGCAGATGGATGTTAGAATTTTCCATGCTATAGCCTCTTTTTGTGGTCCGCAATTGTTTGCTGCTCCAAGATAAATAATTGGTTTAAAATTTCAGCAAAGTGTGGGAGAGACTAGTAATTTATGGACTCACACAGGAAATGGCCTTAAAGTTGATTGGCAATAACTTCGGAAAAAAAACTTACGTGTTGTATGTTGAGAGTGAAGCATTCGTTGAATATTTCTATTGCACCTATCGAAATTTCGTTGTTTTGCAAGCACTATTTATGTACGGTGCACTTCTGTAACTATCGATTTAATGTGTACCATTCTGAGATTTGAAGTACTATACACTAAGATCAGCATGCACGAAACGTGAATGTGATTGACAAATAAGAGAAATAGTAAGGGTTACATTCTACTGAATTGTATGAAAGACAAACTATGATTTCTCAGTGTTTAACTTCGAGGTACATACACATACGAACTGTGAAGTAAAATCTGTGGTGAGTTGCAGTGTAATCGTACGAAGTAGGTAAACATTGAACCAGACTAGCACTGGACGAGAACGTAAGGCTATACAGGGTGAAAAGTATTTAAACCGACAAACTCTGGGAGGTTATAGGGGACAACAAAACAAATATTTTTCCCTAATGCCATTTTTTCCTATGAGGAGTATTTAAACCGGTAGAGGAAGATTTCTCTGGCGGCAAATTAATTAAAACATCAAACACTTTTCCATTTTTTTATGACCAAGAGACAAAACATTAACACAACCCAATTTCAATTACAGTAGATTTTCAAAAATGCCTCCATTGACACTTAAACAAAGGATACACCGTCGGATCATGTTCTGTCTGACACGTGCAAAAACCACAGTAGTATCCTGAATTCTTTCTGCTGCTGCTGCTGCTGCTGCTACTACTACTATCTGGGCAATCAGATCCTCTTCTGATGCAACAGGAGTTGCACAAACAAGGTTGCGCATCTCTCTCCACACAAAAAAGTCCAGAGGGGACATATCTGGGGATCGAACAGGCCATGGTACAGGACCACCTCTGCCAATCCACGTTTCTGGGAACCGTCGGTCCAGGAACAGACGCACACGACGACTGAAATGTGGCGGCTCCCCGTCATGTTGAAACCACATGCGTTGTCTTGTAGGGAGCGGGACGTCTTCCAGCAATTCTGGCAATGCTCTGGGTGGACAATCAACTGGTCCCAGGTTGTGCACACGCTGTAAGTGAAATGGACGTAACAGTTGCTCTCGATGGACTGTTCTTACATTCGTCTGATTCGTCCCCATGCTACGTGCAGTTGCACGAGTACTGATTGAAGGATCCTGTTCCACATGCTGCAAGACAGCTTCCTCAAATTGCAGCGTTCTTACCGTGCCACGGCGTCCCTGTCCAGGTAATCTGCTAAATGACCCGGTCTCACGCAGACGTTGGTACACAGCAGCAAAGGTCGTATGATGCGGGATACGGCGATTAGGATATTGTTGTCGATAAACTGGCTGTGCAGCTCGTCCGTTGTGGTGCGCTACGTAGTACGCACCAACCATATTAGTGTACTCACTCCAGGTGTATCGCTCCATTAGGAAACAGAGACCCTGCACTACTACACTGGTGGACAGCAGTTGCCTACAACTGAAGAGCGTAATACGCCCTCTAACAACTGAAGATCGTAATACGGCCTCCACCGGTTTAAATAATCCTTATGAGAAGAAATGACATTGCGGAAAAATATTTGTTTTGATGTCCACTACAACCTCCCAGTTTGTCGGTTTAAATACTTTTCACCCTGAATAAGCTCTGAAAATTACATGAAAATAACGACATATATCTATCTGCAATGAAAGAACTGGTTTCGCACGGTATTTTCAAAAGACGGAGTACAATCAAACGAAAACATGGACGAACGCTTCTGGGCAGCCAGCAGATGCAGGTGTCCAGTGCGAATGCGCTGCAGTGGCCATGTTCAAAAACTATACCTACCTTTCAAATGATCTTCATTCTTTGTGCCACGAAACTTGCAACTTTATCCTAAAATATTCTTCTCTTTAAAGAGCTTACGTCGTAAATAAAGTTGCCTTGCCTGTAGTTCGCTACCGACGACGAATTTACGCCAAAAATTTTCGCGAAGGCAAATTTTTTCCTCGCTACGGTCGCCCTGACCAGCCTCGCGGAGCACGAAGCTGCGACGTGCCTCCGGTACCGACGACGGGCCCGGATTATGGCTTGTCGCGATCCATCAGGGTCGGGAATCCAATAACGAGAGAAAATTGATTTAAAGCAATTTGTGCGCCCTTCAGCTGCCGTAGCTTCCCGCGCGTGCTAGGAGCCGGCTCCTTTCTGCGCCGTCAGTCGAACGAGAGCGACGGCGACTTAGCAGCACCGACCGAGTGGATGGGAAGACGCGCCGGAGCGATACGCTGCGCAATCTCCCCGACGAAAACGATTTCGCGCCCACTTCGGCTTGTAACCGTTATTCAGCGGCTCGTTGTCCCCTCAACATTCTGTAAATTTCACTATCGCTGATGAGAGCACGTTTAAACGAGCTTTCGTGCAACAGCGGTTTTTTTATTATCGATTGCGTGCAAGCGTAGCAATCGCTCTTTCTGAAAAAAGCTCCCTTCAGCAACCGAAGACGTGGTTTTCGAGGCGTCCGTGTATTGTTCTCGTCTCCAACATGCTCTCGAAAACTTATAACGAGCATTAGAGTATCACGTCCTAGAAGAAAACCTCTCGTTTCAGTATGTGGATCGTTTCGTGAAGTCAACAGTCGACAAGAGAGAGAGAACATTTTGTTGTTGGTGATTATAAAAGTTCTCGGTTCTAGGAGGGGTACCCACTGGACTTTTCTGATAGTTGTTCCATGTTGTTGCTGTTGTTGTTGAGGTCTTCAGTTGGTTGGATGCAGCTCTTCATGGAACTCTATCCTGTGCAAGCTTCTTCATCTCCGAGTAACTACTGCAACCTACATCCTTCTGAATGTGCTTAGTGTATTCATCTCTTGGTCTACCTCTACGATTTTTATCCCCCACGCCTCCCTCCAATACTAAATTGGTGATCCTTTGATGCCTCAGGACGTGTCCTACCAACCGATCCCTTCTTCTAGTCGACTTGTGCCACAAATTCCTCTTCTCTCCAGTTCTATTCAGTGCCTCCTCATTAATTACATGATCTACCCATCTAATCTTCAGCATTCTTCTGTTGTTCGATAAATTTTAAAAACTCATTGTGCGAACACAAGGTGATAAGATATTTTGGAAACTTCTGATAAAAATATTAAAATTGTTTGTTTTTGAATTCAGTGATGTAGTTTATTTATCAAAAATTCTTTAACATATGGACAGATTTTCAAAAAACTATCGTGTAATGTCTTTTCAACAGCTTTTTTGTTTCGTCGTTGTAGATTTCGGGACTTGAATTACTACATAAGGATCTATATAGCGACGTCAACAAACGATAAAAACATATCTATGAATTTAGCCAATTTCTGTTATATGTGACATTACAATGAAGAAATTACAACATATTGTGTGCATGAAGTTGTTTGTATAAAGTAACTTAATTACTCATTGGAAATGGAAATGTCGTGTGGCTAGGGCCTCCCGTCGGGTAGACCGTTCGCCTGGTGCAGGTCTTTTGATTTGACGCCACTTCGGCGACCTGCGCGTCGATGGGGATGAAATGATGATGATTAGGACAACACAACACCCAGTCCCTGAGCGGAGAAAATTTCCGACCCAGCCGGGAATCGAACCCGGGCCCTTAGGATTGACAGTCTGTCACGCTGACCACTCAGCTACCGGGGCGGACAATTACTCATTGAAATGGCGCAACAGTCAAAGTGTTTGATAAAGACCTCCAGTCTTAAGTTTGGAAAGCAATCAGTACCATTAAAATAAAACAAATTTATAATTGTTTTGACAGTTAGTCTACTGCAATTGTTTTAATGTGTTCCATCTTATTTATTCCTTGCTGATTTGACTGAATTGATTTTGTTGTGGTTTGGAGTGCAATGTTCCGACGCTGAATTGTTTTATGTGTTACTCAGAAAAGTTATTTCAATATTTTTGGTTATATTAGCCTGTATAATATGTACTGCAAGCATTATAGTGCCGCTTTTTTGTCAATGTTTTATCTGATTCACAGCAATTGCAGTACAAATTTTAATGCTAGTCTTTCTTTAAAATTTCGCGGGAGTGTAGTTTTTTAGATCAAAATAACTTCATTTTTAACAGAGCATGAAATTTTTACTTTGTGTTCATGGCACATTTATGTAATAGGAAACAGGACCGTATGTCACAATTTCTAGAACCACTGCTGCAATAATTAATCAGTTAAGCAGATGAACTGTCCATTCTAAACTTGTGAGCACATAGTTTTGTAATAGTTAATTTATTCTTTTTTATTTTGACCAGTACTGAGCGCTTCTACCAATTCAGACTCGTAGTGGTTGCTAGCATATTTATCAAAATTATAGCGTATTTTTAATTACAGCTGAAGAGGAACTGTTAAGCATTTAATGACAAGATCGTTATGATTTAACTGTTGAGGGGTGTGGAGGTAATACAGTGGCCCTTATTACAACTTTTGTATTAAGTCAATTTCTTGTGTGTCTGTGTGGTCATTACAAATTTTGCAATTGATTTTTAACTAACTTTCAGTGAGCTGAAGACTTGAAATTTGAATGACAAAGCGATATTAGCTCACTTTCTTGTTGATCTGTTTGGTATGGAAGGGGTGTAGTGAAAACAGTTGGTAATGCCTGACATCTAGGTAGCCCTGCATGACTGGTGTGTTATGAAGTTACTATTGGAATGCATTTCATGGTGTACACAAGTGCAGGGACATGGCTGAGCGAAGAGGAAAGGAGGGAGAATGGATACTGAGAGGGGGAGGATGAGAAGAATAAAGTAAGGGGAAGAGGAAATAGGCAGAGAGAGAAGGAGGGGGACATAGGGAGGTATGAGGAGGAGATGGAGAGAGGGATGAGCATGTAATGGACATATAGAGGGAAAGGAGGAGACGGGGTGGGTGGAGGGGGAAATGCACATAGTGGGGAGATGGAGATTGTCAGAGAGAAAGGGGAGAGGGGAGGAGGCAATGGACAAAGAGAGGGGGTGGAAGGAAGCGAGAGGTTGTAGGAGGAGGAGATGTACAGAGAGAGGGGGCAGAGCAGATATATGTACAAGGGTAAAGCTGCAAGTATAAATCTAGTAGTGAAATAAAAATCTTGTAAAATGGTATACAATTAATGTTGCTTGCTTATTTTACTCTTCAGGAAAATTGTAAGTAAAAGATTGGTATATTATTAGTATGCGCCTACCAACTTTCGTTTATGTCGCACAGCTTAATCTCGATGTTGTGATTTTTTTTCAGGAAAATGTATCTGGAGACTGGTTTTTATTTAAACAATTGTCTTTCGACTGTGCCCTATACAAATCGACTTTTGCATGTATCAGCTCTGCAGACTTGAAATAATGTCACGAGTAAGTTCTGCCAAATAAACATACCGGACGAGTTTGTTGTTGTTCCCTTGCGACCGTGGACGTTTCGTCTGCTGACGCTGCTCGGCCGCATTACGCTACAACTGCAGCCTGCCGTGGCTCCGCGCCGCTGAGTGGAGCTACACACAGACCTGCCCTGCAATTACTCGCCGGCCAGTGTAGTGCGCTGCTTCCGCTAGCTGCCGTCAGCCGGCGCAGTCAGCGGTGCTTCCGGCTGGCACGAAAAAACCCAATTGTGACCGTAACTGACTGGTCCGAATGTGCACTTTTCTTGTGCCCCGTCGCGCTATTCTACCCTTCACACGACTGCTCTAATTTCTCTCTCTTTCTACAGAATTCCAAACTACTGAGAGCCAGCATTCGTGTATTTATTCGACTATACACGTGGCACGAAATACACTGTGACTTCATGGTAGACTTCACTGTTCCGTTTCCGGCTACTGATTCCCTGTCCCTATCTCTCTCCTTCACACCCTCTCTCTCCCTCTCTCTCTTTCTCTCGTTCTCAAACAAATAAACACACACACACACACACACACATACACACACGTACAGTATAGGCGCACATCATACAATTATTTGGAAAATATTTCTGTATTCGAGGCGTATAGAAAATTTACGCTACAGGCACCTGTAACACGACGTACTGTAAAGAGAACAGAGGGAACTGATATTGGTCATGCACGTCGTGTGTAGTGACCGGATGAGAAAAACCGACCGGTTTCTAATCAGTACGAGATTCTGTGTTTTTAGATTTCCAGAAAGCTTTTCAAACATTACCTCAAAGACCACGTGTAATAAAACTGCTTGCTTATGGAATATCTTCTCAGTTATACTACTGGAATCGTTATTTCCTGTCAGAGAGGTCTCAGTTTATAGTAACTGACGGAAAGTCATCAAGAAAAACAGAAGTGATTTCTATCGTTCCCAAAGGTAGTGTTATAGGCCCTTTGCTGTTTCGTAACTTTATAACTGTTTTCAGAGACAATCTGTGCAGCCGCTTTAGATTTTTTGTAGTCATTATAACATCAAAACCAGTTTGCAGAATGATTTAGATAAGATATACGTATGGTGTGAAAATTGGCTGTTGATTCTAAATAATGAAAAGTGTGAAAACTGGGAAAAGCGATCAGAACTATTTTCGTAACTTCGCTTGAAACTAGCAACAAACATATGACATAAGAGTCGATTCATCAATGAGGAGACAATAATGAGTACTAAAAGGAATCCGTTAAACTTCGGTTTTATGGTAAATCAAACAAATCTGAAGGCCGTAAATTCAACTAAATAGCAAGCAATTACAATTGCGAACAATGTTAATTGTAAAGATCATATGGAAAATGTTGTGGGTAAGGCGAATGAAAGATTGTGTCTTATTGGCAGAACACTTAGAAAATGCAACAGATCTGCTAAAGAGACTGCCTACACTACGATTATCCGTCCTCTTTCGGAGTACTGCTACGCAGTGTGGGATACTTACTAGATACGATTAACGGTGTAGATCGAGATAGTTCAAAGAAGAGCAGCATATTTTGTGCTATCGAGAAATAGGAGAGAGAGTGTCACGGACATGATATAGGATATGGGGAGGAGATTATTAGAACAAAGGCGTCAATGGTTGCGACGGGATATTATAAAGAAATTTCAGTCACTTTCTCCTCTGAATCCGACAATATCAAGTTGACGCCGACCTACAGAGGGAGAGATGATCATCATAATAAAATAAGGGAAATCAGAGCTCGCACGAAAAGATATACTCTATGTGATCAAAAGTATCCGGACACCCCCAAAACATAAGTTTTTCATATTAGGCGCATTGTGCTGCCACCTGCCTTCAAATACTCCACATCAGCGACCTCTGTAGTCATCGCGAGAGAGCAGAATAACAGGTTTTTTCATTTTTTATTAATAACTAGGTAAAAAAGCTGGTGTAGCAATTTGTCGTCTCAGCAGTGCTAACTTTTTTTGTTTCTAAATAAAACATTTTTTTAAAAGAGAGTGATGTTTATTCGTAAAATTCCCATTGGTTTGAAATATTGGTTTATTATAGAAACTGGAAAAGTGATCAGAACTATTTTAATGACTTTGCCTATGTTAAGAAACTAGCAACTAGCATATGACATAAGAGTCGATAAAACATTGAAGAGGCAATAATGTACCAGTTCCTGCCTGGCGTGGCCTATTAGACAGTAAGCGGGCAAGTGCATTGTGCAAGATTTGCCCCCACTCGGCAAATTCGCGCTGTAGTCCTCGCACATAGCTTGATTTGCAGAATGGCACAATCCATAGTTTGGTAGTATTTTATAAACATTCTACATGCTTTGATAGATTAAAAATGGGAGGAAGCATAACGGATTTTTCGACATATATACGTACAATTTTATTGACGTGCTATAAATTTCGGCCGGCCGCGGTGGTCTCGCGGTTCTAGGCGCTCAGTCCGGAGCCGCGCGACTGCTACGGTCGCAGGTTCGAATCCTGCCTCGGGCACGGATATGTGTGATGTCCTTAGGTTAGTTAGGTTTAAGTAGTTCTAAGTTCTAGGGGACTGATGACCGCAGATGTTAAGTCCCATAGTGCTCAGAGCCATTTGAACCATTTTTATAAATTTCGGATAATAGCTGTACCCTTCGTTCTGTGGATAGTTCAGGGTGAAAAATTGATACCATACGGAAGTGACGACGGCGCAAAGTTATCAGCTTGTGACCTTTCGGCCTCGCTGTCGCAACGCCCGTCGTCTTCATCTTCGCCATCTTTTCTGGAGACAATGAGACAGATTTCTGACACAGCCTCAACAACTTATAGATCGTGATCTCCTATTCGTTCACCTTTATTAGAATTTTTCAGTCTTTGTTCGATGTCTACGTTTATTGCTGGAAGTAGTAGCAATAAAAGGCTGGAAATCAGTTATTTGTCAAACAGGTAATTCTGAGCGGTTTTAGCAACCAGGTTACACTAGAGACGAAAGGAATCGATGCAACAGAAAATCGGTTGTTTCAGCGATAACAGTCATCCCCAGCTGGATCGCTGAAGCGAGGCCTTGAACTGTCAAACTCCACATGCTGTCTGTACATGGCATCATGTCCGCCTGGCAGCACTCACGTTTATCTATGTAGCATTGTACATGTTTGTGTATCTGCAGCACAAACCGTACTACTTTCAGTAAAGCACGATGCACCATCCTAAAGAGGAGAATGAGGTGATTCAGCAGATACATCCTTAAAGCGTGGAAGCTGTCTGAGCTAGGAACATGTGGTAAAAGTTTTTGATCTACTCCGGACTGGAGGCAATTTGTATAGTCATTCGAACATACGCCTTACTGTAGCTATGTTATAGTATATTAAGTACGATTTGGACGACTAACCGGAGACGGTGCGCAGGCAGATTCAGCGAGTCGATTAATTCTTTTCGTAAAAGATTTAAATTGAACTGAAATTAATGCCCACCTAATGGCACCATTTGTATGTGCATCGTTCGGATTTCAAATGCAGAAACAGTCACCCTTAATTAATTTAGGAATGCAACGAGACTGATGGTTCAAATTTGGTCCACCTATGTAGCAGACATTGGTATAACCTAATTTTTAACCGTTCGTAAGAATCTTGCTGCGCTCTGATTGTTCAAGAAAAGACACGTTTATCTGGAATGTTTTGAAGCACGCAACTTTCATACTTAACTTGTACGAATATGTTCAAACTTTGCCGAAGGTACATACATGGATAAAGCAAACACTTTTTTATTCAATAATTTCTGTCCGTAGTCGAGGTACGATGGTTTAAAGTCGAGCTAAGTATGGAACGTAAAATTCGTTCCTACCTGAACTGAAAACATGGAAACGGTTTAAAGTGAATCAAATAAAAAAAATTGCATTCTTACGATAAAACTGAGAACTTTCTTTCAAAAATGTAGTTTCATTCGGACTTTATGTGCAAAAAACAGGTTTTTGTGAAATTTTTTACGTGCGCCACTTCATTGTATCAGATTTGTGCAAATAGGTTCAAATCTTGTAAAAAGTTAGAAATATACGTTTAATTACTTGTCATCTCGTTGTTTTGTGAAAGCTTCATCCGTTAACACGATATGAGCAACATGGTTCGGATCAGCTGTCGCCCGAGTCAACAAAAATCTACATCGGCTGCACAAATTATGACGGTCTGATGTAAAAATTATCGTGGACTTAATGTTAGGAACGGAATGAAAAATGCTCCTATCGTAGCACGAAACAGGCGAATACGTCCTGGGCAGAGTTAGGGATGCAAAAGAAGAGACTTGCCTTTCTGACTTATCTGGCAGCTTCAAAGACATCTAAATCAAAACCTATTGACATATTTGCGTTTTTTTACGAGTTGATCCTACATTCGCAGCCCAATGACCTCTCTTAGACGCAGCCCTCTGCTATATGGATGGTGATGGGTGTAAGAACAAATAGTCACAAACTTTTGTGTTTCTGGTGAGTGGGATGCAAGTACAACAGGAAGCATCCGAGAATGGGGATGCATCTATAGCAGGAAGTATTCCAGATTGAGGGTGCATGTACCTTGACTTAAAAGGAGAAATTGTGTCTTTCTGCACCACATGAAAATTGCCATGTTGGCTGATATGTTGGCCTGTACCATGTTACATGACATGACATTACGTACCATATTACTCTGTTTGACACAATGCACTAAATTACATGGCTTGAGTATTAATAGCCCGCATCTCGTGGTCGTGCGGTAGCGTTCTCGTTTCCCACGCCCGGATTCCCGGGTTCGATTCCCGGCAGGGTCAGGGATTTTCTCTGCCTCGTGATGGCTGGGTGTTGTGTGCTGTCCTTAGGTTAGTTAGGTTTAAGTATTTCTAAGTTCTAGGGGACTGATGACCATAGATGGTAAGTCCCATAGTGCTCAGAGCCATTTTTTTTGAGTATTAATACTAAAAAGTAAAAAAGCGCAAATATGTCAAGATATCTTCATTCAAATGCCTTTAAAGCTGCAAGGTAGGTCGAAAAGCTAGTTCCCTTTTTTTATATCCATAACTTTGCCCTGGATCTATTCCCCTTTATAGGTATATATTTATGAGAGAGAGAGAGAGAGAGAGAGAGAGGGAGAGAGAGAGAGAGAGAGAGAGAGATAGGGGAGGGAGTAATGTGTGTGAGCAGATACAGAACAAAGTAAGTTTCTGCAACACATTTTCATTATACGTATAACGAATAACAATTGTAATTTTATATTCACAAGACATATAACCATCATATTAAAGGGCTCGTCTGTACGTGTCGATTGAGATATATGTATGTTTGATAGCGTATGTGATTAATCAGTGGGAGGCAATTTAATCGAACACTTAATTAAGTCAGCTTAATTAATAAACCAAAACAGTTGCAGCATCAGCATGGCAGTATGTGTTGGTGAACTTACATAAGCTCCACTTACAAAATTTAGGTTATAAGAATGTACGTTTGTTTGGCAATTTTAAGTACATTTTCTATTTTTTGTGTAGTTCCCCTTTTAATTTAAATGTGGTTAGAGATACATGGTTTATGAAACTTCCTGGCAGATTAAAACTGCGTGCCCAACCGAGACTCGAACTCGGGACCTTTGCCTTTCGCGGGCAAGTGCTCTACCATCTGAGCTACCGAAGCACGACTCACGACCGGTACTCACAGCTTTATGATTGCAGTAGGTCATTCCTATGAGAAAGAAATGTGATACATGCTTGTATAATCATTATTCAAGACGCAGGGAGCAAACACTGAAACTGATCACTGTAATTAAAACATGTACTTTTTGGGACAAAGTACTTAAAGAAAAGTATAATATCTCTTTTTTTACATTTTTTGCTCTCTTCTGGTGACGCATGTTGTTTTAAGATTGAATCATGGTATAAAAAGCTGTAAATAATGGCTTGTGATTTGTCAGAGTCGTTAAGTGACATAGATGCTTGGGATTTTCGCGGTATGGTAGTCTGAACTACCTGCTCGTTCGCACTAGCTTGGGAGGAGTTGAAGAGGCAGGACCTATGCTGGTCTGGCAGGTCATCAAGGCACATGCTTATAGGACATAGTTGTTTCGTGACAACAATCGCGACACTTAGAGATATTCTGAGAGCTAGCTCAGTGAGTGCTTCAACTGTGCGTCTTCATTCCCTAGGTCTTCCGTGACCCACTTCTTTGCGCACTGACTCTTCCTGACTAGTCTCTTACCATCAGCCTATTCTTCGTCAATACTCGTATGTGATCTGAGTCTGTATCTGCTCCTGCGTATGCCTTACATTCCAATATCTGATTTCGGAACCTCTGTAGGACCATGATGTAATTCAACTGTAATATTCCCGTGTCTTCCGCCCTTTTCCAAGTGTACGTCCTCCTCATGTGATTCTTGAAAAGGGTGTTAGCTATTACTAGCTGTAATTTTGTTGCAGAAGTCAATTAGTCTTTGTCCTCGCTCATTCCTACTACCAAGCTCTTATTATCCCTCAACCAATTACTCTACATTGTGCGCTAATCCGGCAGAATGCGGGCCACGGTTGCCTCTGCTATGCCTCAGCCACTTATTATTCCGTACAAACGCTTGAAAGAAGCTATTATAAAGCGAGCAGGTGTTCCTACGATCAGCCCTTACGAACTCTCTTCTCGTCGAAGGTAATGATCCTCCACTCCAACTCAGAAAACAGTACTTTGGCTGCAGATATATCCTGAAATGCGAACGTTTTGGACAGTGCCCTTTGTTTTCGAGCGTACGAGTGCAGGTCGAGAAATTCTTCACTAGTAGATCCTGGTTTATAAAGAAACTTTCACCATTTCATGTATCCTTTATCATATTTCATCGCTGTGTCACGGAACTGCAGCAGTTTCGTACCAACACTGTTTCATGATTGCAGTAATACGGCGACAGATTTAGACATCCGCACGGATACACCATACATGGAAACTAATACGAGCCCGCAACTGTTAAAGGACTTTTTGAGCTGATTGGAACAAGCTCAATGACTTTACGCACATGGCTCACGTACTTCAGATGCGGCTGGAAGCTCATATTACAAACGAACTGAGATGCATTAGTGGTCAGTTACAGCTATCTCAGGAAGTTACAGTTCTTAGAGTGGAACTTGCTGCAATACTAGATCTGACTGCTTACATAAAGATACAGTCTTTATTCTGAGAGACACACGATCCGCAATCATACGGAATCATATTGTCAATAAAACTAACAAGTACTTGGTGTACCAGATTATAGATCCTGCTGGTGAATGTGGGCTACACATGTTTGTATGTAAATGGCTGTCTCTGAGCACTATGGGACTTAACATCTCAGGTCATCAGTACCCTACAACTTAGAACTACTTAAACCTAACTAACCTAAGGACATCACACACATCCGTGCCCGAGGCAGGATTCGAACCTGCGACCGTAGCGGTCGTGCGGTTCCAGACTGAAGCCCCTAGAACCGCTCGGCCACACTTGCCGGCTTGTATGTAAACACAGTGTATTTCAGGAGTGCACGTCGTAATAGTGAAATATGCAGCTAAACTTTATAAAACTGACATATGGACGTGAAAATGATTACAAGTGTGCGAATAAGAGGAAAAACTGTTACCACAGCGTAACCATAATAATGATGCTTCATCTACATTGATCTCCAGCAATATAAACATGTACATGAATGTATAAACACCTGAGGATGTGCACAAGCCCAAAACCGGTCGTGTGGCAAAATAAATAACCTTTTGTTGTAACTGGTAGCAGAAATTTTTCCTCGCCCTATAAAGGAACAGTCACGGAGTTCAACAGCATCCACTATGGATAAAATTCATTTAACCATTTACAAACACTTTAATTAACATATTTCCAAGCAATGTAAATATTCCTTTATATCTTTGGAATACGAGTTGTGTATGTGTGTGTGTGTGTGTGTGTGTGTGTGTGTGTGTGTGTGTGTGTGTGTGTCCGCGCGCGCGCGCTTATAATTGCATATGTTTTTTATTTACTAAAATAAATGTTACAGTGTTACTCGATGTAAATTGTGGCATGTCATTTGTTGGGAGCTCATTGAAGAGATGAAGTCAAATGTAATTTCACTTGTAGTGCAGTGTGTGCTGGTTTGAAACTTCTTGCCACATTAAAACTGCGTACTGGGCCGGGAATGGAGCTTGGATACCTTGGTCGGCAGAGCACGTAACCACGAAAGGGAAAGTTCCCTGTTTCGAATCCCGGTCCGGCATGCAGTTTTAATATGACAGAAGGTTTCGAATCAGAGCACATTCAGCTGCAGGGTGGAAATTCATTCTGGAAACAAGTAGATGTTCTTCTCGCGCACCATTCAAGAATGGATCTGAAAAAGAGCGTATGATAATGTTACCAGAGGTGACCGATATCGTAACGTGTTCTGTAGCGTGTGGATGTAGTTGTAAACCTTACCCATCAGTGAAACAACAGCTGGTCTGATGGTGTTTTCGAGTAACGTTGCCGGTCCCCATGTGCTAGGGTCGGTCGCTTTTGTCTGCAGCCAGGAGCTCGCGTACTGACCCTCCCTAATCCAGGTGTAGTGGATTGTCAGAGATTCACAACGTAGACTAAATGTTGTCTGTTGAGTGACAGAGACCGCCGACATTCGAAGAGGGTCGAAATGTGTAATAGGTAGACATCTATCCAGACCATCACACAGGAATTCCAAACTGCATCAGGATCCACTTCAAGTACCATGACAGTTAGGCGGGTGGTGAGAAAACTTGGATTTCATGGTCGAGCGGCTGCCAGCCGGCCGAAGTGGCCGTGCGGTTAAAGGCGCTGCAGTCTGGAACCGCAAGACCGCTACGGTCGCAGGTTCGAATCCTGCCTCGGGCATGGATGTTTGTGATGTCCTTAGGTTAGTTAGGTTTAACTAGTTCTATGTTCTAGGGGACTAATGACCTCAGCAGTTGAGTCCCATAGTGCTCAGAGCCATTTGAACCATTTTTCGAGCGGCTGCTCATAAGCCACACATCACACCGGTAAATGCGAAACGACGCCTCGCTTGGTGTAATGAGCGTAAACATTGTACGATTGAACAGTGGACAAACGTTGTGTGGAGTGACGAATCACGGTAAACTACATTTCGATCCGATGGCAGGGCGTGGGTATGGCGAATGCCCGGTAAACGTCATCTGACAACGTGTTTAGGGCCAACAGTAAAATTCGGAGGCGGTGGTGTTATGGTGTGGTCGTGTATTTCATGGAGGGGCTTGCACCCCTTGTTGTTTTGCGCGGCACTATCACGGCACAGGCCTACATTGATGTTTTAAGCACCTTCTGGCTTCGCACTGTTGAAGATAACTTAGGGGATGGCGACTGCATCTTTCAACACGCTAGATCACCTGTTCATAATGCACGGCCTGTGGCAGAGTGGTTACACAATGATAACATCCCTGTAATGGACTGGCCTGTACAGAGTCCTGACCTGAATCCTACTGAACACCTTTGGGATGTTTTGGAACTTCGTTCCAGGCCTCACCGACCGACATCGATACCTATCCTCAGTGCAGCATTCAGTGAAGAATGAGCTGCCATTCCCCAAGACACCTTCCAGCACCTGACTGAACGTAGGCTTTTGCGATTGAAGCTGTCATCAAGGCTAAGAGTGGACCAACACCATATTGAATTCCAGCATTACCGATGGAAGGTGCGACGAACTTGTAAGTTATTTTCAGCCAGGTGTCCAGATACTTTTGATCACATAGTGTATTTGCAAAGTAACTGAGTTTCGTTAATGTCGTAACAGTCTTACCTCATTTGAAAATTGAAATTTGTGTTAGCCTGCTGCTACTCAGTTTCAGAATATATTTAACTTGTGACTGGGTTTTGGAAATAATTCTTCTTAAGTTGATTTCACTTAGTGATTATTTGTGTGTGGTGGACTAATAAGGTAACAAATAGTCTATTAAATACTGTACTGACAAGATACACTCGATTCAACGATTTTAAATTTTAATCGAATATTTGTTCGTAGGTACATGACTATGTTGCACCTTGAATACTATTTCAGATTTGGAAAAACTTAATTTTCTGGAGTAATTTTTGTAAAACCACAAAAAGACTGCAGCACACATCAAAAGTGAAGGCCATCATTTAAAAATGGAGTGAGAAGATGTATGGAATTTCTGTTACAGTACTGGCTAGAGTCGTAGAAAGTCTGGAAACTGTACCACTGTTGTAAGAGATCGTTACAAACTACTAATGACAGCTTCTCAAACCCAGAGGTCACGTGACTGTATATAACTGTAGTGTAAAACTACTCTGTGTTGACTTTCCATTCGTATTTTGTTTAAAGAATAAATTCTGTCTTGACGCTCTTCCTGACTGCACGTTAGGCAGAATGTGGTTTCATTCTGTGTTGTATAAATTGATAATTATCAATTTCATGAAGCACAACTACTATTCATTTATTATTTTAAACGTTTCCTTGTCGTTTTTCCTGAACATTTTTGCAGAAAAATATTGTTGAGGAGCTTGAGTCAACACGGACTTCTTAACATTGCAGCAGCTGCCATTGTAGTAGCTTTAAAGGCGTATCGGATGATCAGTGCTAGAACCTGCCTTCACTGAGAATATTCTTACGAAGTTCGATATTATTTTGAAGACTCATTTTTCTATAAAGCCAATACTGATACTGAAACTTTTAATTGTCTTCTCAACGGTCACGCATCACCTTGTCAACGACGATATTTCGCTCGTCCCATGAATCAGCTGTAATCTGCCCGTCTCACTTTATTTTCTTTACCCATTATCAACAACATTCAAAAGAGTAAAACAGGAAGGGTGGATTACACACTCTCCATTACTAACAGTGGCCCAGTTAGGGGGGACAACACTCTATTTCTCCAGAGGCGGAGACACTTCTATAGGCCATACAGAAAAATTCAGGCATCCAGTCGTACGGTAGACGCCATGTTTTATCTTTTCAGATCAGTGGTTTCGACCGCGACAAAAGGCTATCGTTAGATCTAAAGGCAGCCGTTTGAGACGCTCAGAGACAGTCATTTGTAAAAATAATTGTGGTTTTGTCGGGAAAAATAACGATTTTAACGATCACAGTCGCCTCCAAGCGCTGTAAGAGTAATGTACTTGCTACAAAGGCTCGATGAATATTGCAAAATCCCAATTCCCAATGCTTCCCATGAGAATCTAATCCACATCTCTTCCTATTTTCTGATTTTCTCTCTTACTTTCTGATCGATTAATTTCTTCAGTTTTACGTCTTTTAGACTAAAGCCATTTTTACACGAGCGACATTCTGGTCAATGTCCATTACTCACAGAAGGGGAGGGGAGGTGGGGGAGCGACACACGGCAGCGTGTGAATCAGCCACCAACCACGTCACGGGTGAATCAGTGACGTCAGTGGTTAACAAATGGTTCAAATGGCTCTGAGCACTATGAGACTTAACATCTACGGTCATCAGTCCCCTAGACCCTAGAACTACTTAAACCTAACTAACCTAAGGACATCATACAACACCCAGTCATCATGAGGCAGAGAAAATCCCTGACCCCACCGGGAATCGAACCCGGGAACCCGGGCGCGGGAAGCGAGAACGCTACCGCACGACCACGAGCTGCGCCCCCCTCCCCCCCCCCCCCCCCCCCACAGTGGTTAACAACAGTCTGTGCTGAGTGTTCCGGGTGAGCTGCAAGTAAATTTTAATTTCTATTGATGCTATGTGTATACACTGATGGAAGTCTATAGAGTAAAGAAGGGCATTCTAAAGAAGGACATTTTTTCCATATACTGTGAAATTTTTGATGCCCCGTGAAGTCACAGAGATGAAGGACGATTAAGCATCGAGGAGTGAGCCAAAGTTGCAGCAAGAGCTGAGGAGTAGCGGTCTATAATTCAAGTTCAGCGGTGCTGGAATTGTCAACATGGAAGGCAAGCTGTTCTGGCTTCAATACAAATTAGAACTGCCACGGAAAAGTAATGACTACCGTTTCACGGACATTAAGGGATCAGATATGCTCTCGACTTCGGTATCAGAGGAGGGAGATGTTCGAGCGAAGCCCTTCAAAGTTAAGACAGGCTGCAAAACAGAGTCGCTTTACAGGCTAATTTCTTTATGTATTTTCCACAAAGAGACCCTGGAAGCCTCATTATGACCAAACATTTTATTCAGAACACTATGATGGGCGTGTTGAATTTCGTAAAGTCGTGCTCGCATGTCATGAAGATCATCCACGCGTATTTTAAAAAATTCTCTGGAGTGATGAAGGAATGTTTCACTTAGGGGTATTCATTAATCGTAATATGCCGAAAGTGACAGTATAGTGTGGCTTAACTTCTTCCCGCGTTATTACACCCGATGTGCTGAGAGACCCTATGTGCTACGCAAGATACTTGAAAATGTCATAGAATTTTGTATTGACTACAATTTTTAAATGATGCGAGTCACTTGACCCGTTATTTGTGCAAAATGGAGTTCCTCCTCATTACGCCTTACCGTGTGAGACAATGGCTTGATAAACGCTTTGCAGGTCGCCGACATCTCACAAATAGCCAACACGAAGTCCAGACCTCGCCCCATTCTTTTTATTGGGTTAGAAACATGGGAATAAGGTAAGTCTTGTCCTGCTGACTTCTTAAAGAAGGTCTTAGCAAACGTACCTGTTCGTTAAAGACAGTGTCTAGAAAATACTGGAGCACAAATTGAGTTGTAACTTTTCGAAATATAATAGTATCTAATAGATTACATGTGTACAAAAAATTGAGTTTGTATCTACAACATTTTAGGAGGGAAAATATTAGAAGCAGGGAGTTACTTTCCGACTCTTACTGTGGATACACGTTATATCTTTAATGCGTTGACTTCCATTGCCTTCTGCATTCTCATGCCGTTAATCGTCGCTCGTTCTTCCGCCTTTTAGGGGAAAATTTCCACACCAAGGCAAGAGAGTGCCTCTGTCTGCTCCTCCGCCCTCTTTTAGAAGGCCGTTGGCGGAACGAGGGTTATTTCTTATGTCGGAGGTATTTGGCAGACATTGCTGATGACTTTTATTCAAAATTTGAGCAGTGACGGGTTCCGAAACATGGACCGAGAAGGTTTTGACTAGTAATCAAAGACGCTATCCCTTTTTTTACTGGGAACAGGGCAAGGAAAAACAAAACATTTTTATTTGTACGAGCATAAATAGAACAGAAATGCCATTATTTCGGCGGAATCAACAAGAGACATTACACTCGAACAAGGCGAGCAAACGTCTTTATTAACAAGGTGGAGGAAAAAATAATATCAATAATACTGAAGTAATCTAAGAGGTGTTAGGCAACAGACAAAAGGGGAAGAAGGTGCGGGCGTATAATAAGACTTGCAGGCAACTGCGCGGCAGATGGAGCGTGGAGGCAGAGTGGGGAGGGGTCAACATGTTAAGCCTGGACACTGTGTCCCCGGCACCACTACCGGGAAGAAGCGCCCGAAAAGAGGGTAGAAGCCAAAGAGGAGGGACAGTAGGTTTGGGGGGACAACCAGCGTGTTCTGGTATAGTGCATAAAAGAAAGGAGGTGCATGTCCATGCGCCTACTACACTGTGGGTTATCATACAGAAAGTAGCGCTGAGAGTCTCAGATGTCAGCAGGGGGAGGGGGGGGGAGGGAGTTTCGTCCGCGTGTGGCACCATCCAGCTTAGCAGGGGTGACATAAAGATCGCGTGTAAGTAACTGGCGAATGGCGTAGAAGACGCGGTAGCGCGGTCGGCGCTCGACTTCACTGTGGGCGGTTTGTAAGTACTGCTAGAAGTCAAGGCCTGATTTATCGCCTTCATTATACATACAGGTGATCGTCCACCCCTTGACCCATACAATCGCATGATTTTTTATGGCGGGGAAATAAGTATCCACAGGATGGATAAAAGTCCATGGGTCAATCGAATCCGGCGGTACGCGGCAACGAACTGTCGACCAAGTTTCCAGACGTCGCTGGTGGCAGCGTAAGTCAGTTGGTGGACATCGTCATCCATGAGGTGTCAAACTGAACAAAGCGGAGAGTCCGTTAGTCCGATAGCGTGAAGACGTTGATTTGTGGCGAATTTTCCACATGCGACGTGGTACCATGTTGCCCGGACGTTGGAGGGAAGGAAAAGCTGGTGGACATGACGCCAAACCGTGGACCACCGCGTCGATGGATGTCTGAGTTCGATGTTGCTGCTGGATATGTAACGGAGCAGTGGGGTGAAAAAATCTTTAGGTGAAGGAGAACGCGTGTCCGGTAAGTGTGTGTGAGCATAAGTGAAGTCGACGATGAAATCAGAAATGTGCGTCAGATGGTGCCTGATGTGTCCGAGTGGTACTGGTGGCGTTATGGTAGCGGGCATAAGAATTTCCAGCAAGGCGCGCATAAGGGAAGGGCCCCCGTTCCACTGCTTGTGCCTGGTGGACATGTACAAGGACGCCGCTCGGGATCGCACATTGACAAGGCCGAGGCCTCCTGCAGCACGCTGCGGAAATTCCAGCAGCTAGGAAAACGCAGCTTTTATCGGAGGTGATATGATGGATGGTGCGATGTTCTTGTTCCGCCGTATCTTGACGTCGGGTCCGCACCATCGCCCCCTGTAGTCTACGGGTGTCAATGTTACAATGTGTGCCTTAATCCTGCTGCGTTCTCTCTGGGTTTCAGGATTGGGCGGCTGGACGTCCAGGCCGCGGAGAACGATGTAGAAATAGTCGGTAGTGTACCGGCGCCACCCAGCTACTTCCTTGCGATACTGAATCAAGGTACGTCAAATATCAGGTTTGGTTCATTCCAGCCATTGAGTCAAGGTTCGTTCACAGGTAGCGCGTGTCTCGGTAACACGTTGAAGACGTTCGGGAGTATGAAGATGGGAGGTGTTCAGCTTCCACGGTGCACGACTGCGCCAGACTACTTGTTGCGGGGGGAGAATGTTGCAGATGTAGGCACAGTGGTCCGAAAATGCCAAGGGCTAAAGTTCTGCACGTTGGACTGCAGGTGTAAGTTTCCGGGAGGTAAATCCTATCAACGCGGCTCGTTGAGTGACTCGTCTGGTAAGTGTGTCCAGGTGCGTCGCCGTGCCGAACTTACCAAGAGTCGCGGAGCAACAGATCACGGACGACAAGGTGCAGTTCTTGACAGGAGTTGTAGTGGGGCATTCGATCCTTCGGGTGCAGGACACAATTAAAATCACCCTCAAGCAAGTAATGGTCACAGCGTCCAAGAAACAAAGGGGCGATTTCTTCTGCATAGAAGAGTGCCCTGTCGCGTCTGTGGGTGGAGTCTGAAGGAGAGTAAATGTTGACAATATGCGTCCCCATGACGGTGATGGCCATGCCACTGGCGGATGGAAGATATGTGATGTCAGAGACTGGAATGCCTTCTCGGGCGGAGATGGCTACGCCACGTCCCAGGTGGTCACCAGGAGATGGATAAGTGTTATATCCCGTGACGTCTGGAAGTGTGGCCAAGTGTACTTCCTGTAGTAGTGCGATGTCGATGTCCGATGCACATATAATCTCTCGCAGTTGTTGAATTTTCACGGGGGAGCTAATGCTGTTAGTGTTGATCGTCGCTACTCGGTAGGTTTGGAGTCGTACCCCGCCGTGGTGGGGAGTTCCATCACCGGAGGGTGAAGAGGGGCGCGGCAACGGCGAGTCATGCCGTACCGCATCTGACGGCGCTATCGGCTTCCGAATGGGGTAACTCCGTCCCCAGCTTGTGGTTCGGGCCTTCGTCGACGTCGTCACTCCACGCCAGTGAAGGCGCTGTTATTGTGATGTTCTTACGTTGCACTTCGTTCGCAGGAGCGGAAGACGCCTCGGAGGCAGTGGCAACGGTGGAGCCCATTGGTTGACGTGCGCCTGGGCGAGCCAGCAGAGTAGGCACCGGCACAGCCACAGCCGGAGTCATGTTGTCATTCGTGTCGTCGTGCAGCTTGTCCGTGGCCTCTGGAGCCTCAGGAGGAGGTGATATGACTCGTTCCGAGACCGTTCGACGCCTCCTCTTGCGCCTTTTAGGTGACGTCCCGTGTTTGTCCCTCTGTGTCGGAAGACGAGAGGGAGTCGCGGCGGTGTGGGAGGACGGCCGTCGGGGGAACGATAAGTGAAGGGGCGTCCGTATGATCGGCCGGGTGGGGATCGGAAGTCGTTGCTGTTGGCAGAGGCGCCGGAGTAGCGTCAGGCTGTGAGCGTGACGTGTCGACCCCGGGGTATCAAAAATGGTTGAAATGGCCCTGAGCACTATGGGACTTAACATCGGATGTCATCAGTCCCTTAGACTTAGAACTACTTAAACCTAACTAACTTAAGGACATCACACACATCCATACCCGAGGCAGGATTCGAACCTGCGACCGTAGCAGCAGCGCGGTTCCGGGGATATCCGTAGAAACAGGAAGGGTCACCGGTGCATGGTCCGACACCCGGAGGCCTGTGGGAGGAGAAGAGAGCCCCGATGCGTAGGTGATGGGTAAAATCGTATTCGGGGTCCGAGGCGCCACCGTAGCGGCTGGCAGTTGGGTGATTCGTCACTGCAGACACAGACCTGAGGTGGCCTTCTTTGTCGCACCCAGAACAGGTCTTGGGTTGGCCGTCGTATATGAAGACCGCGTGGCACCCACTGATTTGTAGGTAAGATGGCACGTGGCGATGGAGATCGATGGTGATCTGTCGTACAACGTTAAGAACGGGGTACGTTTGGAATTGCGCCCAGCGTTCGGCAGTGTGGCCATGTACAGAGGCATAGGGGCAAAAAGCCGCGATAACGTCTTCCTCCAGGAGCTCGAAGCGAAGTTCGAGAACTCGTTTGGTGAGCATTCCCAGACCTGCGTGGTCGACAGTGACCGCACCGACATTTCCGTCGGCGATGCAAAAGCGTAGTCTGTTTTTGGTGTCACGAAGTATTTAAAAATACTAAAAACCCGCCTCGATCACGAAAAAAGCACCTAGTATTAAGTGTTAACCCAGATTCCGGCGTAGATAACTACACCTTCTTCAGAACAACAATAAAACCCACGAGTTCCTAAGAAGACCTTTGTCATTCATTAAAAGAACACCATAGCTATACATTTATAAAAGAAAAAGAAAAGGAAAACACAAACAGTACATATGTACAAAGTCAAAACCACTACTTAACTTAATGGTGTACGCTCCACTTCACATCGGCCTATGTTCGATGGGCCATGACCCGCGATAACCTACAGCTACAAACGGTCGCTCACTTACAAGCCTGACCCACTATCTATGCACATGCGCAAGACAAGGGAAGTTACTTGAATGCGCATGCGCATACGAATACGAGAAAGTTTGTACATGGGTCGGGGCTAGATAGCCCATATATTCCCAACCGTGGATCAACGTATATCAAAAAATGAAATGGATAGAACAAGAGACGAGCTAAATAGGAGATGAAACCTAAAAATAACCGCACACGGTTGCTTATGCTAGTAAAGAAACTTATATATGAAGCTACCTATGAGAACAGGAGGAACTCTTAAAAACTATACCTAAAGCCAATAGTTAGCCTAGGAGGGGGGGGGGGGAGGGGGGGAGAGGGGCGCTGTGGGGACGTAATCTAAAGACGTCGTTGTAATAAAGAATATAGGGATAAAACGTGAGGTGTTCAACTGGCTAAAATCCCCTTCATCGTAAAAGGAAAATGAGGATAAAAAGAAAGAAGATGAACAGCTTGACCAACCGCGCGCATGTGATAATCCCCAGATCATCAGATTTACAAGTATGAAGAACAACTTCTTAGTAGGAGTTGGTCATTAAGGATCTTGTCTTTAACATGTTGCAGATGCTTGAAGATCTGCATTTCTTCCAAAACATCCAGTTTTAAGCCCTAAACCTCGGCATGTAGTAACTCGATATTAACTGGAGGGCTCGGCGCATGAGCCGTTTGCACAAGGTGCACCTGAGACCCAGAGCTCGTCCCGTTTTCCCGATGTAAAATTTTGGACAATCCCCGCATGTAATTTTATATACTCCTGATTGGGAAAGTTTATCGCTCTTACTCTGCAAGGAGTGAATTAAATTCCTATGTAAACTATTATTAGTAGAATAGGCGACTCTGAAATTATAGGCTCTGAGTAAACGCCCCAATTTGTAACTTATATTGCCTGTGTAAGGGATAGATATCGTTGCCACCTGTTTGTCATCTAACAAAGCTATCCCTCTTGCACCAGATGCGGTAGAAACTGAACTGGTCACACTTGAGAATATTGCTATAAATAATGGATATAGGCCTCAATTGGTAAGACACATGTATAACAAGAAAATAATATTACGTTTTCCACCCTGACGGATGCGTTAGATGACAAACAGGTGGCTTTAGGTATAGTTTTTAAGAGTTCCTCCTGTTCTCATAGGTAGCTACGTATATAAGTTTCTTTACTAGCATAAGCAACCGTGTGCTGTTATTTTTAGGTTTCATCTCCTATTTAGCTCGTCTCTTGTTCCATCCATTTCATTTTTTGATGTACGTTGCCCCATGGTTGGGAATATATGGGCTATTTAGCCCCGACCCATGTACAAACTTCCTCGTATTCGTATGCGTATGCGCATTCAAGTAACTTCCCTTGTCTTGCGCATGTGCATAGATAGTGGGTCAGGCTTGTAAGTGAGCGACCATTTGTAGTTGCAGTTTATGGCGGGTCATGGCCCATTGAACATAGGCCGATGTGAAGTGGAGCGCACACCATTAAGTTAAGTAGTGGTTTTGACTCTATACATATGTACTGTTTTTGTTTTCCTTTTCTTTTTAGTTTATAAATGTGTAGCTATGGTATTCTTTTAATGATTGACAAATGGCTTCTTAGGCACTTGTGGGTTTTATTATTGTTCTGAAGAAGGTTTAGTTATCTACTCCGAAACCTGGGTTAACACTTAACACTAGGTGCTTGTTCGCGATCGAGGCGGGTTTTTAGTTTGTTAATATATTAACCAACGATTTCTGACGCGCTGCGATGTTGAAAGTTCTTAAATCAAGAAGTATTCTGTCGCACACCGCGTCATTGACGATTTTGACGTATACCGTACTGCTTAATATGGACAAATGGATGCAGAAGATGTCGGAAGCAGGGATCTTAGCAACGTCGCGTAGAAAGCGTTCCAGTTCCAAAGTCTTTGGTCATGTGTGGTCATTTGAGAAGCTGAATCGTAGTGTTGATTATCTAAAACTGTTGGCCATGGTTGTACTACACGTAAGCGGCACACAAGTGACGGCCGCTGAAAAGTAAACAACAGCGAGCGCGCGCGCTCCGCAGGCGGAAACAACAGCACGTCCGCACTATGCGGCTGCAAAAAGTTCCCTAGACCACGGGTTCTAATCCGCCTGTACCGTAATGATGAGTGTGCCTGCCGTCAGTTCGCTATGCAGTCAGTCATAAGCCCACTGTCATTTCTGAACGCCCTGCAAATCTTGATAGTGCACGATTCGACCTGTCCGCCAAATGGAGACCCACAAAAAAAATGGTTCAAATGGCTCTGAGTACTATGGGGCTTAACTTCTGAGGTCATCAGTCCCTTAGAACTTAGGACTACTTAAACCTAACTAACCTAAGGACATCAAACACATCCATGCCCGAGGCAGGATTCGAACCTGCGACCGTAGCGGTCGCGTGGTTCCAGACTGTAGCGCCTAGAACCACTCGGCCACTCCAGCCGGCAGGAGACCCACAATGAAGGCTCTTTCTAAATCTGCTAGGGCTATCTCGGACGAGTATGAGGCACGCTCAACATGTTTCGCTGTTCACGGCCCTTGTGTGCCCAAGCAGCTGCGGTAACAACACTAAACGCAAACTACCTGCCACAAAGAGTTGCAACTGTAATCTTTCATATGCCTGCCGATGGTGTGTCCGTGTACGAAATTACGGTGAGATACCACCATATCTTCTGGGTGCTTCACATTTTTTTTGTTAGGCGATGGGTACAGACCTTGAAAAAGATACTGGAAACAGTACATAGAAACATGTGAAGATGAAGCTACAAGCCTCGAAATAGATCGTATCAAAATAAAATTAAACATTGATTGTTACACTCAGCTTATCACATGGCTGCGTTCCTGCAATTCCGTCAGAGAACATGAAGAAAAGTTTAAGTATTTGTGTGTATATATTTTCTCAGGCAAATAAGTGTTGATGTTCTGAAATGTTTGGTCGGTAGTTTTCCTGTTCTTTGCGTTCCCAGCGTTGTGTATAACTTACCATACGACCTTTGTCATGAACACCTGCTATAAACTTTTCATTGGTAAATGATAATTAATTGCAAACCTCAGCTGCCGACAGGCAGGGAACAGTAACTATCTTCATAAATAGTTAAAGGCTACCCGGCCATTGACCTTCGTCTGTGCGAATGCGCACATGTTGTCTGGACTCTTACGGGATTCGTCACCTTAGTTGGCGCGAGTAATGAGTGGATGGGCAAATACCTATTAGGAACGTTACGTATGTAGATTGTGGACAGTTGGGAATGTGGGTCTCACGGGAAGCGCGCAAGGAGTAAGTCCCTGCAGTTGCGCTATTCATCTGTGTCCTCGGTGGCTCAGATGGGTAGAGCGTCTGCCATGTAAGCAGGAGATCCCGGTCGGGGCACACATTTTCAGCTATCCCCGTCGAGGTACACTCCTGGAAATTGAAATAAGAACACCGTGAATTCATTGTCCAGGAAGGGGAAACTTTATTGACACATTCCTGGGATCAGATACATCACATGATCACACTGACAGAACCACAGGCACATAGACACAGGCAACAGAGCATGCACAATGTCGGCACTAGTACAGTGTATATCCACCTTTCGCAGCAATGCAGGCTGCTATTCTCCCATGGAGACGATCGTAGAGATGCTGGATGTAGTCCTGTGGAACGGCTTGCCATGCCATTTCCACCTGGCGCCTCAGTTGGACCAGCGTTCGTGCTGGACGTGCAGACCGCGTGAGACGACGCTTCATCCAGTCCCAAACATGCTCAATGGGGGACAGATCCGGAGATCTTGCTGGCCAGGGTAGTTGACTTACACCTTCTAGAGCACGTTGGGTGGCACGGGATACATGCGGACGTGCATTGTCCTGTTGGAACAGCAAGTTCCCTTGCCGGTCTAGGAATGGTAGAACGATGGGTTCGATGACGGTTTGGATGTACCGTGCACTATTCAGTGTCCCCTCGACGATCACCAGTGGTGTACGGCCAGTGTAGGAGATCGCTCCCCACACCATGATGCTGGGTGTTGGCCCTGTGTGCCTCGGTCGTATGCAGTCCTGATTGTGGCGCTCACCTGCACGGCGCCAAACACGCATACTACCATCATTGGCACCAAGGCAGAAGCGACTCTCATCGCTGAAGACGACACGTCTCCATTCGTCCCTCCATTCACGCCCGTCGCGACACCACTGGAGGCGGGCTGCACGATGTTGGGGCGTGAGCGGAAGACGGCCTAACGGTGTGCGGGACCGTAGCCCAGCTTCATGGAGACGGTTGCGAATGGTCCTCGCCGATACCCCAGGAGCAACAGTGTCCCTAATTTGCTGGGAAGTGGCGGTGCGGTCCCCTACGGCACTGCGTAGGATCCTACGGTCTTGGCGTGCATCCGTGCGTCGCTGCGGTCCGGTCCCAGGTCGACGGGCACGTGCACCTTCCGCCGACCATTGGCGACAACATCGATGTACTGTGGAGACCTCACGCCCCACGTGTTGAGCAATTCGGCAGTACGTCCACCCGGCCTCCCGCATGCCCACTATACGCCCTCGCTCAAAGTCCGTCAACTGCACATACGGTTCACGTCCACGCTGTCGCGGCATGCTACCAGTGTTAAAGACTGCGATGGAGCTCCGTATGCCACGGCAAACTGGCTGACACTGACGGCGGCGGTGCACAAATGCTGCGCAGCTAGCGCCATTCGACGGCCAACACCGCGGTTCCTGGTGTGTCCGCTGTGCCGTGCGTGTGATCATTGCTTGTACAGCCCTCTCGCAGTGTCCGGAGCAAGTATGGTGGGTCTGACACACCGGTGTCAATGTGTTCTTTTTTCCATTTCCAGGAGTGTATATCAACAACACCTGTCGGCAGCTGAGGGTTTCAATTAATTATCATTTATTCTAGAGAAGCTGCACGGTCGTCAATAGTGTCTGTTCCTTCGGGAACAGTTACTATCTTCATATATTTTTCATTGGTCATTAATAAGTTGGTAAAATTATTGCTAGCTGCTTACTGTTGCTGCACAATTCTGTAAGAAGAACTTACCATTATAAACTCACTTTCATTATTCACTCGTCAAACTTCGCAGCAAACAGCATTCAGAATTTGGCATCAACATGTAAACAAAACAAAAAAAAAAAAAAAAGCAAAACATTCGTGAGAAGCTACTGATTCTAAGACCAGGAGCGGTTCGGTGGACTCACTTCCTCCATGTTGCAGACTGAGACAAAGCGAAAACATTTCAAGAATGTTTGGTACAACTGTGGATCGTCAACAGTGTCTGTTCTTTCAGACATATATGTAAGTGAGACAAAAAAGTTGCTCATGTGTGTCAAGTAATAAACCACAAGCAGCATGTTATTCTGCTTTTAAGCCATATCGACTGTGCGAATTGTGATTGGATGTCGTAATTGTGTATTCTTTTATTACTGTCGTTAATGAGATGTATTGTTCGTTTTAGTACGGTATCCATTTCGGGGCCAATAGCGGTCTTCCAGCAAATAAATAATAAACGCTGTATTAGGTATTAGTTCTAATTTCTAATGACATTTTCGCCTTACAGACTTTATAATTTCTTTTACGTATTTAGAGAACATTACACCATAGCTCTCTGTTTGGTTTAATGAAAACTGACTCCCGATCAGAGTTTAAGAACCACCTCGCTTTTTTATCTTGTGAAATATCGCTACAATATTCACAGACGCAGCGAAAGCTACTCGTATCAAGGGAACGTGAGTGACAGAATAGTGCACTTAGCGGCGCTGCCTGATATCGGGACCAGACGGGGTGTTGGTGCTCTGAAGAGTTTCAACCTCCTCTAACCTTCTCACCGTGCTTAACGACGTGAGTTCCTCCCTCGGAAGATGCCACAGACGGTGAGCCATGAAATTGGACAGTCCGTTTGTAACCTTTGTACTCTGTTCATAAAATTAAATAGGCGTTAAGAAGCTATACACGATTTTACTTCATGAATTTGAACATTATGGGCTAAAAGCCTCTTTCTTTCCTTACAGCATTCCGCTACTCACTGTGTGTGTGTGTGTGAGCTGTTTGACGCTGAAAGCTGCGTCAGATTAAGCTGCAGCTCTGGAATCATATCTCTGCTTCTCAGGGGCAGCGTTTATGCAGATGAGCTGTCTCGGTAAACCTCGAGAGCCGAGGCGGTGCTTTAATTTTCCGCCACATCTCTCTCACTGTTCCGGCTGCGGAAGGGACTTTTCCAGCGGTCTTGCATAGCCCACAGGCGGATAACGGCTAAGCCTTATGGTAAGGGCAGACCGCGAATGAGATCTGTAACTCAATGGCGTGGAACGAACACCTGCAGATGGCTGAGAGAGAAGTCGCAAGGCAGCTTTTCTGACATTACATTCCTCTGAGATTCCATTCGGGGTTGTTTTTGGCATGCTACCTGCCCAGGCGCTTGGCACTGGAAAAGTGAGGGGACATACAGTTTAGACGCTCCCGTTGCATTACAACGTCTTGACTGCACCTATCAGCAGAAAACGACAAATACAAGGTGATTCAGCTATCCTCACTGCTGTCAATTTATGCAACCCGTAATGTAATGTTTGGCCTTCATAAACGTGCGCGATTTTCATATTCTCTCACTCGCAGTACGCAAACTACTACCCCTACAGAAGAAATAGTCATTGTCATTTTAAAGGAATTTAATGTAGTTAAATTTTGTATGGGAATATGTTATCGCTAGAGACCATAGTTCTCGAGTTATTCGCGAAAAACGTACTAAAGTAAACTTCAAACGCACCCCCACGACCACACCAAGCTCAGACCGGTGAGGATTTCTAGTATGTTGTTCATGGCACTCCCTCCTACCACTGTACAAATATTTGCGACTGCACGAATTGTTTCCAATATTCGATCTGTTTTGGTCTTCATATTGAGTGGCTTTATTTGACCCGCCAGGGTAGCCGAGAAAGTGCAAACGTCATGGTACAGAGTTGTCAACAACATAATTAGCACCAACGGAATACTGTATTCAATAGGACTACATGCAACCAATGTGTGCCAAAAAAATCATAATTTGGACTCCTTAAAGCACCGCTTCATCTGTAATGGCTACAAGAATATTTGAAATGGCATTGTACTGCAAGTCGCTTTTCTCAAACGGACCGATGGGAGAGAAATCGCACTACACGGTATACTCTTCGCAGAAGAAGTTTCCTTTCCACCACAAAGAAACAATGTCATCACGTGGCTATTCGGAAATTTTGTCAATTATGTTGTCAACAACAAAGGCAATGACAATCTACAAGAATATCGAGAATATACGAAAGACGAATACTTCAAATTATACCGGAACAAAGACCATAAAAAGAAGTTCAGGAATATGATGCAAATTTTGTTTCAGAAACAAGGCATCGGTTAATACCTAAATAAAATGAAATCGACGGAACAAGATAGACTGCCAAAGTAGGGGATTGCTGTTGAGGGTGAAGTACGGTGGGGACTTCGTGTGCCCCAGAGCCGATACGGTACCCGTGAATGCCTCAACAGAAACCCAAAGAAGCATGTTTTCCCAAAAAGTAACAGGAGTCATGCCACAGCACAAGAATAGTAGGGAAAAACTATTCTAATGAATAAGACGTGCATCATTGAAGAAGTTTAATTTCCTCTCTTAATTTTTACTTTTGCTTCTCTCTTATTTTTGTTTCATTTCTAATGGAAGAATATTTTGTGTTCCGTTAATGAAGTCAACAGTATTATAGAGAGAGTTATTTTCACGGTAATCTATTCGGATTACAATTTTCTAATATTGTCTTCAAGATGAAATTCAGTTTCATAACCCATTAAAAAAAAAAAAGTGGAACTGAAGTTCGCCGAAGAAGGCACATGAAGAGCGAATGGAAGGGCTAGAAGGTAAGATGAGAGGCGCTAAAAAAAACAAAAAAGAAAGAAAGGAGCGCTAACGCGCTGCTTCCTGGACTCGGGTAGGCGCGCCAGCCGCGGATCGAATCCGCCTGGCGGATTAACGACGAGGGCCGGTGTGCCGGCCAGTCTGGATGTGGTTTTTAGGGGGTTTTCCACATCCCACTAGGTGAATACCGAGCTGGTCCCCACGTTCCGCCTCAGTTACACGAGTCACAGACATTTCAAACACGTCTTCACTGTTTCACAATTTACACTAGACGCAGACAGTTGGGGTACACTGATTCTCCATCCTCTGGGGTACAGGGTGGCGGCAGGAAGGGCATCCGGCCATCCCTAACACTAAAAAATCCGTTGTAACCACACCAACCCTGCGATCGCTACAGGACTATGACGTAAGCGGAAGAAAGAAAGAAACTGACTGGCCTTATTTAGTCACTGGCTTAGTCGAGCGCTTACAAACTGTAAAATTTTCGCCTGTTTAATTCAACTTAAAATTTTTATGAATTTTAACTATAAAATAAACAGTTACGTCATTATATTTGTTAGGCCTTCTGACTGTGAAGCTTTTAAGGGTAAAGTTGGAAACGGTCTGTCAACGTAATTAATCTTAGTCTAACGTTTACAAATGCCATTTTTAGTTCACTTCATCGGTATGTTTACATTATTAATATTAACGAAGTAGATGACTACGCTGGTGGCGTAATAGCCCAATCAATTGAGTCCAGAAAGTGTCGGATATCAGGAACAGTTCGTGTAGTCGGAAATTTTTGTACAGTAGTACGAGGTAGTGCCACGAACGTGACTGCTGAGGAACGAGTGTGTGGCAGAGGTGTTTTTTTCTTGAGTGACTCGAATTCCGTGGCCTCAAGCGAAAACGTATTCCAGTACAAAATTTAACTACGTTAAAGTCCCAACAAAAAAGTGCTGGTCATTTTTTCCTGTAGGAATAAAAGTTTGCATGTAGCGATCGACAGAATATAAGAATCTCGCGTGTGGTTTATGAAGGCTAGCTACAACATTTCGGGTTGCATATATCGACAGTGGTAGGGGTAACTGAGTCAGCCTGTGTGCTTTTCGCAGAGATCCCTCCGCGATGTGTGTCACGTGTACGGTCTGTTCCATTATTGTACAGGGTATTTCTCAATTTTTATTACAGGTTTACAAGGGTTGTAGAGGGGCCTTAGTACGTAAAATTCTGATAAGAAGTAAGTATCCCAAAATAAACCGTTTCGATGTGAAATACGTTTCAGATACCATCATTTTCAAAGCTCTTGTTTCACAGTGAGATGCCTATTGAATAGGGTCATGATTAATGTTTGTAAAATCGCTCTTGCCGGCTTAGTTACAAATGTTCAAATGTGTGTGAATTACTAAGGGACCAAACAGCTGAGGTCATCGTTCCCTAGACTTACACACTACTTAAACTAACTTATGCTAAGAACAAGACACACACCTATGCCCAAGGGAGGACTCGAACCTCCGGCGCGAGAGGCCGCGCAGTCCGTGACATGGCGCCTCCTACCGCACGGCCACTCCGCGCAGCATAATTACAGATGATAACTTGGAACTATGTACAGTAAACCTCCAGGACGTTTCATTCCTCTCCACTCACGCTCTTGCCGCGTTACTTTTGTTTCTGCTTCGTCGTCACTTGGAGTCGGCGAATATTGGGTAATAAACTAGGGAGCGAGCGAACCAGCTATCTGCACCATTGAGTTCCCTACAGGCAACCGCATGAGCAAACAACTTACAACTGGCTTCAAGGCAAAATTCGATCCAAGCGTCTGTCTTCATACATGTAGAAGACCAGCGGACTAAAATCTCCTATCGAAGCATAAAAGATGCCAATGTTTCTGTATATTTAAGAGACTGAGTGAAAAGTGGGGTACCAGCTGTCTAATCCTACCTTCCTCAGCACCTTTAAAAATGTCCACAAGAAAATTGGCATCTGAACATATTCGCGCTTTTTAAACACGCAACTCCCCTCGAACCCCCACAATCTCCCCCAATAGAAAGTCACTCTCACCTATTAATTCATCGGTGTAAGCAGCTCGTACCCATCCACTCTCAGTTGCACATTCTCACTCACTCATTCAGCCCAATTCATTGACTTTATCTCTTAGTATCTCTTGTTATTGTCTGCTGTCTCATAGACACAGTCTCCTTCACTTTGTCCTAATATTACAGTCCCCTCTCACTGTTATTGTTTCCCTCTTGCTCTCTCTTTCTGCTAATATCTCAGTCCATCCTTCCCACTGCTGCTGACTCTTTTCAGTGTCACTATCTGTCTCCTCTTCGTCGTCGCCGTCATATATTCTGTCTCTCATTGTCATTGCCTCTCACCCACTTCCACTTTCTCTTATTTCGTCCCCCACCCCTCCCTTGGCACGGTGTCCCTCACTCTTTTCCTAGAACTGTTCTGTCACTGTCAATTATGTTCCAGTGTCACTGCATACCTATCTTTACGTCACTCTGCCATTGTCTCCTTCGCTCCTTCTATATCACAAACAATGTCTACAACCTTGTAGATTTATTATTTTTCCACTTATCTGCCATTTTCACAGTCTTCTTCTGTCCCAGCTTACCAAAAATTTTGGGAAATTTTTTAAGGTGCTGAGGGAGGTAGAATGAGCCAGCTGGTAGCCCAATTTTCACTCAGTCTTTTAACAGAAGGAAGGATGGAAGTTTGAGTATAACTTCCCGTCGACATAGAGGTCATTAGAAACGGAGCACAGGCTCGGATTGTGTCAATGATGGAGAAAGAAATCGGTCGTGCCATTTCAAAGAAACCTTCCCGGTATTTGCCTGGAGCGATTTAGGGAAATCACGGGAAACCTAAATTGCATGGCTGAATGCGGGTTTGAACCGTCGTTCTCCCGAATGCGACTCCAGTGTGCTAATCACTGCACCACCTCACTCGGTAGCCTTTTAAATAAAAAGGAACATATTAGCAGCTTTTGTGCTCCGATAGGAGCATTTTTCTGTTCGTTACCTTCTTTCCCTGCTGCAGCAGGGCATGTAACTCATACGAAAAGAAATGTATTGGTCAGTAAAATTTAGATAGATTACTTATGCGAAAATGAAGTAACGTAAATTTAATTTTACACCTCAGACTAGGTGTTACGTGCAAAAAAATTTTCAAGTTTGTCAGAGATCGGGATCTTACGAATAAATCGCAAAAATTACAACCATTAGCTGAGCACAGCCGTCTCGGAATCCTGGGCTGTATTTTGGTACTCAAAAAACAAGTTTTTGGGGTGTATGTCGATAAGGGGCAAAGGTTTTTGAAAACTAGAAGATTAATCTTCTACATAAATGTCTAGAGAATATACAGTTCAAATTTTAGCACTTTTCTACGGTTATTAATTATTTAGATTTCACCACATATCGGATTTTAGGTGTGGAAGTGGGGTAATGGTGAACCTCTGTATCTAGGAAACGGATAAAGGTATCAAGAAAACTTTCAAGGTTGTTCGAGATTAGGATCTTAGGAATATATTGCAAAAATTTCAGCCATTTGCTGCGCATAGCCGTCCTGGAATCCTTAGTTTTGGACCGATAGTGACGGCGAAACAATACTAAAACACCCTTTTCGTCGAGTTTTCTGAGGATCCGCCCATGGACTAATGATGCCTCCCTCCATATGTTCCCTCAAGCCCACCGTACAGCACATCAGATGCAAAAAGACCCAACCGGTTTACTCCATTTGCCTAAGAAGGAGGAAGTGTGTAATATTCATACTTTAATCCTGTACAGTAGGGTAGTAACACTAACGCCATCCTTCTGCTGGGCATACAAATGTTCTCTAACCGAACGTCTGAAAATTTGAAAATTTATGGTAAGTTCTGTGGGACCAAACTGCTAGGGTCATCGGTCCCTAGGCTTACACACTGCTTAATCTAACTTAAACCAACTTAAGCTAAGGACAACACACACACACACACGCTCCAGGTAGGACTCGAACCTCCGTTCGGGGGGAGCCGCGCGAACCGTGGCAAGGCGCCTCAGACCGCACGGCTACACCGCGCGGCCCAACTTCTGAACAAAATACTTGACCCTACCTTTGTATCATCAGTAGGACCCGAGGTATGAACACCGGAAAATCCCGTTTTCTATGCGCGGCGTTTTGGAAAGTACGGATGCTGTCGAATGCATATCGACACAGCCTTGTGAACTGGATAAATATTTTCAAACAATCTGTATTTTTTTTAGGTAGAAAGCAAAGGCGTGACTGCTTATAGGTTTGTTACTCCACACTGCTGTTGTGCACGCCACGTGAACCAATGTTTCGGATAATGCCTCTATTACACAGTAATACGCTTAGAAAATGCAGAAAAAAATGTGGAAGAAACTCCCATTTTAACTGGTTTCTTTGTTGCTATCGCATCAATTCACGGCGATGTTGCCTGCCCAATAGCACTGCGATGGTAATTTCTAAAGTAGGACTTTCGCCAGTGAAAATGCAGCGGAAAGGCGCAACGATGAACTGACATACAGTTCATCATAGCAAAGTGATGTGTAGTACATCAGCTGGACCCCACAATCGCTTGCTATAAATACTAATACTTACTGTTTTTGAAGTAAAGTAAATTGATTGTTAATATTGGAAACGTGAGTAGTGTGTATTTGCCTACCTAACACAAGCACTTTTTAAATGGAGATCAGTGATGAGAATCAAGGCATAAAGCGGGGTGTCGGTTGCCGTGGCCGCCAACAAAGTGTATGGCACAGATTGACTAACTCATTCGCAATCATCTATTCGACCTTGTTAAACGCAATAATCTATTCCACCTTGTTAAACGCTTATGAAAATAAGCAGAATTATTTTTCAGTTATCCGATAAAAGTAGTGAAATAGTTTAAGTTTTACACTGTTTCTTGCAGAGATACCTCACAAAACACTGATCAGTGACGCAGCTCACAGTAAAAAAATCAATTCGTCGTCAATGTGTGCAAATTTCCAAACGATTTTCATCTGCATTACTATAAATCTGCCTTGCAAACTAATTGGAAACTTCAGTGTCGACTGTTTCGTCGTAAAAATTGATTTAGTTCTTTGCATAACTTTTTTCAGCTGTGATTCAGTTATGTCTGGTTTTGTGGTTCATCATGCTAAAACAGTGCTCTGTGGGAGTAGGAAGTTGCTCATATCACGCATCTGCGAACAGCCTACGTAATATGAACGGCTCTCAGCAGCTTCGGTGAGCGCCTGAGGAAATGCAAATTTAATCTCGTAACGAGTTCCGTGTAACACGTAGCGCTTGGTACTAAAGTCTCTTTCAGGGTGAAATTAAATCATCCGGCTCGGTGCTACTTAGCCCTGCAGGTAACTCCATACAGGAAGACAAGTACGTTTACATACGCAAAAAATTCCGAAATTTGGATTATTCAAAATATTTGAGCGAGTTATCTTTTTCTTTGTCGTCGTGACATACGCCCAGATATTATTGACACTGAAATTCAAAGCAAAAATAACATTTCGTAAAGTCTGCAACGATAATTTAGAGACAGCTGCCTTAATAAGCGCTCTGCAGTAAAGAACAAAGAGTGAAAGATGTTTACAGGTAGCAGCAGAGCTATCTTGTGAGAGCTGAGATAACCATCGATATATGGTACCCTAACCTTAGTAAAATAAGAACAAAGTATAAAGAGTAAGCGGAAAAAATGGTGAAGACAAACAATTTGGATTTGAATCAAGTCATAAGGCAGTAAAAATTGTGTATAGTGAAGTAGAATGTTATTTTGCATCGACATATAATACATACAAAAGAACAAGTGGAACCATGAGGACATAATTGTCCCCAAAAGTTGTTAAACATCTAAACGTGCCAAAAAATATTAACAAATTATTTCCTTGCAATTATTTGTCATGTTGAAGGGGAAATTAAAGATAAATCAAAGAAGAGCTTTGTTGAATTCCTCTGTATAAGGAAAGACCGAGAGAACAGTCTGGCAGAAACTGGGTAGATGACTTTAGAGAACATTCAGAAACAACAGAGTAGCATACAGCCGGAGGCCCGAGAACTCATGAGGCCTGTAAGCAGTTGATGTCAAATCACTGATTTATATCATGATGATGAAAAAGGTCCTTTCCTAGTCAAACAACAAACGAACTTTGTGTGATGCTTTCGCGAAAACTTGCAATCGCGTTACCATTGTGGCAGCAATCATAATAATGACTTAGTTTGTATCACTTTCGTTCTGTTTTCCGGGAAAAGTTTACTCCATTGAAATTTATGTGAAAGTTTTCCTAGATTCGTAACCGGACACAAGGTGACAGAGGTCATAAGAAAAACACCAAATGAAAGCATTTGTGTGACATACCCGACTCATGCAGAAATATGTACGTTAATTTCATTCAATAGGTTCTGAAACACCATTTCGTATTCTTGTCTTACCAAAAAATCAGGGCCGAGGAAGCTGTTAATGCCACGGAAACAGAAAGGTGAATCCAAGCAGAGCAGTAGTGATATACAGGGTGAGTCACCTAATATTACCGCTGGATATATTTCGTAAACCACATCAAATACTGACTAACCGATTCCACAGACCGAACGTGAGGAGAGGGGCTAGTGTAACTGGTTAATACAAACCATAAAAAAATGCACGGAAGTATGTTTTTTATCACAAACCTACGGTTTTTTAAATGGAACCCCGTTAGTTTTGTTAGCACATCTGAACATAAAAACAAATACGTAATCAGTGCCGTTTGTTGCACTGTCAAATGTTAATTACATCCGGAGATATTGTAACCTAAAGTTGACGCTTGAGTGCCACTCCTCCGCTGTTCGATCGTGTGTATCGGAGAGCACCGAATTACGTAAGGATCCAAAGGGAATGGTGATGGACCTTAAGTACAGAAGAGACTGGAACAGCACATTACGTCCACATGCTAACACCTTTTTATTGGTCTTTTTCACTGACGCACATGTACATTACCATGAGGGGTGAGGTACACGTACACATGTGGTTTCCGTTTTCAATTACGGAGTGGAGTTGAGCGTGTCCCGACATGTCGGGCCAATAGATGTTCAATGTGGTGGCCATCATTTGCTGCACACAATTGCAATCTCTGGCGTAATGAATGTCGTACACGCCGCAGTACATCTAGTGTAATGTCGCCGCAGGCTGCCACAATACGCTGTTTCATATCCTCTGGGTTTGTAGGCACATCATGGTACACATTATCCTGTAACGTACCCCACAGAAAGAAGTCCAGAGGTGTAAGATCAGGGGAACGGGCTGGTCAATTTATGCGTCCTCCACGTCCTATGAAACGCCCGTCGAACATCCTGTCAAGGGTCAGCCTAGTGTTAATTGCGGAGTGTGCAGGAGTACCATCATGCTGATACCACATACGTCGACGCGTTTCCAGTGGGACATTTTCGAGCAACGCTGGCAGATCATTCCGTAGAAACGCGATGTTTGTTTGGGCCCCTGCAATGAAGTGAGGACCAATGAGGTGGTCGCCAATGATTCCGTACCATACATTTACAGTCCACGGTCGTTGTCGCTCTACCTGTCTGAGCCAGCGAGGCTTGTCCACGGACCAGTAATGCATGTTCCGTAGATTCACTGTCCCGTGGTTTGTGAAACCCGCTTCATCGGTAAACAGGTAGAACTGCAACGCATTCTCTGTTAATGCCCATTGACAGAATTTCACTCGATGATTAAAGTCATCACCATGTAATTGCTGATGTAGCGACACATGAAACGGGTGAAAGCGGTGACGATGCAGTATGCGCATGACACTACTTTGACTCAGTCCACCGGCTCTCGCAATGTCCCGTGTACTCATGTGTGGGTTCATGGCAACAGCAGCTAACACACCAACTGCTCCCGCTTCTCCCGTGACGGGACTGTTACGAACCCGTTTGCGTGCTACGACCATACCTGTTGCATACAGTTGGCGGTAGATGTTTTGCAATGTGCGGCACGTTGGATGCTCTTTGTCCGGGTACCGTTCTGCATACACACTGTAGGCTTCAGCTGCATTTCGTCGACACTCGCCATAGATGAGCATCATCTCCGCCTTTTCAGAGTTCGTATACACCATGGTCACAGTTCCTACAACACTACACTATCACAGACGTCTGGTAACACGGTGTACTACAGTTGGTCTGTGTGTGGAGACGAATGCAGAATAACAATAACAGCAAGCGCTACATGCGGACTCTGCGACAGCTAGTCTAAACCACAACAGTGCACTACAGCGACACTCGTAAACACGGTCGTCATCGTAAACATGTCCCTGCAGATGCTGCTCGCCGACCGTGGCCCATGTTTGTTACAACACGCAACTGAACGTCGGAGGTTTCAAGCGTCAACTTTAGGTTACAATATCTCCGGATGTAATTAACATTTTACAATGCAACAAACGGCACTAATTACGTATTTGTTTATATGTTCAGATGTGGTAACAAAACTAACGGGGTTCCATTTAAAAAAACGTAGGTTTGTGTTAAAAAACATACTTCCGTGCATTTTTGTATGGTTTGTATTAAACAATTACACTAGCCCCTCTCCTCACGTTCGGTCTGTGGAATCGGTTCGTCAGTATTTGATGTGGTTTACGAAATATATCCAGCGGTAACGTTAGGTGACTCACCCTGTATATATATATATATATATATATATATATATATATATATATATATATATATATATATATATATATATTAGTAAAATTGAATACCTGAATGTAATAACGACTAAAAACTCAGAACGGTGTAATACGGGCCTCTATTTCACATGAAATAAAGTAGACTATTCAAGAAAATTTTGCTGACATATGCCAACAAGAAAAATAACCCAGTGGTGCAAACAGCTGCAATACACTTCACCCATGATGATATTTGCGGTTAATAAGAAGACTGAATTTAGGATGAACTGAGATATTCACAACCATAATGCTCGAAGTAAAAGAAACTTGTCCAAAGATTACATATCCCAGTCTTTCTTTCAAAATTTCACAAAATTTTAAAATAGATTTATAGCAATTTCTAGCGATATCACTTGATGGGTTACAAGGGATCAATGCAGTTAAGCAGGCAAGTCTGTAACCGTATACACTCCTCTGTGTTTTAAATATCTAGGTGATGGTATTTATAGAAAACTATGCATTTGCCATTAGAGAAAATTAACTGTTTATATTCACACTTACAGTCTCACAGTTCGTCTACTAGCCATAAGGATGATTAATTCAACTGAGCAGACGGCGTAACAACGTGACAGATATCAACACATCAATAGCGAAGTCGAACCAAGCATTATTTTCATTGCCATCTTGATTCAAATGCATAGTGGTGTTAGCTTTAATAAACAGCGTGTTGTAATTGTACTTCACGAGTTTACAGGCAAGGCCAACAAAAAATGCACAGTATCGCAGTGACGGAAGAAGAAGAGTGCGCCGCAAGAGAAAACCTGTTTCAAAAAAAATTGTTCAAATGGCTCTGAGCACTATGGGACTTAACATCTATGGTCATGAGTCCCCTAGAACTTAGAACTACTTAAACCTAACTATCCTAAGGACATCACACACATCCATGCCCGAGGCAGGATTCGAACCTGCGACCGTAGCAGGCGTGCGGCTCCGGACTACGCGGCTAGAACCGCGAGACCACCGCGGCCGGCAGAAAACCTGTTTCTGATGAACAGAGTAGTGATTATTTACATTTTCCTGTTAGAAACGGACGAGCAAACGAATGAAACACGGTCTCAAATGTGTCAGATTTCTCTTTCTCGCTTGGCCATTACGCAAGCAAAGACCACAAATTACTGCATTAAGATGTACGTGTTTACAATACGTTTTTGTATTCCCATTTCTGCCTTATACTAAGGTTATGCTAAAAAATATGCTGGATTATTGAAATGATCTAAGGAAAATAACAAAGTTACTACTACCAAAAATTTCTGTATAACCTGTTTATGAACTATATTACACCGTCCGGAAACATCAGTCAGGGAACTGAAAATCTCTAGGTATACAAAGAGAAAAAGAATACTTTATTATCCAGTTGTTCTCTGATTTATCAAAATATTAAGACTCAAGGACGTAAAAGCTGGTTTACTCAAACATTTCTCAGGCTACAAACAGATGCTGCAGCTCTGTGTGAAGTCAGTGGTTGGTTAAAGGAAAAATGAAAACAGCAGTGTTTTTTTTAATTGTATGTGCTTTTCTCCTAATTTAATAATTTGATCTCGAAATAATTATCAGTGTGAGTGGATTAGCCCTAGTCGTAATATATTGTTAGTATAGCAAGGGAAAAGAAGGCTTTATGTAATAGTTCAGGAAGTTGCTGCTAAATAATTCGTCTGAGGAGATGAAAAAAACTAACTCGTTTGCCAAAAGTTGGGACACAACTAGTTTGTATGACGCTAAGGGAGAGGCTGTACTAGCGTGTGACACTTTGACGGCAAAGCATTTCATCTACGGTTTAGAGTTTGCTCGGAACTTTGGTTCTAAGGCGACGAACTTTGGCTGTTCATAGCCTGTAGACACCTGTTTACGTCCCAGTCAGGACATGGCATCAAGACATACATGACACACCACCTCCAAGCAGCTATCCTGACATAGTATTCCTCACTCCTGCACACATCACAAGTTGCCCAACGTCACCAGTAGCTTGATCATCGCCTGGTAATGACTTGCACTTACGGGGAGAAGGTACTTTCCATCTCTTCCGTATTAACTAACAGTAGAACATCGGAATTTTCTTCACACACATTTACACTATCTACTAACAAGCCCACCCTTTTTAAACAATAATGTATTGAAATTGTGATTCTGAACAATGTTTTACTATTGACCATTTTGGGGCAAATTTTTTAAATGAAATAGGTCGTTGGATGTTTTATAATACAGCTAGAAAGATTTTTAAAAAAATTCACTTCGTGCACATGTACTAAGACAATTAACTGTTAGATTTGCATTGCTAAGGGATAAATGGTTTCAGAGAAAAGGTACATTAAAACAGAAAAAGCTTAAGTTACAGGGAGTCGAGTGTAAGGTTTTATTGCATTTACAGTGTCTTCAATACATTCCCTGCTATGTTTACAATTTAAAAACGAACTTGTAACTTCTGAAAGTACGTTAATATCCAATATAATATTTCTGCTATTCGTTTCAGAGCGTTCTGCAGTCACTAATTGTGGAAGGGCTGGGAAGGAGGGCTGTGAGTAGACGCACTTCCATTTGGTTCTGTAACTACAGAAGGTGTAGTCTCATCTAACCTAAAATTTACGTTACTATCGCTAAATAAATGATTATCAATTCCTGTGAATTTGTAATGTTTACACTCACTATTTTCTTTCTTCCCGGTCCCCTGGAGCTATTCTTGAAAACTTTGATCTAGGAATTTATTTGGTAAGAAACAAAAAACATGCGTTATACGCTGTTACTATGGCGAACTACTGAATGCAAGGCAATAAGTAGTGTAGCCAATATCTGTAAGCTCAAAGCAACGAAAAAGTACCTAGGATTATGAATTGAAAGATCGTAGCACGATAAGTCGCAGAGCGGAAAGTGGGCATCTCACTTTGCAAACTGCCATTTAAACTGATATTCAGGACCTTTAAATAAGTATTTGTTCTAAATAGTTTCATATTCGCACAAAGGATACTTAAAACCATCATAATAACCAACAAAACAAAATATCACACTTTCTTCAATTTTAAGGACTTATTTGATAGTGTACATTTTCCAACGTTCCTTTTGTTGCAGAGTAACAGTAACAAAAACTTAAAAAAAAGACTTTGAGAGGTTATCATTAACAAAAAGTGTATACTATTGTTTCTTGTTTCAGATATAGTGTTCTGTAATTGTGTTTTGGCAAGGCTAACTGAAACTAAATAACTGTAGTCAAAAGCAGGTTCAAATGAAACAGCTGTTATGTACTCTGTATACACTATTGCCACATCAAATTTCCTTATATATTAACCATTTTAGTAACAATGGTAAAGATATATACCACTGGTCTTAAATCTGTTTGTTACTTTATTTGCTACAAATAATCGATTTTATTGGTATGAATATATTTGCAATTATTTCTTTAATAGGTATGAGTACCATTTTGAAGTTTCTAAGTTCGTTGGCTTAAGAAATCAGTGAGAAAGTGAGCAGTGGTATGAATATTTACGGATGGTCTTTGAAACACTCGCCTTCAGAGCTGGTTTAGTGTTCAGCTAGCATTTGACACTTGTGGATTTGCTCTTCTGATACAAACGACGGAAAGTTCAACTTACAGGAACATTTCCTACATTACAGAGTATAAATTGAATACGAGAGTTGTTTGTAAGCCTCTTTAGAGCTAGTTATCTTCCTCACTGCGCATGTAAGCAAACAGATTGTCGTAAATTCAGTTCGTAGTCACATCATGTTTTACTGATCATATGGAGTGGATTGCTTGTTATAATGATGAATAAACATTGCACTTAACATTGTTTCACAAATTATCTCAAAATGTTAGCCGCAGAGATAATATAAATTATTTCCGCTGACAGAATAGCTGTAGGATGTCGCCATTTGACTATAACAGTTTTTATTTTATTGTTATACGATCCAGAGTTCCGCCTCAGGCCATTTTGAAGTACCAAAACTTATTTCTACGATGGATCTGGCCTATGTGACCAGATATACTTTTTCGACAAGGATTTGCGTTTCATACTTGTTTGATGCATTTTGACGTATAAATAAGTTTTTGTACTCGAAATGTCACGTGGCGGCACCATCAACCAACAAAATTACCCGACTCTGGCTCCGGGTAAAATAAAAATTATCACATGTAGAATCATTACTGAAAATATGTAGCATGGCGAATACAGCTTAAGCACGCATTTGGATTTAATCGGCATATTATTTACTCGGTCTTGGTTTGTTTTTATAGTTAGGGGAATCATGGAAACAATCATAAATAATTCTTTTAGATCTGTAAGAATGATGGCATGGTTCCTTGGCAGTTGAAATTCCGGCTGATAATATAATGAACTGTTGGAAAGACGCTGAAGGAAAGTTCACAGAAGATGCAGAATTTGGAGGAAACTCTGATGCAGATGATGTAGCTACTATTTCTACAGTTTCAAACACTACTACAATAAATGATGGTAGTATGGGTAACACGGTGTCAAAGTGGGCCAGTGGGTGAAAGGCGTAGTAAAGATGCAGAAGGCAGGGTAGACTGCTACCCTATACTTGAAGAAGCGTTTCATGAAGGTTGTGAAACTGACTCTGAAGTGGGCGCTAATGCGGAGTTCCGCGCATGGTCTGAAGTTGAGTGTGAACCCCAGTTATTTGGGAGAAGTCTTGCTCTGAGGGCATATGTTTACTAACAGAATTTAATATTGATAATTTCCTGCAGCTTTTTCTAAAACTATTCAATGAAACTGCGATTTATTAATGTGTGTCCCTAATTCATTGATATTAATATTTAGCACACCATAAGTGTCCTATCCAGTAGTCTAGCAGTGCCGGCACTGAACCTCAGTGAATACGGTCAGGATTAGCTGGCTTCTGTAATGAAAAAGTGAATGAAGTATTTAACATTACCTTGAAGAGGTATCACGTGATATCTGCCCAGACCAAATGACGAGAACAGTTATGAACGAAATGAAGAAAGAGGAAAAAAATGGTATCCAAGAGGTCGTGGGATCGAATCCCGCTTGGACCTTGGATTTATCAGTTTGCATTTTTAACGTAGCCTTCACCTCTCAACGATTTGAGGAGTCTCCAGAAACGACACGTGGTTTGTATTTAATGTTAAACTGTAGGTCTCCTTTCCCCGGCTGTTGTTTTTGTTGCCTTCTTCAGTCCAGAGACTGGTTCGATGCAGCTCTCCATACTATTGTATCCTGTGCAAGCCTCTTCATCTCCGAATAACTACTACAACTTACATCCTTCAGAATTTGCTTAGCGTATTGATCTCTTGGTCTCCCTCTACGATTTTTACTCTGCAGACTTCCTCCAGTACTAAATTGGTGATACCTTCATGCTTCAAAAAAATGGCTCTGAGCACTATGGGACTCAACTGCTGTCGTCATAAGTCCCCTAGAACTTAGAACTACTTAAACCTAACTAACCTAAGGACAGCACACAACACCCAGCCATCACGAGGCAGAGAAAATCCCTGACCCCGCCGGGAATCGAACTTGATGCTTCAGAACGTGGCCTACCAACCGATCCATTCTTCTTGTCAAGCTATACCGCAAATTACTCTTCTCCCCAATTATGTTCAGCACCTCCTCATTAGCTGCATAATCTACCCATGTAATCTTGAGCATTCTTCTGTAGCATCACATTTCGAAAGCTTCTGTTGTCTTCTTGTCTAAACTGTTTATCGTCCATGTTTCACTTCCATATATGGCTACACTCCATACAAATACTTTCAGAAAAGACTTCCTGACACTTAAATTTATACTCGATGTTAACAAACTTCTCTTCATCAGAAAAGCTTTCCTTGCTATAACCAGTCTACATCTTATATCGTCTCTACTCCGACTATGATCAGTTATTTTGCTCCTCAGATAACCAAACACATTTACTACTTTAAGAGTCTCATATCCCAATCTAAGACTCTCAGCATCGCCTGATTTCATTCGACTACATTCCATTATCCTCGGTTTGCTTTTGTTGATGTTTGTCTTACATCCTCCTTTCAAGACACTGTCCTTTCCGTTCAGCTGCTCTTCCTTTGCTGTCTCCGACAGAATTACAAAGTCGTCGGCAAAGCTCACAGTTTTTATTTCCTCTCCAGGAGTTTTAATTTCTACTCCAAATTATTCTTTTGTTTCCTTTACTGCTTGAAAGACGTGCAATAGGCCAATGAGCCACCCGAAATTATTGTTACCCTACTGACATTTATTGCATTGTTAAGCTGTATAAAACATTTTGTCACTTAAAAGGTTAAAATAACTACAAATACCTCACTTAAGAGGTAACATATTATAATGAGGCAACTGAGTCGACACTAATAAGCCTGTCAACATTAGGCCTTAACCAACAAAAATCACGTAACTGGCAGTCAGCCTGGCACATAACAAAAATCATTACAGTATAATTCAAGGAAACAACCTGTAGAGGCTGAATAACTTCACTCATTCCAAATCGCTGATGGTTCTCCTTGATGGTGATACACTACTGGCCATTAAAATTGCTACACCACGAAGATGACGTGCTACAGACGCGAAATTTAACCGACAGGAAGAAGATGCTGTGATATGCAAATGAATAGCTTTTCAGAGCATTCACACAAGGTTGGCGCCAGTGGCGACACCTACAACGTGCGACATGAGGAAAGTTTCCAATCGATTTCTCGTACACCAACAGCAGTTGACCTGCGTTGCCTGGTGAAACGTTGTTGTGATGCTTCGTGTAAGGAGGAGAAATGCGTACCATTACGTTTCCGACTTTGATAAAGGTCGGATTGTAGCCTATCGCGGTTGTGGTTTATCGTATCGCGACATTGCTGCTCGAGTTGGTCGAGACCCAATGGCTGTTAGCAGAATATGGAATCGGTGGGTTCAGGACGGTAACACGGAACGCCGTGCTGGATCCCAACGGACTCGTATCACAAGCAGTCGATATGACAGGCATCTTATCCGCATGGCTGTAACGGATCGTGCAGCCACGTCTCTATCCGTGAGTCAACAGATGGGGACGTTTGTTAGACAACAACCATCTGCACGAACAGTTCAACGTAGTTTGCAGCAGCATGGACTATCAGCTCGGAGACCATGGCTGCGGTTACCCTTGACGCTGCACCACAGACAGGAGCGCCTGCGATGGTGTACTCAAGGACGAACCTGGGTGCAAGAATGGTAAAATGTCAATTTTTCGGATAAATACAGGTTCTGTTCAGAGCATCATGATTGTCGCATCCGTGTTTGGCGACATCGCGGTGAATGCACATTGTAAGCGTGTATTCGTCATCGTCATACTGTCGTATCACCCGGCGTGATGGTATGGGGTGCCATTGGTTACACGTCTCGGTCACCTCTTGTTCGCATTGACGGCACTTTGAACAGTGAACGTTACATTTCAGATGTGTTACGACCCGTGGCTCTACCCTTCATTCGATCCCTGCGAAACCCTAAATTTCGGCAGGATAATGCACGGCCGCATGTTTCAGTTCCTGTACCGGCCTTTCTGGATACAGAAAATCTTCGATTGCTGCCCTGGCTAGCACATTCTCCAGATCTCTCACCACCTGGAAACCTCTGGTCAATGGTGGCCGAGCAACTGGCTCGTCACAATACGCCAGTCACTATTCTTGATGAACTGTGGTGTTGAAGCTGCATGTGAAGCTGAAGCCATCCAAGCTCTGTGTGACTCAATGCTCAGGCGTATCAAGGCCGCTATTACGGCCAGAGGTGGTTGTTCTGGGTACTGATTTCTCAGGATCTATGCACCCACATTGCGTGAAAATGTAATGACATGTCAATATACACTCCTGGAAATGGAAAAAAGACACATTGACACCGGTGTGTCAGACCCACCATACTTGCTCCGGACACTGCGAGAGGGCTGTACAAGCAATGATCACACGCACGGCACAGCGGACACACCAGGAACCGCGGTGTTGGCCGTCGAATGGCGCTAGCTACGCAGCATTTGTGCACCGCCGCCGTCACTGTCAGCCAGTTTGCCGTGGCATACGGAGCTCCATCGCAGTCTTTAACACTGGTAGCATGCCGCGACAGCGTGGACGTGAACCGTATGTGCAGTTGACGGACTTTGAGCGAGGGCGTATAGTGGGCATGCGGGAGGCCGGGTGGACGTACCGCCGAATTGCTCAACACGTGGGGCGTGAGGTCTCCACAGTACATCGATGTTGTTGCCAGTGGTCGGCGGAAGGTGCACGTGCCCGTCGACCTGGGACCGGACCTCAGCGACGCACGGATGCACGCCAAGACCGTAGGATCCTACGCAGTGCCGTAGGGGACCGCACCGCCACTTCCCAGCAAATTAGGGACACTGTTGCTCCTGGGGTATCGGCGAGGACCATTCGCAACCGTCTCCATGAAGCTGGGCTACGGTCCCGCACACCGTTATGCCGTCTTCCGCTCACGCCCCAACATCGTGCAGCCCGCCTCCAGTGGTGTCGCGACAGGCGTGAATGGAGGGACGAATGGAGACGTGTCGTCTTCAGCGACGAGAGTCGCTTCTGCCTTGGTGCCAATGATGGTCGTATACGTGTTTGGCGCCGTGCAGGTGAGCGCCACAATCAGGACTGCATACGACCGAGGCACACAGGGGCAACACCCGGCATCATGGTGTGGGGAGCGATCTCCTACACTGGCCGTACACCACTGGTGATCGTCGAGGGGACACTGAATAGTGCACGGTACATCCAAACCGTCATCGAACCCATCGTTCTACCATTCCTAGACCGGCAAGGGAACTCGCTGTTCCAACAGGACAATGCACGTCCGCATGTATCCCGTGCCACCCAACGTGCTCTAGAAGGTGTAAGTCAACTACCCTGGCCAGCAAGATCTCCGGATCTGTCCCCCATTGAGCATGTTTGGGACTGGATGAAGCGTCGTCTCACGCGGTCTGCACGTCCAGCACGAACGCTGGTCCAACTGAGGCGCCAGGTGGAAATGGCATGGCAAGCCGTTCCACAGGACTACATCCAGCATCTCTACGATCGTCTCCATGGGAGAATAGCAGCCTGCATTGCTGCGAAAGGTGGATATACACTGTACTAGTGCCGACATTGTGCATGCTCTGTTGCCTGTGTCTATGTGCCTGTGGTTCTGTCAGTGTGATCATGTGATGTATCTGACCCCAGGAATGTGTCAATAAAGTTTCCCCTTCCTGGGACAATGAATTCAAGGTGTTCTTATTTCAATTTCCAGGAGTGTATTTGTGCAATGAATACCCATTTATCATCTGCATTTCCTCTTGGTGTAGCAATTTTAATGCCTGGTGGTGTATTTACAGAACGCAATGTGTGAATGAGTTAATGAACCGACGGCCGAGTGAACGTGACTTGGAAGCCTTCCCAGCCTCTCGAAAGACAATTACGCGTCGGGCTGAGGTGACTGCCGCCCCATGCCTCTTGTGCGGTCACGTCACAAGTCGCCCTTTCCTGTCCTCTCCCTTCCCGGTCCTTCCTCTGCCCTCAGGCTGGAGAGGCAGTCCCTGCCAGGCGCCACCGCACACGAATGTGACGGCCCGTCGAGACAGCGCCAGAACAATGGCGCCGGCGCTCGCATTGTGTTTACGAGATGCGGCTGCTTCTACTGGCGTCATTGCTCCCGACAAGAACTCCCCACGCCACGGAGGAGAACGCTAGAGCTCCATCTGCAGCAATAGAGCAGAGGCGGCCAACTGCTAGAAGCGAACATTCATTAAAGGCCGATTTAATGCCGTTTCTGTTTTCATCATGAGGCGACAGCCGCAGATGTTTCGTCAGTATAGAGTGGAGATATGGAGATGCCTCAAAAGAGGCAGGGAGTGGCAACTGCCCCTTAACATAGACAAATGTAATGTATTGCGAATACATAGAAAGAAGGATCCTTTATTGTATGATTATATGATAGCGGAACAAACACTGGTAGCAGTTACTTCTGTAAAATATCTGGGAGTATGCGTACGGAACGATTTCAAGTGGAATGATCATATAAAATTAATTGTTGATAAGGCGGGTGCCAGGTTGAGATTCATTGGGAGAGTCCTTAGATAATGTAGTCCATCAACAAAGGAGGTGGCATACAAAACACTCGTTCGACCTATGCTTGAGTATTGCTCATCAGTGTGGGATCCGTACTAGGTCGGGTTGACGGAGGAGATAGAGAAGATCCAAAGAAGAGCGGCGCGTTTCGTCACAGGGTTATTTGGTAAGCGTGATAGCGTTACGGAGATGTTTAGCAAATTCAAGTGGCAGTCTCTGCAAGACAGGCGCTCTGCATCGCTGTGTAGCTTGCTGTCCAGGTTTCGAGAGGGTGCGTTTCTGGATGAGGTATCGAATATATTGCTTCCCCCTATTTATACCTCCCGAGGAGATCACGAATTTAAAATTAGAGAGATTCGAGCGCGCACGGAGGCTTTCCGGCAGTCGTTCTTCCCTCGAACCACACGCGACTTGAACAGGAAAGGGAGGTAATGACAGTGGCACGTAAAGTGCCCTCCGCCACACAGCGTCGGGTGGCTTGCGGAGTATAAATGTAGATGAAAAGATGACGTGCATAGTAATAAAACGTCACATCAGAAAGCTCTTATAGAATGCTCTCAACGTCTATAAAGAATAGAAGCATAGAAACTTCACACAGAGCATAGCAAATTACGTTAAAACAACTATCGCTGTGACTGAGGACGTAGTTTTAAGTGAATTTTGTTACAAATTATCAAGGCACAAATACCTGGTCTGGGACGGTAGAAACCTTGAATTTCAAATATTAAAGCATCAAGGATTGGTCCCATGCTCCGTAAGTTGTGTAGCTCCTTTAACAAATCTGGTCAGAAGCCTGGTATTTCAGTCAGTCATATTGCTAACCATATAGCGAAAACGGTAAAAACGACTAGATAGTCCAGAGATAAACACCATACCTCCAAGATCAAATAAGAGCTAACAAATCTAAAAGTTTAGGCTTCATGCTATTCAAAATTCTCTTCCCCAGTCACTCCAGATGAAACAGAGGTAGTTTTGGTAGACGTTAAAAGTGGTAAGGCTCCACGATCTGATAACGTACATCCAGAATTTGTATCCCATCTTGGGGAAAAACTAAATACCGTGTTCCATTATTTTGAAGTCAGGAACACTTTCCAAAGAACTCAAAAATACAAAGATCACTGAAATCTTCAAAAGTATCAAGAACTGTCATCCAATTTTCATGCTTAGTTGCACGTATAGGGTCTTGGTGAGAAGGTGCAAAAAGAAAGAATGATATAATAATTACTGAAAATAATTAAATGCTGAACAACAGCATTTTTTACTAATAACATGGTAAGTAATCGATACTTTCAGGTTTGCTTTGGTGAAAGTAGAAGCTCAGTAAGGAAACTAAATAGCGGCTTCCCACAGGGCTCAGTTCTCGCACCATACCTGTTCCAACTTTATATTTATGATCTTCCAAAAACACCTTTAAGGAAATTCCGCTCTGCTGACAGTATCGCTCTGGCTTGTGAATCAAGAGAGCTTGGTCAATCAGAGCGAACACTTACACACGTCTTAGCAGCTCTTAACTCATATTTCAAAAAATGTAGACTGTAGCCCATTACCAGTAAGAGCGAGTTTTGTGCGTTTCACCCTAACTGCAAACAAGCCAACACTTAGCTCAAGGTGCAATCTGATGACAATATTCTCCGTCACAACAAGTACTCCAATAATCTTGGCATCACACTCGACTGCAGTCTATCTTATAAAAACGTCTAGAAAATAGATCAGCCAAGATCAAAACTCGTAACAATGTTATTCAGAGGCTGTGTGGCACAGCCTGACGGGCTTCAGTGGAGACTTTGTGTACATCGGATCTTGCACTGGTTCCTTCGGCCGGAGAGTATTATGCTTCACTGTGATGTAAAGTTGTCGTACCAGCCTTATCGAATGCGAAACTGAAGAAAATGATGTGCATAGTTACTGATACAACTAACTTCTGTCTCTTGGAGTCCCCTGCTAGGCCATATATACCCACCATAAATTAGCAGAACTGAAACCCCGCTTAGAGATTACCACATTATACTAGAAAATAAGGAAGTATCCATTCATCACGACATAACTGTCTCACGAAGAAATAGGCTTCTTTCGAAGCACCCGCCGCTACTGTACGCTGAATAGCTAGTAACATCATGGTAAGAGATCTCTGGAACAAGAACTGCCAACACATCCCAAATTACCAGGAATGGGAATGGTTCGAGAAACTGCGATACTGTGAGTGTCGAACTTGTCAGGAAACTGGGTATCAAATTAAGTAGAATCCGCGCTGGATGTTGTCTGTGCTCTGACTCACTATATAAATGGGGTATTGTAGAGTCTCTGAGTTATGACGACGGTGCACTGAAACAATCTGACATATAAGAGAGGAGTACGTTCTATGATGCTATATTGGCACGTGGAATGATTTTATGAATGTCAGTGCTACAACGGTGGAATAGATTAAGACCTAGATATTAGTATTTAGTCGGTTTGCTGCTGTTTTATGCAATGACATTCATTACATGTAAACGTATTCCATGTGTGTGGCATGCGTATCATGGTGATTATGATGATGATGATGACCTAACTCTGTGTAAGCCGTGGTGAAGATTTTTAAAAGAAAACCAGAGTTCTGTTCTACGGTTACTTCTCCACCACTGCGACATAAATCTATAGAAGTGATACGGAAAATAACAACAGATAATCGTAAGAAGTATCTTTCATCCATAATTTCTAAAGGACTGAAATATATGCAAATTTTGCTTAAATGATGGATCAGTCGAACAGTAATGTGAAAAGGCTGTAATAAGATTTGGACTTAAGGTAGTGGGGTATAGAGTAACCAAGACGCAAATGACGTCTTGTCCGGATGATCGAAAGACAGTTTTACTTATATCGCTTAGACAGCAATGGTGTTCTGACACAGATGACGACACCATACTAAAAAGACAAAATTTACTGCGGAATTTACTACTGAACACAGCACGTTTCAGGCATACGATAAGTACGCCGAGATTTCTTCAATGACAACAATTTTTTGAAACGCAGTTTACATCCACCACCCATCCAATGTCGTTGTAGCAGTTTCTATGTCAACAAACACCAGCATTAAAGTTATGTCAAACAAATACGCAGAAACTTCAAAGAGTAAGTCACGTGTCATTCCACGTTAAGACCATTGTTTTCTTCCTTGCTTAAATTTATTCACTCAGTACTTTAAAATATCTAAGATAACTTCATTTCCCCATTATCAAAGAATTAATTTATAAAAATTTCTGTACATATATACACCAGAAGATACATCTTAAAGTTGCGAAGTCGGTTATGTGCGTCTCTAATCGACTTCAATATATACAGCTATTACGGAACTGAATTTTTCATTCAGTTGTTTTAAGACGTGAATGTAAACAGCTATGTATGAGTGGTCAATCAATTATTTATAATTACTTTAGCTGTTGCTACCCTAGTTCTAAAATCATGTGTACTTGAATAAGGTTTCAACCTGAATCACAAATAAACCTACATAGAGCAATTCCTGTAGAATGAATCTCCCCGTTTTTGCGTCCAGATGAGTATAGTATCGTTATACGTAACCAACGTTATAGCATCCAGAAGAGATGCTAACGCAGTTACGTATGAGGGGAGTTACTTCTATAGCGGAGGAAAACAGAAGCTTTTACATGATAAAAGAATTCAGATAAACGTTCGTCCTCGATTGACAATATATGGGTAGTCCAGTTGTATATGATGCATATGAATAGTGAAATAGCATGACGAAACCACACTGCAACGTTTGTCAGCGTTTTGTTTATGCACTAGCAAAACACCGTCCGATATGTACGTTTCTGAATACAAATCAGATAGCTCTGTTCGCTAGAAATAATAACTCTGAACTGCTATTGTCACGTGTGGAAACATTGCAGCTGATAGTGCATGGCACGGTTACTGCTTTTGTGAGTGTTGAGAGCTAAACGACAGGGCGCGTCGGAATAAAAACGTCACAATAAACATGGATAAACGAACAGCGGATACCCACTCGCAGAATCGATGGCCGTTACGGTTTTATAGCTGGCGGATGAACGCGTTACGGTGATGACGCTTTAAGTTTCTTATTTCCGCGTGCGCTGCTAAATACAGATTAACACAACGCAGTAGAAACTATCGCAACGATTCTATAAATGATTTTATCGGCCGAAAACCTTGGCTGCGTCAGCGCGGGAACAGAGTGCAGTGACATTAGCGGAATAAAATCACATGGTGCCATGTATACTCTTGTTATAATGATTACATGACCCTCGCTTTCGTGTGCGGAATGAGTACAATTTCAGCTGCATTTTGAGACAGTTTTTCTTTACGATAATTTCAAAAAAAAAACAACTCATTGCTCCAACACCTATTGTGATAGACACTACTTCAGTCTTATTAGTATGAAAGGGAATATTTATTTTCTAAATTCGATGACTGCAGTTCATGTTATCCAGAAAGCTAATCATCTGCCTCAAGGAGGTACGAACTGCTAAGAGAGGTATAGGAAACTAATTGTATTCCAAATTTATATTTTTGTCGATAATGATACAGTAGATTGACAACTGAAAGTATCCACGACTGTATGGTCAACTTTTGCCAACGTAGCGAGACGTTAGCTCACGAGCATACCACACTGTGCCATAAGATTCTACACAGCTGACATTTAGCCTCTTAGAATGGCAAATGGCTCCTCTGCAAGTTGCTGCTTATTTTCATTACTTCGTTAAAACTAATAAGGCGTCTTCGACTCTCTTAGAGTCAAATGGCGCTTATCTCTACGTAAAATTGGGCAGCTGTTTTGCCAAATCTTGAATTCTTTTGTTAGACCTGAGAGAGAGAGAGAGAGAGAGAGAGAGAGAGAGAGAGAGAGAGAGGAAAAGAGATTCGTGTGACTACTAGATCTTGGCTTCAGAATGCCAACCACCGACAACTTAACATCAACATCAAAAACTTTTTCCGTTAAAGTGAAGTGTGTTGACTGAATTCGTATCAGTCAGTCGCTCTTTCTACTTTTTTTTAATCGGAAATGTAAACTTTAATTTCGCATATCTTGTTTAAGTGTAATTTAAATTGCTTAAAAGCATGCCCCAACCTCCAGGAATCATTAATCACACGCAAAGAAAGGAAATGTATTAGGACCCATTTTCTGCTTCGCTTCACAATCGCATTCCTCATGGGGAACACACAGAAAAAGGAGGAGGAGGAGGAGGATATTAGTGTTTAACGTCCCGTCGACAACGAGGTAATTAGAGACGGAGCGCAAGCTCGGGTGAGGGAAAGATGGGGAAGGAAATCGGCCGTGCCCTTTCAAAGGAACCATCCCGGCATTTGCCTGAAGCGATTTAGGGAAATCACGGAAAACCTAAATCAGGATGGCCGGAGACGGGATTTAACCGTCGTCCTCCCGAATGCGAGTCCAGTGTGCTAACCACTGCGCCACCTCACTCGGTCAGAAAAAGGAAGTTCCAGCATTGTATGAAACGTTTTCTTACATTAAATGTTCAATCTACCCTCCTGATTACAGAACAAAAGTTTGCTACATGAAAAATGTAAAGAAAAACTTCTTTCAGCAAGCATACATGTATCAACACACCGCCGCATTGAATCCCTGACGCGATGATGTATGCCTACAGAATCACGTCGTCAACAACGATTTTCTATCGTTTGGGTCGGCATTGTTGTTGACTGTTTGTTAGGGTCTCATGTTCTTCCACCCAGGCTTAACGGAGAAACTTATCACGCTCTCTCAGAGAATATTTTACCTGTTCTGCTACAACATGCTACTATGCGGGTGCGACAGATATATTACTTCATGCACGATGGAGCTGCTCCTCATTTCAGTGTTCATGTTCGTCGGCTTTTAAATAACACATTCCGTGACGGATAGGTAGAGATGTGTCGATTCCTTGGTGTACAAGCTCTCCGAACCAAAATCCAGTAGTTTTTTTATGTGAGGGCATTTGAAAGCCCATGTGTATGGACCCCGATACAAGGCTGTGATAGAATGCTCAGTTCTCCAGGGCGGAGATACATCAACTCATCAAGTATTCATTGTGACAGCCGGTTGATGCATGTAGCCTTGCTAACAAGGGCAATTTTGAACATTTCTTTTAGGAAAGTGTTTCATACTGTAACCAAGAGGTTAAGAGAACGTTCCATGTAATGCTAAAAAGTTTTGTGCGTTGCCCATGATTTATGCGATTATGAAGAGGAGTAGGCAATGAGCTCTAACACGGAAATAAAGTGTTTTCTGTCTCCGGTCCCTGTAATACATTTCCTTCCTCTACGTATGAGGACTGTATCCTGAAAATTTGGCGATACCATTTAGTGCACAACCGCTCGCTCACAGAAAGTTCCGTACCTAAAGAATGAAAAATTGCTCAGTCACACCAATACCCAAAAAGAGAAGTAGGAGTAATTTTCTGAATTACAGGCCCATGTCACTAACGTCGATTTGCAGAAGGGTTATGGAACATATGCTGATTCGAACATTATGAAGTACCTCGAAGAAACCGATTTATTGACACGTAGTCAGCACTGATTCAGAAAATATCGTTCTTGCGAAACACAGCTAGCTCTTTATACTCATGAAGTAATGAGTGCTATCGACAAGGGATGTCAACCTGATTCCATATTTTTAGATTTACATGAGGCTTTCGACACCGTTCCTCACAAGCGTTTTCTAACTAAACTGCATGCCTTTGGAATATCGCCTCAGTTGTGCGACTAGGTTCATGATTTCCTGTCAGAAAGGTCACAGTTCGTAGTAACAGACCGAAAGTCATCGAGTAAAGCAGAAGTAATATCCGTCGTTCCCCAAGAAAATGTTATAGGCTCTCTGTTTTTCCCGATCTATATTAACGACATAGGAGAGAATCTCTGCAGCCGTCTTAGATAGTTTACAGATGATCTGTCATTTACCGCCTTGTAAATTCATCAGATGACCAAAACAAATTGGAAATTGATCTAGATAAGATATCTGTAAGGTGCGAAAAGTGGCAATTGACCCTGAAGAAAGAAGAGTGTGAAGTTATTCACATGATTACTGAAAGAAATCCGCTTAATTTCGATTACCCGGTATGTCACACAAATCTGAAGGCTGTAAATTCAACTAAATAGGTAGGGATTACAATTGCAAATACCCTAAATTGGAACGATCACATAGATAATGTTGTGGGTAGAGCTAACCAAAGACTGTGATTCATTGGCAGAACACTTAGAAGGTGCAACAGATCTACTAAAGAGACTGCTTACACCACACTTGTCCGACCTATTCTGGTGTATTGCTGTGCGGTGTGGGATCCGCATCAGATGGGACTGACGGATGACATCGAAAAAGTACAAAGTAGGGCAGCTCGTTTTGTATTATCGCGAAGTAGGGGAGATAGGCCACAGACATGATACGTGAATTGGAGTGGCAATCATTAAAACAAAGAAGTTTTTCGTTGCGACGAGATCTTCTCACGAAATTTCAATCACCAGTTTTCTCCTTCGATTGCGAAAACATCCTGTTGGCACCCATCTATATAGGGAGAAATGATCATCACGATAAAATAAGAGAAATCAGGGCTCACACAGAAAAATTTAAGTGCTCGTTTTTCCCGCGCTCCGCTCGAGAGTAGGACGGTAGAGAGACAGCTTGAAGGTGGTTCATTGAACCCTCCGCCAGGCACTTAATTGTGAAGAGCAGAGTAATCACGTAAATGTAGATGTAGTTACATCCGGTACACATATAATGGCCCGTGAGTTCATTTGAACGCCCGGGTTCCCGGGTTCGATTCCCGGCGGGGTCAGGGATTTTCTCTACCTCGTGATGACTGGGTGTTGTGTGATGTCCTTAGGTTAGTTAGGTATAAGTAGTTCTAAGTTCTAGGGGACTGATGACCATAGATGTTGAGTCCCATAGTGCTCAGAGCCATTTGAACCAGCCAAGTTCATTTGACAAAACTAGCTTTTAAAGTTTCCTCTCAGAAGCCCTATTGTCAAACACTGTATTCTGTAAGTGGTTTATGTTTCTAATTAGGTAAGAAATACAGTGAAAATGGATAAGGGATATGTGCTTGAGGGCTACCTCCATGGTTGGTTATAAATATGCCTCACCACACTACCTGTAGGCAGTACTGACTCCCCTGTAGAATTTGTCTAGTGAATGAGTTACGCAGGGAGGTGTAATCTGGAGAAAGTACTAGACCCTGAGATTATGTATGTATGAGTCAGTTTGTCACTCTTTGTACATGGTGAATTTAGCGCTTGCCGGCTAAAAATAACATTCTTTTGCGGATGGTTGGCTAATCTGACCTCTGGACTGTTGTATCTTGATTAATGAAAAGCGTTGTCATTGACTAATATTTATTTGAGACAGTCATTACCTACTTTACTCTTCAGGTGTACATTCGTGCAAACCGGTCATTATTACGCTTAGGCTAATTATCACCCTAACTGCAAAATAAATCATACAAAATCGCCAGTGGTATGGCATAATTCCAAAGTTCTACTCTCTAACGGAGATACCGGCTCATTTAGCGACACACAATACCAAAATATTATCACAATTTCATCAAAAGTGACATGTAATTTGTCTGAGACCAAACCCATGCGTCGGATGACTTCTTTAAGCGCTAAATTGTTGAGTCTCTGTCTGGTACAGTTTCTGCACTACGCCGGACAAAATCAGGTCCGACATGATATTGGGAGGCACCCAATATATATATATATATATATATATATATATCTTTTGTCACCCAGTGTGTGAGTACATTGATTTGATGACCAGATGATTGCAATGACGGGCTTTCTAGTCACGCATCCAATTACGTCACAATATTCAGTTAGCCTTAAACGTTGAGGAACTAGACATTAATAATTCATAAGCTGATTAATTTGTTTATAACGTGTTTTTCTACTGCCAGTCATGATTTTCTTTTTACTTGTTTATAACACGACGCCTTTCGGAAAACGTTTCCAATTTTTAGTGTGTTTTTCGAGTGTTGTGACTTTTTGAATGATGTTTTTATGTGTGCAATGCGGTATTGTAGTGTTCCTTTCACGGTAATAAATAAACACGTACATTTTGTAATTATTGATGGATCATTATACAGAGTTTTCGTAAATAAAAAAAAGGTTTACTTTCAGGTAGTCCACTATGACAAAACACTCACATATTAAGCAATTTTTTCTCCAAATTCGCCATTATTAATCACAAAATTGCTCATTTATATATATTAGGGTAAAGGCACTAGAGAAGTACCTAATGGCACACATCCAAAACGTGACGCATAAATGGCATAATGCAGCAAAGACTCATTTGAAAATGGCAACTAATACAAAAATATTCATATTTTGAGTCATATTGAAGGGTGTCCACAGTTATTTATGCTGGCGCTTTGGCATCTATTCACGTAACATCTCTCTTTTATTTCTAAAGCTAAAACAGCCCTCTATCCACAGATTCATTTCAACATCACAGGGCTAGGGCTCCAGCGAGCACGCATAAGTGCTGCAGCACGACGTGGTATGGACAAGAGACTAATGTCTGAGGTAGTGCTGGAGGGAAGTGACACCATGAATCCCGCAGGGCTGTCCACAAATCCGTAAGAGTACGAGGGGGTTGAGTTCTCTTCTAAACAGCACGTTGCAAGGCATCCCAGACGTGCTCAATAATTTTCATGTTTGGAACGTTTGGTGGCCAGCGGAAGTGTTGAAACTCAGACCAGTGTACCTGGAGCCACTTTGTAGCAATTCTGGACGTATGGGGTGTCGCATTGTCCTGCTGGAATTGCCCAAATCCGTCGGAATGCACAATGGACATGAATGGACGCAGGTTATCAAACAGGATGTTTACGTACGCTTCACCTGTCAGAGTCGTATCTAGACGTATCAGGGATCCCATATTGCTCCAAGTGCACACATCCCACACCATTACAGAGCCTCCACCAGTCACTGCTAACATGCAGGGTCCATGGATTCATAAGGCTGTCTCCATACCCGTACACGTCCATCCGCTCGATACGATTGGAAACGAGATTCATCCGACGAAGGAACAAGTTTCCAGTCGTCAACAGTCCAATGAAGGTGTTGACGGGCCCAGGCGTGGCGTAAAGCTTTGTGTCGCACAGTCATTAGGGGTACACGAGTGGGTCTTCGTCTCCGAAAGCCCATTTCGATTATGTTACGTTGAATGGTTCGCACGCTGACACCTGCCGATGGCCCAGCATTGAAATCTGCAGTAATTTGCGGAAGGGTTGCCTGTCTCTGACGTTGAACGATTCTCCTCAGCCGTCGTTGGTCCCGTTCTTGCAAGATCTTCTTTCGGCCACAGCGCTGTCGGAAATCTAATATTTTACCAGATTCCTGATATTCACGGTAAACTCGTGAAATGGTCTTAAGGGAAAATCCCCACTTCATCGCTGCCTCGGAGATGCTGTGTCCCATCGCTCGTGCGTCGACTATAACGCCACGTTCAAACTAACTTAAATCTTGATAACCTGACGTTGTAGCAGCAGTAACTGATGTAGCAACTGCAGCAGACACTTGTTGTGCTGTACAGGCGTTGCCGACCGCAGCGTCGTATTCTGCATGTTTACATATCTCTGTGTTTGAATACGCTTGCTCAAAAAATGGCTCCTAGCACTATGGAATTTAAAATCTGAGGTCATCAGTCCCCTAGACTTAGAACTATTTAAACCTAACTAACCTAAGGACATCACACACAGCCATGCCCGAGGCAGGATTCGAACTTGCGACCGTAGCAGCAGCGCGGTTCCCGACTGAAGCGCCTGGATCCGCTCGGTCACAGCGGCCGGCAATACGCTTGTCTATACCAGTTTCTTTGGTGCTTCAATATATACACCGTTTATTTATTCTGTTGCTAGGATTAACCTTATGTGTTGTGTGGAGATGTATAACGAATGGTTTCAAATTTGGATGATAATATGTCAATGGTGAAGACTTAGTTAAAATTAGTAGCTGAAATACTGGGAAGAAGGATAAAGAATTCTTAATAAAGAAGGGCAGAGCGAAAAATATAAGAAGATAAAGCTTGAAAATGAATAATCAGAAGACCTGAAGACGTCAAAAATGTTCTGTTTTGTCGGGGTAGAAATAAAATAGGAGAACGTATACTACGTGGTAGAAGTTAAACATGTTGGGCACTTAGAGAAGGAACTTCCAAGAGAAGAAGATAAGCAAAAGTTGAGGTCCTGGAGTGACTTCGAGAAAATATGAAAATCTTAATCTGGACGACCGGGTATAAGCAAATCTTTAATAGAAGAATGTGGATTGTATCGTTTAGTGGCCTTACAGCAGAGCCGCGCTGATATTTCAGATGACTTAGTCATAAAATCGTGGGCAGGCTGCACACTGCGCTTCGAATCGAAATTATAATCGTAACAGACTGGGAAGCATTACTGTGAAGTTATCGATGCCAGGACTGATGAACATCCCGATACACGGGTCGTGTATAGAACACGTATTTTTTTGCTGACTACTAATATGAGCATTCATACTTCCGCTTTTATATAATCATATAATTATCTTTGCGTTCAAATAGGCTTGTTTGCAGTTGTCGAATTATCAGAATTTAACGTAAATCTACTTACAAAGAAATTTCCAGAAAATTGACATCAGTTCCTTGAAATCAATTTCTACAGGTGTTTACTATCGGAAACGATTCATATCAAGCGTTAGTAATCAATATTATTTCGCAATTAAAAATACGAAAACACCAATATTTTTTCCGCGCGGGATTCGCCGAGCGGTCTTAGGCGCTGCAGTCATGGACTGTGCGGCTGGTCCCGGCGGAGGTTCGAGTCCTCCCTCGGGCATGGGTGTGTATGTTTGTCCTTCGGATAATTTAGGTTAAGTAGTGTGTAAGCTTAGGGACTGATGACCTTAGCAGTTAAGTCCCATGAGATTTCACACACATTTTTGAATCAATATTTTAGAAACTAACAACATAAACACCACTCACAGATTAGGGCATATGCCCGTTCCGACTGGCCGACCTCCGTCTACAAGGCAGTAGGAGCAGCGATCTATAGACTTGGGTCAAGTGATCAACATTGTCGCCAGTCCCCGCAGCTCCGCAGCTGTTGCGGCCAGTAGATGTAGATGTAGATGTAGATGTAGTTACATCCTGTACACATGTAATGCCTGTGAGTTCATTTGACAAAACTAGCTTTTAAAGTTTTCTCCCAGAAGCCCTATTGTCACACACTGTATTCTGTAAGGGCTTTACGTTTCTAATTAGGGATGAGTGGGCCCCGTACCCGAATTCCCTACCTAAGAAAAAGTCTTAGAAGCTATCGGGAATCGAACATGCGTCCTTCCGCAGCGAAGGCAGTGACATTAACCTTTTTTCTCTTAGTTTTTTTATTTTTTCTTTATTTTATACCGACTGGTCACCTTACCAAATTATTGTTACTTTCTTGCAAGAAAGTGCTCTACCAGTGTATACATCATTTTTTTTACAACCGCTTAACCGCTGCTTTTCATCCAGGTTTGTCTTCTCATACGTGTATAGTATATAGCATTATATTCCGTTCATTCTTCTCCTAGTCTGGAGAGAGAGACAGAGAGAGAGAGAGTGAGAGATAGATAGAGACAGACAGACAGAATGTGGAATTATTGCTGTCCCATGACTGTCTACAACTGAAGCAAGGAAAGTCATGAAATTAGACTTCGAGAGCTGTATATGAAAAGAAACTGTTTACAGTTGGGTATCGTTTCGATAATCTGTTTAGGTACGAAATGGTAGTCCCGGTTAGCAGCATTCAAAGATGAATGTCGAGAGCTGTTTACGACAACAAGTTGTTCACCGCAATGTGTCGTTTCGGTAATCTGTTTCGGTATGAACTGGTAATCCTGGGTAGCGACATTCAAATGCATACACGTGGAAGCTATCCAGTAATTTACGAATCCAAGGTACCTACTCAATGACCACCAGTTCCTCCTACGCAGGTGGTCTTCAAATACAGCCCATAGGAAGTTAGAGAAATACTGTCGGTATTTCGGACTGCACACGATTTTCAAATATTATTCTTTTAAAACGGTCCAGAGGTCCAGTACTTTCTTCGGGACGTCTCTAAAGAAATACAGCACCATGTGGCCTCGAAACCACGTTACTGCATTCAATTCAGTGAGTTCGTCCTGTCCGGGAAGAATGCAATCCCTTGGTCCTATGTCATGGTGCCCCACTCTAAGAAATAAAATGGTCATTTGTGTCATCAAACGCCACACTTAGGCCATGCGGCCGCATATGAGGCTGTGTTCATCGCCTTCCTGAGGGTATAATGGCGGATCCGTCGTACGGGTCGCGTGGGTTCTGGATCGGGTTACATTTTTACCGTTAATCGTTGGGTCTCTGTGACTAAGGAAACATGATGTATCGATCGCCATATGACAAGCCAATTGACATGTGGATGCCACCAGTCAATAGGAATGCTAAGTCGTCCAGTCGTTAGTATTCGATTGTAGTCGCTCGCCGTCGTAGGTCTTGTTTCCTGTAGAGCCATCTGAAAGTAGCTGTATTCGATAAAGAAACAGGGGCGTGTATGGTAAAGTGACTGGGAAATGCCCTGGACCGCCACTGGCGCCATTCGAGAAACTGGTGCTAGTTCTTTCATTAGGATTCTTGTCAGACATGTCTGATGTCGTCTCCACAGTTTGAACATCGTGCTGATTTATACCATCGGCTACAGAAGCGGTCATTTGTTAACATAATAAAACTGCACAATTATATAACTAGAATTAATTGAATTTTATACAGAAAACATATATGACAACGATTCAATTTGTGGAACGTGAATTCCCATTTTTCGTAGAGCATATTTCAATCTTTGGCCTCACGTAAAAACATAATGTTTCACTACAGATTCAATTGAATACTAACAATACTTTAAAATACGTCAGACATTGTAACCTATTCATACACCAGCGGAGAAGCGTGCCAGTGTAGTGTCGACAGCGTGTGAGTTTAATTGTACCAGTCTGTGCTAAAATTTTTCAGGACGAAATGTCGAATGTACAAAGTTTTGTTATATTTTGCTGCCAATGGATAGAATAAACACAACATCAAATGGCAATATTTGTCTCTTTATTACGTTTCATAGCAAAAGTAAAACCTAAGCAGGACTGGGTTACACTAAGCGGAGATAATTATCTCCTTAAAAATATATTTGGTTGTGCGTCAACTTTCAATGCTTTTGCCTCTCAATGTAATACATTCGCAATGTGTTCCAGTCAAATCATCGGCAGTTTTTTAAATGTTCGGAAGTATATTAATAAGTTTTAGTAAATCAGCGAACGCTGACGATAAGAGCTGAAAGTGAGTACGAGTACTTGACCGACCAACAACAAAAGGAAAAGCCCGGGATGTGGCCATTAGCACATCGTAAAAAAATTATAGGTGCAAGTTGCGTTTTCTAGAACTGAAAAGCCAAACGTTACGTTAGAGAAATGTATACAAGGAGTTAATTTACTCCATCTCACTTTTGGCAGAGAGCCACTCCTCATTAAAGCAAAACGCATTAAGATGTTCTCTAATGAATGTGTAACAAGCTGGAAACCTCGACAACACTGCAGTTAGAAAGGTTCCTCCGAGCTTCCTCAAAGCGGGGATGCGGCAATTATGAGCTCTTTCGCCAACTCTGCAAGCAACGTCAAAGGTAATTGAGATAAACAAGCTCATTCCATAAACTTACTCAGGGCTATTATTTTCTTCGCGTACTTTACGCCCTGGCTTCTTCAGGTGCCCGAGAAGTGGAGCACCAGGTAGGTAACCCCAGAGGGCGAGATTAGCCTGGAAGTTCCTGTCAAACTTCGGAAAAAAAGGTTTATTTCAGTGGTCTCGCCTTCCCCGGCCGTTTGAATGGTATATAAAGTTGTTCTCTTTTACAGCTGAGCAAGCTCGTGAAAAGGCGCGACGTTTCGATGAGTTTTTAAGTGAACCCACTTTTACTGTGACTGTCAGAATAAGGAAAAATAAGTAGATTGGCATACTACCCTAGGGGAACTCAGTAGCCGTTTTATAAAGGAAATGTTTTTATTACTTTTTAGCCTCAGATTAACCACATGGTATAATAATCGGTTCTGATTTCTACCAAGTCAGATTCAGATGACTTGAATAACCTGCCACTGAATAAAATCCACGTTCCGGTTACGGTCCACACAACAGACATACGAGAATGCCACACGTCAATGTCGCGGCCCCCTCTTCCTTCCCATCCCCCTGCATATATCGCATGAGGGTGCGACGAAGGGATAAAAAAGCATAAACATCCTTTTGTGCTTCAGATCACGTTCAAATTTTGTCTAATGTGTCTGGAAAGTTCCTAGTGTCTAATTTGTTCTGGAACGAAACTGCTACACAATTTTCTCGGTGTAGGATAAGTTGAAGAATTAGTAATACGCATATAAAGCATATGTATATAAACCACAGTATACCTTTCTGGTACAGAAGCTCTCCATATGAACAGACCCGCAGTGATACGTGGAGATTACAAATACAGTTTTCCATACTTCCAGTTAATAATGTCTTATGGAATGATTTTCTTGGGTAACGCACCACTTGGAAAAGAAGTGCTGATTGCACAAATGTGAGCATTAAGAATAATATGTGGTGTTCACCAAAGGACGTCATATACGTACCTCTTCAAGAGGTACGCATTTTAACTGCTTCGCACAATAAGTACATTCGCTAGTGAAACTCGTAGAAAACAATCCGCCACAATTTGAGGAATACGGCGATGTCCATACGTACAACACTAGAGGAAAAAATGACCTTTATTATCCATTATTAAAGCTGCCAGTGGCTCAGAAAGGAGTTCAATATACAGCAACAAATATTTTTGATCATTTGCCAGTATCATTAAATGCCTGACAGGTAGCGAAGCAATCTAACTTAAAATCATTCCTCCTGGACCACAACTTCTCTTTCATGGACGAATTTCAATTTAAAAACTTGTAGCTTGGCGGGAAAACCTTGTTTTTATGAGTAGTTTCATGAGTGGGACAAAATAAAGTGTTAATTAGTGCTAACATTATTCATGTATACATATCCTGTAAACTGACTTTTTCTGCATCATTTCGATAAAAGAATCTTCAAATGATTTATCGAATTTGCAACTAGCTAACTAAATGAGGATATTTTCGAAATTCGTGGTGATTCTGTATTCCACTCTATCTTCCACCTCTCTCTGTCCGTCTCAGCCGCCCGTCTCTTTATCCACCCCTTCCGCCCCCTCTCCCTGTCCATACCCTCCTGTCCTTCTCCCTGTTCACCTCTTCCCCCTCTCTCTGTCAGTCTGCACCTCCTCCTCCTGTCTATCTGTTCTCTAATTCCATGTCCTCCTCGCGTTCTCTCTGTCTCTCTGTCCATGTCCTCCCACTCCCTTTTCTCTCTCCAACTCCTTCTCCCTGTCTCGTCCATCTTCTCCTCTCCTATTTTTTGTGTCCCTCTCCTCCTCTCTCCTCTTTCTACCAGTCTCCCTCCCCTCTCTCTGTTCATCTGCTCCTTCTCCTTCTGCTCTTCCTCTTCCTCCTTGTGTCTATGTCTTCTTTCCCCTAGCTGCCTGTCTACCTCCTCCTCTTCTCTCTCCACGTTATCACGCCCATCTGAAATAGAGGCTAGTGATTCTCACCCATACAGTTTTTCTTTCCAGATAGTAAATAATACCTGTACCAAATTTGACTGAAATCGTTCCAGGGGTTTAGAATGACCTTTTTACCTGTGGATTTGCCCGTATACGCAAGTGGCAAATATGTCTCACCTACATTTTAACATATTTCACCCGTTTTTGTACACATAGTCAACCTGAGAGTCTAGCGAATTTCTCACTGCAGTTTCATATTTTCACGCAGCTCAATGTTTATGGTGTTGTAACTCCTGAAGTATGTGCTGTACAATGAGGTAATTTTGCATGTACATTTAATGGTACATACGAAAACTATCCCCATGAACCATGGACCTTGCCGTTGATGGGGAGGCTTGCGTGCTTCAGCGATACAGATGGCCGTACCGTAGGTGCAACCACAACGGAGGGGTATCTGTTGAGAGGCCAGACGAACGTGTGGTTCCTGGAGAGGGGCAGCAGCCTTTTCAGTAGTTGCAGGTGCAACAGTCTGGATGATTGACTGATCTGGCCTTGCAACACTAACTAAAACGGCCATACTGTGTTGGTACTGCGAACTGCTGAAAGCTAGGAGAAACTACAGCCGTAATTTTTCCCGAGGGCATGCAGCTTTACTGTATGGTTAAATGATGATGGCGTCCTCTTGGGTAAAATATTCCAGAGGTAAAATAGTCCCCCGTTCGGATCTCCGGGCGGGGACTACTAAAGAAAACGTCGTTATCAGGAGAAAGAAAACTGGCGTTCTACGGATCGGAGCGTGGAATGTCAGATCCCTTAATCGGGCAGGTATGTTAGAAAATTTAAAAAGGGAAATGGATAGGTCAAAGTTAGATATAGTGGAAATTAGTGAAGTTCGGTGGCAGGAGGAACAAGACTTCTGGTCAGGTGAATGCAGGGTTATAAATACAAAATCAAATAGGGATAATGCAGGAGTAGGTTTAATAATGAATAAAAAAATAGGAGTGCGGGTAAGCAACTATCAAGAGCATTGTGAACGCATTATTGTGGCCAAGATAGACACGAAGCCCATGCCTACTACAGTAGTACAAATTTATATGCCAACTAGCTCTGCAGATGATGAAGAAATTGATGAAATGTATGATGAGATAAAAGAAATTATTCAGGTAGTGATGGGAGACGAAAATTTAATAGTCATGGGTGACCGGAATTCGAGAGTAGGAAAAGGGAGAGAAGGAAACATAGTGGGTGAATATGGGTTGGGGGAGAGAAATGTAAGAAGAAGCCGTGTGGTAGAATTTTGCACAGAGAATGACTTAATCATAGCTAATACTTGGTTCAAGAATCATAACAGAAGGTTGTATACATGGAAGAATCCTGGAGATACTAGAAGGTATCAGATAGATTATATAATGGTAAGACAGAGATTTAGGAACCATGTTTTAAATTATAAGACATTTCCAGGGGCAGATGTGGACTCTGACCACAATCTATTGGTTATGAACTGTAGATTAAAACTGAAGAAACTGCAAAAAGTTGGGAATTTAAGGAGATGGGACCTGCATAAACTTACTAAACCAGAGGTTGTACAGAGTTTCAGGGAGGGTATAAGGGAACAATTGACAAGAATGGGGGAAAGAAATACAGTAGAAGAAGAATGGGTAGCTCTGAGGGACGAAGTAGTGAAGGCAGCAGAGGAACAAGTAATTAAAAAGACGAGGGCTAGTTGAAATCCTTGGGTAACAGAAGAAATATTGAATTTAATTGATGAACAGAGACAATATAAAAACTCAGTAAATGAAGCAGGCAAAAGGGAATACAAACGTCTCAAAAATGAGATCGACAGGAAATGCAAAATGGCTAAGCAGGGATGGCTAGAGGACAAATGTAAGGATGTAGAGGCTTATCTCACTGGGGATAAGATAGAGACTCCCTACAGGGAAATTAAAGAGACCTTAGAGAAAAGAGAGCCACTTGTATGAATATCAAAACCCAGTTCTAAGTTAAAAAGGGAAAGCAGAAAGGTGGAAGGAGTATATAGAGGGTCTATACGAGGGCTATGTACTTGAGGACAATATTATTGAAATGGAAGAGGATGTAGATGAAGACGAAATGGGAGACACGATACTGCGTGAAGAGTTTGACAGAACACTGAAAGACCTGAGTCGAAACAAGGCCTCGGGAGTAGACAACATTCCATTGGAACTACTGACGGCCTTGGGAGAGCCAGTCCTGACAAAACTATACCATCTGGTGAGCAAGATGTATGAGAGAGGCGAAATGCCCTCAGACTTCAAGAAGAATATAATAATTTCAATCCCAAAGAAAGCAGGTGTTGACAGACGTGAAAATTACCGAACTATCAGTTTAATAAGTCACAGCTGCAAAATACTAACGCGAATTCTTTACAGACGAATGGAAAAACTGGTAGAAGCCGACCTCGGTGAAGATCAGTTTGGATTCCGCAGAAATGTTGGAACACGTGAGGCAATACTGACCCTACGACATATCTTAGAAAATAGATTAAGGAAAGGCAAACCTACATTTCTAGCATTTGTGGACTTAGAGAAAGCTTTTGACAATGTTGACTGGAATACTCTCTTTCAAATTCTAAAGGTGGCAGGGGTAAAATACAGGGAGCGAAAGGCTATTTACGATTTGTACAGAAACCAGGTGGCAATTATAAGAGTCGAAGGACATGAAAGGGAAGCAGTGGTTGTGAAGGAAGTGAGACAGGGTTGTAGCCTATCCCCGACGTTATTCAATCTGTATATTGAGCAAGCAGTAAAGGAAACAAAAGAAAAATTCGGAGTAGGTATTAAAGTACATGGAGAAGAAATAAAAAGGTTGAGGTTCGCCGTCAGAGACTGCAAAGGACTTGGAAGAGCAGTTGAACGGAATGGACAATGTCTTGAAAGGAGGATATAAGATGAAAATCAACAAAAGCAAAACGAGGATAATGGAATGTAGTCGAATTAAGTCGGGTGATGCTGAGGGAATTAGATTAGGAAATGAGACACTTAAAGTAGTAAAGGAGTTTTGCTATTTGGGGAGCAAAATAACTGATGATGGTCGAAGTAGAGAGGATATAAAATGTAGACTGGCAATGGCAATGGCAAGGAAAGCGTTTCTGAAGATGAGAAATTTGTTAACATCGAGTATAGATTTAAGTGTCAGGAAGTCGTTTCTGAAAGTATTTGTATGGAGTGTAGCCATGTATGGAAGTGAAACATGGACGATAAATAGTTTGGACAAGAAGAGAATAGAAGCTTTCGAAATGTGGTGCTACAGAAGAATGCTGAAGATTAGATGGGTAGATCACGTAACTAATGAGGAGGTATTGAATAGGATTGGGGAGAAGAGGAGATTGTGGCACAACTTGACAAGAAGAAGGGACCGGTTGGTAGGACATGTTTTAAGGCATCAAGGGATCACAAATTTAGCATTGGAGGGCAGCGTGGAGGGTAAAAATCGTAGAGGGAGACCAAGAGATGAATACATTAAGCAGATTCAGAAGGATGTAGGTTGCAGTAAGTACTGGGAGATGAAGAAGCTTGCACAGGGTAGAGTAACATGGAGAGCTGCATCAAACCAGTCTCAGGACTGAAGACCACAACATAACAACAACAACCTCTTGTGGGTTGGTACCATGCGAACTGGCTGAGGCAGAGATGTCGAAACTTTACTGTCGCAATTTGACCCGTGCCTCTTAAATACTGGGGTCACCACACATTTCGTTGTGGCTCATGGTAGTTACTCGGCCATTGATTTATCAATTTGCAGCCCACGATTTCTCCCATCTATCCACTGGAGAGCACATGATGACCTGTGTGGTAGTGACCATTTCCCTATCTTCCTGTCCCTGCCCCAGTGTGAGACACACTGACGCCTGCCCAGATGGGCTTTGAACAAGGCGGACGGGGGAACTTTCACCTCTGCTGTCACCGCTGAATCTCCCCCACACGGTAACATCGATGTGGTGGTTGAGCAGGTGACTAGCACAATTGTTTCTGCTGCAGAAAATGTGATCCCTCGCTCTTTAGGGTGCCCAAGGCATAAGGCAGTCCCTTGGCGGTCACCGGAAGTCACTGTAGCAATTAAGGAGCGTCGGCGAGCTCTACAGTGGCATAAGCAGCACCCTTCCCTGAAACACTTCATAGCCTTTACACGGCTCCGTGCCCATGTTCGCTACCTTATCAAATAACAGAAGAAGGAGTGTTGGGAGAGACACGTCTCCACCATTGGGTGCCACATGTCACCTTCCTAAGTCTGGGCAAAGATCAACCGTCTTTTCGGGTACCAGCTATCCCCGGTGTTACCATAAATGGCGAGTTATGCACCGATGCAAACGCGATTGCCGAGCACTTTGCTCGAGCCTCTGCGTCGGAGAATTACCCCTAGCCTTTCGCACAGTCAAACGGCAGCTGGAAGGGAACGTCCTCTCATTCGCTACACACTGCAGTGAATCCTATAACGCCCCATTTACAGAGTGGAAGCTTCTCAGTGCACATTGCCCTGACACAGCTCCTGGGCGTGATCGAATCCACAGCCAGATGATTAAACATATCTCATTTGACTACAAGCGACATCTTCAACTGGATCTGGTGTGATGGCGTCTTTCCATCGCAATGGCAGGAGAGCACCATCATTCTGGTGCTCAAACCCGGTAAAAACCTGCTTGATGTGGATAACAGCTGTAGGCCCATCAGCCTCACCAACGTTCTTTGTAAGCTGCTGGAACGTATGGTATGTCTCCTGTTGGGTTGGGTCCTGGAGTCGTGTGGCTTGCTGGCTCCACGTCAGGGCGGCTTCCGCCAGGGTCGCTCTACCACTGATAATCTTGTGACCATCGAGTATGCCATCCGAACAGCCTTTTCCAGACGGCAACACCTGAATGCCCTTTCTTTTTACTTATGTAAAGCATACGACACAACTTGGTGACATCATATCCTTGCCACATTGTATGAGTGGGGTCTCAAGGGAACACTCCCGATTTTCATCCAAAACTTCCTGTCGCTCTGTACTTTCCATGTCCAAGCTGGTGATTCCCATAGTTCCATCCATATCCAAGAGAATGGAGTCCCACAGAGCTCTGTATTGAGTGTGTCTCTTTTTTTAGTGGCCATTAATGGTCTAGCAGCAGCTATCGGGCCCTCCGTCTCACCTTCTCTGTATGCAGACGACTTCTGCCATTTCGTACTGCTGCTCCAGTACTGTTGTTGCTGAGCGTCACCTCCAGGGAGCTATCCACAAGATGCAGTCATGGGCTCTAGCCTACGGCTTCCAGTTTCCAGCCGCAAAGTCGCATGTCATGCACTTCTGTCGGGGTCGTACCATTCATCCAGAACCCGCACTTTACCTTAATGACGATCCACTCACTGTAGTGGAGACATATAAATTCCTAGGACTAGTTCTTGACACTCGGTTGACTTGGCTTCCTCATCATCGTCAGCTTAAGCAGAAGTGCTGGCAGCACCTCAGTGCCCTCCATTGCCTGAGCAACACCAACTGGGGTGCCGATCACTGTACGCTGCTGCAGCTCTACAGAGCCCTTGTCCAATCCAGAATTGATTATGGGAGTTTGGTTTATGGTTCGGCAGCGCCTTCAGCATTGCATTTACTCGACCCTGTGTACCACTGTGGGGTTCGATTAGCGACAGGATCTTTTAGGACGAGTCAGATGACCAGCGTACTGGTGGAGGCTAGTGTTCCTCCACTGCAGATCAGATGTGAGCAACTGCTGGCCAGTTACGCAGCACATATTCCTAGTTCCCCTGAGCATCCGAATTATCGTCTCCTTTTCCCTCCTGCAGCAGTCCATCTCCCGCATTGGCGGCCCAGGTTGGGGCTAATGATTGCGGTTCATGTGTGGTCCCTTCTCTCCGAACTGGAGTCCTTCCCTTTACCACCTCTACTTGCGGTCCGTTCACGTACACCTCCATGGTGTACGCCTCGGCCGCAGCTTTGTCTGGACCTTTTGCATGGCCGTAAGGACTCCGTTAACCCCACCACCCTCCGCTGTCACTTCCTCTTGATTCTTGGTGTGTTCTGGGGCTCGGAAGTGGTTTACACTGAAGGCTCAATGGCTAATGGTCACGTAAGCTTCACATATATTCATGGAGGACATATTGAGCAGCACTCCTTGCCAGATGGCTGCAGTGTTTTCACTGAAGACATGGTGGCCATGTCTCGTGCTCTTGAGTTTATCCGCTCATGCCCTGGTGAGTAATTTCTCTTGTGTTCTGACTCATTGAGCAGCCTACAAGGTATCGACCAGTGCTACCCTCGCCAGCCTCTGGTAGCATCCATTCAGGAGTTCATGTATGCCCTGGAACAGTCCTGCCATTCAGTGGTGTTTGTATGGACCGCAGGACACGTCGGAATCCTCGGCAACGAACTTGCCGACAGGCTGGCCAAACAGGCGACGCGGAAACCGCTTCTGGAGCTAGGCATCTCCGAAGCTGACCTGCGTTCTGTCTTACACTGTGGGGTTTTCCAGCTTTGGAAGATGGAATGGCATAACAGTACGCACAACAAACTGCATGTGATTGACTATGAACGTATGGAAGTCTTCCATGCAGGCCTCGCGCAGGGAATCAGTTGTCCTCTGCCGGCTCCGCATTGGCCATTCGTGGCGAACGCCAGGGTTACCTACTCTATCGTGAGGACCCACCTCAGTGTCACTGTGGCTCCCAAATGGCAGTTGTCCACCTCTTGCTGGATTGCCCATTTTTAGCCGCTCTGCGGCAGACTTTTAACTTTCCCAGCACCCTGCCTTCGCTGCTGGGCAACAATGCCTCCACAGTAGCTTTAGTTTTACATTTTATCCGAAAGAGTGGGTTTTATACTTCTATATAGTTTTTAGCGCATGCCCTTTGCCCTCTGTGTCCTCCACTCTAGTGCTTTTAGGGTAGAAGTTTTAATGTGTTGCAGAATGGCTAGCTTTCCCTTTTTATTCTCGTGGTTGGCCAGCCACTGTAATCTGCTTTCATGTTTTACTCTCTTCTGTTTATAGCGTCTCTCTGTTGTTTTCTTGTCCTCTTTTGGTCCTTTCAGTGTTCGTTGCCTTCCCTTCGTTCTTGTGACTTTTCCTTTCTTTCCGTTTTGTGTCATATGTTTCGTCCATTTTATTCTCACACATTTGGCATTGTTTTATTAGGAACAAGGAACTGATGACCTCGTAGTTTGGTCCCTTCTCCCACCTTTAAACCAACCAAACAACCAACCATGGTGGCGGATCTGGTGCTTTGGCAGGTCATATGCATGATGCAACTTGGGTGGTCCAATTGTCCGCAGAAGCAGATATTGGACCTGCTTCAGAATTATGAGGATGGTTTGATACTCCGGTGAAAAAGCAAGAACAAATGTCTTTTTCATAGACAACTAACCTTACTTCTTGACATTATTTCCTTTAAGGGATGTATACCTGATCCAGCGGTCCTTCACCTTTTTCATCTCACTAGAAAAAATTGTTCTGTCAAACTCCACAAACTACTCATTGACTGCAACTATCACTTCCTCATTTGATGAAATTTCTTCGTAGCAAGGCAAAGTTTCAGTTTAGAGAACATGAAGAAGTTTCTAGGGGCTAAGTCTGGTGAACTGTGTGGATGAGAAACCAATTCAAAACCCAATTCATACATTTCATACATTTTCACCATTGTTATCACTGGTGTATGGAATGGTGCTATATCTTGATGAAGGAGCAGTTTTTTGCACGCCACTCTTGATCCGCTTTCAATCAATTCATGTTTCAAACAATCCAGCAATGAAGCCTATTAGGGTCCAGTCATGGTTCTGCCTTTTACCAAGTAATCTACGAGGATTATTCCTTGGGAATTCCAAAAAAAAAAAACAAAAAAAAAAAAAAAAAAAAAACAGTGGCCATCACCCTACCAGCTGATAAAATGATTTTTGTGTTCTTCAGTGCTCTTTCACCAGATCTTGTCAATTGTTTCAACCACCATTTTGACTCTGGTGTGTAATGATGGAACCAGGTTTCATCAACAGTGTAAGCGTACAAGCTGTGGCGGGAGTTCAGAGCGGCAGTTTCCCGCCGCAGAGCACATGGCTAGTGGTTACTAAGGAGCCATGGTGAGTGGCTAGTGAATACGTGGCCTTGGAAAAACCCGAGTGGGAGTGTATGGCCATGTCTGTGCGCTTGGAGAAATTTATATGCCAGAGAGAGAGAGAGGGAGAGAGAGAGAGAGAGAGAGAGAGAGAGAGAGAGGGGGGGGGGGAAGGGGGGGCAGACCTAAGAGTGACATGGAGGTGCGAGTTGGCACTCATGGACAGAAAAATAAGTAAAACTAAATTATCTAGATGTACCACAAAAATATGTAATAGTTTAAAAGTTATTGTCATCTTCAAAACTGTAAATTTATGAAAGTTCAAAAGCTCATATCTCGGGAATGCTTTGGCCGATTAATAGGAACAAAGTGTCTACAGATGCGGCTAGTAGAGTTGCATCGAGCAGTCACAGACAATTTAGCAAAACATGTACCATTTTTGAATGAGAGGTCCGAGTATGGGATTTGACTGAGAGAAATTCTGTTTTTGGTAATAAATAAATTTGAAGAGACGAAACTAGAGGCAGCATTCTAAAGTTTAAAGAGTAGATAAGTAATTAAGTATGTATTTTTATTTGCTTATTTATGTTTAGCATTAAAAATCTGGACAAAGCAAAATCACGCCACAAGAACATTATTTGTGAAAAAATGGTGGCAGATACAAAAAAAATATTGACTTTAAATTGTTATTGTCCTGAAAATTTCCATATTTTTCTATATATCATATGTGTTTTTGTGTTTAGTTTTAGAATATTCATAACCTTTGTCACACATTGTTTTGAGTTACGCAGTCATTTCAAGGGTGCATAGGGTGGTCATCTTTGAGGGCAGTTGGTTCTGAGCGATGCTAAGAGCCGGACATGCCGCGCGTCTGGGGATAGTAGTGGGTTGATAGCCACGTTCGGGGACTAGTATGTATGTAGCAACGTTCAGAAACGATCGAGTGGAGTGCAATATAGTGGTTCAGGACAGCAGACAACAGTGTATTTTTGTGAACAGACTGTCGAGTGCCGTGATCATAACATAGGAATTTTATAGTGAAGTGTTGTAGCGTCAGTTATTAATGGCTGCCTTTATGTAAAAGCCCCTCAGACCGCATTTTAAGTGTTTATTGAATATATTGAAGACAAATAAACTACTTGTTCAAATTGCAAATGAACATGAGTGACTCAATATTTTAAGTTTCACCACAATACCTGCCGGCATTGTTTTGTTCTATTTTATTTCAACTTAAAAACTGAGTTTACAACAGGTGTGAGCTGGCACCCCTACGATGAAAAACGTAGCCAAACATTCAGACCAGCCACATCTCTGGGCTGCTCAATAAAGCTGAGTGTAACAGATATATATATTTTCGTGCCATAGCACGTGGGGTCTAGATCTAATTATTCAAGCTACAGTGCGTAGTGCCCGGTACAGTCGTAACGGTCACAAACTGGCACAAAAAGTCTTGCAGATTGTGACTGGACATCACCCAACATTACGTTGAAATGTTGTTCTGGATGAACTTTTGGGTGACTGGGAGCAATCACGACACCCACCTTACACACAGCTTCTTCATAGTCAATCCTCCAAGCAAGACGTTTTGCTTTCACTCAGTTGAGATGCCTACAGTCTCAGCAATCTCACGTATTTTTATTCTGTGGGCTTACATTACCATACAATGGATTTTGTCAATGGTTTCCTTTGTGGTAACATAAATTGGACAGCTAATGTGTTTTGATTTGCGTAACAGTCACGTGCTTCAAATGAAAATGTTTAGTAACACCACAAAACTTTGTTTTCTCCATTTTCAGTTGCAGCTGACACACTGAATAATTCAAACAGCTGTCACCAATGAGCTGTATGCTGTGCTTTGTTGAAATTCTTTATACAATCCTTGGAATAATCAAGCTTACTAACCATGAAGGCACAACAAAAATGCTCCAGTCTTTAATGGAAAGGTTCACTTCCCAAATTGGGTATCCAGTGGCTTGGCAGTGAGAGGTCCTCCATTTTACAATAGGGTCACTGCGGTATCTCTCACACAAAAACTGTTGGCACATCACCATGCGTTTTGGTCGAGTATCGAACAGGAGGTGGAACACCTTGTCACGGCCTGCCACAAGTGTTATTGTCAGCAGCCGACACCACACTATGTTTTTTGACCGTGGTCAGTCCTTGCACAGCCTTGGGAAAAAGAGTCAAAATTGATTTTGCTGGTTCTTTTATAATCAGTTTCTGGTTGTTGGCAACTGATGTTTTTTCTAGTTTTCCTTATGTCATTCATTGTCAGTCTGTGACAGTAGACATGACAGTCAAGGTCTTGACGAAAATATTCTCCGTAGAAGGCTTATCCTGCACCCTGATTTTGGACAATGGGCCTCAGTTCATTGTGCAATCTTTAAAGGACTTTGGTACACACAATGGCATTCACCAAATCAAGGTGCCTCCCTTCCATTGGTAGCAAAACAATAAAGCAGAATGCCTCGTACAAACGTTTAAGATGCAGATGCGCAAGTACATAAAAGATTTTCCAGCCAAGGAGGCTCTCACATTTTTTTAAGCTTTCACAGAATGAATCTCCTGCAAGCCATCAGCTGCAGACACTGCTCAACCACCCACACGGTACCAGATTCATTGCCATTCGCACCCAGCACACCAGTCTGGGCCAGGGTGTATGGACAGTGCCCTCACTGGATTTCAGCTGTTTTAAAAAGCCAGTGCGGTCATCGAGTCTTCATGGTTTGCACCACAGATCAATTTGTGACATGCCACCAGAACCAGTTGCATCCCAGGGTGGGTCCAGGAGCCCCTTCTCGAGCCATCGGTCTGATGCATTATTTTCTGTTGGTCCTTGCCACTCCAGGGGTTGTGCAGGCTGGGCTGTTACCACCTATCCCAGCAGTCAGCACTGCAGATTTGCTTCCTGGACACTGATGGTGAGATGGGTCTGCTCCCTATGTCGCTGGTCCAGTCCAGTGGCCACCATGGGGTCTAGAGACTGCAGGGGTGTGTTTGCACCACTCACTTTCATCATATGTACCAGACAGATTGGGAACTTCTTCCACCTTTGACTACCAGGTCCAACACCGCCATCGATGTCTCATCAGTTACAACATGTGAAAAGTACGAGCAGCCCTTAGCCGCTCGCCACCTTACTTGCAACTATTCATGAAGTCGCCTTTCCGGCTTAGATCTTTTTTAACATGTGACTTGTAAGTACTGCATCTTTTTCCAGTCAGTACAAACTTTAATTTTATTAATGTATTATATATCTAATATGTTTTAGAACAGTTAGTCTAATTCTGAAGACGACGCTCACAGTAGCGTCGAAACCTGGTCCATTTTGACTTAATATTTGTGACCGAGGGCTTATTTGTTCTAATATAACCAATTGAGTACTTAACTTTAGTGATATCCAATCTGAACAGCAATCAAACAACACGTACTAATTCTTGAACCTTGTCTGTGTCCATATCGCAACTATATACAATGACTAACGTTCCCTCACATCTAGGTAAGGTGCGAGGCGACAATTATCAGTGTGGAGGACTAGAGTACAGAGGGACGTACTGAGATGCAATGCGAACTGAGTCCCGATGCGATTTACTGAGACTGACGGATTGAGGCAGCTGGGTCGGGGGCGGGGGCCTTTATGCACCTTGCCCAGCGGGCCTTTTCGGCGCGTAGCTTGGGGGAGTGTCTTCGTCTTCTCTTCTCACAGGCGCTCCTAGTTCAGCGCCTACTATACACTGTTTCCTAGTGCAGACCGGTGTGCTGGCGAAGGCGTACCCCAGCACAGTCTGCAATTAGGTTTTGTTGTCCATAGTTAGGCAACGCTGCAAAAAGTATTCTGATGTTGTTGTATTTAAGTAATTTGTTAGTAGAACGGTGCCTTTTAGAGGTAAGGATTGCTGAGTTGTAGCGTAATTAAATAAATAGTTCCCTATTTTACGAAATTCGTTATCCAACAGGATCTAAAGATATAGATATGAAAGTTTGAGAATATACCGTCTTATTGAAAAAGATGGTTAACTTTTATTTCTTCGTATATAAACTGGAAGTGCATAATCTACACTCCGTTGGAAAGAACAAGATCTAAAGTACCAATTATCACTGCTACAGCATTAACAATTCGTTAAACGACTGCTGGAGTGCTCCTGCTAACAGGCATACAGTTCGCGTTAGTTTCAAGATGGCTACCAAGCCGCATAATATTTTCTTCGTAAAATTCAGAAGAAGTGAGCGGCAGTTTCAGTACAGAGGCCATTTCATCTCAAGTTCTGTCTTGGACCACCAACTAGAAAAATCAAAATCGGTTGGTTTTAGCAATTTTAGTCACTGCAGCGGTTGAAGCACATGTCGACTGCTATAGCATGTTCATCTGCCGCTTAGCCACGCGGGATTAGCCAAGCTGTCTTAGGCGCTGCAGTCATGGACTGTGCGGCTGGTCGCGGCGGAGGTTCGAGTCCTCCCTCGGGCATGGGTGTGTGTGATTATCCTTAGGATAATTTAGGTTAAGTAGTGTGTAAGCTTAGGGACTGATGACCTTAGCAGTTAAGTCCCATAAGATTTCACACACATTTGAACATTTGAACATCTGCCGCTTAGATGTCCAACGTGCAGCAAAGGGACACACTGAACATTTATAGTTCGTGTTTCTAAACTTCATACCTTCCTGTTATCGTATACATACGTATTTCATGAAAAAATATTATTTAAAGTGGGTACATCACTTTGAATAACACTGTATGTATTTGCGTATAAAAATATGAATTAGAAGGTTTGTTAAAACTGCCTTTAATAGTTTTCGAGATTTTATTGAAAATGGTAAATTTTGGACTAAAGATCAGGAGACCATAGTAGATTATCCACTATTTACATATAATCCATATTATAAAGACTGCAGCGCCATATTCTGTGTAGAAAATTACGATGATGTACCAAGTTTGAGAAAGTTAGTGTATTTATTATTAATACCACCATATAAAGGCCTCAAAATGTGGACCTGAAGCACTGATACATGCTAGACAGAAACTACGTAGAGGCCGGACTACGCAAAAAGGTATATAGTTTCATTAATCAGCAGCTCTTGCTGTTGTAGTCAACATCTGGAAGATTAATATGATGCAGCTCTCGGCGTTAATGCATCCCGTATATGGCTATTATCTCCACGCAACTTCAGTAACCTGTATCAGTTTCAATTTTCTTACTGTATTCCAACCTTGGTCTCCTTGTGCGATTTTTAACTATCACACTTGCCCCCGCTCCATACTTACGATTCCTTGATGCCTCAGCACGTGTCCTAGAAGCTGATAACATCTTTTCTTCAGGTCGTGCCATAAATTTTCTTTTCCCCCAATTCTATTCAGTGTCTCTTCATTAATTACTCGATCCACTCATCGAATCTTCAGCATTCTCGTGTAGCACCGCATTTCAAAAGCCTTTTTTCTCTTCTTGTCGGAAGTGTCGTCTACGTTTCACATTCGTTCAAGACCCCAGACAGATATCTTCCGTATCCATAATCAATAAAATGTATTTGCGCATGCCAGAAAAATTGATGCTAAAACATTACGGAATCCACACCTCGATATATTTAGCCACGGAATATATTGTGCCCACTGACATGTTTGTAATACCGCTCTTGTGGAGGAGACACGGTTAGCTACTGTTACTTTCCACCATTTCTCCCCGTCGATAACGACTAATTGAATTTCACTTGCTAGGGAGTGTTAATTTAGTCACAAAGTTAGTTAAGTTAGTGTTTTGTGTTGCAGGTTACTTTTTTAATTTGTTGTGACTTTCAGTCTGAAGGCCGTGCATTATGAAATCAGATCAATGCATTCCATAAATCATGGAGTATGGTATGAATCTGAACGCGTCTATTTACTGCCTTCTGTATCTCATAGAACATTAGAGTGAGCTGAGTTTCACACGATCGGTGCTTCTGAAATCCATGCTGATTCCAAGAGGTGGGCATTGCTCGTAAGCATAAAACGTGTTCCAGAGTTCTGCAGCAGACCGACGCCAGCGAGACAGGGAGTAATTATAGTTACGGTGTGCCGACGATAATTGCAAAACTTATCCCGACAGGTAGAGAAGACAGGGAGAGGGAGAGGAAGAGAGAAGAAGAAGAAGAAGAAGAAGAGAGAGAGAGAGAGAGAGAGGAGGAGGAGGAGACTTGGGCATAGTATAAACATATAAATGTAATAATTATATGTTTTAGGTGTTGTTAGTCACGAAACAAGAACCTCACTAGAGAAGCGCTTACGTTTTGTCTGAAGACAAGAGGGTGTATTCCGCGCTGTCGGACGAGCTACGATGGCAGTGTGAAGTAAATGAGCTGTGAAGTCTATTGTTAACTGCAACCCAGACTTTTCTTGCCCCTAGCCTACCCTTGTGTTTGCATATTACCCTACAGTGGTGGAGGCTGTAGATATAGCGGGGAAGCTGGGAAAGGGAGGAAGGAAACTGCATAGAGAGCGGGGGTACAGTAAGGGAAATGGTCCTTAACGGTCTTTGTGTTCTCGAGCCGAAGAAGTATAGCTTTCCTTCTGTACTGTTTCGCGGGACGAGTAGACGACATCAGTTCTTATGAGGATGGGGTGGCTCTTTTCGTCTTCGAGATGGAAAGGTCGCTAGCTGCATTTAAAGTGTCCGTGAAGTGAGTAGCATATCGCCAAAAACAGCCTGGACTGAAGGAGAGTGGGGCAGTCGCCAGAGAGAAGAAAAAAGACGATAGGGGAGACCTCGAGAAAGGAAAGCTAATAGCCGTTCAAAGTTCTTGGAAATGGTGCCCTGCAAAACTTTGTCTGTTGCGTTGGTCGCTAAGAACAGCGGAAGGCTGTTACCTTCTGTTTCTTTCGGAATTGCGTATCGTAGGCTCACTGACCATATGTTCTCACCTCTTAAAAGAGCATACTGGACCCTTTGGAAAGCAGCAGTAGCGGTAGGACTGGTACCAGGTGATCATGTCATCCTCCACGGCTGACACGGGAGTGTTGTCTTTACGACTTCGTTGTGAGCAGTCGGCGCAATAAGATGGATTGATTCGACAACATGGCAGAGAGCAGCCGCAGTGTTTGAAAGTACCCATAACAACATCGCCAATAATTTATCCATTTCACTAGTTGCTGAGCTCTGATGCTGTGGATTGTATTATTTTGAGAAATACAGAAATCACACACATATTTATTTATTTTTAACTATGCCAAATACCGGCACGCTTTCCGGTCTTCCCCCAACCTTCACATGGCGTCATACATGTATCAATGAAGTTGCCAGATCTGTTGGTATATGGACGCTGACTGTCTACAAGGCATATTGTACCACTAAGCAGCCGGGTAACACTGTGAAAGAACAGTGGCCAGTAGAAGATCCATATCGACAGAAAGCAGAGACGGGTGTCACGCTTTATTGGTGACAATAAGTTTCAAAATGGTCCAAATGGCTCTGAGCACTATGGGACTTAACATCTGTGGTCATCAGTCCCCTAGAACTTGGAACTACTTAAACCTAACTAACGATGCCTATCAGTAGTTAGTGCCTTCCGTAGTTTGAATCTTTTATTTAGCTGGCAGTAGTGGCGCTCGCTGTCTTGCAGTAGTTCGAGTAACGAAGATTTTTGGTGAGGTAAGTGATTTGTGAAAGGTATAGGTTAATGTTAGTCAGGGCCATTCTTTTGTAGGGATTTTTGAAAGTCAGATTGCGTTGCGCTAAAAATATTGTGTGTCAGGTTAAGCACAGTCCTGTATAATTGTTTAAAGGGGACGTTTCAATTCGAGTCGAGTCGCTCTACGACCATTTTGTTGAGAAATGGTCGTAACGCAATGGTACTAAAGTATATAGTGGCTCAGCGAATAATTCTGTGTGGAAGGACGAAGTGCGTGGCATTAAAAGCGTACAGTATAATTACCGCAAGAGGACGCAAATGAATGTGTAGAGCAATATGCACCCAATTTTATTTGGTACGGAGCTACAAGAAGAAGAGCCTGTGCCGAACATTGTTAACGAACAATGCCTTACATTGCACCGACGACATCTCAGTCTGGAGTAAGACCCAACTAATTACTTGGTCAGACATGCAATTTGCTAGCCAGTGTCGTAGTTCGTTTGTGTTTGAATACTACTGAGTTATACTAAAGTGTGTCCTCAGCTCGTGGTCTCGCGGTAGCGAAAAAAAATGGTTGAAATGGCTCTGAGCACTACGGGACTTAACATCTATGGTCATCAGTCGCCTATAACTTAGAACTACTTACACCTAACTAACCTAAGGACATCACACAACACTCAGTCATCACTAGGCGGAGAAAATACCTGACCCCGCCGGGAATCGAACCCGGGAACCCGGGCGCGGGAAGCGTGAACGCTACCGCACGACCACGAGCTGCGGACTCGCGGTGGCGTTCTCGCTTCCTAAGCACGGTGTCCCGGTTTCGATTCCCGGCGAGTTAGGTATTTTCACCTCCCTCGATATAATTGGGTGTTGTTGTGTCGTCTTCATCATCATCATTCATCCCCGTTACGGTCGGAGGAAGACAATGGCAAACCACCTCCACGAGGACCTTGTCTAGTACGGCGGTGCGAGTCTCCCGCATCGTTCCCCTACGCTTTGTCAAGGCGTATGGGACTTCATCATCATCATACTAAAGTGTTAACGTTCAATTTTATCTACGAGAAAATACCTACGTAGGATTCATCCTATCCATTACTGACGATCCGAGAGAGTCCTAATGATTGATAACTATTGCAGTGTTTTATAAAAGAAATAACACTAATTAAAATTTCAATAATTTACAAGATACAATTAACAGAAGTGGTCAAGTCTAGCATACAGTAATTTGAAAGGCAGTACTTAACAGAGCAGGAATCAGTAAAAGATGTTCTTGTGTGCTCTTCACGGATAAATAAGTTTTCAATTTTACGCAGCTGCAATCATTCAGAAATGTTTATTAATATCTTGAGCTAATAATAGTAGTAATTGCACAAAGGGGTTAGCAGTAATTATTAATGAATATTAATAAAAGTTTAAGTTGCTTGAAGCTAATAAGTCAGTAAAATCGTGTCACGAACTTTGCCGTTCTTTACCAATCGAAATTTTGGCTTTGCAAATTACATAACTAACTCATAGGAAAGTGATTACTGAATGACGCTGCATCATCACCATTATCTTCAAGCTAAATGGCAACATTCTCTAATGAATAAACATAAATAACTGTTTGAGTAAAATTGAAGACGGTAAACATTACTGTGAGTGAGGTCACGTAATTTTTGCATTTACGTAACTATTTACTACTTATGAGATTTTGTTGTTCTTTGATTAGCACTAATTGATTTCCGTGAGTTTCTACTTAACTGAAAGGTATTTGTTCACTGTGACAAATCCTGTTTAAAATCATGCCAGGGTAATATTTACCAATTTTGTTTCGCCTTGCAACAAAACCATTCTCAGTAGTACAGCAGTAGTAACAGCTAGTAATTATAGAGACAGTAATTATGCTCACGTAGTGGTCTGGCAACCGTCAGTTCTTATTGACTCGTTGATTAAATTTATAACGTTTTCCAAATTTAACTAATCACTGTAATTCCACGAAGCGGAATTTTATATTGGTTTATTTAGGCGAGTTTTGCCTTCTTGTCGTCTTTGCTCCAAGTACTGAGCATTGGCGATTCGGTTATAACTGCACCTACATTTCACGGATTTCATTTATTCTTCGGAGTAGATGCCTTTCTTACACAACAGGGAACTTAAGGTACAACGTGCGTTTAAGTCCTATTCAAGGGGAAGCGAAAGGGGTGGTTATAAGTTTTTCACATTTGGAAAAACATTACTTTTAAGGAAAAATTTCGGAATAAAGTTAATGCTGTCAGTTCAAAATGGAATAAGAAAGTGTATTAAACTTCTATTACAGGGCACCCTAATCTGAGAAGCGTGCCAGAGTACACCACCATCCCCTTAGCAAACATATGATGTATTTTCTGCAGAACATATACTGAGCTAATATTTAGTAAGAGACAACAACGGTTCAGGAAACAAGGAGCATGTGAACCCATACTTTCCCTGTTCCTTCATGAGATCAAGGATTTCACTTTAATTTACAGAAAGCACCCGATACAGTTTTGCACATCGTCTACTAAACAGAACAGGTGGATACTTAACACCTGAACAAATAAGTGAGTGTTCCAAGTACTCCCTAGCAAAAAAACCTGGGTATAAATACAGTTCGCAGCGAGCTGACGGCCTGGAAAGCACAAACACTCTAACAACAAAAATTACAAGCACTTCTCACACATCCCTGTTTACCATTCCACGTCATTGTTGCTCCTGTTGGCCAGAACCCCTCGACTGCCGTCTCGACTGGCTTATTACGCTGACAAAGTAGAAACACACAGTAAAGACGGTAACGTGTAACTTCGATATCCCACACATAGATGATAGCTGACCAACATTGTGATCCGTAATTAATCTGAGATCAAAGTAAAAGTTATCAATGGACATTGGTCGGTACAGTGAACATTCCGTCAAGCGAATACACAAGAGAACGAGTCCTTTGCGCAGCAGGCGCACGGTTTTAGCCGATCCGAGGTCACGGGATCCTACCAGGTGATGTGACGTGAGTTCTGGGGGCGTGGCCTTCTCCCAGAACGCTTCTTGTGGAGACAGCTCGTAGATCGCGGCGCCACTGGTGGAGAGAGCTGAAGGTAAGGATTGAGCTCTGGCAGCTGTGACAGCTCTATGTAGAGTACCATGTCACTGACGGATTCTATTATTATACCACTCATGGGTTCAGGAGGTCATACTTAACGCCATGTAGGATCTCAATGGCCCCATGCGACTAGTGCCAGAGAGGACGACATACTGTTTGCATGTCGTCTCAGGATCACACAGGTACATCACATATCTTGAGTCAGGAAGCGGGCTTACCTTCAGCATCACAAGTATCCTCACACACAGTGCAACAACGTCTTCAGTACCACTGGCTGACATCATGTTGATCAATGTTGGGACTTCCCTTGACACAGTAGCAGAAGAAGCGCGCTGATGGTGGTCCACAGATCGACTGAAGACACTGGACACACAAGTCCCAGTTCTGCTTACTGCATCACACCTGACGTATATCTGTGTGTGGGGCTCTGAGGAGAACAACGTTGCCAGATTGCATTCTTCATTGGCACACAAGCACAGCACCTGGCGTGATAGAATGTAGTGCCATTGGGTAAAGAACACAATCACCTCTGGTTCGCACAGCTGGTTATTCGAACAGCAGCCATTACTTCTGTGGCGCTTTAAGGCTGTTTTCTGTGCCCTATCTTCGAGGTCTACGTGACGCTATCTGTTTCACGAAACTTAAGTGAGAGAACTGCTGTATGGAGAAACTGTGTTCGAAAAAATGGTTAAAATAGCTCTAAGCACTATGGGACTTAAGATCTGAGGTCATCAGTCCCCTAGACTTAGAACTACTTAAACCTAACTAACATAAGGACATCACACAGATCCATTCCTGAGGCAGGATTCGAGCCTGCGAGAATAGTAGCATCGCGGTTCCAGGCTGAAGCACCTAGAACCGCTCGACCACAGAGGCCGGCGAACCCGTGTTCGATTCCCAGTACTGCCAAGTATTTTTCCTTGCCGAGAGGACTGTAACGGGGTGCACTCATCGTCGTCGTACCAACTGAGAACTGCTTGGGTGAGAAGTAATGGCTCTAAAGTCATGAAAACCGACAACAGCTGGGAGAGCAGTGTGTTATCTCCACACCCCTCCATACCGCAACAAATGATGTCATTGGCAGAGGATTACACGGCGGTCGGTCGGTTCTGATTGGCCCTTCAGACCGCGGAGCTTTGCTTTACACTGATGAGCCAGATAATTTTGACAATTTACCCAATATCCGGTAATTCCACGCGCAAATAACAGTGGCGATACGTCGTGGCATGGAAGCAATGAAGCCTTGGTAGGTATCTGGAGGGAGCTGCACACACAAGTCACGTAATTCCCATGAATTCCGGAGTGGGGCCATAAGCCCTGACGCCACGTTCAATCACATCCCAGATGTTTTCGATCGGGTTCAGATCTGCCAAGATGGGGGACCAGCACATTAATTGGAGATCGCCACCACACTCCTGGCCTTGTGACGTGGCGAATTATCTTGTTGAAAAATGCCACTGCCATCGGGAAATACGATCGTCGTGAACGGGTGTACGTGGACTGCAACCAGTCTGCGATACTCCTTGGCCGTCATGGAAGCCTTACACGAGCTCCACTGAACCCATGAATGCCCATGAATGTTCCCAAGAGCAAACAAGCCAATTCCTTACATCTCGGTAGAATTCTTCCAATAACTGTCTCGTATCTGGATTTCCTACAACTAACTTCATGTGACCATTCCCCTTTAGTTCGTTCCACATGGTTATTCGTAGTTATTTCACCTTTGTTACTAAACATATAGGGATTTATCCCTAATAGCGAGAAACTGGTCTTTCCGCCCATTTATGCACAAAAAATACATTTATTTACGTTCAAGATCAACTGGGAGCCCCTGCAACAATTGTCGATCATCTTCAGTTCTCCATGGATTTCGCTGCAGATTTCTGGTGTTGCAACATTCTTATAGAAACAACATCGTCTGTGAACAGCCTCGCTGACATTACGGGCTTTTCACTGGGTCACTGATAAATGATGTTAACAGTAACAGGTGTCTAATACCTCTTGGGATACTCCTGGCGTTACTTTTGTATGTGTTGATTGCTTCTCTTTATTAAGGACATATTAACATCTGACGTCCAGGACGTCCTGAATCCAATCACAAAGCTGGTCCGATACTCGATGTGCTCGTTATTTGTTGAAGGTGTTTCATAATCTTCCACTATAGTGAATTCATCGATATAAGTCTGTAATTACTTGCAAATGTCAGAGTGTCCACCTCGAAACTGGGTACTAGTTGTGCATTTCTCTTATCGCGTTCAGTGCTTCGCTGCTTCAGCTGTCACACTACAGCACTGCACGTAACGCCATGACACAGCATTACTGCTGATATATTTAATTTTAGTCTTGATCAGGAATGCGAGTTTCTTATCTTCTTATTACGTACAATCAATTTTAATATTGTTTACTTGTTGTAAACATAAGAAATGCAATTGTTATCAATGGAATATTCTCTAAAGCAGAAAAAAGCAAATTTCGTAATATCTCCACGGTTAAGAAACAGGCCATGTCAGATTCTTTGCATTGTAACGTGTCACTGAAGATGTAAGCGGTCTTGGACGATGGACGATCTTTGACAGCAGCGAACAAGACATAGTTGCAATTGTCAAGGGGGACGCAAAAGCGTGTGGCTCTGGCGCAGCGAAAGTGTGTGCACCAATTTCTTACGGTTGCGAGAAGCACTGTAATTTCAAAGGGCCACAGTATGTTGGAGACTCTTGATGATGCATCAGGCGGAATAAAAGTAAGAGTTCTGTTTCATCACAGTAGGTGAAAGGAATATTTGCATTTCGAGACGAGATATTATGATTTTAGTTTTTGGCACCCATCTACAGCACCTTGTCTGTGGCGTATAAAATGTAAGGTGAATTATTTCAGACATTTAGCTTTCTTTAAGGCTTATCAGAGTTTTGAGTGTATTGGACATTACGAATTTTGTGAGAACCTCAATCATAATTTTGTAGTCATTATTAACCCAAGTCATGTTTATATGGAACATGATCCACGTCCTATTACTCCATATTCCGAGCGTCAGATCATGAATGCTAGCTTCGAGTAATATTGAGGGCAATAGTTTTGTTAGGAAACAAAACTAAATATTTACTTGTGTTGTAAATTCATATTCTTGATGATTAATTAATTCAATAAGTAACGTTCGAACTACAACAATAACGGCTAACACCTGAAAATACCGTTGAGAATAATGAATCTAGCAAATAACAGTATACTTTATTACTTATGTAACTATATTAATTATTTTATATGATTTAGGGAATAGATTACCTTATTTTATGTATCGATGTCTTGGCTGTCGTGTTCTAGCGATACCACTGTGTTAACTGTTGCTTTGTAGTGATTAATGTTTAAATGAAGTAGTTTTTAGAATGAATTTTAAATATTTTAGAAAAGTTTGTCTATCAAAATTCATAATAGTAATGAGTATAGTGAGATAAAGCTACATCATTATGGTAGTGTCACGACCTACTATAATCCATCAGGTTTTATTTTGTTTATGATTATGTTAAAGAATTCTAAAATTTTTGGTTATGAACTTTGACTTAACGAAATAATTTGTATTCGTCTGATTATGAACATTTAATATTGCGCAAGTAATGACCACATTATCAGTGGACGTATTACTGATTGTTAGGTGAACTTAGGTTTGATTATAACCAATTGGTTTCAGAAATAAATTGTCTGCTTTAGAACAGAAGATCAAATTCTTTCATACATTGATTAAACTGAATAAAATGCATATTTTAATTAATAATAAATTCGACTAACCCTTCTAAATTTACTTTCGTACCCATAATTATATTTATTTGCACTCAGTGTTGATCAGGGCAGTGCACTCGGTTGCCACATTTGTGATTGTTCGTGGAATTTCGGTCAGTTTACTTCCGAATCGATGCCTTCCCGACAAATTAGATGCTCTTAATCACGGTCGATTATAGGGTATACCGGATGTTTTGAGAAGGTTACGCAACGACATACACTAATATCTGCTACAAGGGGAGCAGGTCCTTTCGCACATCCTTATAAAAATAGGTATTTCATCAAAGGCATATGACTTTCCTTTGCTCCTTCTAGTGACAAGATAATTATTGTTAACATTCCAGTAACTTGCACCTTCTTATGGGAACAATTTTGCATACATCTATAGCTACTTATTCACTGTAGCAGCCCTTGATTTGGCGTTTCATCTGTACACTTAAATTTTAACCCATTCTTTCACTACACTTTTCGTCTGATAATACATCGTCTTATATTTAATTTTTAATACAGCACATAGTCCAGACGCACAGCACAGGTACACCTGTTATACGTCAGTGTTTGACATGAATAGACGTATTTTGCTGGAAAAAATTCTTCTCCTACACCAATCTACATCCCATATCGTCCTTGCTTTGGACTTTCTGTATCATAGATAGAATTCTTTCACTATCTCTACTATCTTCTGTTTCCCAGATTTCATTTTTAAGCGTCTGCATTCCACATCTATTCATCGTTTTGTACTGTACTAAGACGATCTTTGCTTATCCTTAACGATCACTGTTACTGTACAGCACAAATAGGGGCCATATTTATGTTCAGAAAAGTGTTGTACAGTGCGTGGTGGAGAGGACTTGGTACCGTTCCATTAAGTCTTGAACAAGGGAAATATGACTGCATGTATGCATCTTAATCTTTTCTCCTACTCTTATGACCTTGACCGAGATACACGAGGTTGGTTGCGGAATTATAGCGCAGCCTTTCTCGAATATCGGCACTCCAAGATTAAGTGGCTGGCTTCAGCGAGAACATCGCCACATTTATTCAAAAGATTTCGCTAAGTCTGTCACACTTTCGTATGGACTGCACCATCCTGATAAGATCCTAGAAGCGAGTCTGAATTATTTCGATGCCTGTTGTGAGGCCTCTTTGTTATGAGCTTCAAAGGCTGTAGCAGTTGTCTAGAGTTGGTATGATGTGCAGTTTCTTTTAAATATTTTCCAATGAATCAAAGACTTCCATTAATTTGACATGTTACAGATTTTACATGGCGTCCCATTACAATCGGTTCTGCTTCTTGCCCTAGTGTCGCGGTTTAAACGTTTGCCGCTAACCTTGTCATCGGTAATCATCATTTTGTTTTATTTCTTATCCCGATTTGAAGAGAGATACAATTTATTATAGCAAGTGGAAATTTTGTCCAGGTATTTCTTTTGTCCTTCATTGTCTGAAGACAATACTCGATTTTCCACCATTGCCATTGAACAATATCCTGATCCTAGCTGAAAAATAATTTACGTATTTTGAGAACATTAGAAGTCCTGTTACATTTCCTTGGAGTGGCTACAATGTTATTTTCGTTTCTGTTGAACACTTACTATTGATCAAAACTTTATCGAGCATGCCTGTGAAGATAAATTCTTTAGATTGTAATTTGATAATTAGTCGTCGACGTGGTAAAGTTATGAGATCTCGAATGTGAATAAACCAAGCTATGTTTCAGGCGAGTGATATTCCGTAGATTCTTCATCTACGTCTACATCTGCGTGACTCCTCTGCAATTCATAACTAAGTGCCTGTAGAGTGTTTCATCGAGCCACCTTCAAGCTACAGTAATTCTCTACCGTCCCACTCTCGAACAGCGCGATGGAAACAGGAAAACTTGAATCTTTCGGTGCGAGCTCCGATTCCTCTCATTTTATCACAACGGTCATTTATCATTACGCAGATGGGCATCAATAAACTTTTTTCGCATTCAGAAGGAAAGTGGGATTGAAATTTCGTGAAAAGATGCTGCCGCAATAAAAACGCCTATGTTTTAAAGATTGCCAACCCCAACACATGCATCCGCGATAATTCTGTAAGATATGCTTGTTTACGATAACGCACGTTATAACTTTTGAGCTGAGAATATGATCTAGAGCCTTTTAGCAGACCGATATCGGTGAAAATAAAGGTCCGTTGGTCCGTTATTTCACCTTTTTTTTGCAAACTTGTCTGATGTGCGCGGAACCACTCGTTTTGCAAGAGAGTGTCGACAAACATAAACTAAAAAAGCGGTTAATACTGCAGAGTATTTAGTAAAAAAAGGCAAAGTTTTATTTCGCATTATGACACCAAATATAACATACACTTATTCAGAATATTGTATTAAATGTGTCATGATTTTGATTTTTCTCATAGCTCTGAACTTGTAATTAGATGTCTGACAGTTTGAAATAATTGTATTGGTTGGAGGATACTGTGTAAAATGTAAGTGTTGTAACCTGTTTATTCTTTTGCGGTTCTTCTGATCAGATGTGTAAATAAGTGTCTAATCACCTTACTTAACTCAGTTTGAGCCTTATTTTTTTCAGTGAGGATAGTCTGTCATTATTTGCATTTAAATAAAATTAGAAAAATATATCCCACTAAACTGACCTACTACGTGACGAATGTTTTTCTGTGTGTGGATAAAACAGTCAATAAAACTGGGAAAATAACACAGTTATAGCTGTGTGACATAAAGATACGCGAGGTCAACCCATCTTAGCGGAATTCAACTCCACTTCTTCTGTTTTAGGCTTCATGACACAATGTTGGCCGGCCGGGGTGGCCGAGCGGTTCTAGGCGCTTCAGTCTGGGATCGCGCGACCGCCACGGTCGCAGGTTTGAATCCTGCCTCGGGCATGGATATGTGTGATGTCCTTAGGTTAAGATAGGTTTAAGTAGTTCTAAGTTCTAGGGGACTGATGACCTCCGATGTTAAGTCCCATAGTGCTAAGAGCCATTTGAACCATTTGAACCAACACAATGTTGTCATGAGCTGAAGGAGGGGATAACTTTACAGGAATAAATACTCCATGTTCTGAATATCTCAGTGTGTATAAGTACCTTATATCAATCGAAATTAAAGGATAGAGGTTATAAAATTCCATATATGTGAAAATTGAATATTGTAGGACATATTTGTTTAAAATTAATTTGCATGAAATGCTAAAAGTGTCACAAGGCTGCCCACTTTTACGGCAGTCAGCGCGCTAAGAAAGTCCATTGCAGTTGCGTCCTTTGTTTTAGGGAGTTCTGAAGGTAAAGCAATGTTGATGACACCGTTTTACAAAATATGAGGGGTGGAGAGAAGTCAAGTACGGTAAAATGATTTAATAGTATAGTGAAGCCTGTGCAATTGAGCCTCAACTGGAAGTGGTTGTGTTTAGAACCAATACGTCTTGCGAAAGGAAAGGAACGTTAAAGGCCGAGACAAAAATCCCAGTGTGTAGCCTCGCAGGTTGTAGGAGAGAGTAAGTTTCTTTCAAGCGAATTCGATCCCACGGAGCCTGATACATAATTTATTATGCCCGGCGCTTTTTTTCGTGGACACATTGCGACAGAAGCGTTTTCTTTCCACCTGCCGCAGTGCGGCGCATCGGATATTCATGACATTTGTTTCCGCAAATAGAATCCGCCAGGCCGGTGCGAAGCGTGCAGCAAATTACTCGCCGTGCAGCACCCGGGTCGGCTTAGGACGAGCCACGAAAAAAAAATGGGGGGTGGGGGAGTGAATAGGACGGTAAGAGGTTCTGCAAAGTGGAAGAAGGATGGGAAGTGGGTGAGGGAGCAAGAGAGGGAAGGGCTGGCCTCCAGTACCGGTGGACGTCTGAGATTTACGGCGGCTGACCAGGGAGCAGAGACCATGGCGGCGCTGCACAGTGGACCGTGCCGAGAACATTGCCGTGGCTGCACCTGAGGCGTCCTGCAGGCGCGTGTGCTAACTGGTGACCGCTGCTGACGTTGCATATAGGGGACGCCGCTGCATCAGCACTTCTCCAACCGCAGGCCTACCGGAATCGGTGGGCCAACCCTGGCCAAGACAGGCACAGGCGGCGATCCCGTAAAATAACAGGCCGGCATTGGCTCTGGCGTCTCTGCAAGGGCGTCGCCTGCCCTGCCTTGCTCCTTTAAGACCCTTTTCTATTCGAGGGAGTTTACGGCCTCAACTGACTGAAGTAGCAGCGCTCCTGTCATATTACCCTTGGACCGAAACTCACTTGGCACAAGTGATCTTTTGTTATTTTCTTAAAAGTGATGCGCACACCTGATGGGTCGCTGTTTTTCCTCATGATTCACATACCTGTAGTACATACACTACGTGATCAAATGTATGCAGAGCTCTGTTAGTGGAAATTGATATATGGTGTGTCCACCATTATCCTTTATGATGGTTTGAACTCTGCTGAGGACATGTTCATGAGGTGTCTGAATCTCTATGGAGGAATGGCAAACCATTAATCCTTTGAGGGCCAAAAATATAGAAGAGGTACTTACATTGCACGTATAGCCTGTCTTTGATTGTGAGAGTATCATTTACGCATCTTTGCCATAATTTAATTAACCTTTTCTTCAAAACAAAAGACAAGTATCTGAGTCCTTCAGACTTGTCTCTTTTTCGCCAGCTATCATAAATGTGAGACATCTATGGTGTTACTCTTTAGTTAAACACTAATAATTACCATAATTTTGGCAGATTTTGAGCTTACTTTCTTTGCATATACCTGTCCTGTATCCATGATTTTTTTCTATATCGCAGTTTATATTTCAGTCTCACTTTTCCACTGTGAAGTGTAGTTTTGGTGATGTGATCACTAAGCACCTCTTGTGTACTGTGAAGGTGTATGATTAATTACTTCATTTATTTTAGAGCCTGCAGTCTCATTTGGCTTGCGTTCGAAGTCGAGGTTTTTCCTGCTGTCCAGTGCGATGTATTTCTTCGTACTGTACCGAAATTGTACACCACTGGACATCACCCAACTTATGGCTATCCAACAGCGAATTCTACCCCTTTCTCCTCAACAAAACATCAAAAGAAACGATAATACTCTCTGAATCAGCTGCAGTGGGGAATTTTATACCGTCAGATCTTAGTTTAAAAATATTCCAAGTGATTTCCTTTTCCACTGCAGCTCTCGTAATACTTCAGCTGGTGAGAAATTTGACAATATACCTTGACAATCTAATGTAAAAAATTACCGAATGAATTGCAGATGCTGGGGTCTGGAGCAAACTTATGTTGTGACTCATTTCAAATTTGTTCGACTCGATTCAGGTCAGGCCAGTCCATTTCGAGAATATTATTGTCCACACACCATGGCCTTGCTCATACTGCTTTGCGAATCAGTATATTGCTATGCTGATACAATCATCATCTCGGAACTGTTCCTCTACTATACACAGTACACAGTGCTCTAAAATGCGTGCAAAGACTTGCACACTTAGTGTTTTCTTAAGCCTAATAAGGGACTACACCGTAACACCCCCACGCAGTAGTACAGTCTCCTACTGTACGTCACTGTTGGCGTTATACTTGATGGAAGGGAACGTTCCCATTTACACACGGTATAGCGAGATTCATCACTCCAAATCACACTTTTCGCACCACCTCAAGCAAAGCTTAGCGTTCACTACAGCAATGTGTGGCTTACGAGGAGCCTGCTCGATCATTGTATCACACGCTTTTTAGCTCACTACACACAGTCGCTGTGTTTCCTGGTCTTCTTGTAGTACTACGAAACTCTTGAATGATTCCAGCCAACAGCCTTGCCTTTATGAATACACACGTTGCCGCTGCGAGATCACGGAAGTAAAGCAACGGCCGGCGTGGCTGGTACTTGGATGGGTAAGTGCTGTCGGCAATTTTCCCTTGCGTTTCTGGCTTAACGTTCCTGATCACCGGAATTTGCGCCATCTGTGGATGAGAACTTCTACATTTATTTATTATTTTTATTTACACGTCAAGTTCCGTAGGACCAAATTGAGGAGCAAATCTCCGAGGTCGTGGAACGCGTCAGTGCATGAAATTACAACATAAAAGTAATAACAGATAAAAATAAATGTTTATGCACCCGAAAAAAGTCAGTCCATAAGTTTAAGTAAACGCACTCAGCAATACGATAAGAATCAGCTTAATTTTTCAAGGAACTCCTCGACAGAATAGAAGCAATGACCCATGAGGAAACTCTTCAGTTTCGATTTGAAAGCGCGTGGATTACTGCTAAGATTTTTAAATTCGAGTGGTAGCTTATTGGAAATGGATGGAGCAGTATACTTCACACTTACATCTACATCTACATACATTCTCCGCAAACCACCATACGGTGCATGGTTGAGGGTATCCGGTATCACAACAAGTCCACTGTTCCAGTCTCGGACAGAGCGAGCGAAAACGATTGTCCATATGCCTCGTTACGAAATCGTTCACGCAGGAGAATCGTACAAACGTACAGTTGTTTGACTGTGGGACAAACCACCGTCTGGACGACATATTAATAAGCATCCCTGGCGTAGAGAAACAACTGAAAGAGTTGAAAACAAATAAATCAGCAGGTCTGGATGGAATTTCAGTTCGATTTTACAAAGAGTACTCTACTGCATCAGCCCCTTACTTAGCCTGCATTTATCGTGAATCTCTCGCCCAGCACAAAGTCGCAAGCAACTGTAAGAAAGTGGGTATATTGTCTCCGTGGTCCCTACGCGAAATGTATGTTGGCGGCAGTGGGATGATTCTGCAGTCAGCTTCAGTTACCGGTCCTCTAAACTTTCTCACCAGTGTCCTGAGAACGTATTCCGTATGGTCATATTCGTTAACAGCATGCAATGGGGCACTGTGTCAAATGCTTTCCGGGAATCTAGAAATATGGAATCTGCCTGTTGCCCTCCATCCATTGTTGGCAGTATATTACGTGCGAGCGATGCTTTCTAAAATCATGCTGATTCTTGGACATAAGCTTCTCAGTCTCAAGATAGTTTATTATATTCTGAGATTGTGTTCAAGGATTCTGCAGCATACCGAAGTTAGGGATATTGGCCTGTTCTTTTACCCTTCTTATATACTGGAGTCACCGGCACTTTCTTCCAGTTGCTTGCGACTTTGTGCTGGGCGAGAGATTCACGATAAATGTAGGCTAAGTAAGGGGCTGATGCAGTAGAGTACCCTTTGTAAAACTGAACTGAGATTCCATCCGGACCTGCTGATTTATTTGCTTTCAAATCCTTGAGTTGTTTCTCTATGCCAGGGATGCTTATTAATATGTCGTCCGCTCGGGGCTCAGTTCCATAGTCAAACGTTTGTACGATTCTCCTGCGTAAACGATTTCGTAACGATTTAAAAGCACGGCCTTCGTTTCGCTATCTTCTACTGCCAAACCACACTGGCCAACGAGTGCTGGACGGAAGCCTTAGACCCGCTGAGCGATTCTGCATAGGACTAGAATTTTTTTCAGGTTCTCCGCCACATTTTAATTTTAATAATGAACAGCCTCAGTTGCACCGTTTACCTAGAATTTACCTAGGTTTCAGTCGGGATAACCCAACCTTCTTCTGACGATAATTTATGGATTTGTAGCTTTAGCTTGACGATGTCCACTATGGACAAACGATAGATACTGTTATTCTGAAGAAGGTTGGGTTATCCCGACTGAAACGTCGGTAAATTGTAGGTAAACGGTGCAACTCAGGCTGTTCATTATTAAAATTAAAATTAGTATTTATAGAGTTGCTGACAGGGCCGCGAAATGCTGAAGATATCTCCGCCAGATTTTTAGCCAAGGTATGACAGTGGTACCTGATGCACTCCTTGCGCACAGGTCTTTCACAGAAGCACGAATCTACTAATTTTGCCTGTCATCATATGCGCTTTGTCTTCTGAACCGAGAGTGCAGCGGCCTTTGCTTCCTCAGCACTTTCCGAGTTTCGTTATTAAACCACAGTGGCTCTTTTCCGTCCACTTACTAGGGACATACTTGTCCAAAGCACGATTTACAATCTGTTTAAACTTTGCCCGGAATTCCTCTCTGTCTGAACCGACAAAGAAATCAAAACAGTGTGAAGGCGGGTACATCGCATAATAAACTGGGAATGATATCATGTTACACAAAGATTATGGGTTTATTTTATGGACTGCAAACGACATCACTGTGCAGTTGGTTCCGGCGGAGGTTCTAGTCCTCCCACGGACATGGTTGTGTGTGTTTGTCCTTAGAATAATTTAGGAGACTGATGACCTTAGCAGTTAAGTCCCATAAGATTTCACACACATTTGACATTTTTTGGCAAACGACATCCTTCTTACTGGCTGGAAGTAATTGCTTTTTGGGTCATCAAGGTTTCTTTTTCCACTCCAGTCTCATTATCTCAGGGTAGCACTTACACTGAATAACCTCAGTTATTCTTGTATGTATTCAAGTCTTTTTCTTCCCGCATATGATTTCCCTCTACGGCACCCTCCAACACCATGGGAGTTAATCCTTAAGTTTAGTAGAAGCAGTTCTCTCACAACTGACAGCGCTGTTGCCAGCTTTCAATGGACCAACGCTAATGGCGAAAATAATAGTCGTATATATAGCTGCGACAGTACCAAAGCGTTCACACAGATACAGCAACGGTGGCGTGGCAAGCTGCGCTAGATGTCTCGGTTGATGATCCACGGCGTGAATAGCCGGACAGTGGTGAACGCAGAAGTTTCCGATTTGTTTTAAATCTGGGGGCTCGATGGTCAGTGTGGAATACTATAATCTATCCCTGGTGCTCTTCGAACCAAACAGGTAGAGTGCAAGGCCGATTCAAACTGTGTGCCCGACCGAGACTCGAACTCGGGACCTTTGCCTTTCGCGGGCAAGTGCTCTACCATCTGAGCTACCGAAGCATGACTCACGCCCGGTCCTCACAGCTTTACTTCTGCCAGTATCTCGTCTCCTACCTTCCAAACTTTACAGAAGCTCTCCTGCGAACCATGCAGAAGTAGCACTCCTGAAAGTAAGGATACTGCGGAGACATGGCTTAGCCACAGCCTGGGGGATGTTTCCAGAATGAGATTTCCACTCTGCAGCGGAGTGTGCGCTGATATGAAACTTCCTGGCAGATTAAAACTGTGTGCCCGACCGAGACTCGAACTCGGGACCTTTGCCTTTCACGGGCAAGTGCTCTACCATCTGAGCTACCGAAGCACGACTCACGCCCGGTCCTCACAGCTTTACTTCTGCCAGTATCTCGTCTCCTACCTTCCAAACTTCACAGAAGCTCTCCTGCGAGGCAAAGGTCCCGAGTTCGAGTCTCGGTACGGCACACAGTTTTAATCTGCCACGAAGTTTGATATCAGCGCACACCCCGCTACAGAGTGAAAATCTCACTCAGATATAGTGCAGTCTGTGTAAGATGTTCCGTTGTCCTGCTGGTAGATACCAACATGCCGAGGATAAACAAATTGTATGTAGTGGCGGACACGGTCTCCATGGATAGATACACTGTCCTTCCATAATGTCGACATCACAGAGGGAACTCCTCGAAAATAGTCCCTAGGCCATTAGCCTCTATCCTCCGGCCTGGACGCTTTCCCAACTATTGTTCCGGGGTGTTTGCTTTCAGAAGTTTCACGCCGTACACGCCAGTGGCCACCTGTCGACTGTAAAGGCCACCCGTCAGTCAGTGGACCTCCAGTTGCTGTATTGGCGCGCAAATTCCAACCTTCGTCGCCGACAAACAGCAGTTCAAAATGGTTCAAATGGCTCTGAGCACTATGGGACTTAACATCTATGGTCATCAGTCCCCTAGAACTTAGAACTACTTAAACCTAACTAACCTAAGGACATCACACAATACCCAGTCAGACGAACAGCAGTAAGCTTGGGTGTGTGAACCAGGGATCTGCTGCAGAGACCTATACACAGCAACGTTCGCTAAATACCCGTTAAGAAGACACTGTTGCTACCCTCTTTGTGAATCTGGGTGGTCAGGTGTTCAACAGCTGCACGTCTATTCGCCCGTACACGTCTCTGCAGCTGTTGTTCACAACTGCCATCTATGGCCCCTGGTGGACCACAGTTGCATCGTCGCCGATTTTGGGTAGTGCCATTTTGCCATACACCGTATACACTACTGGCCATTAAAATTGCTACACCAAGAAGAAATACAGATGATAAACGGGTATTCATTGGACAAATATATTATACTAGAGCTGACATGTGATTACATTTTCACGCAATTTGGGTGCATAGATCCTGAGAAATCAGTACCCAGAACAACCACCTCTCGCCGTAATAACGGCCTTGATATGCCTGGGAATTGAGGCAAACAGAGCTTGGATAGCATGTACAGGTACAGCTGCCCATGCAGCTTCAACACGATACCACAGTTCAACAAGAGTAGTGACTGGCATATTGTGACGAGCCAGTTGCTCGGCCACCATTGACCAGACGTTTCAATTGGCGAGAGATCTGGAGAATGTGCTGGCCAGGGCGGCAGTCGAACATTTTCTGTATCCAGAAAGGCCTGTACAGGACCTGCAACATGCGGTCGTGCATAATCCTGCTGAAATGTAGGGTTCCGAAGGGATCGAATGAATGGTAGAGACACGGATAAAACACATCTGAAACGTAACGTCCACTTTTCAAAGTGCCGTCAATGCGAACAAGAGGTGAGCGAGACTTGTAAACAATGGCACCCCATACCATCACGCCGGGTGATACGCCAGTATGACGATGACGAATACACGCTTCCAAAGTGCGTTCACCGCGATGTCGTCAAACACGGATGCGACCATCATGATGCTGTAAACAGAACCTCGATTCATCCGAAAAAATGACGTTTTGTCATTCGTGCACTCAGGTGCTCCTGTCTGTGATGCAGCGTCAAGGGTAACCGCAGCCATGGTCTCCGAGCTGGTAGTCCATGGTGCTGCAAACGTCGTCGAACTGTTCGTACAGATGGTTGTTGTCTTGCAAACGTCCCCATCCGTTGACTCAGGGATCGGGACGTGGCAGCACGATCCGTTAGAGCCATGCGGATACGATGCCTGTCATCTCGACTGCTAGTGGTACGAGGCCGCTGGGATCCAGCACGGCGTTCCGTATTACCCTCCTGAACCCACCGATTCCATATTCTGCTAACAGTCATTGGATCTCGACCAACGCCGGCAGCAATGTCACGATACGATATACCGCAATCGCGATAGGCTACAATCCGATCTTTATCAAAGTCGGAAACGTGATGGTACGCATTTCTCCTCCTTACACGAGGCATCACAACAACGTTTCACCAGGCAACGCCGGCCAACTGTTGTTTGTGTATGAGAAATCGGTTGGAAACTTATGTCAGCAAGCTGTAGGTGTCGCCACTGGCGCCAACCTCGTGTGGATGCTCTGAAAAGCTACTCATTTGCCTATCACAGCATCTTCTTCCTGTCGGTTAAATTTCGCGTCTCTAGCACGTCAGCTTCGTAATGTAGCAATTTTAATGGCCAGTAGTGTACTGTAACCACATAACACTCATTGAGCTTGGAAAGGTAGCCGTTTCGGAAATGCTTCCACCCTTGGTCCGAAAACCAATGGTCATGCCCTCTTGAATATCAGATACATGGCTCCGTTTCGGCATTACAACGACTGCACTGTTTCCAGTGTCCCCCCCCCCCCCCCCCTTCCGACACGCTCGTTATATCCTCAACTTCTAGTGCTGCCACCTGCCATCTGTGAGTGGTTATTTCACGCTGACTTCGAAAATAGGCGGTGGTCACCTTAATGTGTCTGGATAGTATGTAACACCACACCACGAGCGCTTCTATTCTTTCCTTTCCAGGTTTTCCCCATAGTTTCGCAAAATGGTGTGCTTCACACGAAGACTCTCGGTAATGTGCGGCTTGTGTTATATACCAGCAGACTTCGTTTGTCGATGAATTCTGTCTTTGCCTTTGCTTGATTCTTGTTCAGCCAGTCATGCACAGTTTTGTTTCGAAGATCGCAGTTTTCGTTCACTTCATCTTCAACGTGTTTTCCAGTTGTAATGTAATTTTTTTACGCTCCTCAGTAATTCAGTCTCTCTTTGATTTATTGAGGAATCTATATTCTGTGATTAATAGTCTGTTATTTCTGCTCAATAGGTTCCAGAATTATTAGCTGCGTGGCGTGGACTGGGCGGGAAAACATAAAAAAGCTTCGGTCTCAAGGTGTGCAGGTCGAACACAGAAAGAACGTAGATCCAGGAACATCGGTATAACAGTTGTAAATTGTCGTAGCTGGTTCTGAAAGTACCACCCGCTAATAGAAAGCACTGACGCTATAATCCTTTTAGGCACTGAAAGCTGCCTAAAGCCGGAATTAAGTTCGGCCGAAACTTTTTGCGAAGGACTTAACGGTGTTTAGGAAGAACAGGTTAAATACACTTGGCGGTGGCGTGTTTGTTGCTATTAGAAGTAGTTTATCTTGTCGCGTAATTGATGTGGATAGTTCCTGTGAGTTAGTATGGGCAGAGGTCGCCCCTGGCAACCGGAATAAAATAATTATTTGATCCCTTTATCGACCTCACAGCTCAGACGATACAACCGCTGAAACGTTCAAAGAAAACTTGAATTTAATTTCAAACACGTACCCGGCTCATACAATTACAGTTAGTGGTGACATATTTACCCTCGTTATTCTGGCGAAAATACATGTTTAATTCGGGAGGTATTCATAAAACATCATCCGACGCGGTCCTAAACGCATTCTCTGAAAATTATTTCGAGCAGTTAGTTCATAAGCCCACATGAATAGTAAACGGTTGTCAAAACACACTTGACCTTTTAGCAACAAATAATCCTGAGTAATAACGAGCATCAAAACGGATACAGTTTTAAGGGAACACAGAGTTGTCGTAACGAGACTGAATATTGAGGCACCCAAATCGTCCAAAAATAAACCAAAAATATACCTATTCAAAAAGCAGATAAAAATTCACTTGACGCCTTCCTAGGGCAATATCTACTCCATCCAAATTAACAATGTAAGTGTAGACCAGATGCGGCTTGAATTAAAAAAGTACTATCTTCAGCAATTGACAGATTTATACCAAATAAATTAATAAACGACGTGCACAAAAAGGGTCAGAACGTTGTTGCAGAAACAACGAAAAATTCACCACAAATTGAAACGAATGCAAAATCTCCAAGACTGGTGATCTTTTACAGAAGCTCGAAATTCAGTGCGTACTTTAATGCGAGATGCTTGTAATAATTTCCACAACGAAACTTTGTCTGGACACCTGGCAGAAAATCCTAAGATATTCTGGTCGTATTGAAGTATGCTAGCGGCACCTTCTCTGCGCGGTAGCAGAGTTGCTAAACAAAGCCTTCTGAAATTCCTTCACCAAAGAAGATGAAGTAAATATTCCAGAATTCGAATCAGGAACAGCTGCCAAATGAGTAACTTAGAAGTAGATATCCTCGGAGTAGTGCAGCAACTTAAATCACTTAATAATAGAAAGTCTTCCGGTCCAGACTGCATACCAACTACGTTCCTTTCAGAGTATTCTGATGCAATAGCCCGATACTTAACAATTATACACAACTGCTCTCTCGAAGAAAGACCCGTACCCAAAGATTGGACTGTTGGACAGGTCACACCAATAGTAAAGAGATGTGATAGAAGTAATCCACTAAATTACAGACCCGTGTCACTAACGTTGATATGCAACAGGAATCTGGAATATATATTGTGTTCGAATATTATGAATTACCTCCAAGAGAACGGTCTATTGACTCACAGTCAACACGCATGTTTCTTGTGAAACATAACATGCTCTTTACACACACCAAGTGTTGAGTGCTATTGACAAGAGATTTCAAACTGATTCCTTATTTCTAGATTTCCAGAAGTCTTTTGACATTGTACGTCAAAAGTGGCTGGTAGTGAAACTGCGTGATTATGGAATATCGTCTCAGTTATGCGACTGGATTCATAATTTCCTGTCGAAGAGATCACAGTTCTTCATAACTGACGAGGAGTCGTCGAGAATAACAAAAGTGGTTTCTGATGTTCCCCAGGGTAGTGTACCTGCCATTCCTTGTCTATATAAACGATTTTGGAGACAACCTGAGCTTCCGTCTTAGGATGTCTGCAAACGATGCTGTCGTTTACCGTCTAGTAAAGTCATCAGAAGATCTAGACAGACTGCAAAGCCATTTAGAAAAGATATCTGTAAGGTGCTAAAATTGGCAGTTGACTCTAAATAATGAAAAGTTTGAGGTCATCCGCATGAGTGCTAAAAGGAATCCGTTAAATTTCGGTTACGCGATAAATCAGTCAAATCTAAAGGCCGCAAATTCAACTTCACCTAGGAATTACAATTACAAACAACTCGAATTGGAAAGAACACACAGAAAATGTTGTGGGGAAGGCAAACAAAGACTGCGTTTTATTGGCAGAAAACTTAGAAAATGTAACGTATCTACTAAAGACTGCCCACATTACGCTTGTCCTTCCTCTTTTGGAGTGCCGCTGAGCGGTCTGGGATCCCTACCAGATAGGACCAAAGGAGTACATCGAGAAAGTTCGAAGAAGAGCAGCACGTATTGTATTATCTCGAAATAGGTGATAGAGTGTCACTGACATGATACAGGATGTGGGATGGACATCATTAAAATAAAGGTGTTGTAGCCGGCCGCTGTGGCCGAGCGGTTCTAGGTGCTTCAGTCTGAAACCGCGCTGCTGCTACGGTCGCAGGTTCGAATCCTGCCTCGGGCATGGATGTGTGTGATGTCCTTAGGTTAGTTATGTTTAAGTAGTTCTAAGTCTAGGGGACTGATGACCTCAGATGTTAAGTTCCGTAGTGCTCAGAGCCATTTGAAAGGTGTTTTTTGCTATGGCTGCGTCTAACCACGAAATTTCAACCACCAACTTTCTCCTCCGAATGCGAAAACATTTTGTTGACGCCGACCTACGTAGGGAGAAGTGATCATCATAACAAAATAAGGAAAATCAAAGCTCGCACGGAAAGATATAGGTGTTTGTTTTTTCCGCGCGCTGTTCGATACTGGAATAATTGTGAAGGCACTTGAGTGTGATCTGCAAAGTATCCACGTAGATGTAAATGTACCCGCTTTCACAGAGAGTAACAGTTTCATCACCAATTTATCGCTGATATTTCACCCTAACTACATTGTATTATCCATATTCATGTTGAACAACTGAGAAAGTCTGCAGCCATGTCTTTTTAGTCCGAGCCCCTTTCTCTTGGTCACTCCCATCTGGCCACAAACGGCCCAATTCGGAACGACCGGCCGCTGTGTCACCATCACCTAATGCCATCATTTGGGTACCGCCTGAATGGGCGTGGCGCCAGCACACCGTTCGCTCAGGTGTTGTCCATTTAGCAGACCTGATGGTGTTGCTTCCCTTTCAAGTCGATCGTCGACGAGGCTGACTAGGCCCTGTTTCAGTCCTACAACCAAGGAAAAATCCCTGGCGGTAGCGGGGATTGAGCTCTGGTCCTTCGCGTGGCTGCAGTGTACGCCGACCACGCAGCTACGAAGGTGGACTCTATTTTGTCTTCCGTTATTATGGCACTCTTTGATTCTTGTTCGTGTTATATGAAGGGCTTATTTCAATAGTGGTACAAGTCCATTACCTCCACTTTTCTATCTATAATCCTTCTGAAATTAATGAGGCAAACAAACAGAAAGAAAGGTTCATCTCTAGCAAGAAGCCATATGCCTGAATATTTCTTGTACCTCAACTGCAGATTTTTCAGCGCTCATTTAACTTTAGGACTCTGTATCTCAATATGAACAAAAATGGACTTGTACCACTATTGAAATAAGCACTTCATATGTTGCTTATCTTTCCCGAGAGATACCTGCCAAACGTACGCGAAATTTTTTGATCAACCAGATGAAATAACTCGGTAGATGAAACTAGATTTGCACAAATGAAGTCTTTAAATGTGACAATCATCTGCACCAGAAACTGACATTGTAACATAGAAAATTTGTAACTGAACATGACCTTCGAATCTGTTCACCCTAGCCACCTGATCTGACATCTTCTCTGTTGCACATTTGAAAAAAAAAGAAATGGAGGCTATATAAAATTTTGAGGCTAATGAAGAGGCCATAGGAGGTTAAACGGACGTTTTTAGACTTGCCAAAACCGCATCTCGTGAATGGAACCTCCTCACTGGATAAACGTTTGACGAATCGCTTTGATCTAAAAGAGGTGAACGCAAAAAAACAAGCGTGTTTTTGATGAAAAAGTATTTTGATGTTTGCTCGCGAGCTTTCAAAATATAGCGTCGGTAAAGAGTGGACAAAAGAAAGTATGTGACAAAATTAAAGAATTTTGTAGCTTAAATGAAGCACATTTTTAACGCGCATTGGGAGTTTGAAAACAATGTCGAATAAAAACGTCAGCTTGCGGCACTACACGCCCGCGAGGAATAATGAATGGCGCGGGTGACAGTCGTTCAATACGCAGCTAACTCGGCGCATGGCGAATTGATGATAAAAAATTGTGCCGGACGTTAATCCGACTGGGTGATATATGGGCGGAGGTTCTGCCCGCGATCGCAGATTACTGGACTGGGAGTGGGCTGTTCTCCTGAGAGGGTGACCATCTGTGGCTCTCCTCAGCTGGCCCGCCTGTCCATTATTCATCAGCTAGGCGGCCGCCGTGGGAACACCTCGTCTGGCAGCAGATGGACCGCGCGCTGCGATGGACAGCTGCTGCAGGCCCACCCAGTGCTGCGGGGGCGGTGCTGCTGCTGAGGAGGGTGCAAAATGGCTCTGAGCACTATGGGACTTAACATCTGTGGTCATCAGTCGCCTAGAACTTAGAACTACTCAAACCTAACTAACCTAAGGACATCACATACATCCACGCCCGAGGCAGGATTCGAACAAAGAATTCGAATAAGGATATCCATGCATGTAGAGTATAATAGTGACTAAAGTCAGATACCTGTCAACTGTTCGACATTTCTACCGGCAGTTTCTGCTACGTAACGTTACGCAAAGACCACCAGTTGTAAGCAGCCGTGTAGTCAACCAGCAGTTTCTGCTACGTAACGTTACGCAAAGACCACCAGTTGTAAGCAGCCATGTGGTCAACCAGCAGTTTCTGCTACGTAACGTTACGCAAAGACCACCAGTTGTAAGCAGCTGTGCAGTCAACGCGGCAGTTTCAGCCCACGTAACGTTACGCAAAGACCACCAGTTGTAAGCAGCTGTGTAGTCAACCGGCAGTTTCTGCTACGTAACGTTACGCAAAGACCACCAGTTGTAAGCAGCCGTGTAGTCAACCGGCAGTTTATGTTACGTAACGTTACGCAAAGACCACCAGTTCTAAGCAGCCGTGTAGTCATCTGGCAGTTTCTGTTAGGTAATGTTACGCAAAGACCACCAGTTGTAAGCAGCCGTGTAGTCAACCAGCAGTTTCTGCTACTTAACGTTACGCAAAGACCACCAGTTGTAAGCAGCCGTGTAGTCAACCGGCAGTTTCTGCTACGTAACGTTACGCAAAGACCACCAGTTGTAAGCAGCCGTGTAGTCAACCGGCAGTTTCTGCTTCGTAACGTTACGCAAAGACCACAAGTTGTAAGCAGCCGTGCAGTCAACGCGGCGGTTTCAGCCCACGTAATTTCCGCTCATACGTAACGCGACCGAACATCGGCCGCCGGCCCCAAGACCCCCACTCGCGGTGAAGCAATCTCCGCGCCGTTTCAGGGCTCCGCTAAATCCCGTGGGAGGGCTTGCTCCGCGCTGGCTAAGCCCGCCACCGTGTACTTGCCTCGATTGCCTTTGGAGAGCGGCCGGCGGAAGCTGCGGGCCAGTATTCTACGCGGGATTTCGTAACCACGGAAACTGTCGGCAGCACTGGATTTCGCTCCACTTCTTTCCGCCGACACCCACCCTGTTCTTCCGCGAAAATTTAACTTTAAGTTCTCAGAGATCTCCCTCGTAGGCGTATCTTTCGACGAGGGAAAGAATTATACTGCACACACTGAAGAAATGGGTGAGAGAGACATGAACATAATGAACAAAATTATTGGTCTAGCCACTTACGATGTGTGTGTGTAGGTTTTATTTTGTCAAGTTGTGCAATGGATTGATCCAACAAGTACCCTTTGGCTCCTGCAACAAGCAAATTCCACCTCACACTACTACAGAAGTCCGACAGACGTTCCTAATGTATCAACAAGAACTGCTTGAAAAACATTCAGCAACAAATATCTTCTGGAGTCGTCCGCTGTAAGGAAAACACACAAAAATATTCTATATTCTTACGTAACTAGTGGCATACTTGGGTACTGCAGTATTGCTAGTTAGTGTAAGAAAAACATTAAACGAACGAAAAACATTATTTATTGCAAAAAAATTCTGAGAAATCAAGTGAAACTTTGTCTTGTTGTTGTTGTGGTCTTCAGTCCTGAGACTGGTTCGATGTAGCTCTCCATGCTATCCTATCCTGCGCAAGCTTCTTCATCTCCCAGTACTTACTGCAACCTACATCCTTCTGAATCTGTTTAGTATATTCATCTATTGGTCTCCCTCTACGATTTTTACCCTCCACGCTGCTCTCCAAAGCTAAATTTGTGATCCCTTGATGCCTCAGAACATGTCCTACCAAACGGTCCCTTCTTCTTGTCAAGTTGTGCCACAAACTCCTCTTCTCCCCAATTCTATTCAATACCTCCTCATTAGTTATGTGATCTACCCGTCTAATCTTCAGCATTCTTCTGTAGCACCAAATTAAGAAAGCTTCTATTCTCTTCTTGTCCAAACTATTTATCGTCCATGTTTCACTTCCATACATGGCTACACTCCACACAAATACTTTCAGAAACGACTTCCTGACACTTAAATCTATACTCGATGTTAACAAATTTCTCTTGTTCAGAATCGCTTTCCTTGCCATTGCCAGTGTACACTTTATATCCTCTCTACTTCGACCATCATCAGTTATTTAGCTTCCCAAATAGCAAAACTCCTTTACTACTTTAAGTGTCTCATTTCATAATCTAATTTCCTCAGCATCACCCGACTTAATTCGACTATATTCCATTATCCTCGTTTTGCTTTTGTTGATGTTCATCTTACACCCTCCTGTCAAGACACTGTCCATTCCGTTCAACTGCTCTTCCAAGTCCTTTGCTGTCTCTGACAGAATTACAATGTCATTGGCGAACCTCAAAGTTTTTATTTCTTCTCCATGGAGTTTAATACCTACTCTTATAACTGCCATCTGGTTTCTGTACCAATTGTAAATAGCTTCTCGCTCCCTGTATTTTAGCCCAGTAGTAGACGATATTGCATTAGAACTACTGATAGCCTCGGGAGAGGCAACCCTGACAAAACTCTACCATCTGGTGAGCAAGGTGTATGAGACAGGCGAAATACCTTCAGACTTCAACAAGAATATAATGGTTCCAATCCCAAACAAAGCAGGTGTTGACAGATGTGAAAATTACCGAACTATCAGTTTAATAAGCCACAGCTGCAAAATACTTACACGAATTCTTTACAGACGAATGGAAAAACTGTTAGAAGCCGACCTCGGGGAAGTTCAGTTTGGACTGCGTAGAAATGTTGGAACACGTGAGGCAATGGCCCTACGACTTATCTTAGAAATTAGATTAAGGAAAGGCAAACCTACATTTCTAGCATTTGTAGACTTAGAGAAAGCTTTTGACAATGTTGACTGGACTACAGGATATAACGGTGCAGATCGTTTATATGTCGTACTTTAATACGTACACACATCACTGTGTTAGTTGATTTTCGTCTGCATAGAACAGTGTTCCCACAAACACGTCACAAATTTCACGACCCGATGTTTTCTGCCTGGCCGTAACTGCACCACTATGTGGTCTACACTTGGTAGTGTATGTTAACCGTTTTACTTTCGTGGGCCACACTTCAGCACCTGACCTGTTGCCCATAGGAAAATAAGCGTTAATGGGTCTCTCTTCGCACAAGTACTTGGATGTACTAACCAACCTAAAAATATACTACTACTATTACCTATAATTTTTAGTCTACAATGAAGTAAATACTTTTTGAAAGAAATTATCCCCACTGGCTGTAGAATACTTTTTATTAAAAGGCGCTCCTACTTTCACATCAATTGAAGACGCATGAAGATTTTTTTTAACAAGCCATCGCTGAAAGATCACTGGCTTAGGGTCACTCCCCACGTCAAGTTTTTAACAAACAGCGCACTAAAATCGGTACTACTGCTATGCCTTCTCCCGCTCAACCATCTTCCTGCTATCGCCTTAATTTTTAATATGGACTATCGCGTTTAGCGCGCTATTGGTTTACAACCTGAAGTGAATGATGGGATGTGGCTCTAAGGGAGTTACCTTTCTGCGGTGACCTGATAGAAAGAATCTTTATCAAATTTTACAAAGGTTTAAAGTTCCTCTTGATGTTCTTACGTGTTTGCGCTTTAAAAATTGGCTTGTTTTGAAAATCAGGATTACGCAAACACAGTTACTTTTTTTTCATGTTTACCTAGACATGGTTTGGACCCCTATATGTCATCTTCTGTGGGTCCAGTTTTTATTTCTGTGAAGTACATCTTCAAATTGTAATCAGTTAACTGTTGTACGCCTAAGAATTACAATATGTGAAATTTGTTTTGTTTTGTTTAGACCCTCACCTCAAAATTACATCGCTAAATGAACTGCATTATTATACACCGGTTTTTGGTCTATTTTTCGTCGTTTTTTGACAGCATGTCATCTGCAAAGAAGCCATGAACAAATTTATTGCATATTTGTGAAAAACTGTTTCTTGGGAAGAGGTTATGTGAGTTTCTGTACTTGGTTCAAATAGCTCTGAGCACTATGAGACTTAACATTGGAGGCCATCAGTCCTCTAGAACTTAGAACTACTTAAACCTAACTAACCTAAGGACATCACACACATCCATACTCGAGGCAGGATTCAAGCCTGCGACCGTAGCGAACGCGCGGTTCCAGACTGAAGCGCCTAGAACCGCTCGGTCACTCCGGCCGGCAGTTTCTGTACTTATATTTTTTATCACCTGAGGTTGTGTCTTCAACTGATGCAAAACCGGTCGTGACTTTCAACAAAAAGTATTCTAGAGCCAGTGCGGATAATTTCATTCAAAAGTATCGCTGTGTGGCCGCGCGGTTTGAGGCGTCCTATAACGGGGTACGCGGCCATTTCTGCCGGAGGTTCGAGTCCTCCCTTGGGCATGGGTGTTTTTGTTGTTCTTAGCATCAGTTAGTTTAAGTAGTGTGTAAGTCTAGGGACCGATGACCTATGCAGTTTGGTCCCTTACGAATTCACAAATTTGAATATTTTTAATTCAAAATGTGAAACTCTCGCTCCAGTTGTCCGCAGTTTGAAGTAAATAATGATGTAAAGTTGTTCACTACATTGTCTTAAGTAACCAATACAAATATCAGCACTTATAGGCGCTACACCATGTATAGATAGGTATACTAGTAAGTACAGTCTTCTTCATTAGTAAACATAGTGGGAACAATGGCAAATAGTATTGTGTTCCATATAAAAGTGCATTTTGTATAATTAGCTGCTGATGTGTAGGAGAAAAACAGCAATTTTATTGCGATAGTAGTAATCTGAGCTAAAATTAATACAGACTGCGGACTCTCGAAGAACATTCTCAGCCCGCAAAAGTCGGTCAGAGTGATCTGCAGTATCTCTTCACAAACTTCGTGTAGGCAGGTGTTCACTTGTCACGGAATTCTGACTATGGCACACATTGTATCATGGGATTTCTTGTTGGTAATAGTGATTCATTCATAAGAAACTGTAGCATTTATTCAGCGAACGCTAGAAGGCGGGCCTGCTGATCTAGCGATAAAGCGCTTGCTGGAAACCAAAAGGTCGCGAGCTCGAGTCCTGGTCGGACTATGGAGATGTGCGGACTGATTTTAGTCTAGGCTGCAACTCTCAGCGTTGTGAGGACTCGCTAAAAACGACACGTGATTCGGATTGCACGTTAGACTGTAGATTCCCTTTCCCCCGTCGGATAACCGGAGTAGATTAAGAGCACGATAGTCAGTGAAGCGGCGTTCAACTAAAGAAATGTGCAGAAGTGACGTGACATACTCGTCCATAAAAGCGCCGATTGAGATATAAATTTAGATTTCCTGTAGCAATTTGAATTTCGTAACAAATGCTAGTAGTTTACCACGTATCGATGTTAGGGTAGGAATTGAAATTCATTGGTTTCTCTTGAAGTAGATTCGATGCCATAAGTGTATGTACTTAGGATCTTACGACTGTGATCTTACCTCTCTCAATAAGAACACATTACATTTGGCTGCACACTGCCATGGACGTTGCAAACACTACTGTACAGCCAACGTAATCTCTGGCGCCGGAAATTTAATTAGCCAACTTCTGTACTTTAGACAGAAGTTACCATATTGAAAATCGATTTGTTCAGTACTGCCAATGTAGGAATCTATATTGTCACACTTTGTTGTATATTTTACAGCGTAAATTCCAGAGATTCTGAAGAGCGAAACTGGTCACTAGAACACACCGAGTGAGACTTGTGGCTGCCCTGAAAAACTTAACTTTAACCGTCGCTGTTTCCCTGCAGGCAGTGCCTGCTCTCACTACGCAGAAATGTGCTGTACGTGTATACAGCAGGACAGATATATCTCACTGTTTGTCGTAAATCCTGATCCACTTAATGAACTTTAGCTTCACGGATTACAATTCTTAATTATGAGAAATACACAGCCTATGAAGGAGGAGCTCGAACGTAAAGTCAGAAGAGCCAGGAGGCTCACGACAAATAGCAGTATAATCAACGATTCACCGAAAAGCCTGTTGAAGAAATCTTGGATTATCTTTGTTACGGTTGGCTCTGTAATCAAAACAAATTATTTTAGGATTTTTTCTCGTATTTGTTTAAATGGAGTAAAATTTTCTTTTTTTTAAGTCAATTTATCTAACTGAATTAGTGCGTCATTGGTAACGACAGAGAAGCATTCTGGACTAGTTTTCATTCTATTCTCTGTCCTGATACAGGTTATCGGTCATTCCTCAAATCTAGGATTGAAATTCCTCGTAAAAAAAAAAAAATTGCGATTCCGTGCAACATACTTTTCTGTGTTAGCGTTCTGTCGCTAATAATCTCGATATTCCTTTCGAACTTCGAATATTTATGGGACTGACTGCAACGCTGTAATTTCCGCTTCGTTTCGGTCCGGCTGTGATAACAGAATTAGCTCCAATTTTAATTTCTACCTGTAAGATACAGATTACACTCGATGAGATTCGAGAATCAGTCCCGGATATGCTGCCGCACGCGTGTGCGTTTGGGTAATTGTGTTTGCGAATGGTCGACCTCTGCTCTCGAAAAGCCAGGTCTGCAATCAAGTCCACGCTCTTTCCTGATCTCGTTCACTCAGTGCACTTTTTCATAAGTTTTCATCGTGTCTGTCTTTTTATTCCCATCCTTGGGCTAACTGTAGCACAGAGAAGTAGCTAAACAGCTTGATCTCAATAAACGAAAATGCCACCCACCTCGATAGCGCAAGTAGAAATATCCATGAATTATTCTGAATTCTGCATCAGTAACATTCCGCATTCGTAGTAGCAGATTAGACTGCAACTTAGTAAAATCCTGTAAACAGTTTGATACGTGAGAAAGAAGATGACAATAGTTCCACAAAGTACTCAGTAGTCCCCTTTTATGGTTTTAATGGCAAGAAACATTCAAGGATCGGATGCACTTGGAAGCAATTGTTGCATGAGCGATGAATTAAGCTGTGGCTAAGTGGGTGTGTTTGTAACTTCAAAGATTTGAAGGTCAATTCTAATTCGTCCCAGAGTCTTTTCCTGACACTTTTTGCCATCTCCAACTTACCCTGTCACTGACTTTTGTATACGAAAAATGGTTCGTAATTCATGTTAAACGGTGAGTTCCTCCTATAACTGATGGATACTTAAGCCGTTTCGAAGGTCGGAGGAAAAAGAAAGGAGGACGATTGCGGTATAACGCCCCGTCAACGACAAGGTGATTAGAGAAATAGAAGAGCTGTGATTGGGGAAAAATTTGGAATGAAATGTGCCGTGACCTTCGAAAGGATTGATTGCGAAATTTGGCTGTGTAGGGAGACCATTCGAAGACCGGAGGAAGGCAAGGTCACACAAATTGCAGGACCGTGTTTAGTGATGCGCTGCGGTGTTCTGACTCGGAGTGCCACCTAAGCGTGTTCGTACAGAGATCGCCGGTATCAAGTGTATACAGCAATCTCTATTCGGCGGAGGAAGCAGGTTACATAAATAAGAAGCACATTTTTAAACATGGTTTATAGCAGCCATAAATAAATTTTCAATAAATAAAATATACAGCCGAGTGGATGCATAAGTTTTCTCTAAAAATCTTGAACAGGTTTGAATACCACTAAGGGTACTACCTACAGAAAGAAAGACACATGACTGGTCAAGGTTTTTACAATAAACTTATGCATGCATTTGGTTGTATAAGTTTACTACTGAACTTTTTACAAGCACAGCCAATTAATATTTGCTGTGTTACTGGCAAACACCATAAATGAGCATATTACTTTTAACTATAAAGTTTATTTCAGTCAAATGCCGTTGTAAAATGTTTAATGACTAAAAAAGTTTCGAGGGACTAATGATTATCAGTAGCCCACGAAAACTTTTTGGCATGTTCTGGCTCTGCCAATGGTCAAGGAGTGTTTGCAGGCTATTGATAATAAACAGTCAGCCGAAAGATTTACAGACCTTAATGCTAATAACTGGCTGAAATAATCTTTATAGCTCTGAACCGATACGTGAAGACTGAGTTCATTTATACGGGGTGTTAGAAAAAGGTATGGCCAAACTTTCAGGAAACATTCCTCACACACAAATAAAGAAAAGATGTTATGTGGGCATGTGCCCGGAAACGCTTAATTTCCATGTTAGAGCTCATTTTAGTTTGTTCTTCCACATACGCTCAATGGAGCACGTTATCATGATTTCATACGGGATACTCTACCTGTGCTGCTAGAACATGTGCCTTTACAAGTACGACACAACATGTGGTTCATGCACGATGGAGCTCCTGCACATTTCAGTCGAAGTGTTCGTACGCTTCTCAACAACAGATTCGGTGACCGATGGATTCGTAGAGGCGGACCAATACCATGGCCTCCACGCTCTCCTGACCTCAACCCTCTGGACTTTCATTTACGGGGGCATTTGAAAGCTCTTGTCTACGCAACCCCAGTACCAAATGTAGAGACTCTTCGTGCTCGTATTGTGGACGGCTGTGATACAATACGCCATTCTCCAGGGCTGCATCAGCGCATCAGGGATTCCATACGACGGAGAGTGGATGCGTGTATCCTCGCTAACGGAGGACATTTTGAACATTTCCTGTAACAAAGTGAAGTCACGCTGGAACGTTCTGTTGCTGTGTGTTTCCATTCCATGATTAATGTGATTTGAAGAGAAGTGATAAAATGAGCTCTAACTTGGAAAGTAAGCGTTTCCGGACACATGTCCACATAACATCTTTTCTTTATTTGTGTGTGAGGAATGTTTCCTGAAAGTTTGGCCGTACCTTTTTGTAACACCCTGTGGAGTGTCTGCGTCTTTACGATGTAAGTTATTAACTGCTTAGCCAGAATATTATGACCATGTACCTAATAGCCGGTATGTTGGCGCGGCGGTGACGCGTCGTGGCATGGAAGCGATAAGGGCTTGGTAGGTCGCTGGAAAGAATTGACACCACATCTGAAAACACGAGTCGCCTAATTCCCGTAAATTCAGGGAAGGGGGTGATGAGCTCTAACGTTAATTCAGTCACATCCCAGATGTGTTCGATCGAGTTCAGATCTGGCGAGATGGGGGATAGGACATCACTTGGAACTCTCCACTGTGTTCGGCGGAATCAGTCCATCGCATTCCCAGCCTTGCGACATGGAGTGTTATCTTGTTGAAAAATGCCACTGCCGTCGGGAAACATGATCGTCATGAAGAAGTGTACGTGGTCTTCAACCAATGTACGATACTCATCGGCCGTCATGGTGCCTTGCACTACCTCCACTGGACTCATCGATGCCCACGTGAATGTCCCCTAGAGCGCAATGGTGCCGCCACCAGCTTGTCTTCGCTCTGCAGTACGGGTGTCGAGAAGCTGTTCCCCTGGAAGACGTCAGATTCGTGCCCTCCTATCTGCATGATGAACAAGGGATTCTTCAGACCGTGCAACGCTCTGCCACTGCTCCAACGTTTAGTTTCGATGGTCATTTGCCCATTTCAGTCGTAGTTGCCGATGTCGTGGTGTTGACAGTGGCACAAGCATGGGTCGTCGGCTGCGGAGGCCCATCGTTACGAGTGTTCGGTGTACTGCGTGTTCAGACAAACTTGTTCTCTGTCCAGCATAAAAGTGTGATGTTAGTTCCGTCACAGCTGGCCGCCTGCCCTATCGCGCCACTCTGCCCAGCCTACGACGTCTGACATGTGCAGTGAGGGGTGGCCACACAAGCCCATTACGTCTCGACGTAGTTTCACTTTGGTTTCTGCAAGTGTTGATGACACTCACCGCAGCACCCCTCGAACACCAGACAAGTCGCGCAGTTTCCGAAATGGTCGTGCCGAGCGTCTGAGCCATCACAATCTGCCCTCGGTCAAACTCAGATAGCTTGCGTGCCTTCTCCATTCTACACACAGACAGCACTCTCACTGATACTACATGCATTGTGCATGTAACTGACTAGCTGTCATTCCTCGCTAGATGACGCTTTATCGCCTGGACGGGCTTATATCGATAGTAGGTCGATGGTCATAATCTTCTGGCTGATCAGTGTGTAGACAATAAAGGTTGATAACCTGAGTATTCAGAGATCAGAAACCAATGGTCTAAAATAACCATCTCAGGCAGTAAGATGTCCTGGACGAGTAACATATGTGTGCCATGCGTTTGTAAGCTGTTCGTATTTCATAAGCAACAAGTGTCTGACCATACTGTAATAAACAATAACCTGTGATGGTGCAACGGGAAGTTTTTCATGACTGGTTATCGAAGACAGACAAAAAATGGCTCTAAGCACTATGAGACTTAACATCTGAGGTCATCAATCAAATGGTTCAAATGGCTCTTAGCACTATGAGACTTAACTTCTGAGGTCATCTGTCCCCTAGAACTTAGAATTACTTAAACCTAACTAACCTACGGACATCACACACATCCATGCCCGAGGCAGGATTCAAACCTGCAACCGTCGTGGTCGCTCGACTGCAGATTGTAGCGCCTAGAACTGCACGGCCACTCCGGCCGGCGGTGATCAATCCCTTGGACTCAGAACAAGATAAACCTAACTAACCTAAGGAAATCATACACATCCAGGCAGGATTCGAACCTGCAACCGTAGCAGCCGCGTGGTTCCGGACTGAAGCGCCTAGAACCGATCGGTCACAGCGGCTGGCCGAAGGCAGACAATTTCTCGATGCAAGCATTCTACGTTTAGTGCAGCACAATGTAGTGCCACAAATCCTGAAGGAATGGAAGCTTTGTAACACGCTTTATCCTAATTGGAAATGTTCCATGAACTAACGATTCCTAGCGGAGTTCAGTTTCCAGCTCTGCTGACAACTGTTGCCAGTGCTGGTGTCGCGTTCCCACTGCTGCAGAGTGCAGCCGGGGCTAGGAGCAGCGTAGAGTGGCAGTAGAGGGCGAGTCTGTGATGGGACTGGGAAGCAGTGCTGGCTTAAATCCAGTCCTGGAGGTCATAGGCAGAAACGGGACAAGGTTTTGAGTGTGGCGCCGTGCCACAGTTGACAAGCTGTCCAGTTTTTCTTACGTTTAGATCTACATCATACCCCGCAAGGCACCTAATGGCGTGTGGCGGAGGGTACGTTCGGTACCACTATCTGATCCCTCCCACCCTGTTCCACTCGCGAATAGTGCGTGGGAAGAATGATTGTCGGTAAGCCTTTGTATTGGCTCTAATTTCTCTAATTTTCTCCTCGTGGTCAATACGCGAGATGAATGTGGACGGAAGTAATTTGTTGTCTGACTCCTCCTGAAAAGTGGTGTCCCGAAACTTCAATAGTAAATGCACAACGCCTCTCTTGTAACGTCTGCCAGTGGAGTTTGTTTAGCATCTCCATAACGCTCTCTCGTCAGCTAAACGATCCAGTGAGGAAACGCGCCGGTCTTCGTTGGATCGTCTCTATCTCCTCTATCAGTCCTACCCGATAGGAATTACAGATGGATGAACAGTACTCAAGAATCGGGCTAACAATCGTCTTATAAGCCACTTCTTTCGTGGATGAGTTACATTTGCTTAAGATTCTTTCAATGAATCTGAGTCTGGTATCTGATTTTCCCAATATCTGTTTTATGGTCATTCCACTCAAGGTCGCTCTAGACACTTACTCCTAGATATTTTACGGCAGACGCTGTTTCGAGCTGTTTGTCATCAATAGTGTAGCTGTACAGTAGTGGACTTCTTATCCTATGTATGCGCGATATGTTACATTTATTTACGTTCAGGGTCAACTGCCAAAGCCTGCACCGTTCATAAATTCTCTGCAGGTCGTTCTGCAAATTCTTACTACCTTCTGGCGTTGCTACTTTGGAATCTGCGAAAAGCCTTAAAGAGCATCCGACGCTTTCTACTAGATCGTTTATATACAGGGTGGTCCATTGATAGTGACCGGGCCAAATATCTCACGAAATAAGCGTCAAACGAAAAAACTACAAAGAACGAAACTCGTCTAGCTTGAAGGGGGAAATCAAATGGAGCTATTGTTGGCCCGCTAGATGGCGCTGCCATAGCTCAGACGGATATCAACTGCGTTTTGTAAATAGCAACCCCCATTTTTTATTACATATTCGCGTAGTACGTAAAGAAATATGAATGTTTTAGTTGGATCACTTTTTTCGCTTTGTGATAAATGGCGCTGTAACAGTCACAAACGTATAAGTAGGTGGTATCACGTAATATTCTACTAGTGCGGACGGTATTTGCTTCGTGATACATTACCCGTGTTAAAATGAACCGTTTACCACTTGCGGAAAGGCTGCATATCGTGTTGATGTACGGCTATTGTGATCAGGCCGGCCGAAGTGGCCGTGCGGTTAAAGGCGCTGCAGTCTGGAACCGCAAGACCGCTACGGTCGCAGGTTCGAATCCTGCCTCGGGCATGGATGTTTGTGATGTCCATAGGTTAGTTAGGTTTAACTAGTTCTAAGTTCTAGGGGACTAATGACCTCAGCAGTTGAGTCCCATAGTGCTCAGAGCCATTTGAACCATTTGTGATCAAAATGCCCAACGGGCGTGTGCTATGTATGCTGCTCGGCATCCTGGACGACATCATCCAAGTGTCCGGACCGTTCGCCGGATAGTTACGTTGTTTAAGGAAACAGGAAGTGTTCAGCCACATGTGAAACGTCAATCACGACATGCAACATATGATGATGCCCAAGTAGGTGTTTTAGCTGCTGTCGCGGCTAATCCGCCCATCAGTAGCAGAGAAATTGCGCGAGAATCGGGAAATCAAAAACGTCGGTGTTGCGAATGCTACATCAACATCGGTTGCACCCGTACCATATTTGTATGCACCAGGAATTGCATGGCGACGACTTTGAACGTCGTATAGAGTTCTGCCACTGGGCACAAGAGAATTTACGGGACGATGACAGATTTTTTGCACGCGTTCTATTTAGCAACGGAGCGTCATTCACCAATAGCGGTAACGTAAACCGGCGTAATATGCACTATTGTGCATCGGAAAATTCACGATGGCTGCGACGAGTGGAACATCAGCGACCTTGGCGGGTTAATGTATGGTGCGGCATTATGGGAAGAAGAATAACTGGCCCCCATTTTATCGATGGCAATCTATATGGTGCAATGTATGCTGATTTCCTACGTAATGTTCTACCGGTGTTACTACAAGATGTTCCATTGCATGACAGAATGGTGATGTACTTCCAACGTGATGGATGTCCAGCACATAGCTCGCGTGCAGTTGAAGCGGTATTGAATAGCATATTTCATGACAGGTGGATTGGTCGTCAAAGCGCCATACCATGGCCCCCACGTTCAACGGTTCTGACGTCCCCGGATTTCTTTCTGTGGGGAAAGTCGAAGGATATAGGCTATCGCGATCCACCGACAACGCCTGACAACATGCGTCAGCGCATTGTCAGTGCATGTGCGAACATTACGGTAGGCGAACTACTCGCTGTTGAGAGGAATGTCGATACACGTATTGCCAAATGCATTGAGGTTGACTGACATCATTTTTAGCATTTATTGCATTAATGTGGAATTTACAGGTAATCACGGTGTAACAGCATGCGTTCTCCGAAATTATAGGTTCACAAATGTACGTATATCACATTGGAACAACCGAAATAAACTGTTCAAACGTACATATGTTCTGTATTTTAATTTAAAAAACCTACCTGTTGCCAACTGTTCGTCTAAAATTGTGAGCCATATGTTTGTGACTATTACAGCGCCATCTATCACAAAGCGAAAAAAGTGGTCCAGCTAAAACATTCGTATTTCTTTAGGTACTACACGAATATGTAGTAAAAAATAGGGGTTCCTATTTTTAAAAACGCAGTTGATATCCGTTTGACGTATGGCAGCGCCATCTATCGGGCCAACTATAGCACCATCTGGTTTCCCCCTTCAACCTAGACGAGTATCGTTCTTCGTAGTTTTTTCGTTTGACGCTTATTTCGTGAGATTTTTGGCCTGGTCACGATCAATGGACCACACTGTATATTGTAAACACCAACGGTCCTATCACACGTCGCGGCGCGGCTGGCGCAGGGAGTCGGCCGGCGAGTGCCAGTGCGTGGAAAGACTGGTGGCGCTTGGCTGCTGGCAGCCGTTGACAGCGAACCCGTGTGTTTCGAGTATGGGGCAGCTGGTTTCGTCATGACCGCGTGGAATGTCAGCAGAGACGGCAGTACGAAGCCGGCCAGCAAGAAGGCGCCACAGTAAGCGAGCATCTGGCAAGACAGTACGCTGGACAAGCCGGAGCTGGAAGACCGTGCAGCAAAGCAGAAGAAGTAGCCTGGAGGGGTCCGGGGTCTGGACTTGGGGTGAACTGCTGTGACCATAGGACATCGGTTCCTGTCTGGGCGACTGGACGGGGCTTACTGTCTTGGATGAGGGGTGGTGGTGTTGTCAAGATGAACGCAAATTCTAGCCGTGGTGTGTGAACGGCCACAGTGGTATTAGAACAGGCTGTGCCAGTTGTATTCAGCATCAAATTTCGGTTGTACCAAGAACTGCGTCTGGATGGGTGGCCGCCATCGTCTGAGGAGAAAAGCTAAGCCGCTCTCGCCTATAACTGATTGAAACCGTCAACGACGGAACCTTTATATGGAGCGAAAGCACATGCGCTACCGTAATGCGCAAGCACTTAATCGTTGCTGCTGCCCCCTGGGGCAAGAAGAGTTGCAGCGCTTCCAGTGGTGAATACTGTCGAAAAACGATGTATCCTTAAAAATTATTACTCTTAGATGGGCGATTCAGATGCAGTTGTTTCTTCATATGCGACAAAACAAGATACCAAATTTTACTTAGCGGGTATCCATTGTCACGGTTTATGACATTATCTGTTAGTCTGTTATCGACAGATTGTCCGCCCCTAGTAGCTCAGTGGTTAGCGAGACGGAATGTCCTACATAACGGCCCGGGTTCGATTCCCGCCTGGGTAGGAGATTTTCTCCAGTCAGTGACGGGTGCTGTGTTGTCCTTATCATGATCATTACATCCCCATCGACAAGCAAATCGCCGAAGTGGCGTCAACTCGAAAGACATATACCAGACAAACGGTCTATCCGACGGGAGGCCCTAAACACACGGCATTTCATTTTATCGACAAATTATTTTAAAAAACAATCCCAGTAAAGTAGCGTTTGCAACCACTTGTCTCATTGTATAGCATACTACGTCCCTCTATAAGACAGTTCTCAGTCAGCACAGATTTATTAGGTTGTAGCAATAGCGTATCGCAATGATGTCCAACACGTACGTCATTGACGATATCTTTAGTTTGACCAATGTATATTTTAACGCACTCACATAGTATTTTGTAAACACAAGGTTTCCTCAAATTTTAATCGTTCTTAATAGAGCCGAAAAGTGTTATAATCTCAGTTGGCGGACGGAATACACATCTGATTTCATGCTTCCTGAAAACCCTACCTATCTTGGCAGACACATTCCCAGCATGTCGAAGGAAAGCCACTGAACTTAAAATGTCTTCAGCTGGCTTAGGTTATGGTCGACACTCAACAGGACGTGGAATCTGTCTGTCCGTATTGCCGTTATGATTAAACATATCGGCCGAAAGGTTCTAGGCGCTACATCCTGGAACCGCGCGACCGCTACGGTCGCAGGTTCGAATCCTGCCTGGGGCATGGATGTGTCTGATGTCCTTAGGTTAGTTAGGTTTGAGTAGTTCTAAGTTCTAGGGGACTGATGACCTCAGAATTTAAGTCCCACAACGCTCAGAGCCATTTGAACCATTAAACATATCCTTAAGATGTTGCAGCACTTGTAAATTATCAGCAGGCTGAGATTTACAGCAGGACCTGCGGAGATATTGTGAGCAAATGACAGTTACGTTGGTGGGGATCGTTGCGGTGGGGTGAGCGGGAAGCTGGTGGTAGTTAATTTGTGGTAAGGTCTTATGGGACAAATCTGCTGAGGTCATCGGTCCCTAAACTAACTACCTATGGACAACACACATAAACACACACACACACACACACACACACACACACACACACACACATGCCCGATGGAGGACTCGAACTTCCGACGGGAGAAGCCGCACGGACCGTGAAAAGGCGCCTAATACCACGCGGCTACCCCTAGTTCTAGAGAAGCGGAGTATCCGGTTTCGAGTCTCGGTCTGGCGCGTGTGTAGCATTTCCGAAATACCCTGTGAGGTTGGAGGTGATTATTTCTTTCCTATCTTTTTCTCATCCCGTTTCCTTTCCATTCCTTTCACCCCAATTATTCAAGTAATAAAGAGGTTTGAGGATCATGTAAATGAACTCACGGTAGAGGTCCTGGTCACAAAATTCGCTTGATCTGAAACTCATGGAATATACGTAGGATGCTAGCAGGAGAAAGGTTCGCGCTCACAAGCCACGTGTCTGTAATTTAAGGGATTTGTGTTACCTGCACGTAGATATCCGGAGCCACACATACTCGTAGACGTAGCAAGGAGCTGTCGAATCCATGCAACGCAGAATCGCTGCAGTACTGTGTTCCAAAGGAGGACCAACGCGCTATTCTTCTCATAACTCTTTGTCTCTTCAGCCTAAACACCTCAATAAGCTTTCAGACCACGTGATACGGAACCCGGCATTTAGTTCCATTAAACAGATTGTATTGTGCACCACTGGCCATTAAAATCGCTACACCAAGAAGAAATGCGGATGATAAATGGGTATTCATTGGACAAATATATTATACTAGAACTAACATGTCATTACATTTTCACGCCATTTCGGTGCATAGGTCCTGAGAAATCAGTAACCAGAACATCCACCTCTGGCCGTAATAACGGCCTTGATACGCCTGGGCATTGAGGGAAACAGAGCTTGGATGGCATGCAAAGGTACAACTGCCCATGCAGCTTCAACGCGATACCACAGTTCATCAAGAGTAGTGACTGGCGTATTGTGACGATCCAATTGCTCGGGCACCATTGACCAGACGCTTTGAATTGGTGAGAGATCTGGAGAATGTGCTGGCAAGGCAGCAGTAGAACGCTTTCTGTATGCAGAAAGGCCCGTACAGGACCTGCAACATGTGGTCATGCATTATCCTGCTGAAATGTAGGGTTTCACAGGGATCGAATGAAGGGCAGACCCACGGGTCGTAACACACCTGAAATGTAACGCCCCCTTTTCAAAGTGCCGTCAATGCGAACAAGAGGTGACCGAGACGTGTAACCAATGGCACCCCATACCATCACGCGGGGTGATACGCCAGTATGGCGATGACGAATACACGCTTCCAATGTGCGTTCACCGCCATGTCGCCAAACACGGATGCGACCATCATGATGCTGTAAACAGAACCTGGATTCATCCGAAAAAATGACGTTTTGCCATTCGTGCACCCAGGTTCGTCGTTGAGTACACCATCACAGGCGGTCCTGTCTGTGATGCAGCGTCAAGGGTAACCGCAGCCATGGTCTCCGAGTTGATAGTCCGTGCTGCTGCAAACGTCATCGAACTGTTCGTGCAGATGGTTGTTGTCTTGGAAACGTCCCCATTTGTTGACTCACGGATCGACACGTGGCTGCACGATCCGTTACAGCCATGCGGATAAGATGCCTGTCATCTCGACTGCTAGTGATACGATTAACCGCAATCGCGATAGGCTACAATCCGACCTTAATTAAAGTCGGAAACGTGATGGTACGCATTTCTCCTCCTTACAGGAGGCATCACAACAACGTTTCACCAGGCAACGCCAGTCAACTGCTGTTTGTGTATGAGAAATCGGTTGGAAACTTTCCTCATGTCAGCACGTTGTAGGGATCGCCACTGGCTCCAACCTTCAGTGAATGCTCTGAAAAGCTAATCATTTGCATATCTAAGCATCCTCTTCCTGTCGGTTAAATTTCGCGTCTGTAGCACATCATCTTCGTGGTGTAGCAATTTTAATGACCAGTAGTGTGCAAAACAATGAGAAATTGCAAAGTAATTCACAACACCTAGATTAAAGGTGGGTAAATTGTTTTAAAAAGCCAGGAAAGCCTATGTAACACACAGTGGTTATGGCGTAGGATGGCCAGTAGTATAATTTATGCACTAAAACTATCGGACGTCACTCCGGATAGCTGTGATGTGCTTAAGCTAGTGCCATGAGGCGTATGTTGTAAATGCTAGATGTAAATTTCCGACGGTTAGTCCCTTACCTCAAAGTACTCAGCTGATTCTCTACCGTCTGTGTAATATCGACCCTACGCACCCCGTGTAAGTTAAAAGTAAGATATGAGATACAGGAAATGATAGAACAGAGAACTTATTAAGATAAGTAAGTGAATCAGGTTGTTCTAAACTTTGAGAGATTGAAATACGTCCTCACAAAGTACAACAAAATTTTCATTTAACGTCTCTTTCAATGAAAGTTAACACAATTATTTGACGTGTGATCTTCTGTGCCTGTTGGGTACAAATGCGATTTTCGGTACGCACCCGGAGACAAATGAAATTTTCGGCTGTAACGACAGACAGTGCGTGGGAGTGGTGGGCCCTTTGAACTCGGCCCTCGGCCCTTGGCCCGCGGCGACAATCATCTGGACAGGACGGGCCGCCTTATTGGATCAATGCGGCCGCTTCCGGCACGCCAGATGGACTTCAGTACCGAGTCGAACATATTTCCTGCGGTCCAGAGACTCGCCGAAGTATTAAGTTCAGAGTCGTGAGATGAAACCTGCAGGGGAAACCCTCTTCACCACCAACGAATAAATCCGATGTTTTCAGGATTATAACACTGAAACGTTTCTGGCGATGCTCGTACCCTTACAAATTGTTTAGGGTATACAACAGTCGTTTTCCGTACATAGATTCATGTTCACCGCATTTTAAGTGGGCCAGTACTAGCCACTGTTATTTAACATGTTCGAATTTGTGTATTCGTTGGTAAGCTCCACTGAAAGAAGCCAAACACGACCGAATAAGTTTACAAGGTTCTTTTGCGATATATTATAATTATTTGGGTGTAAGGATATTTGTGCGTCGTTGCAGGGAACTTGCATTTCGTTTGATTTCTTACCTCATTTTTTTTCTATCCGTATTGGACTGAAAGTACGGACACAACAGTGCACATGGGAACCATATGCGCTGCGTTTCTTGTTTCGTAACAAAATTTGCTGTTGTCAGTATTGCACACATTACTCTTCCTTCTGAAACTTTGAGTCAGTTCTGCTCGGTTCTGTCTCGTGTTTATTTTTCCAGCAGCATCGGTTGTACGTTATCGGTCATACACAGCATTATGGACAGGATTACCGACGAACACATGGCACATAAGCATCTCGTGTATAGATGTCAAAGCAAACGAAGAGCAGAAGTCGTTATGCCGTGCTGTTCCCTCAGCGACGGCAAGCACAATAACAAAAAAACGGTTCAAATGGCTCTTGGCACTATGGGACTTGACATCTGAGGTCATCAGTCCCTTAGACTTAGAACTACTTAAACCTAACTAACCTAAGGACATCACACACATCCATTCCGGAGGCAGGATTCGAATTTGCGACCGGAGCGGTCGGGCGGCTCCAGACTGAAGCGCCTAGAACCGCTCGGTCACAACAGCCGGCGCACAACAACAGTACTTCCGCATATGTAGATAGCTGTATTGGGTTTCACGTTCCCGTGGCTATATACTACAGATCTTTTCACTGAAGTAAGGGTTTTTTCACTGAATGTAAGGTAGTTCGTGTAACAAATCGAACATCTCACAATCCATTATTACTTTGCAACGAGCCGTGCGAGGTTACAGATTCCTTACATCAAAATACTCAGTAAAAGCTATTAACCTTCCTCCAAACTTTTTGGGTGCATAAGTGGCAGGGGTAAAATACAGGGAGCGAAAAGCTATTTACAATTTGTACATAAATCAGAAGACAGTTGTAAGAGTAGAGGGGCATGAAAGGGTAGCAGTGGTTGAGAGGGGAGTCAGACAGGGTTGTAACCTATCGCCGATGTTATTCAATCTACATACTGAGCAAGCAGTAAAGGAACCAAAAGAAAAATTCGCAGTAGGAATTAAAATCCATGGAGAAGAAATAAAAACTTTGAAGTTTGCCGATGACATTGTAGTTCTGTCAGAGACAGCAAAGGACTTGGAAGAGCAGTTGAACGGAATGGACAGTGTCTTGAAAGTAAGATATAATATGAACATCAACAAAGCAAAACGAGGATAATGGAATGTAGTCGAATGAAATCAGGCTATGGTGAGAGAATTAGATTAGGAAATGAGACACTTAAATTAGTAAATGAATTTTGCTATTTAGAGAGCAAAATAACTGATGGTCGATGTAGAGAGGATATAAAATGTAGACTGGCAATGGCAAGGAAAGCGCCTTTGATGAAGATAAATTTGTTAACATCTAGTATAGACTTTGGCAGGAAGTCTTTTCTGAAAGTATTTGTATGGAGTATAGCCATGTATGGAAGTGAAACATGGATGATAAATGGTTTAGACAAGAAGAGAACAGAAGCTTTCTAAATGTGGTGCTACAGAAGAATGCTGAAGACTGGACGGGTAGATCTCGTAACTAATGAGGAGGTACTGAATAGAACTGGGGAGAAGAGAAGTTTGTGGCACAACCTGGCTAAAAGAGGGGGCTGGTTGGCAGGAAACGTGATGGGGCTTCAAGGGATCACCAATTTAGTATGGGGGGAATCGTGGAGGGTAAAAATCGTAGAGGTGGACCAAGAGATGAATACACTAAGCATATTCAGAAGGATGTAGGTTGTGTTAGTTACTCGGAGATGAAGAAACTTTCTCAGGATAGAGTAGCAGGGAGAGCTGCATCAAACCAGTCTCTGGGCTGAAGACCACAACAGCAACTGTATTAATCTGAAGCACTACAGAGGTAAAGGTCTGCAACTTTGTTGATCACTGCGATTTGGATGGAAACATATGGAAAAGTCCAGTCACTAAAATAACGGAAATGAAAACACTTATCACTTGTAGGGCACTTACTTCGCAAAGTGTGAGAAACGTAAAGTAAACCCCAAACCCATTTTCCTTGCTCACAGACGAAGCCAACACTCTTGCACCCGACATATTCAGTAAACCACCCATAGCAATGATTAGTTGCAGACATTTTTCCGGATTTAACATCATGAGCGATACCTATAGAGTCTGCTGTTTGTAAAACACTGCGTTAATCGTTAATGACGACTTTGTCAGGATCATTCTACATATGTCAGAACAATATTATTAGGACTGACTGAATCACATGTACAGTTGCACCAAACGTCCGGTGCACTCCAGCTGTCGGAGGGATTCCTGTTGTTGAGTTGTAACGTCACAACAATGAGATTAGGATCAATGCAGATGGTGTAAAACTTATGGAACAGTTGGTGCTCTGTTCAGACAAAGCATACTATTTTCAAATAATTGATGGAAATGCAGTCGGGTAATCCTCGGTTACCGCTTATATTAAGATAGATGAACACCTCGTCACTTATAAAATCATCAGTCACTGGATACAAAATCCCCATAGCAGATTCAAGATGGGCCGACTGTCATAGACACGTACTACTTTTTGCATAATCCGAGAATGATCTACAGAGATCACTGTAAAACGTGGACACAGCAGCAAAAATGTACAACATGGAGATTTCCCTTAATAAAACCAAAGTTACGGCCTTCATCAGTAAAGACTACAAGAGAACCAAAATTTCATTAGAGAACGCAATGCTGAAGCAAGCATTAACGTTCAAATACTTAACAGTGCAACCTAGGCTGGATTCAACGAAACGATATGGAAGAAAAAAGTCACGGCCGGCCGAGGTGGCAGAGCGGTTCTAGGCGCTTCAGTCTGGAACCGCGCGAGTGCTACGGTCGCAGGTTCTATTCCTGCCTCGGGCATGGATGTGTGTGATGTCCTTAGGTTAGTTAGGTTTAAGTAGTTCTAAGTTCTAGGGGACTGATGACCTCAGACGTTAAGTCCCATAGTGCACAGAACCAAAAAAGCCACGAACTACACAAAAGTCAGGGAACTAATAATTAACATCTTCAGGACATCACTTTTTCAGCAGCACACTACCTTCAAACTATACAATACCGTGGCTGAAAACACTTTCTCGTACGGCAGCGAAGGTTGGACACTTCGTAGAGATGACGAACAGACAGTAATGAATGTCGAGATGCGGTTCATGAGAAGAACAGCTGGTTACACACTATAGGAGAGGAAAAGATCTTATGACTTCGTTAAGGATGTCGGAGTCAAACCAATTCTCAACACTGTACAGAACTGTAGAACATCATGGGAAGACCATGTGCTACGGATGAAGAAGGGCCGGGTCCCTCGAAAAATGCTCAGGTACCAACTCAGGGGAAGAAGAGACATAGGGAGACCAGCAAGGAGGTGGACTGATACCACAGCTGGCCACTAGGTCTGATACTGGATGAAAAGAAGAAGAAGAAGAAGAAGGAAAAGAAGATCTTCAGTCCAATGTCTGATCTGATTTCGCTCTCCATATTAGTTAATCCTGCGCAAATCTCTTCATCTCTTCGTAATTACTTCAACCTACCTCCAGTTGCCAAACCGTTGTCATCATTTATAATTCTCCCCTCATCCCTCCTCACACGCTATATTTCATAAACATTCCAGTCTATTAGTCAAGTTATGACATAAATTTGTCTTTTCTCAAGTAGATTTAGTACAGCTTCATTAGTAATCCGATGTACCCATTTAATCTTCGTCATTCTCCTGCAACCACGTTTCGAAACGTATCGGAATCCATTGCGTTTCACTTCCGTCCTAGGCTGCACTCAAGATACCGTGAGAGAGCACTTTCCGACACGTTCATATTAGATGTTAACGTATTACTCTTGTAAAGAGACACTGTTCTTGCTATTGGAAGCTTTCATTTTACCATCCCTCTGCCTACAATCGTCAGTTACCTTGCTGCCCAAGTAACAAAACTTGTCAACTAGTTTCACAAGCTGCGACATCGACGCGAAAAAACACAGTGACCCGTATATGTAATAAGTTTCTTTAATTTACGTCTATCGTCACAATATTTTTTGTTTAACAGATTACCGGTTTCGGTCTTTAATGACAATCATCAGATCTGCAGCAAAAATGAGAAAAATATAAATACACTCGCAAACTGTATACAGCTTAAGAACAATACATAGTGTAAGTAGGCTATTTAGGTTTTCTTATTGGTAACGCCATGTTGCTGTGCTGTGCTGTGCTGTGTGCAGTCTGTGGCTTGTTTGCATTGTTGTCTGCCCACGCCCGAGTTCCCAGGTTCGATTCCCGGCGGGGTCAGGGATTTTCTCTGCCTCGTGATGGCTGGGTGTTGTGTGATGTCCTTAGGTTAGTTAGGTTTAAATAGTTCTAAGTTCTAGGGGACTGATGACCATAGATGTTAAGTCCCATAGTGCTCAGAGCCACTTGAGCCATTGATGTCTGCCATTGTAGTGTTGGGCAGCTGGATGTTAACACCGCGTAGCGTTCCACAGTTGGAGGTGAGCCGCCAGCAGTGGTGGATGTGGGGAAGTGAGATGGCGGATTTTTGAAAATGGATAATCTGGAGGCGTGTCCATCAGAAACAGTACATTTGTAAGAATGGATGTCATGAACTGCTATATATATTATGACTGTTAAGGTAAATACATTGTTTGTTCTCTATTAAAATCTTTCATTTGCTAACTATGCCTATCAGTAGTTAGTGCCTTCCGTAGTTTGAATCTTTTATTTAGCTGGCAGTAGTGGCACTCGCTGTATTGCAGTAGTTCGAGTAACGAAGATTTTTGTGAGGTAAGTGATTTGTGAAAGGTATAGGTTAATGTTAGTCAGGGCCATTCTTTTGTAGGAATTTTTGAAAGTCAGATTGCGTTGCGCAAAGAGTATTGTGTGTCAGTTTAGTGTTGATCAGAATAGGTAAAGAGCGAAATGTCTGAGTGCGTTCAGTTCTGCTCAGCTTGTTGAAAATCAAATAATGTAAGAGGTTTATCAGCACAGTAATTAATTAATTTTTCTAAGGGGACGTTTCATATGTCAACCCTTAGTCGAGGATACCTCACTGGAATCTTCTGATTTTTCTTGTAGTTAGTGCAGCCTTTGTTTATTGCTAGCGCTTAATTGTAGAGAGAATTTCCTTTGTAGTTGTAGTTTTTCATTCTCGTACAGTAAAACAGTTGTGGCATGCATGTAGATTTGCACCAAGTATTTCGCAGCTGCTCTTGCAATCAACGAGATATTATTTTCAGTGCTATGTTAATGTGTTTTCTCATTTTGCTCTTCAAATTGTGGTTTTCTGTGTTGTCGTGTGAAATATTGTGACAATAATGGCGTGTGAAAAACGTAATACTAGGCTCCAAAGTAAACTGAGAAATGACAGTGAAGACGAAAGCAGTGTGTTAGCGCCACCGTGTAATGAATTAACTAATGTTCAAAGTAGCAATCTGGTAATTGTGCATAGGGAAATGTAGCGGGCTGCAAGTAATGGTGTAGGCAGTGAAACAATTAGTGAACAGGGAAGCATTATCGATCGATCGGTCGGCAACAGCTTGCCTCAGGAATCCAAAATGACAGGACACAATCTTGCAAATACTGTAGATTCAGGTTTTGCGTCCTCGTCGTTTTCTCAAATGAGTCAAGACACATTTTCTGCTGTTCAGAATGCGAATATTGCCGGTTCAAATGCATTGCCGAATAGCACTGAGGACATGTTTCAGACACCAGTGCATTGTTGTTACAATTAATGCAACAAATGGGATAAAAGCTTCAAAAGTTAGACACAATGGTACAAAATCTTCAAAAGTTAGACACAATGGAACAAAATCTTCAAAAGTTAGACACAATGGAACAAAATCAGAGACAAACACAGCAAAAGCTTCAAAAGTTAGACACCACACTTGAACAAACACATGAAGATTTAACTACTGAGTTACATAACATTGAATCGAAATGTCAAAAAGTCTGTAATGATGTAAAAACACAAATTTGTGAGCATTTTCAACCTATTTTTTCGCGGCATGAAAGTGCATTACAGCATCACGAAGCAGCCATAAAAGAACTGCAAACCATTGTTCATGAAAATCATGAGACCTTGTGAGCTAAAATTGACTCAGTTGCATCTGCCGATTCGGTTACACTACTTGCAAAAGCTCAGGAAAACTTAAAGGACACAGTAGATACGACTTCAACACAAATGGACACTCTGAAACTTGGTTCAGAAAGACACACTGAGGAAATAAGTACACTATCGGAGAAAGTAGCCGAACATTCGGATCCGTTCACTAACTTATCTGCAAAGGTAGTTGATGATCTGAATGACACAAGACCTGTGGCCATCACTGACACAGAAGAGTATGAACAAATTAAGAAATTCAAACCAAATCAGAATCAAATTAATACGCAATACAAAAGAGAAATCCGGGAAGTACAAGATCAGTTGGCAAAAGTAATACAAAAATTACATATTTCAGAGGACACTCGTGCTCCAACACGGAAGAGGAACTTAGAAATACGGAAAAGCCACAAAATAATAACACAGGGCATTTCAGAAATTATGAAAGAAATTGGCAAGGTGCACCGAATTTTGAGATGGAACCACCGACACGACGTAACAATGACCGATATGCTACTCGCCGACACGATGATTTTGACTATAAGCTGTTCATTACTACACGTAAATTCAAAACATTTAAGAATTCTGGCAACGACATTCATCCACAAGCGTGGCTCCATCAATTCTCTCATTGTTTTCCTCCCAACTGGTCATTAGAGCACAGATTAGAATTTATGTGTGGCTACTAGGAGAATGAACCAGCTGAAAGAATGCGATCGGTCATTCACGATTGTCACAGTGAAGGAGAATTTTATCATGCCTTCCTCTCAGCGTATTGGTCTCAAGCTACACAACATCGAGTAAAACATAGCATCATAATCATGGAACATTTCGAACAATCTGAAGTTTCCAGTCTTGTGAAATATTTTGAAGACATGTTGCACAAGAATCAGTACCTGTCAAACCCATACAGCCCCTCAGAACTCATCCGCATTTGCTTAATCAAACTGTGAACATTTGCGGCATATTATTTTGGCAGACGTTGCAAAGATGACAATGAAGCTTTTCAGGGACTATTACAAGAATTGGAAATTGACACTGACAATCGCGGAACGCGAAAACAGGAACACAACAATTGCAGGTCACGTCCTTCACAATGCCGCGATGAAATAAATAATAACTGGACACGACAAGGCTATTCTCACAACACAAATCATGACCAAAACAGACACCACTCTTATGACAACCGTTGGCAGAAATAATAGTTACAGAGAAAGATCGCTCTTCTGTAGTAATGAATATCACAGAGACAATCAGAGAATCAGACAATATGTGAACCAAAATAATTATTATCAAGAAAGACAAAATAATTTCAGATACAAAGGTCCTCTGCGCAGTTACGACTCAGGGAGAAGTTCTCCACCATGTGACCGACAAGAAATTAATTACAGAAATTACCGACATGACGACAGACGATTTAATCATAGCGGCAGACCTGAATAGCATCAGAACTGGCGAGATTCAAACAGGGCAGGGCCCTCTCGACAAGGTGAATTTGTAGAAGTTAGACCTCCAAATCCCAATAACGACGCGCGCCAACAAAGAAACAGACAATGGCTCGCACCGGCAGGCAGCCACGTGCGCCGGCTGGGCTTGAGAAAAATAACATAAGCTAACCTTGAGAAAAATTCCAGTGTTCATTACCGACGTATACCACATGATAATTCCGTTGAAGTTGAAACTCTGCGTACTAGGAAGAGTAAAGGTTTACACCACATTTCACATGTAAAACAGTTTATTGAAAGATAATCTGCTTTTTAACTTTGTCTTTTCCATAAAACTTTTCACTTCACATTTCTAGTACGCATTGTCAGGCTTAGAATCTGTTAACATTCAACAATGTTTGAAGTTAAATATCCAGTCAAAAACCAAGAGAACTTATTTAAACAGAAATTACGAATGCTTTGTTATTGTGAACAGACGACACAGTGTTATTGTGTGTGTACATTCTTGCTTGTTAGTTGCACAATTATGTAACGACTATAAGGCTTACATACTTAGAACATATACTGCTAATGGGATTTTAATGCAACATTTTGGTTTACTTGAAAAGACATTCTTTATTTAAAGTACTTTCTGAGAGATACCAGATGACACAGTGGTTAGTTTATGTGACAGCTACACTACACAATTTTATCACGACGCTACTAATGAGTGGCAATTTACAATGTTGCTTTTACGGTGTTTCTGTTTTATATCTGCACAGTTATTCTGAATTCTTCTGGAAAGGAAAACATGTTTTAGTTTTAACTTTTGTGGTATAGCTGCAATGAGACAGCCTTTTCTGTAGCACAACAATACGTTACAGCACAGTACTTTCTTCATCACAGCAGTAAGCGTAATAAGTAAGATATCTATATGCAAGCATTTCACTTTAGTTTATGAGGAAGTGAGTACATTGACTTCAGCAGAACTTTGCTTACAGAGGACGATAACTACGACACTTTCACAGAATTATCTTACAGCAAGATGCACATTTATCGCTACAGGACACACATCTGAGTGATTAATTTTGTGCTTAAAACATTTCATTTTAAAGAGTTTTGAATTACAAAGAAAGTTTTCCGTGATACATTTCATTCCATTGCTGTAATCTGTAACACCTGAGGGTATAATTACATTAATCCTCAGGGGGGTACACACTTACTTTGTGTACCATGTGTTTGGCAAGCACAAGGAGCCCTAGCTAATATGGTATTTGCTTATACAACTTCACACATCGGTACCATATTTCTCTACACATAAATTACACAGCTATCTGATCATTTAACTGGGAGAGACAAACATTTATTTTACTACATCAGTGACAGATGTTTACGTAATTACACAGTTGAATAACTTCACACTTACGAAACTGAATTTTGTCTGTACTTTGTGAACTGTTCATATTTTCTCGGAACCATTGTGATACTATGAGAGCTTTGAATGATGTGTTTGGTAATGGATCGTGATTTTTGAAGTACGTTTGAGGTTGAGGACTTAATTGAAGGTCTTGAAATTATTGAAAGAAGCTGCAACGATTCTGAGATGTGATTGACCTGTTATGATATTATTATTACGATGACGATGTGTGTTATGCTGTTGAGGTATGTTTATGATCAATAAGCTGAGAATCGTACTTTAAGAGTTATGAAATGTGTGTAAATGCGTGAATGTATCACAATGCAGGCGAAAATCGTTTGCACACTGTTATATTCATAGGATTTTGTTTCTACACATTTGCAATGCAAATTCTCGACCAGTGAAATTTTTTGTATGAGACTGTCACTGTAGTGCAAACGGGTGTCGTAAATACTTTGGTAAGGAAGGTAGGTCACTGTAAGCACCCAGCTTCGCAACAGTCACCTGGAAAAAAGCCATTAGTGTGTGCCTTTCGGAGGCACAGGTGAAAAAAAAGAGGCCATTATCCTCGCTATTGACATTCCTTTCTGGAAAGCATCGCAAATACGACACGCTCATTACTTGGAAAGATACTTACAACTGCACACCTGATTATGACAAGTGTCTTTCTACGAGAGTTGAGAGAATTTCTACTAACTTATGAAATGCCAAATGATTATTGAATGATATTTTTATGCTTTACTTTGTACATAGTTGCTTATTTCATTTGATATCTGGTTTCCAGCGGTGTTGAAACATTGGTTTTATAAAATAAAATTAAATGCATTTGCTAATGTGAAAACTTTCTGTCAACAGATCTATTAGATGATAATTTTATGATCCACATTCTTCGAAAACGGAGCACTTGGAATGGAAAGAACAATAAGAAGGGATTAATAACAGTAACTGCATACATAATTTTCTTTTCAACTACTTGGTAATTTTTTTGGTAGAGTTAGTTATTGTGATGCATCACTCTAGTGTTAAGATGTGACATTGGTATTAGACATGGCCATCTTTAGTGTAATATTTTTTCTGCTTGAGCTTTGTCATGTTTAGATATAAGTTATTGCATTTGCTGCTGCTGTTTGCCAGGCATAGTGCTACTAAATTTCAGTTTGTATTACTCTGTTAAGCCAGATTTACTACTGATTTATTTTTCTTGTTGCTGCAGATTGGCTCATATTAGTGATAATGTTGCATTTGCTATTCTAACTTTTATATATATATATTGCTGCTTGCTTTGCCAGTTTGCATTTTTTGTCATTGCTGTTTGTGTTAATTGTTTTGTGTTGCTGCATTGCATCGTCCCTTAGTTTAGCATCTGAGCTCAATAGATATAAGTTAGCTTAAGATGGGGTAGGCTATATAAGAGAACGAGTTGTGATGAATTGGAAAAAATGCATTGAGAAGCTATAAGAAAATGGTTTGGCCAAAAAAAGTATTTTTAAAGAGGATATGAACAAAAATGTAGGGTTTAGAGACAACAAGTTTAGGTAGGATTTTCTTGGAAATAAATGATGAGGTAAGATAATGGAAAATAAATAATGAGGTAAGAAATATGTGAACATATAAACACAGAAAGCAAGCTAGGATTGGATTTTTTTGGTGGAAACAAATGTTGAAATAAGACGAAAGATCTGTGGAATGAAGTTTTGGGTGGGACTGCAGTACCAAATGTTACCCTGAAAACGAACCCTGTCTTTCCTTTTGTATTATTCCGCTATGTGTTTATGTATCCTTGTGAATTTGTCTTTTTTCTGTCTTTACGTGTTTAGCTAATAAGATTTATGTTGTAGAATTTTCAAATACTATGTTATATATCTTTGTAAAGATGTTTAGACATTATTTTTCTGTTCTGTTTTGTTTTAATGCTCACATGTGAAGGTGATGTTTCAAAAGTTATTCTGATCTTTATGTATTTACTTATGTCATAATTCTTGTAACACTGATGTATATGTTTATTTCTATTCTTTTGTAAAGCCTGTATTACTACAAATGTTATCTGTATTATTATTTTTTAATGGTGTTTTCTGTATCTCAGTAATTGTATTCTCATGTTATAAAATTGTAATTGACACCAGTTTATCAAATTAAGTAACTCCTAAGCATTCATTTCACTGCACACATTTTGTTGGTCATAGTATATGCACAATATGTGAAAAAAAGAGGACTGTTAGTGTTTGCATGTGTGTTAATAATTCAGCAAGGGACTGGATAACAGCATTTCTGGTTCTAAGGACAATTCCAAAAACTTTGTGAGTGGACAAGTGCTGGTTTATGGACTTGTTATATTCTCCACAAGACTCTTCAATGGTGATTGTGCACCTGCACAGTCACAGCAGATGGCTGTTAGCCATCTCTACAAGGACTACAGTGGGTCGGCACCTTTGATGGCCCACCAATACCATTATCTCTACAAGGACTACAGTGGATCGGCACCTCTGGGGGCCCACCAATACCGTAATCTCTACCAGGACTACAGTGGGTCTGCTCTGTGATCACCTACCTACTACCTACCAATATTCTTCAAAACTTCGACTGACTCTGCTGTGGGTTTGCTCTGTTGTGGCCCATTACCTGTCTGCATGTCGAGAGTCAGCACTGTCTTTCCGTTGGAAGGACAACACTACTTCTTCAAGACTGCATGGAAATCCACTACATCCATGTGCATTTTCTTTTACTGCTCAGACTTTGAGAAAAACACTGCTATTTTACTGTGATGAACGATCAGGACTGTCTTTATGGACTGTGAGAAAATTTTAGCTTTTGACCAACATTGTATCAATAAGTGTGTGCATTTGACTTCTTTGTTATTGTAATTGGGAAAAAACTTTAACAAATATGTATTGGCCAGTGCCCAAAACAATTTGTAAAATTTTTTGTGGGGGCTATGGAAGTAGGCTATTTAGGTTTTCTTACTTGTAGCCACGTAGCGCTCTGTATGAAAATCACTGGCTGTGCTGTGTGCAGGCTGTGGCTAGTTTGCATTGTAGTCTACCATCGGAGTGTTGGGCAGCTGGATGTTAACAGCATATAGCATTGCGCAGTAGGAGGCGAGCCGCCAGCAGTGGTGGATGTGGGGAAGTGAGATGGCGGATTTTTGAGAATGTATAATCTGGAGGTGTGCCCATCAGAAACAGTACATTTGTAAGAATGGATGTCATGAACTGCTATACATATTATGACTATTAAGGTAAATACATTGTTTGTTCTCTATTAAAATCTTTCATTTGCTAACTATCCCTATCAGTAGTTAGTGCCTTCCGTAGTTTGAATCTTTTTTTTAGCTAGCAGTAGTGGCACTTGCTGTATTGCAGTAGTTCGAGTAACGAAGATTTTTGTGAGGTAAGTGATTTGTGAAAGGTATAGGTTAATGTTAGTCAGGGCCATTCTTTTGTAGGGATTTTTGAAAGTCAGATTGCGTTGCGCAAGAAATATTGTGTGTCAGTTTAGCGTTGATCAGAATAGGTAAAGAGCGAAATGTCTGCGTGCGTTCAGTTCTGCTCAGCTGTTTGAAAATCAAATAATGTAAGAGGTTTATCAGCACAGTAATTAATTAATTTTTCTAAGGCGACGTTTCAATAGAGCATATTGAAAAGTAGTACTGATAAAATTTACATTTGTGCGCTTTAAATATGAAGAGGCGTACCTGTTTCATAAAAACAAAGTCCTAATGTACTCCAGTCATAATGGCATCGTCAAATGTTAAATGCGGAATCAGCACCAGCATCGTCAAATACATATACATGACATCACAATCACGAGTCGTATTGTCAGTAAAACTACTGTTTAAAACAAGCTGCCGTACAGTAGCCACAAGATGTTTGTGTTGTAAGTTGACCAGATGTCGCTAATGTCGGCATACACTAGCTTTCAATGATTAATTGAAACAGCGAAAATAAAAGGGGGATACAATAATTAAAGTCTATAATAAGCTTATAAAGTATAAAAGGTGTGAAGAACTATATTTTCTTTCATTTGTGGCTCCTTTAGCGATTTGTTTTATGTTGTTTAATATTACCCAGTGCAATATCAATGGTGTTTTATATTTATGTCATCGTCTAGAATATTGGCACCGGAGAATGTCGTGTTCTTATTTTTATTGGTTTTTATTACTGTAACACCTTTTTTACTTTATAAGCTTATTACAGACTTTAACTATTGTATCCCCTTTTTATTTTCGCTGTTTCAATTAATTATTGAAAACTAGCGTATGCCGACATTAGTGGCATCTGGTTAACTTACAACACAAATATCTTGTGGCTACTGTACGGCAGCTTGTTTTAAACAGTAGTTTTACTGACAATACGACTCGTGCATGTGATGTGATTTATATGTATTTGACGATGCTGGTGCTGATTCCGCATTTAAAATTTGACGATGCCACTATGGCTGCAGTACATTAGGACTTTGTTTTTATGAAACAGGTATGCCTCTTCATATTTAAAGCGCACAAATGTAAATTTTGTCAGTACTACTTTTCAGTATGCTCTATGTATTGTTCTTAAGCTCTATACAGTTTGCGAGTGTATTTATATTTTTCCCATTTTTGGTGCAGATCCGATGATGGTCATTAAAGACCGAAACCGGTAATCTGTTAAACAAAAAAGATTGTGACCACAGACGTAAATTAAAGAAACTTGTCAACTAGTTTTAGTTTCTAATTTTCTAATTTAACTGCCTCAGCATCACCTAACTTAATTTTAGCACGCTTCATTAGCCTTGTTTCTCTTATATGCATGTTTATCTTACAAGGTATTTTTTAAATACATCATCCATTTCGTTCAACTAATGTACCAAGTCCCTTGCAGTCTCCAATAGAATTACAGCATAATTGACGATCTTTAAAGTTTTCTTTTAGTCTCCCTGAATTTTCCAAAACTCACTTTCGTTTGCAATAATGGTTGCTTGACGTATAGACTTAGTAACAAGTGAGGCAAGCTACAGACATGTCTCATTCCATTCTCAAGTTCTGTCATACTGTCCTGTCGTTCGGCTCATGTAACATTCACTGATTCGTGTTTTTGATAACGTTCTCAGTTTGCGAGTCTGGTATCAAGTGTAAAACCACGGTTGTGGAGCTACGGTTCTAAAACCGAAGTAATCACAGTCAGCGAGAGGTGGACCCGCTTCGCCTTCTCCTTTGCAACAGCTCGAGAGCTTCTCAGTGACGCTAGGTTGCAGGAGGCGCGAAACCCAGAAACTTTCCCTGTGTGCTACGTTAACTTAAGAAAGATATCATATACTGCGCTGCGGCACTCTCACGGATAAACAACACAACAAAACTTGCTAAGGTGGATCACGGAACGTTTTGTGCACACCGCTCGCCGTGTAACTCGCGGGCGAGGGACTGAACGACGCGCCGCCAGGAAATGAAACCGCGCCGCTCTCGCAGACCGCACGTAGTTGTGAGATCTTCCAGCCAGGGCTGCCGCTGCCTGCTGCAATCTGATGCTCACCGCTAGCTGCTGTTGGCTTCTCTGTGCACTCATGGCTCAGCATCCTTTGCGCTGAGGAGACCTCATCCCTCCGCGTTACAGCCTCCCGAGAACCCTGTGCCCCTCACGACTTCGTGCATTTGGAGATATAAATGATGGTTTTGTAGGTATCCTTGCTTTGAAGCCTACGAAAAGCATTTTGTCAGTATTTCCAGTCTCGAAATCCAATTATGAGTGTAAAAAGCCGTGATTATAAAATTATAAATAATGTAGCAACCAGTCGCAGAAATATTATTTATTTCTTAATATTATATATAAAATATATTTCCTTGACTGATTGCTACATTCTTTATAATTTTATACTCCACGGTCGCTGCGCAGAAAGGGAACCTTATGGAGCACAACATTCAAAAGCTGCGATGTTTTCACGAAGTTGGTATTTCCTGTAATCGTTTGTAATTTTGCAGAAATTGCTGCGCAATTACACATTGAACTATCTCATCGAAGGGAAGTTTACTTTAGAATTCATAAGTGATTTTCATTCCACTCAGCATCCTATCCTTCCTGCTGAGATTTTCCCCTATCACCTTACACGATTTTGACATTTTGCTTCTACGTTCCCTCACTTTTTCCGTCTGCATTGTCAGTAACTTTCCCTTCTCATTGTCAATAAATTTCATGACGAAGTAAATCTCGGGCGAACAGCGTGGTGTGAGTGTACAAAGGACACAATATTTCGGCAATCGACCTTGTTGCCATCATCGGGTGTGCTGACGTACTGTCAAGGGACGGCAGGCGTGAGGTGTATATCAGATTTCCCCTCCACTTCCCTAGGGCGCTCCCTCCCCCGTCCGCGCCGTAGGCGCTCTCTCGGCCGTCCGCACCGGGGTTCGATGCCCGGCTTGTGGCCCCGAGTCTGGGTGTTCCCTTGTAATTCGGCGCCCAGGGATGTTTGCCGGAGTCGTTTCGGAAGTTCCTCCCCCTGCCCTCGAAGTCAGTACATTCTGGGATATTTCTATCTTCTCCTTAATCCGGGCAACGGCTGGTTCCCAAGCTTAGCTAAGGGAATAGCCGCTGCCACGATTCAGTTCAGGTTTTCTTACTCTGATCTCTATAGCTTCGTTGATGACACAGTCCCAACATTTCGAAGTCTGTGTTAGGACCTTGTTCTTGTCATAATCCATGCCGTGAAGTTCTGACAGGCAATGCTCGGCGACTGCAGATTTATTAGGCTGTTGCAATGTCGTGTGCCATTGGTGTTCACAGCATCGGTCTTTAATGGTGCGAATTGTTTGACTTATGTATTCCTTACCGCATTGGCACGGTATTTTGTAAACCAAGGTCGTCCTTAACACCGCCAAGAAGTGCTCTGGTTTTAGTTGGAGGGCAGATGACGGTTTTTACTTGATATTTGCGTAAAATGGGTCCAACGTTTCTAGCTAAGGCCCCACAAAACGGAGTGAATGTCATGGCCGTGTTTCCACAGGTTCTTCCTTAGGTTCCGCCGGTTGTGTTGCGAGTGTCGGACGTAGAGCATCCCGGATTTGCCTTTCCTTATAACCGTTCCTCAGAAACACGGATTTCAGATGTGTCAATTCTTGTTGGAGACTGTCCTCGTCAGAGAGGGCACGAGCTCCGTGTACAAGAGTTTTTAGCACGCCGTTCTTCTGAGCAGGGTGGTGGCAGCTATCCGCGTTTAGGTATAAGTCAGTGGAGTTTTCCTTCTGTACACGCTGTGCCCCAGCCTGCCGTCATCCTGTCTTTTGACGAGAGGTTTTAGTTGCGCTGACTCCAAGGCTTTTTCTTCGAAATTTTCCATGTATATGTTAGAGACGATTGGAGAGAGAGGACTCCCCATAGCAACGCCTTCGGTCTGCTCGTAGAAGTCCCGCGGTCTCTTCCCGTGCTTGCACTACTACGTAACTATGTGCACTGCTATGAACAGTACCATGGCAGCAGCGAGTCTACGGTTCACTTCATCGAGTAACTAGATGTCAAATCCAGCATTGTCTGGGTATTCATTTTGCCAATTTTCTATTAGAAACGAAACGAAAAAATGAACTGCTTTAGCAGTATAATATAGAAAAATATCGTTTCCTTGTATTTGTGAAAACACCTTTGGAATTGTGGAAGAGTCATACAAAGAAACATGTATAATGTTCAGATGCTAAAGTGAAGAGCTCCGAACAGTTTCTGCAAGCTGGCGGCAGCTGTTTCGCATGTCTAAAACGCCATTTTGTAAGCGTCTCTATGACAACACCTCTTCATAGCTCTGTAGATAGCTATTGTTTTCCCCTACAGCCGTCTGCGCATTTGTCAGCTGTCCAAAGCGCTGCCAGGTATCGGGGATTTCCTAATGTTGACTCTACTGCAGGTGCAACAATAATGCACGTATTAAAACGACATGACTATTAGAGTAGATACACCAAATACCGGCTATATAAAACATATAGCGTCGTTAGAGTGGAACTGTCAAACAGCTGTCACGTCGTAATAAGTATCTTTTCAACATCTGGACATCATTAACGATCTCATTAAGCAGTGACAATTACACAAAAGTCCACTAACGACCTAATATGGACGTCACATCAATCTGGACGTACTTGAAAATGGTGATAAAGCCAAAACAGTCTGTCGTAAATGAAGATTACTTATTATAAGCAGCTATTTGGTAAATCTACGCTAATAATAATGTCGTTCTCAGACATATATTATGCTGCTGGCGCTAAAGAAGAAAAAAAAAATACCTATTGAAACTTCGTTCATAATGAGCGAGGCCTACGAGAAAGACAGGCCGCGGCGGTCACGTCACGAACGTAGTCCTCAGTTCGCTCGCTCGCTCAAATCAGCAGACAAACTACGTTTCTACACCTGTTAACTCGTAACTAGGCGTTTGCGTACAAACTAAATCTTCTACTGGAATCCGCTATTATGGAATCCTACTGTTATTAGTCCTATAATGATGGGAACTCCATGTGCCTACTTATAATTTGTTACGGCTCTACTGGAATACAATAAAATAAAGTCATGCTAAAATGATTATCAGTTGCATATGGCACCACTTTCAGCATGTAATGAGTACTGTTAAGCAGAAGAGACTAAATGCTATAAACAAGCTGTTATACCATTTATATCGAGTATTGATCTTAAATTAAATTTTGCTGTAGTACTGTTAATCAGTAAGGCTTCATAATAGCAGATTCTAGTGGATGATGCAACTCTCGTTAGTACTTACAGTCCCAGCTTCTAGATAACAGGTTTAGAAACGCATTTTGTCTGCTGAGCTGAGCGAGCGAGCGAACTGAGGACTACCTTCGTGACGTACGCGCCGCGACCTGCCTTTCTCGTGGGCCTCGATAATGAGCCATTTTTTCAGGGTTTATGACGTCATATCTCTTGAACTATGTGTCGTACAATAACATATTTGTCTAAATATATTCAGCGGAATATGTAAATACTGTCTATTAAATACGTTCCGAATATAGATAATAGCAAAGAAGTAATAAATTAAAACGTCATGCAATATGCGGCAGTTTTTCATGCATTTAATTGTTTATGACGTCAGATCTCAAGAACTATGATACGTAGGTGGTTCTTAATGCCACAGCGATTGTTGCTTGACAGTGAACAAAGTGTTACGCCTTCTCTCCACTTGTTACGACTTCTGCACCACTTGTTAGCAGCAGACAGAGTGGCTGCGCCAAAGACTGAGAAGGTGTGGAGTTTTACAATTATTTATTGAACTTTCTTTACAATTTCTCCCTCGTCGTCGCTGCCCAGCCCTGCGGATTCCTCCGCCTGGCTGTTGCTGTGTAGATTCTCCGACAATGCGCGCAACGCGCTACGCGCGCTGCTGATCGCAATCGGGAGCTTCAGGCCACCAGTGCTCCGCTAAAGCCAGGATGCCCTGTGGTTGAGATGAACTCGTCGCCGCCCGGTGCCCCAGTACGGCACGCCGACGGAGCCGGGTCGCCGTGAGGTCAGCCGCCGACGCCTGCTGCACCGGCGGCTGGTGACCAAGACCGCACTGCGCCCAGTCCTGCTGGAAGTTCTCGCTGTAGTTAGTCAGCCATGGTGCCGACCGAACTCGGGCCGACCCTCAGAGCTGAAGTTGATATGTGGCGGCGAACGGATGACTCCTGCGAGCTGGAACAGACTTCCGGAATCGTCACCTACGAGGATTGAACATTCGGACACGGACCACGTCCGTCCTCAGATCCGAACTGCTTCCTAATGGCTTCTGTCTGTTGCTGCCTGCGCTCCACTATTTATATCCGGCAGGAGGACGTTTTTTACCCTCGGTGGTAGCTTTTTGTTTTTACTCCCACAGTATATTGCAGCGTAACTTAACGTGCTGGCCTCACTTCCCCTTACTCAGCACTCTCCAGGCTCCGCTCGTCGCTCGGTCTGTGTGCGTCCTTGCGTCAGTCTGTTGGTAGACTGCTGCTGTCAGCAATGCTATCTGTGCCTGCCTACTTTGCAACGCATCGATCGCTGGCGTGCCTCTGTTTTGCCATTCTCCACTGCATGAAGCAACGCTTACTGCATGTGGCCGCAACAGAAGTTTGGTTGAAATGGGTCCAGTGCTTTTGGAGGAGATGTGGAACATACACATACATATATATCCATTTTTATAACAGCACGAGGCAAGAAACATATTACTCTTTCCAGTTATATCTCGGTCAACGACCAGGAGGATAAAATGAGTAATTACGGCATCTACATAATGGCAGCGATAGCTTTTTTTTCCTGTGGACGGAGGATGGGGGCGAAATTATTCTGACGCGCAAAGTATCTACACCATACAACATACAGTGACAAAGTATGGAGGTAGTTGCAGTTATGCTATCAGCTGTGACACAAATAGAGGTCTGTAAGTGAACCGGAAGCGTTGCAAAAATAGCAATGATCAAAATATGGCGTCATTTTAACTGTCGTGACTACAGGTTTTTCGTGAAAAATTGTTATTACCATCCAAGAAAACACATAATTTTGTTATGTCTCATATCATTTATTTTACATGACTTTTTATTACGGTTATAAGATCATTTTATGGTGATTATGTTTCAGAAATGTTCTACACGTCTTATTTTCACTGATATCTATACTACCACGATGGCATACTACCTGGTACGTGTATATGGGAACAGCCATGTAGAAAAAATGAAATTAAATGATTGTATGGCATTGTTGGTCGGGATGTTCCAGTCGGGTTCGGCCGCCAAGTGGAAGTCTCATTTCATTCGGTGCCACTTTGGGTGAATTTCGGCCGATGATAAGGATGAAAGGATGATGAGCACAACACAGCACCCAGTCCCCAGGTGGAGAAAATATCCAACCCCACCGGGAATCTAACCTGGTACCAGTGCATGGGAGGCAAGGGCGCCAACTAAGCAGGCGGAGCAACGGCCATGTTGTACTTAGGTAAAAACTTTCCGTAGATCTGTACGTGTTTAAGTGTTGTTTACTTATTTCTAGTTATAAACCTAATCTCATTGACTGTAGCAGTGTCTGAATAAGAGAACTATCAGATAAGAACAGATTGTAATACTTCATTAAAAGATCCACCAAAAGTCCCTCATTTCCATAAGCTAACAGTTGTACATTATAAATGTTTTACTACAAATTTTGTAAAATACGATGTCATTTCGCAGGATAGGGAATATCACTACTGTGGTGCCAGTCTTTACTAAAAAAAAAAAAAAAAAAAGAAAAAAAAATTTATTTTTAACACCATAAGATTTTACTCTTCTTCTCCGAATCATTTTCGTGGTCATTCATATTCTGTGCGAGAATGTTTTAAATGTTTTTATATTACGTTCCTTTATGTAATCTCTCTGTGCCTGCGACAATATTTTTTAATAAATGGACATATCTATCGCTTATAACAAGTTACTTTGGGTTAGTTAGTGGGTTGTAAATGGGTTATGTAACGTCTCCTGGCAAAACACATATCATATGTGTTAAAAAAAAAGAGAAGAATAATTGAACTGGATGATTTTAATTGCGTGGACAATGATTGTGTGAACTCTATGTAATAAAGATAAACCATTATGTGTCATGTTTTATATTGGTATAGAATTATGTACCGATTTTTTTAAAGATAATATCTGTGTCGGCGAGTACTGAAACCGCCACTGACGATACTTATTAAATTTGAAACAAAGATTTAAATATATCACACCGAGTGTAAATAGTAGTGCCCGAGCATTAATTTTTATGTCGTCTTTTCGGAGTTACGTGAGTAGGAAGAGCCTGTGACGCTATATTGTATGCTTGTGTAGCATTCTTTTGTCAACATTGAGAGAAGGAGGCCATTAGGCATTGATTTGTATAGGTGTGTCAGAATTTAATCTGTCTAACTGTTTTGAATAGAGTTACTTAGTGAAAACTTGCATTGTGATTTGTAATAAGCTTGCCTGGTATTTTATCCCATCCTCTTAAGACATTTTCAGCCATTTAAATATTATTCGCGGTGCAGAGTTGCGCTACGAACGAGCGAGCCGCTGCCGCGGCGCATTCAAACTGCATTAAATGAAACCAATCATACTGCAAAGAAGCGGACAGGTAATAGTGAACTAAAATTAGTTCTTTCAGCTTTCGGGATTGCAGGGCAGAGCAGCAGATTTTATGATGTCTTGTACAGGTGGACGCGGGCTGCGGATGATGTTATATTATTAACAGTGCAAAAAGAGATAATTTACCTTCATGACATAAAAGAAATCTTGCTGTGCGTAATTCTGGTCTGGCAAACATTATAGCAAAAACATTTTTTCTCTGATAATAGTCTCATGTTCTCGCGTTAGTCGTGGTGCTTATTGGTGTTTTACTGTTAACAAAAATCCACTGCAAAATTTTGATGTTGAACAAACATTGCGTACTGTAACATCAGTATTTATAACGAAATAATTTTCAGTAACCTTTACAATAACTGTAAGGTAAGGAAGATAGGTTGAACTTTAAAGCGAGTTACAGTAACGCAATAATGTTCCCTTTATAGGAAGCCAGCTCCAGAATAATAAGAACATAATATATATATATTTTTTTTGATAAGTAATGATCCAAAGAAAGTCACAGCACAGCATGCCTAAAAAGTATTTCAGAGCTCTTTTCGTAGCAACATATTAATCTCATCAATTTATCAATATATTAGTTGTTACGTGAGCAACAACAAGCAGACAGCGAAAGTTACTGGCAGGAAATGTAAGTAAATGTTTTACCTCTCTGTAGCAAGTAATTGAGATCCACTGGTATTCATACTTTATAAAGTTGCCATGCGAAAATACAGAGCGCGAGAGGAAACCGTGTCACTGGTGCAGTATCTTCCATTAATTAATCTCTGCTTATAATTCAGCTTAAAAAAAAGTACTTGCTGCACTCCGCTTGTTCGGTCTTCTCAATCAGTCTGTGACATCCGTCACCAGAGCGTGTTTGATTGCAGACAATAAATATCAGCACTTCGCTGTTATTCGCCCGTCATTTTGGAAAGGCGAGTTCAAAAGGGTATTACGGACAATAAATACGCCATTCAAACAATGCTGCCCAGTCCCGCGCACCACTGAGTTATTTAAAGTTCTACGGCATCGCGTGATATTTTTTCTCATCTACCTTTAGAATACCGTCCGCTTCAGAAAATCTGAGCATTCGCTTAGCTTATCTGTAACGTCCAGCAATAAAAAAAAAAAAAAAGGCAGAGACAATAATACAAATCATTTTATGACTATAAATTTTAAGCTTGTTCAGATTGACTCCTTTCTTTCTATACACCGACGCTTTTAAAAAATGCAGTATCAATATATGCTCTGTCGATGATTTAAGTTTATAAAAAGCGCAGTCGGTCGCATAAAAGTACTGCGCTGCATCAATGCATCTGTGATGCTAACAGTGTTTGTGCAATGGATACGGAAGAGGAAAATGGAGTCACAAATTACCGAACAAAAGATATGTTGTCGGTTTCAAACTGCAGTCGATGAAAACGTTGTAGTGATTAACGCTTAACTATATTACCAACGTCGAAGATGATTTCAAGCCTGAAACACGTTCGTACATGAAATGAGCTATAGAAAAATCTGACTGACTGCTGTATTTCAAATAAGACTACTGTTTGCCTTCATAAACCCTTACCTGACGTATGCCAGTAGTCTGCTGTTGCTGAAGTCTCTTCTTTGTTTACGAACAACTGGGTAGTTTCTGATGCAGCGATGGTTCAAATGGCTCTGAGCACTATGGGACTTACCGAGCGAGGTGGCGCAGTGGTTAGACACTGAACTCGCATTCGGAAGGACGACGGTTCAATCCCGCGTCCGGCCATCCTGATATAGGTTTTCCGTGATTTCCCTAAATCACTCCAGGCAAATGCCGGGATGGTTCCTCTGAAAGGGCACGGCCGACTTCCTTCCCCATCCTTCCCTAATCCGATGAGACCGATTACCACGCTGTCTGGTCTCCTTCCCCAAACCAACCACTATGGGACTTAGCATCTGAGGTCATTAGTCCACTAGAACTTAGAACTACTTAAACCTAACTAACCTAAGGACATCACACACATCCATGCCCGAAGAAGGATTCGAACCTGCGACCGTAGCGGTCGCGCGGCTCCAGACTGAAGCGCCTAGAACCGCTCGGCCACACCGGCCAGCGATGCTGCGAATTTTATGTTAGAACACTAAAATCATAGTTTACCGCTGTGTCTGAAAATGTCAAAAAACGATCCTTAGGAAGCAGCGACTGTCATTGTATGGAAGCCGCATTGTTTTCATTTTGTGCCGCGACGTAGCACAACGCACACTGCTTTGTAACGCTGCCACTGCGTTTGTAGCCCTAGATGGTACAGCTCACATTTACTTATCAGTTCTTGTTATCGTATTTCTGCACTTCTCAGACGACGTTGCTTGGTATTTTTTCTTTCTTTCATGTTCTCTTAGAAACCAGAATTTACCAGGAGTAGAAAAAATTATACACATAACTGCATATAACAACACTCCAAGCGATTCTTTTTTTTTTTTTTTTTTTTTTACAAAGGACTAAAACTAGTGTGGATTTACTGGATGACAATTATCGAACTATATGAAAAAAAAACGTAAATTACTTACAAACTACTGTGTGCACCGTCGGCCGAAGTGGCCGTGCGGTTAAAGGCGCTGCAGCCTGGAACCGCAAGACCGCCACGGTCGCAGGTTCGAATCCTGCCTCGGGCATGGATGTTTGTGATGTCCTTAGGTTAGTTAGGTTTAACTAGTTCTAAGTTCTAGGGGACTAATGACCTCAGCAGTTGAGCCCCATAGTGCTCAGAGCCATACTGTGTGCACCCAGTTTATTCAACACGTAAACGTCACTACAGATATTCGGATTTAGGTTATGAAATATTCGATATGGCTGCCATCATTGGCGTTGATGTGGTGCAGATGAATAGCAAAATTCTGCATGACCGGCTGAAGTGTCCCAATATTGATGCTGTTGATGACCTTCGGAATTCCTGTGTTCAGCTCAGCAATTGGAATTATTGCTGTAAACTTTGTGTTTAACATAATCCCGTGAAGGAGTAGGTTGTGTTCAGATCCGGAGAATACAGCAGCCAATGGAGGCCCTTGCCAGTGGCCTTTGGGTACCCCAGAGCCAGAATGCGGTTCCCGAAATGCTCCTTCAGGACATCAAGCACTCTCCTGCTTCGGACGGGTCGAGCTCCGTCCCGCTTGAACCACGTCTTGTCCTTGGATAATGGGGGTGTACTCATCTTCCACAACCTTCACGTACCGTTCGGTATTCAGCAGCCCATCAAGGAATATCGCACCGACTATTCCGTGACTGTACACTGCACGCCAGTCACCCGTTGAGGGTGAAGACACTTCTCGATCGCGAAATGCGAATTCTCAGGTCTCCAAATGTGCCGATTTTGCTTATCGACGAACCCATCGAAATGAATGTGGGCTTCGTCGCTAAACCAAACCATGCATGGGCATACTAATTTCCATCATGTCCCACGGTCAATCGTGCAGTCTGGTCCTCATGCCAAACGTTCAGAAATTATGACGATTCTATTTCATGTTGTTCAATAACTGTCGCCCTGTATGTTCATGTAACGAGGTACTGTGGGCGGTGGGGGGGGGGGGGAGGCGGGGGGGGGGGGGGGGGGTAGGACGTCAAACGGACTGAATTGGAGCAGGAGAGCCACCACAGGACATTTTATTTTCTACTGTCTATACTTTTACAAAAAATGCATAAAACTTTGTCAGCATGACCAGGAAGGATTCAAGATACACACTCATAGCAGTGGAAGTGCAAAAACATAACAAAATAATTTTTTTTATATATGAAATTTCATCATTTTTGCACTTACTGTTGGCTGCATTTTTCTTCACAAGTAAGAGAGATTCTTTGATGAATTTTGAACAGCATACAAACCATACTTACAGGTCTAAGAAACTCTAGAATTTTCCAAATCTATTAAAAACTGTGGTAAAAATTGGGATAATTACCTACAAAAATTGATTTTTTTCTAAACATAAAGTTTAAAAGGTAACAGCTCATTCATTTTTTCATAAATTAAATAGATTCTAGAGTTTCAGACACCTGTAAGTATGGTGTGTATGGTGTGCAAAATTCATCGAACAGCCTCTCTTACTTATGTCGAAAAGTGTACCTAAAGCAACAAATGCAGCCAATAGTAAGTGAAAAATGATGAAATTTCACATGTAAAAAAAATATTTTGTTATGTTTTTGAACTTCTGCTGCTACGAGTGTGAATCCTGAATCCTTTCTGGTCATGCTGACAAAGTTTTATGAATTTACTTGTAAAAGTATAGACAGTGGAAATTAAAATGTCCTGTGGTGCCTCTCCTGCTCCAAGTCGGCCCGTTTGACGTCCTACACCCCTTGAAATTACTGAAGAAATACCAACTACAGGAGTCGACTGTTTCATTTATTAACTTCGCTTTTTGAGTTTCATTCCCTACGCATATCTGTAGCTCCTCAGTCTGTTCTAGTTAGAAGTGCATAGTGCTATGTCCATGAATATAAAGAACAAAAGCATTTAAAGTAATAATCTTATGCGAGTTGTAGGGGCTACCAAGATATAGATATCTGTGTTAACACTGAGAACACTGGTAGCTATATTGTCGAATGTTACGTAAGTAAGAACAGAGACTCATGTTTCATACATGCATGTAAGTATTGCAAGCCTAGACGGACACACGACGATAACAACATTGGTCTTGATTCCTCGTTCTCTCATACACCTTGTTGCGGGAATCAAAATAGTTTTGAGAACATTAGATGATTTCAGTGGAATACGACATATGATGTAAGTGGTACAACATACGGAAATTTGGGTCAGGGTAGGGAGTAGGGACGGATAGCATAAGTGGTCAAGGCGACGGCACGCGATAAGCGGGAAATTTGGGTTCGAGTCCCGTACCGGCCCGGCACAAGTTTTCATATGTCACTATGTCACTACTGGATAATAGAACTACACCTAATACCATCGAAAAATTTGGAACACCTGTGGATCGTCAACAGACATGCATGTAAGAACCACACTCCGTAGATACCTCTCAGATCATTTAGCCACGAAGGATCAAAGAAATGTTCAAATGTGTGTGAAATCTTATGGGACTTAACTGCTAAGGTCATCAGTCCCTAAGCTTACACACTACTTAACCTAAATTATTCTAAGAACAAACACACACACACACCCATACCGAGGGAGGACTCGAACCTCAGCCGGGACCAGCCGCACAGACGAAGAATCAGTACATGGTTTTAACACATCGGAGGAAACACTCCTGCGACGTATAGTGAGATTAAGAGGGGTAATGAGCGAATGATGACAGAGGTCCACCTTTTTTCTCTGTATACTCGAATATTCGAAGTCCAATCGCACGACCTGCGCCAGTTAAATCTTACCTGTCCTCACCTGCGCGGCAATCGTTGTTACGCTTTGCTCCAACTGCTGCAGCTTAATTAATCTTTGCAGTAACACAATATAACTCAGGGTGTGGATCGTAAACCATAAAATAAATACCATGCTACTCTAGTAAAACGATACTGTTGAGGCTCTATGTCCTCCGATTGGTGTACATCCGTAACAATAAAAATAGAGACATACTACCGTCCGTAACGGGAAGTTCATGGAATCT